>NC_083411.1:43035132-43635132 GCF_020745735.1 Hemiscyllium ocellatum | reverse complement strand
TGCCAAAAGCCTTCCTCCCTACTCTGTCTACCTGCAACTCCACTTTCAAAGAACTAAGCATCTGAGCCACTAAGTCTCTTTGTTCAGCAACATTCCCTAGGGTGCTACCATTAACTGTATAGAATAGTAAAATTAAAAGATTACAGCATTACAACCAATTAAACTCTGGGACTGGACAGTCAGTTTGCAGACTTAGGTCAGAGAGAAATTACTTCCCTAAACTAATCATTTTCTGCTTCTAGAGAAGAACATTATCTGAATCATTATGTTTATATTGTTGAAGTAGAAGTTATTGTTGGTGATATTAGTGAAAGAATGAGTCATTCTTTTTCTTATTGTGATTCTCTGCTTAGTATCTCAATGGGACATCAATGTGTTTCAGTTAAGTGGGTTCACAGCTGCATTAAGGAAAAAAACAAAGAAATCTGGATGCAGGAGATATGAAACAAAAAAACAGGGATTACTGGAGAAACTCATCAGGCCTGGCAGCATCTGCGGGGGGAAAGCATCCAGTTCTGAGAAGGGTCACCGGACCTGAGACATTAACTCTGCCTTCTCTGCACAGATGATGCAAGAACTACTGAGTTTCTCCAGCAATTTCTGTTTTTGTTTCACAGCTGTATTAAGGGAATGTTCTGCCAGATGCCCCATTGGTTCTAATGACATAGGCAGGCAGTGTGACGAGTGCTGTCATGGATAAAGTATAGAGAATCACCAGGAGATGTGGAGAGATCTTCAGGGAGTAGGTCTTTTATTTGCAAACAAAAGACCGTGACTCTCAGAAAGCAAATTCTTGAATGGTCCCGAACCTCTGGGTCTGTGGCTCTTTATACCTTTTTTTTATCATGTTTTTGTTAGTTTATCAGCATGTCCAACTGTGTTAATCAGAATTAACTCACTCCAGCTATACAACAAACCAATTATGTTAGTTCCCATTATGTCTCTATTTCTGCCACTATGGTTTTTCCTACATTCTACTTAATGTTATGCTAATGTCACAATTAAACATTTTACTGTCACCTCTGCAACAATGGTCTTTCATCTCAGATCCTACTTAATATTATTCTAATGCCATGATTAGATATCTTACTGTCAAGGGTCTCAAGCAAGCTGACTCTACTAACTATTAATTAAACATTTAATGTCACATCTCAAATATTTATTGTCACAACCTGTTCCAACTGCCATGATGATATTTAACAGGTGAGGCTGACTTTACTAAATGTATTATTTCATTCCACGATAGTGACCTTTCAGACCTAACCTTACTCTGCTGATTGGTGTAGGAGCATTCCAATATTCTTATCCCATTCTGCCACAGTAACCTTTCAACTAGTGTAGCATTCCACAGACCCCTTGCAACAGATTGCCAGTAGTCTTCATGCTTTAATCCTTCCCATGCTTTCATGCTCTTTATTTTCCATATTCCCCCCTTTGACACCTACTGGTCTCACCTAGAGAAAGAACACAATAAGCTCAGACTCTCTGGTGCCCAATACAACAGTGTAGGTCCCAAAATGGACTAAATAATTTTCGGAGTCTGAGACTTAAAGGTTTCTTCCTCTGTTCCTGGGGTCCCTTGGGCCAACAACCTGCCTTCCAACAATTAGAACAGGAAAAAAGACCCAAGATCCCTCACAATCTAGGACACGTGTATTCTTCAGAAGTATCATCGATGTCGTCATGCTGACATATTCCTTGCACCATGTCGGTTGTTAGATCATAAAAGTAGAGAGGTGGGGTTCCATCAGAGGAGGAAGCACTTCCGGGAGCAGCTGAAATGATCACAAGTTGCCGTGTAATGGCGCGAAATAAAAAAAACTTAATAAAAGGTAAAGCACAACAAAAGACGAAGGCAATAACAAGTAGAACCGTACCCATAATAAGACCAATCTTGACCAACCATGCTCCCCAAGACCCTAATATACTATTCAACCAATCAAAAGTCTGATGGCCAAACCCTCATTGTCTTTTAGCTCCCCTCTTAGATTCTTTAGTTTTTTCATTGCTTTAGTAATAGATCCCCCAGGGCTAGTGTTGTGAGGTATAAAGGTATAGCAATGCTCCCCAAACATCACACAAATCCCGTCTTTTTCTGTCAGTATCTAATCTAAGGCTTGTCTGTTTTGCCATGTCATTTTGGTAGTAGAGTGCAATTATTTTCCCAAGGCCACAAAGGCATCGTCAGTATAATTGATAAATCTGTGCTAGTTGTAATAAATGTAATTAATCCATTCAGCATTCTTGCTAACCCCTATCACTGGGATGAGCCCCACCTCCTGATGCGCATTAAACTCATCAGGAATACCTCTTGGCTGTCCTATGACATTAATCTGAATCATTGGATCAGGGTCATACGTCACTTAGTTCGGCCCAAAGCTGACTGTGATGTAGTGTCAAGCTGTGTGTGTGGTGACTTAACTACCTTACGTATGAGCATTATAAGAGCCACTCAGCAGGCATCGCCGGGTGCAACCCTCCTCTCTTATTACCACACAGCCACCAAGTATCTGCCAGGTTAATGACTTCCAAGTCTGAGTATTCAGGCCTGGCTTCGGCGGGGGGTGGGGGGTGGTATCAAAGGCATCCCCCATGTTTTCCCCATCCCCACTGCCAAGAGAAGAGTGATGCTGCATTCCTCCATCGCTATCGTTTCTGGAATGATCAGTATCCCCAAGAGCTTCACCTGTACCCTGTTCAGAACTCTGATGAGGATTACTAGCCTCCTGAGCACCCTGACTGCATCCAAGTTCCTCGACCTCAGCTCCACTTACCTCAGTGTTAGAATTAGTTTGTGCCGATGGAAGAGCTTCACTATGATTAAAGTGGTACCATATGTGTCATCCTTCCACTTGGATGGCGGTAGGTGATGCCTTAGTCACTACGAAAGGCCCCTCTCTCCTCGGCTCATTCCAGCGTCTTCGGAAGACCCACACTTGCAGCCAATCCCTGGACTTCATAGGTCCTTCCTCATTGACAGATGTCAGTTCTCTTTGTGTTTCCTGTATGTGGATACTCTCATGTATCATAGTTAGCTGCTGCATATATTGCTTAAGTTCTAGGCTTAGCTGCTCAAAGTTAGGCCTTTCATATGGGTACTGCCATAGGTCTGCCTGTGGGCATCTCATGTAGTGTTAGATTGGTCATGCGGTTCATCTGCATGCAATTACTCATTAGCGCCAGCAGCAACACATCAACCCAATTAAGGTTGGTGCTTGCGCAAATCTTGTTTAGTTTGGCTCTCAATGTCCCATTAATCATTTCCACCATACCCTGTGACTGGGGATGATACACTACCTAAACTTCTGATTGATTCTCAAAGACTGCAGCACCAACTTAACTGCTTTCTGAATGAAGGCGGACCCATTGTCTGAACTGATTTCCGATGGTATACCAAACCTTGAGATAACTTCATTCATCAGAAATTTCACTGCAGTCTCAGCTCCTGCATCTTTGGAAGGGACAGCTTTTTCCCTCTCACCTTTTTTATCATGTCCACGTAGTCAATTACTGAATGCTGAAATGGCCCTTCAGGTAGTTATCCCCTTCCTAATATTATACTGTGCACAAACCTCACATTGTGACAATAAAAAGTCCACTGAAGCCTGCAGGTATGGTAACCAGAAACTATTCCGCATTATCTTCCTTAGCACTTCCCCTCGTGCACAGTGATCCAATCCATGCACCTCTGAAATAAGAATTGTCAGCAACAGGGTTGGTGGTACCCATTGACATTCCTCTGTGGTCCATAAACCTTTTGATTCTGCCTAGCAGCCCTCTGTTTCCATAGTGTTTGCTCAGCCAGGGTAGCCCTCCCTTGTATTTCAATGAGGCCCTCTATCATCGGTTCTGTATCTATCTGCACCTGAGGTGCAATAATAGATGAAGAACAACCCGAAGCTATCTTCGCCGCTTCATCTGCTGCCTGATTACCACTTATCACCACATCACTGCCTTTTTTGTGTGCTTGGCAATTAATGATAGCGAGTGCCTTTGGCTTCATCATTGCAGTTGTCAACTCTGCAATCTGCTGGCAGTGTTCTATGGGATCCCCATTACACTCCTTAAAGCTTCTTTGCTTCCACACTGTCCCAAATGACTTGAATATCACTTGCTATATCACCTATCCAATAAACATTAACATCTTTAGCTTCTTGCTTCACTAATTGTGTATTAGCCTTTTCTGTGACCAAGCCCTGCTGTGTGCACCTCAATCTTACTTCTAACTGTAGTAAAGCATCCCTACCTAACAAGTTAATTGGCGTCTCTTTAGACGGTAATATTGGCAAAACTATCTCCCTTCCATTTCTAATTTTACTGGAGCTGTAAGCTGAGTTCACTGATTTCCCTGAGAATCCTGTGGTTTTGACAAATTTACTTGACATGGGAAGGTGAGAGGCATACCGTGGCTGTACACAAGTGTATGTAGCTCCAGTATCTATCATCACCGGTGTCTGCCGCCCTTCTATATTAACTTGTATTACTGGCTCTTGATCAGCCTCCCATGCAACTACAGGGTAGTGCCCATTCCCACCCAGGTTCTCCCTAGCACATGGGTTAACAGGTCTTCCTGGCCCTGTAGATGTCTGGGATGTAGTCACTGGGGATTCCCGCTGTCTAGGCCTGCTGTAGGGCAGCGAGGGCCCAGTCCAATAAGGGCAATTGCTCCCTAAAGTGGCCTGTTTGGTGGCATCCGCAGCACATCATTTCTGGCCCCCCTTGAGACTGATTATTTATCATGTACCTGAGTCCGCCATTCCTACGAGCCTGTCCTTGGGGACCCCAGTTCTGTTTAGGCTGTTGTTTAAATCTGCCCTGTCCCGGATACATCACCTGCTGGAAAGCTTCTCTAAAACCCTCCATTGCTGGCGTGGGACTTTCTGGCCCCTGTCTGGCTATCTGATAGGACCCCCCCTTGCGCTAGCACTTGGTTCACACCAGTGTTGTTTACTGTGTCGGTTCTTACTGGCAACACCTTTGTAGCCTTCTCTTTTTCTTTCTTTTTAAGCTCTTCAAGCTGCATTTGCACCAGTTTCCTTTGCACCTCCTCCTGCTGTTCAGACAGTTTCCCTTTGTCTTTTTGAAACCTTTCAACTGCATGAGCTACATGATCTCTAAATTCCTGGTGGCTCATTGATGATGTCAGACCCACCATCTTCTCCAGTCTTGATCTGAAATGGGAGGGCATTGCCTCAATGATGGAATTTCAAAACATTATGATCAACAATTGATTAGTCTCTATGTCTTGCTCTGTTTCCAGCCTCCATGTTTTTTTTAGTTTTTCCAATTAGCCAGCCGGGTGTTCACTGTCTCCCAGTGGATGGTCTCTCAAAGCCGGGTGGGTCGGTCCATTTTGGATGGATAACATTCTCTTAAGGCCAGCCATACCTTTTGTCTCACACGATCAAACCCAACCCCACCAATCATTGGATTGTCTGCCGCATTTTTCAAATGGGCTCAGACCGTTATTTCCTTTAACTTCAGGAGCCCTACCAACTTCACCAGCAGTGCCTTCAAGTCTCCTATAGCCAGCAATCGTTCCATGGTTTCATCTTCAAAAACTCTGATCCACTTTCCTGCTTCCTCATGTAAACTGGGCAGCGCATTCTTCAGCCCGTCCAGATCCTGAGTTCCCCAAGGAATGTATTGTGGGTTTCTCCCTCTTTTATAAGCAATGGTAGCATCCTTCCCTGTTGGTCCTTTTTCCCTTTACCTGCGCTACTTCTCAATAATTCCCCTCAGACCCTGAGTCCAATGCTATTTCTAATTCCTCCCATCCTTTAGCTACTGGGGCCTTTTTCTTTCCTTGTCTCTCTTCATTCCTTTCCACTTCCTCTGCATCATCTTCACAGCTTCTCTCTTCAGCCTCCCTTCTATGTTGCCAGTATTCCTCAATTGCTTTCTGCTCCCTTAGCCCATGCAGTATGCTAATCTCACATTTCAGCTCTTTTTGCTCTTGTTGTATAACTTCCATTTCCTCCTGCCCGTACCTTCTTTCTCCTTCTCTTCTTTCCCTCAGTTCATTTTTGTCTTCTGCACTTATGTCCCATTCTAACTGTCCCACTATTTCTACTGTTCCCTTTATTACTGGACACTGCTTCAATGCCTCTTCATTCGAGTAGGGAGGGGGTCTATTCAACTCCTCCACATCTGCGTATGGGGAGGGGGGAGCTAATTCCTGCTTTTCTGTTTCTCATAACTGCTCAGCTTGTTCTTTCAGAGCTTTCCTAGTCACCACAGGTGCCTGATAAGCTTCCTGCAGTTCCTCACCCTCTTTCCTAAAAAGTTTCAGTATTTCCATCTCCTGATCCCTCTTTTGGTTCCTATTTTTAGATTTATCTTTTGGCTTATAGTTCTTAATAAGTCTTCCATTTCATTGCACAGTGCAAAATAAAATTGAAATACTCCTGGATTTCGTGCTCCAGGGAAACGAAACACAAATATTTTAAGTACCAACAATCAATTATGCATACAAACCAGATCACAATGATTAAAAGATAGAGTCTCTCTCTCTCTCTCTTACACACACTTTCTGCACACAGCCAGGAGCTCACCACTGAACCAATATTTCAATCTCTCTCTCTCTCTCTCCCAGACAGAGCCTTCCTGCAAGCAGCCAGGAGCTCAGCACTAAATCAATATTTTTTTCTCTCTCTGAGCCTTGCCTAAATAGACCCTTTGTTCATTTCCAAAAGTACAGTCTAATTATTATACAGGTCTTGTCTAAAACATTCAACAGTCTAGTAGCACTTTAACACTATGACTATTCCCTGCTATTTTACTTTTAATCATCCACCACCAATCTTCTGGCTTTCTAAGTGGGTCTGCTACCACTATTAGTAAAACAATTTCCCCTTATTTGTTTTGCCCTATCTATTCAGACCCTCATTTCCAGTGAGGCAGTATCTTTGGGGTCTTATATTCACCATGTGGAATTTTTATGGCCACTTCATGGAATTTTATTAACACCACATGGAATTTTTATTAACACCACGTGGACTATTATTAACACCACATGGAATTTTCATTAAGGCAATTGCTGCATTCTATTCTTAGTCACACTTTACCCCACTGTGCATTTTTCTTGACCAATTCTCCACTTCTCCTTCATGCACAATTTACTTTGGATCTTGGAGAGGGGAGACCCTCCGACAGGTTCCCGCACATCCGAGTCCCCAAGCACTACCTCAAGCCAACAGAATACTGTCCGAATTCAGAGCAAAATTGCTAACCTCTTTTTGCTGGGTACCCTTATTCTGTCAGTCTCGGGAGTCCGCTGGTGGACCTAGAAGCACCCTGCTACTGCGGCCCTCTTTCCAGGTAGGCCTCTGCACGACCCTGCTTGCAACGCCAAATTTGTCATGGATAAAATATAGAGAATCACCAGGGTCGTGGAGAGTTCTTCAAGGAGTAGGTCTTTTATTTGCAAACAAAAAACCATGACACTCAGAAAACAAATTCTTGAATGCCCCTGAACCTCTGGGTCTGTGGCTCTTTTTGCCTTTTTTTTATCGTGTTTTTGTTAGCTTACTGGCATATCTAACTGTGTTAATCAGAATTACCTCACTCCAGCTATATAATAAACCAATGATGTTAGTTCCCATTACCTCTCTAGTTCTGCCACTATAGTTTTTACTGCATTTTACTTAATATTATTCTAATGTCCTGATTGGACATTTTACTGTCACCTCTGCAACAATGGTCTTCCATCCCAGACCCGACTTAATACTATTCTAATGTCATGATTAGATATCTTACTGTCAAGGGTCTCAAGCAGGATGACTCTACTAACTTTTAACTAAATATTTAATGTCATGTCCCAAATATTTATTGTCACAACCTGTCCCAACCTGCCATGTTGATGCTTAGCAGGTGAGGCTGACCTTACTAAATGTATTATTTCATCCCACCATAGTGACCTTTCAGCCCTAACCTTACTCAGCTAGTTGGTGTAGGAGCATTCCATTGTTCTTATCCCATCCTGCCACTGTGACCTTTTGACTAGTGTAACATTCCACAGACCCCTTGCAACAGATTGCCAGGAGTCTTCATGCTTTAACCCTTCCCAAGCTTTGAAGCTTTTTACTTTATTTTAGAAAGTACCTTAAAGGGAGTTCAAGGAGTTAGGTAATAGGTTGAAAAACAGGACCCCTAAGGTCTAATCTCAGGATTTCTCCCTCTGCCACATGGTGGCGAGGCCTGGAAGAGGTAGATAACACAGTTGAATGCATTGCTGAAGAGCTGGTGTAGAAGGAAAGGTTTAGGTATCTGGATCATTGGGATGTCTTCCAGGGCAGGTGCGACTTGTATAAGAAGGGTGGGTTGCACTTAAATTGGAAGGGACACCAATACCCTGGTGGAGAAGGTAAAATCACATGGAATCCATGGTGAGCTGGAATGATGGATACAGGATTGACTTAGTCATAGGTGACAGAGAATAGTAGCAGAAGTGTATTTTTCTGACTGGAGATTTATGACCAGCTATATTCCATAGGGATCAGTGCTGAGTCCCCTGTTATTTGCAATATATATAAAAGATTTGGAGTAGAATTTAAGTGGCCGGATCAGTAAGTTTGCAGACAACACAAATATTAGGAAGCTGTGGATAATGAAGAACTGCCAGAGAATGCAGCAGGATATGGGAAGGCTGGATACTTGGGCAAAGAGATGGCAGATGGAATTTAATCTGAACAAATATGAGTTGAGGCATTTTAAAAGATCTAATGAAGGACGGAGGTATAGAGTTAAATGGCAGAAGCCCGAGAACCATTAACATACAGACAGATCCAGGCAATCAGGTCTATAGTTCTGTGAAGGGGGTAACAATAGTGGATAAGATGGTCATGCTGGCATACAACATGCTTACCATCATTGGCTGTGGCAGAGAGTATAAAAACTGGCAAGTCATGTTGCAGCTTCATAGAGTTTAAGTTAGGCCACAGAGAGTCATAGTTAGAGAGAGGTACAGCACAGAAACAGACTGTTCGGTTCAACTCATCCATGCCAACTAGATATCTAACCATTTGCCAACACTTGGCCCATATCCCACTAAAACCTTCCTATTCATATACCCATCCCGATGCCTTTTTAGTGCTGTAATTGTACCAGTATCCACCACTTCTGCTGGCAGCTCATCCCATACACACACCAACCTCTGTGTGAATAGGTTACCCTTTAGGTCCCTTTTATATCTTTCCCCTCTCACCCTAAACCTATGCCCTCTAGTTCTGGATTCCCCAACCCCAGGGAAAAGACCTTGTCTACTTATACTATCCATGCCCCTCATGATTTTATAAACCTCAATAAGGTCACCCCTCAGCCTCCAACTTTCCAGGGAAAAGGCCCCTGTCTATTCAGCCTTTCCATATAACTCAAATCCTCCAGCCCTGGCACCGTCCTTGTCATTCTATTCTGAACCCTTTCATATTTTACAACACCCTTCCAAAAGCAAGGAGGCCAGAGTTTGCACACAATATTTCAAAAATGGCCTAACCAATGTCTTGTATGAATGCCACAAGACTTACCAACTTCTACACTCAATGCTCTGACCAATAAAAGAAAGCATACTAAACACCTTCTTCACCATCCTATCTACCTGCAACTCTACATTCAAGGAACTATGAATCTGCACTCCAAGGTCTCCTTGTTCAACAACAATCCCCAGGACATTACCTTTAAGTGTGTAAGTCCTGCTCTGATTTGCTTTTCCAAATTTATCTAAATTAAATTCCATCTGCCACACCTCAGCCCACTGGCCCATCTGATTAAGACCCCATTGTGCTCTGAGGTAACCTTTTTCGCTGTCCACTACACCTTCAGTTTTGGTGTCATCTGCAAACTTATTAACTATACCTCCTATGTTCACATCCAAATCATTTATATAAATGACAAAAAGCAGTGGACCCAGCATTGATCCTTGTGGCACTCCACTGGTTACAGGCCTCCAGTGTAAAAAGCAACACTCACCACTGTCCTCTGTCTTCCACCTTTGAGCCAGTTCTGTATCCAAATGGCTTGTTCTCCTGTAATCCATGAGATCTAATCTTGCTGACCAGTCTACCATGCGGAGCCTTGTCAAATGCATTATTGAAGTCCATACAGATCATGTCTACCACTCTGCTCTCATCAATTCTCTTTGTTGCTTGTTCAGAAAACTCAATTAAGTTCATAAAACATGATTTCCCACGCAAAAAGCCATGCTGACTATCACTAATAAGTCCTTGCCTTTCCAAATATGCATAAATACTGTCCCTCAGAATTCCTTTTTAGCCGTTCTGGTCACCACATGACCAGAAGGACGTGAAGGCTTTGAAGAGGGTACGGAAACATTTTACAAGGATATTGCCTGGTTTGGTGAGTATTAGCTAAGAAGAGAGTTTGGATAAACTTGGTTTATTTCCAGTTGAACATTGCAAGCTGGTAGAAGCTCACAAAACTGTGAGAGGCATGGACAGAATGGATAATCATACTCTTCTTCCCAGGAATGTCAATTATTAGGGGACATAGGCTTCAGGGAAAAGGGGGTCAGTTTAAAGGAGATATGAGAAGGAAGTTTTTTAGCACAGAGGGTGGTAAGTACCTGGAATGGGCTGCCTGAGGAGGTGGTGGAGGTGAATACAACAGCAATGTTGAAGAGGTACTTGAGAGATGTATGAATAGGTAGGGAATAGGGGGATACAGATTGTGTAGAGGGAAAAGGATTCAATGTAGAAAGGTGTCATGTGTTGGTATAGTATTGGACGGCTGAATGGCCTGTTCCTGTGCTGTGTTGTCCTTTGTTCCTTGTTCATTCAACATCTGGAGATCTCATAACAGGATTTCTGTTTGATTTTTATTACAATAATTTTCAATCTCACTTTGTTCAGGCCGCTCTTTATTCCCTGTTCTTTTGTCGGACCAGCTCTTATTTTTCAGTTTGTTCTGAGGCTCTGTAACCATCCAAGGATAACCACTATGTAATTTGAGGTAGATCTTGAAAATGTTCCCCAGTGTTAGGCAGAGTAACAGGAACAGGATGAGATAAAATGCATTGAGGAATGATGACACTCTCCTGTTGCTGCACTGACCCAGAGACACAAAGTCAAATTTCACCTCAGCAACTGAAGAATTTGAATTGAATCAATGAAATAAAGTTGAAAGAAAATGTAAATATTGGGAATGCTGATAATGAAATTAATAACTTGTTGAAAAAAGCCATCTAGTATGTGATGTCCTTTATGGAAGGAAATTTCTCACTGAAGACTTAAATGAAACTCGAGGTTCACTTTCTGAAATAACCAACGATCATTCAGCTCCTCAGAGACATGCAGCAAAACCTGGACAAAATACAAAGTAACTAATATTTATACATTTACACCAGACAAGTGCCAGACTGTGACTAATGCCAATAAAAGGAATTTAACCAGGTCTCCTTGAAATTAGATCTTTGTTGCTTCCCCACGATCCCTTATCCTGGGGATTATCAACCACCAGAAACTGAACTGGTCCAGCCACATTAATACTATTGTTAAAAAGAGCAAGTGAGAGTCTGGGAATTCTCAAAGGTCTGTCCGCATCAGCAAGGTACAGGTCAGCAATGTAACAGAAAAACTTCCCCAATGCCTGGTTGAGAACAGTTATCAGGTTATGGATACAATAATTAAAACTGTTTGCAATCAAAGCTAGACAGATCATCAATCACCAGGATGCAACGTCTGTATGGATAGTGTATAAATGGGGAAGACAGTGTTGTAATGGTATTGGCACTGGCCTGTTAATCCAGAGAACCAGACTTATGTCCTGCGAGCATTGGTTTGAATTGTAATTAATATAAAGTTAGTCATTGATGCTGGTGACCATGAAACTACCATTGATCATAAAAATCTACCTGCTTTACTGATGTCATTCAGGGAAGGAAATCAGATCCACACTTCCAATCCATAGCAATGTTGGTTCAAGGGCAATTAGGGATGGGCAACAAATACTGACCAAACCAGCAACAACCACATCCAGTGAAATAATAGAAAAATGGAGCAAACACTTTCTCAGGGGACACATTGGGGAGCCCATCCTTCAAGTACAACATACAACTTTAGCTTTCTTGCTTCAGGAAGTGGGTAATTGCATTGGAGCCAGTTAAAAGGAGAGTCAGTGCGCTGATTGACTCCCCTGGGATGAATGAATTACTTTATGAGGAAAGGTTAGTGATGTACTCATTGATTTTTGTAAAAGGGGAGGTGATCCTACTGAAATATGCAACTCTCTGTGAGGATTGAAAGTTATGAGCTGAGTGAACGTGAAGTGGTCTAGACTGAGCATTACAGTTCAAGAAAATGTGTCGCTTTAAGGCACAGATGAGGAGCAATGTTTTCTGTTAAATGTCATTACATCTATGGAATTCTCCATTATAGAAATAGTGGAGGCTGGGCCATTGAATATATTCAAGACTGAAGTCAGCAGAAAGACTGACTCAGACACGCCGTTGATTAACAGGGAGTTAAGGATTCTGGGGGACTGGCAGGAAAGTGCAGGTAAGACCACAATCAGATCAGAAACTATCTTATTGAACAGCAGAGCAGGCTTGAGGGGCTGAATAACCAATTCTTCCTCCTGTTTCTTATGATCTTATGTTTTCCTACAGCGTGGAACTATTCCAGTGTTGGAAAGATTGCAGCAGCATCTCTTGTCAGGCCCGAGGTCGTCATGGAAATGGCACTCACTGTTGCCGGGCAAGAAGCAGTTTCTGTTGTTCACCCAATTCCAGCAAAATCACCTGGGCGGCAGAATGTACTGGGCCTGTGACCTGACTGTGACCTTTTGAATTTGCCTTCTGTTCTTTTCTCCATTCCTCCCTCCGCACATCTCTTTGGATTCTGCCTGGGACAGAAGACTTTGTCCTGATCTGTCCCTCTGGTCTTGCAGAGCTTCAGTCTCTCCAGTGTTGGGTATCTCTGGGACTGTGTAAATTATTCATGAATTCCTAATCTCATTGTACTTTTGTTTTTTTCTCTCTCAGAAACAGTTATAACAGCACTGCTTGACCTGTTCCCCAAGTTTCTTCGAACAAAACGCCTTTATTTGACAATTGGCATTTGTTTGATATTTTATTTCCCTGCCCTTCTTTGTGTGACACAGGTATGTATTTTTTGAAAATATTTTGCTCTGTTTCTGTACATAGTTCAGGCTAAAACTAACAAGTGTACTGATAGTATCTTTGGTACAGCTCTGTTGAGAATACGGTGACTTGTAACACTGATTCAATCACAAGGTGTTGGTGACAATTCGGTGCATTACTGAGGGAGCAGTGCACTGTCCGACCTGGAGGCTGTTCTGGCCTGAGGGAGCTACAACAGGATGGGGATGTGAACAAGACCGTTCAATTTAGAAACTGGAAATATATTCCTAAAACCAGCACACCCAGATGAAACATCAATATATGATCAGGGGGGTTTCAAAAAATAATAAGCACCACAAGTAATTTGGACATGAGGATGAACAGAAAATGTGAACACCTTGCAGAATGACTGCAACAAGAGGAACTGACCATGCTAAATTGTCCATAGTGTTCAGAGATGTGTAGGTTAGGAGTAAATGTAGGGGAATGTGCCTGGATGGGTTACTCTTCAGAGGGCCGGTGTGGCCTTGTTGGGCCGAAGGGCCTGTTTCCACGCTGTCCGGATTCTATTCTATTCTATTCTAGGAACCAAGGACAACAGACTCCCTCCAAACAAGTAAAATCAATGAACTGTTAATAAATTCATCGTAACTGAAAGTCACAGACGGTCTCAAAGAGTTTAAATCATACAGATTCTAAATGTTGGGTGGTGTTTCTAAGTGCACTTAGACTGATGTTGGAGGATAAATAGGAAGCAGAGAGAATCAGCACGATGGAGCCGATGAACTCTGAGTTAGTCAAACATAATTCATGAAGAATGTTATAACAGCTGAGAAAGAAACCAAACCTGACTTTGTCAAATTAAAGTTGAATTTGAGGCGACATTGTCAGTGGTATGAGTGGTGCTACTGAGAGATGGTTCAGTGTAAAACCTCCTGTTACAACTTGCCTTGTGTTCTGTTGAAAGACCAGTGTTCAGTCTGAGGTAACATTTACCAACAGCCTATCTTCTCAATTTTAGCCTCAGGACCAATCCAAACTAAGGCGCAATGATCATAACAGAAGCTCAGAAATAATATTAGATTCAATAGTAAAGAGCTTTAACTAGTGTAGATTTTAATCTTATTGTTCATGGGATGTGGGCATCTTTGGGAAGACCAGTGCTCGTTGTCCATTTCTAATTACCCCTCGGAAGGTTATGGTGAGGCATCGCACTCCATGAGGAATGAAGACACATCCAAGATGCTGTTTGTGAAAGAATTCCAGGAATTTGGATCAGTAAAGTGAAGGAATGGTGATATATTTCCAGGTCATTAGATCATAGGATCCTATGACAGAACAGAAGAGGAATTTGGCCCATTGAGTCTGTACTGCCAAAAATATATGAATATCAATACTCGTCCCAGATTCCTGCACTAGACTCAGCCTCTGATGCAATGACATTTCAAGGGCTCATCCATGGACTTGTTAAAGTTTGAGGTTTCTTGCAGTACATTCCAGATCCCTATCAACCTCTGCGTGAAACATGTTTTTCCTCAAATCCTTTCTAAACCTCCAAATATCCAAAGTGCATCACTTCACATTTATCAGAATTAAGTTTCATCTGCCTGACCTGCTGTGCTTTTCCAGCATCACACTCTCGACTCTGATCTCCAGCATCTGCAGTCCTCACTTTCTCCTTGTTTAAAAATAGAGCAAGGCAAAAGATGGAAAATTACAGGCCAGCTAACTTCACCTTGATCATGGAATTATTGTCTTGATCGAACAGTGGTGGCAAACATTTATGAAAATGTTGAAAACATTTTGTGATGGCATTGTAGGGATTGCAAAGGAGATTCACCAGGACGTTGTCTGGAATGGAGTATTACTGCTATGAAGAGAGGTTGGATAGGCTCAGGCTGGTTTCTTTGGAACAGAGAAGGTTGAATGGTGGGACCTGATAGCGGTGTCTAAGATAATGAGGGGCAGGCACGGTGTGAGTAGAAAGCAGCTGTTAAACTTAGCTGAAGGGTTAATAACAAGGGGGCATAATTTTACAGTAAACGGCAATAGCTTTTTCACGCAGAGTATAGTGGGGGTCTGGAATATGCTGCCCAGGGTTGTGGTGGTGGGAGCATGTAATTGAGGCAGGAAACCTCACAACCTTTAAAAAAATACTTGGATGAGCACTTGAAATGTTACCATTCAAAGCTCTGAGGCTAGTGCGGGAAAGTGGGACTCGTGTAGGAGTTTTGACAGTACAGATTTGATGGGCAGAATGACCTCTTCCGTATTGTCTGACTCTCTGATTCTACAATGAGACCCGAGAAATATATTTAAATTGGATCAGAAATGACAGAAATAATTTAATAAAGGTAAATGTAACATCGTGAGAGTCAGCAGATGGAAGGTAGATGTGAAATATTCTTTAAAGGGGGCTATGGTAGATTGAGGTCATGGGAGAGGAGAGAGATCATGGGAGTTTGAAGCTGTTTTGTGCATTTCATTACATTAAATTTCTCTCTGAATGTAAGCTGTTGCTGTTTTGATGAATGTGTTATCAATATTATTAGCATCATGGAACATAGACTATTGCAGCACAGTACAGGCCCTTCATCCCTCAATGTTGTGCTGACCTGTGAAATCAATCTGAAGCCCATCTAACCGACACTGTTCCATTTTCGTCCTTATGTCAATCCAATGACCATTTAAATGTCCTGAATGTTGGCGAGTCTTCTACTGTTGCAGGCAGTGCGCTCCACGTCCCTATTACTCTCAGAGTAAAGGAACTATCTCTGACATCTGCACTCTCTGGATCAACCCTCAATTTAAAGTTAGGTTCCCTCCTGCTAGCCATCACCATCCAAGGAAAAAGGGTCTGACTGTCCACCTTATCTAAATCTCTGATTATCTTCGATGTCTCAATTAAGTCATCTCTCAACCTTCTTCTCTCTAACAAAGCAGCCTCAAGTTCCTCAGACTTTCCTCATAAGACCTTCCCTCCATACCAGGCAACATCATAGTAAGTCTCCACTGCACCCTTTCGAAAGCTTCTATATCCCCTTCCTATAATGTGGTGACCAGAACTGTATGCAATACTCCAAGTGCGGCCGCACCAGAGTTATGAACAGCACAATGTTTCCAGGCAGTTAAAACAGGAAACGCGATATTGAGATGCTCAGAGGAATCCATATTAAATCCAACGGGATATTTCAACTTTGTGATTTCACATGTGGTGTACTAAATGGAATTTTGGTCTCTTTATTTCAAAAAGAATGTTAAAAATATTATCGGGGAACAGAATACAACAAAACTGTCTCCACGCTATAAAGGAATGAGTCGACCGACTAGTGTTGGATGTTCTGTAGTTGAGATAAAGAAAACCTTCATGACCCAATATTCTCTTGTTTTGAATGTCAGAGTTTTCTAACATTCCAATGTAACAGTTTCTGACTTCCCATTTAATTTTAGGCTGGTATTTACTGGCTAAATTTGATGGATCATTTCTGTTCAGGATGGCTTCTCATTTCAGTAGCTCTGGTAGAACTGATCAGTCTCAGCTGGATCTACGGTAAGTAGAATAGGAACAAGACTGAAATAAAATAAAATAATTAAATTCAGAAAGGCTTGTGTGGATCTTCCTGTGTCTTCAAACCTTCATGAGAATGCGTTGGGTGAAATGAAATTCCTCATTCTCTTCTCTGAAATTAATGGAAAGTCAAATTACCTTCACCCATTTATATTCTCATTTTGGGAGCTTGGGTTTAAAAGGGGCAGTACAACAATCATGTGCGACACAATTCTGATCCACGCATGGACCTGAGTGTTCGGTCCCCAATTCCAAATTTTACTCCAAGACCTTGGAGCCTCTAAGTCCCTATCTGTCACTTCTGCATGGGTTTTAATCTCCTTCTCGTCTATAGCCATTTATAGAGAACTTCTTTTGCCTCAGAAATTATCTTCATCCATTCTTCAATGAAATGTAGAATAAGTAGAAGTTCCATAGCTATGAAACACTGTAAATGCTCCTCTGTATCATTTGGATGGACGGATAGAGATATGTGCAGTTTCTCATCAGGTTCTGGCTTGAACAGAATTTGGTGGAGAATGGTTCAGTTAAAAGGGATATTTAGGGTGTAGGTTTGCTCACTGAGCTGTAGGTTTGATATCCAGATGTTTCATTACCTGGCTAGGTAACATCATCAGTGGCAACCTCCAAGTGAAGCGAAGCTGTTGTCTCCTGCTTTCTATTTATATCTTTCTCCTGGATGGGGTTCCTGGGGTTTGTGGTGATGTCATTTCCTGTTCATTTTCTGAGGGGTTGATAGATGGCATCTAGATCTACGCTTACTCTCTCAGCGGAGCAGGTAATGGCTGTCTGGTGGTGTTTTTTTTAAGTCGCGGCATAGTCCAGTTATTGTTTTTTTTAACAGCTAAAATTTAAAGATTTTTTTAAGCGCCTAGCGGACCCGAAAGCTGGTGTCGCGCTAGCTTACCTGGGAAGGTTTTTTTTCTTATAAAAGCGCGCAGCTCCAAGCCTTCGGCCTTAGTCTCTCAGCGGAGCAGGTAACGGCTGTCTGGTGGTGTTTTTTTTAAGTCGCGGTATAGTCCAGTTATTGTTTTTTTTTAACGGCTAAAATTTAAAGATTTTTTTTAAGCGCCTAGCGGGCCCGGAAGCTGGTGTCGCGCTAGCTTACCTGGGAAGGTTTTTTTTTCTTATAAAAGCGCGCAGGCGAGGATCCCGAGGCACTACAGGGGTAGAGCCTCCCACCCGCCCTCCTCCTCTAACCTAATAATACGACCTGTTGTGGTAAGCAGGTAAGTGCTGCATTTTGCTTGTTTGTTTCTTTAGATCCAGTTTTCTTTGTAAAGTTTACCTTTTAGAGGGATGGCAGCGAAGGCAGTGCAATGTTCCTCTTGCAACATCTATGAGGTGAGGGAAGCCATTGGCGTCCCTGCTGATTGCACTTGCAAGAAGTGCACCCATCTCCAGCTCCTTCAAGACCGTGTTAGGGAACTGGAGCTGGAGTTGGATGAACTACGGATCATTCAGGAGGCAGAGGGGGTCATAGATCAGAGCTTTAGGGAAGTAGTTACTCCGAAAGTTATAGACAGATGGGTGACAGTGAGGGGGACTGGGAGGAAGCAGCCAGTGCAGGTTCCCCCTGCGGCCATTCCCCTCAATAACAAGTATACCGTTTTGGATACTTGTGGGGGGGGGACTTACCAGGGGTAAGCAATGAGGTTCAGGCCACTGGCATGGAGCCTATCCCCATTGCTCAGAAGGGAAGGGTGGAGAAAGGTAGAGCGATAGTTATTGGGGACTCAATAGTGAGGGGCACTGATCGGCGGTTTTGCAGGGGCGACAGAGACTCATGATTGGTATGTTGCCTCCCAGGTGCAAGGGTACGTGATGTCTCTGATCGTGTTTTCCGGGTCCTTAAGGGGGAAGGGGAGCAGCCCCAGATCGTGGTCCACATTGGCACCAACGACATAGGCAGGAAGAGGGGTGAGGATGTTAGGCAGGCTTTCAGGGAGCTAGGTTGGAAGCTCAGAGCTAGAATGAACAGAGTTGTTGTCTCTGGTTTGTTACCCGTGCCACGTGATAGAGAGTTGAGGAATAGGGAGAGAGAACAGTTAAATGCGTGTCTACAGGGATGGTGCAGGAGGGAGGGATTCTGGTTTCTGGACAACTCGGGTTCTTTCTGGGGGAGGTGTGACCTCTATAAACAGGATGGTCTCCACCTGAACCTGAGGGGCACCAGCATCCTTGAGGGAAGGTTTGCTAGTGCTCTTTGGGAGGGTTTAAACTAACTCTGCAGGGGCATGGGAACCTGGGCTGTAGCTTTAGGGTACAGGACCTTGAGTGTAGGGAGTTTAGGAACAAGGCATCGATCTCGAAGGAGGGTGCCAGTAAACAGGAAGGTGGCTTGAAGTGTGTATACTTCAATGCCAGAAGTATAAGACATAAGGTAAGTGAACTTGCAAGTTCCAGGGTTTAAATGTTTTAGTAGGGTCAGAGGTGGGGGTAAAAGAGGGGGAGGTGTGGCAGTGCTTGTCAAGGATAGTATTACAGTGGTGGAAAGGACAATGGAGGAAGACTTGCCATCTGAGGTAGTTTGGGCTGAGGTTAGAAATAGAAAAGGTGAGATCACCCTGTTAGGAGTTTTCTACAGGCCTCCTAATAGTTCGAGAGACGTAGAGGAAAGTATTGCAAGGATGATTCAGGAGAAGAGTGAAAGTAGTAGGGTGGTTATTATGGGGGACTTTAACTTCCCAGATATTGACTGGGAAAGCTGTAGCTCGAGTTCGTTAGATGGGTTGGTGCTTGTTCAATGTGTGCAGGAGGGTTTCCTGACACAATATGTAGACAGGCCAACAAGAGGTGAGGCCATATTGGATTTGGTTCTAGGTAATGAACCAGGCCAGGTGTTAGACTTGGAGGTAGGTGAGGTCTTCGGGGACAGTGACCACAACTCGGTGACTTTTACTCTAGTGATGGAGAGGGATAAGTGTGCACTGCAGGGCAGGAGTTATAGCTGGGGGCAGGGAAATTATGATGCGGTGAGGCATGACTTAGGATGTGTGGATTGGAAAAATAGGCTTCAAGGGAAGGACACAAATGGTATGTGGAGCTTGTTCAAGGAGCAGCTATTGGGTGTCCTTGATAAGTATGTACCCGTCAGGCAGGGAGGAAAGGGTCTTGTGAGGGAGCCGTGGTTTAATAAGGAATTGGAATCCCTTGTAAAAGGGAAGAGGGCGGCCTATGTAAAGATGAGGCGTGAAGGTTCAATTGGGGCGTTTGAGAATTATAAGGTAGCCAGGAAGGATCTAAAGAGAGAGCTAAGAGCAGCGAGAAGGGGACATGTAAAGTCCTTGGTTGGTAGGATTAGGGAAAACCCAAAGGCTTTCTATAGTTATGTCAGGAATAAAAGGATGACTAGGGTAGGTATCGGTCCAGTCAAGGAAAGTAGTGGGAAGTTGTGCGTGGAGGTGGAGGAGATTGGAGAGACACTAAATCAATACTTTTCGTCAGTATTCACTCAGGAACAGGACATTGTTGCTGATGTGAATATTGAGTCACAAGTGATTAGAATGGATGGCGTTGAGGTATGTAGGGAAGAGGTCCGGGGAATACTGGAAAGGGTGAAAATAGATAAGTCCCCTGGGCCTGATGGCATTTATCCTAGGATCCTCTGGGAAGTTAGGGAGGAGATAGCGGAGCCATTGGCCTTGATTTTTATGTCGTCGTTGTCTACAGGAATAGTGCCAGAAGACTGGAGGACAGCGAATGTGGTCCCCTTGTTCAAGAAGGGGAGCAGTAACTACAGGCCAGTAAGTCTCACTTCTGTTGTGGGCAAAGTCTTAGAGAGAATTGTAAGGGATAGGATTTATGAACATCTGGATAGGAATAACGTGATCAAGGATAGTCAGCATGGTTTTGTGAAGAGCAGGTCGTGCCTCACAAACCTTATTGAGTTCTTTGAGAAGGTGACCAAGGAAGTGGATGAGGGTAAAGCAGTAGCTGTGGTGTATATGGATTTTAGCAAGGCGTTCGATAAGATACCCCATGGTAGGCTACTGCAAAAATTACGGAGGTATGGCATTGAGGGTGCATTAGAGGTTTGGATTAGGAATTGGCTGGCTGGAAGGAGACAGAGGGTAGTAGTTGATGGTAAAGTTTCATCTTGGAGTGCAGTTACTAGCAGTGTTCCACAAGGATCTGAATTGGGACCATTGCTGTTTGTCATTTTTATAAATGACCTGGAGGAGGGGCTTGAAGGGTGGGTGAACAAGTTTGCGGATGATACGAAAGTCGGTGGAGTTGTGGACAGCGAAGAAGGATGTGGCAGGTTACAGCGGAATATAGATAAGTCGCAGAGCTGGGCAGAAAGGTGGCAAATGGAGTTTAATGTAGCTAAGTGTGAAGTCATTCACTTTGGTAGGAGTAACAAGAAGATGGATTACTGGGCTAATGGTAGGCTACTTGGTAGTGTGGATGAGCAGAAGGATCTTGATGCTGAAAATGTGTTGCTGGTTAAAGCACAGCAGGTCAGGCAGCATCCAAGGAACAGGAAATTCGACGTTTCGGGCCAGAGCCCTTCATCAGGATTCCTGATGAAGGGCTCTGGCCCGAAACGTTGAATTTCCTGCTCCTTGGATGCTGCCTGACCTGCTGTGCTTTAACCAGCAACACATTTTCAGCTCTGATCTCCAGCATCTACAGACTTCACTTTTTACTGGAGGGATCTTGGTGTCCATGTACACAGGTCTCTGAAAGTTGTCACCCAGGTAAATTGTGCTGTGAAGAAGGCATATGGCGTACTGGGCTTTATTGGTAGAGGAATTGAGTTCCGGAATTCTGAGGTCATGTTGCAGTTGTATAAGACTCTGGTGCGGCCTCATCTGGAGTATTGTGTGCAGTTTTGGTCGCCATACTATAGGAAGGATGTGGAGGAACTGGAACGGGTGCAGAGGAGGTCTACCAGGATGTTGCCTGGCATGGTAGGAAGATTGTATGAGGAAAGGCTGAGGCAATTGGGGCTGTTCTCATTGGAGAAAAGAAGGCTTGGGGGAGATTTGATAGAGGTGTACAAGATGATTAGGGGTTTAGATAGGGTTGACAGTGAGAACCTTTTTCCACGTATGGAGTTAGCTATTACTAGCTATTACTACAGCTTTAAATTAAGGGGTGGTTGGTATAGGACAGATGTTAGGGGTAGATTCTTTACTCAGCGAGTTATGAGTTCATGGAATGCCCTGCCAGTATCAGTGGTGGACTCTCCCTCTTTATGGTCATTCAAGCGGGCATTGGATAAGCATATGGAGGTTATTGGGCTAGTGTAGGTTAGGTAGGCTTTGGTCGGCGCAACATCGAGGGCCGAAGGGCCTGTACTGCGCTGTATTTTTCTATGTTCTATGTTCTACGTGCTTGTTTATGGCATTGTGGTTGGAGTGCCAGGCTCTAGGAATTCTCTAGCATGTCTTTGCTTCGCCTGTCTCAGAATAGATGTGCTGTCCCATTCGAAATGGTGGCTTTTTTTCATCCGTGTGTAGGGCTACAAGGGAGAGACGGTCGTGTCTTTTTGTGGCTAGCTGGTGTTCATGTATCCTGTGGCTAACTTTCTTCCTGTTTGTCCTGCGTAGTGTTTGTGGCAGTCCTTGCATGGAATTTTATAGATAATGTTGGTTTTGTCCATGGGTTGTACTGGGTCTTTTAAGTTTATTAGTTTTTGTTTGAGAGTGTTGGTGGGTTTGTGTGCAACTAGGATTCCGAGGGGTCTCAGTTGTCTGGCTATCATTTCTGAAACTTCTGAAAAATGAACAGGAAATGACATCACCACAAATCCCAGGAACCCGATCCGGGAGAAAGATATAAATAGAAAGCAGGAGACAACAGCTTCGCTTCACTTGGAGGTTGCCACTGATGATGTTACCTAGCCAGGTAATGAAACTTCTGGATATCAAACCTACAGCTCAGCGAGCAAACCTACACCCTAAACCTCAACCTGAGCTACAAACCTTCACAAACCTTGTGAAAAGGAATATTGCTGATTGCCAGTTAATTTGTAGATTTGTCCAAGTCCCTTTGACTGATCTTTTGTATCGAGGTTATTACGGTCACGTTTTGGACAATTTTTCACAATATGTTCGGACATGCCCTTTTAATCGTGGCCATCAAAATATTTCCTGAAAACTTTCCAAGGTGTTTTCCAACCCTTAGTGTCCATATGTATTATGGTATGAACAAATCATCAAATTATTTTCTTTATCTGGTACGACAAATTCCCTTTCGCACAGTATCACAGCCTCTTTCATGTACATTTTTTTTATTCGTTGTATTCTTCAGCTTCCTTCCCTTCCAAGACTTTTAAGAATTCCTTTTTGTTCTCCTGCTAAATCGGTTGAGGCCATTTCTTTCTCTTTGGGTGCTCCTGTTTCCTCGATCTACAGCTGCCATTCTTCTCCAGCTATTGCCCCTCATTTTGCTAATTCATCTGCTTTTCTATTTCTCTCTTGTGATAACTTCGAATGAGTTTTCACTTTTATCACTCCATATTCTTTCCCTTTTGCTGATCAAACCATTTCCCATCCTTGTTCACCTTCCATATAGATCCCACAGCCAGTTCTCCATTCTCCATCCTCTACAGAGGAGTCATCAACAACAATATAAGGATTATTTGACATTCCCTTCC
This sequence comes from Hemiscyllium ocellatum, assembly GCF_020745735.1. Lineage (NCBI taxonomy): Eukaryota > Metazoa > Chordata > Chondrichthyes > Orectolobiformes > Hemiscylliidae > Hemiscyllium > Hemiscyllium ocellatum. The sequence goes on along the minus strand of NC_083411.1, from coordinate 43,611,864 downwards.
TGTTCTCCTATTTCTGTCTGTCCATCTCTTGTCTTGGCTATTCCCTGTGATCTCTTAACCAGTATTCCCTCCTCTTTGTTTTGATAGAGATAGTCCCATGAGATCATTTGCTATCACCACCTGACAGTCATGGGGTGTCCTCTGGTAAATTAGGTTATTTGCTCACCTGGTAGTATGTTTTAACCCTTTTGACCTCTCTGTTTCTCCCTTGTAATAACAGTGTCCATCTAGCAATTATGTTTTGGCTCACTGTGCCAATGTTAATATATCCATCCAGCAGCATCTGAATGGGTATTTGTTTTTTCAAAATTGTTAATGGCTTCAACCCTACAATGTAGATGAAATTTGTAATTCCCAGAATGCTGCCCATAAATACCTTTCACATGGCAAGGATCCCTGCTCTACTGGCGTGAGCATGTTCGAGGCACAGGCTACTGGCCTCAACTGAGCATGCACCTCTTGGAATAAGACCATTGATATTGTAGACTCTGTTGCTGCCATCTTCAAGGAGAATGGTTCAGCTGGGTTTGGGGTTTTTCAGGGCAGGAGCACTCACCAAGCACTAGTTTAAGCTACTGTTACTTGTATGTATTCTGTCCTCCATTCCCATGGGGCATCTTTCTTTACTAACATCATTAGTGGTGATGACTTTGTGGCAAAACCATCAATATGGTCTCTGCAATACCCAGTCAAGTCTAAAACAAATCTGAATCCCTTCACATCTGTGGAGATGGGAAGTCTAGTTGCTGTTTTAAATTGTTGTTTGTCTATCTTTCTTTTTCCTATGTGAACTCTCCTCCTAAGTAACTAATTTCTGACCTTATTATTTGAGTCTTTGTTGGATTTACTTTTGACCCAAGCCCCTTTAGCAATTGTGAACACTTGTTTCCCTATCCCATCCTGTTTTGCATTACACATTTATATTGGAGAGGTCTGAGACCATCATGTTGGGTTAGTGTGACAACTGCTTGCTGTCTCAGTTGGTTACACATTATTCTGTGGCGCAGTCTAGTGGCCCTCTAGTGGCAAGGGCTGGACCTGCATCTGATTCATCTCACCTCTCCTGGAGTTTGGACAATCTCTGGCATTGTGTCCTTCTTCACTGCAATTAAAACACTTCCAGTGGCCCTGGTGATCCGATCACTCTCTGTGACCGCAGCTGCATCTTCTCGTTCATGCCTGCATCCCCTTCCTATCATTTGAGAGGGCAGTGGTGGTCCCCTTAGGACTGGTCCCTTTCCTTCATTTCTCCATGCTGCCCCTTGATCTCTAAGAGGTGCCATTCAGGGGCGGCACGGTGGCACAGTGGTAGGGGCGGCACGGTGGCACAGTGGCTAGGGGCGGCACGGTGGCACAGTGGTTAGCACTGCTGCCTCACAGCGCCAGGGACCTGGGTTCAATTCCCGCCTCAGGCGACTGACTGTGTGGAGTTTGCACGTTCTCACCGTGTCTGCGTGGGTTTCCTCCGGGTGCTCCGGTTTCCTCCCACAGTCCAAAGATGTGCGGGTCAGGTGAATTGGCCATGCTAAATTGCCCATAGTGTTAGGTAAGGGGTATATGTAGGGGTATGGGTGGGTTGCGCTTCGGCGGGTAGGTGTGGACTTGTTGGGCCGAAGGGCCTGTTTCCACACTGTAAGTAATCTAATCATCGTCCTGGAGCCTTACATCCCCTGGTCTTCTCCTCCTAAACTCTGCCATTTTCCTCAACACTCACACCTGAATGTGTGTGTTGTTGGAGGGTTAAACACATCACACACCTTTCACAAATTCTCTGTGCAATGGGACACCATTGTATGCACCCACCGATTGTTAAAAGGTGCAGCCAAATGTCACTGGTCTAGCCCTGGGTCGGAGACACTCTGGAACACTAGCCACTGTCTGGCGGCAAATGCAGTTCAGTGCTCCCCTTTCCTGTGTCTACCCTTATTAAGTGTTTCCACTGGGTGCCCTCTATTAGCTCCCACAGCCGTCAGTACAGCCTCCTATAACACATCTAGTGCTCCCCCTCCCACATTTTGTGGCTTGGGCAAAGCTGACTGAATAGTGGGATCAGTATTTGTGATTTCCTCCTCCTCATTATCAAACCCGTGTGTGGTTCGCTGCTTGTGAATAGCTTGGATTAGCTCCCATGGATTATCTCCAGGCTGACAATCTCTCATACACTTGGCTGTATCCCTGAACATCATAAGGAGTGGTACTTGTAATATCTGGAGGGTTGGTGGGGAGTATAAGTGTTGCCCTCCTGCCTGTTCTCTCCTATAATGTCTCTATCTTCTTCGTACACTTTGTATGTTCGTCTGAGGTCCCTTACACTAAGGGACCTGTGTTGACATATATAGTACATTCATAGCCATTTTTGAATCACAACACTGTTTCTTTAAACCTTCTGTCTGCACATGAGCCCTTTTCGTTTCTTCTTCACTTTTCACCTTTTCCCTCATCAATTTCTCACAGTGTGTATGAAACGGGTTCCTATGCATGAGGTCTGAATCTCTGTGGCTTTGTAAATTCCTGATCTTCTCGGTCAATCTCTTTATCTCTTCTCTAACCTGAGCTCCCTCTGTTTGCAGCTTCAACTCTCAGTTCTGGCTTCCTGCCCAGACATCCACCACACAGCTGGCTGCAACAGCTTTATGCACTTTCTTAAAGTACCTTTCTCTAATACTCTCTTCTGGCAAACTCCAGAGAGTATCCCCATGTGTTCTCGTTCCTGTACCAGTCCTACAGTTATATTTACACTACTTCGGCTGTTTCCCAGCCATGTTGCTGAAATTCTATCCAATCAGAGTGCCCTGGATTCACTACTTTGCTGTTAGAGCTAACTTCTTTAATATGTTTGTTGTTTGTTTTCTGTCTTTCTCACAATCCACCTGCTCCTTCCCGCACTCACTTACTCCATCGGGGTTTTGGAAAAATCAGGCAGTACGATGTCCAGCACCAGAGTAACTTAAAGCGACTTCTTATCAACGTCCAATCAGGAATGCCAAATTCTGTTGTCCATCCCTGACAGACAACTGTCTCTACATAGTTCAAGATACAGCAGAAACACTTGGAATTTGAGAAAACTCAATTACTTTATTGAGAACTTAAATGAACCACACACGTTTAAGTACTAGAGATATCTCAATCACTGTCTTTCACTACCCTGTGTTCTGTGACTAACCCCAAACATTATTCCCCAGGAGAGTTAGCAGCTAGCCAGTTTTGAACTTTTCTCGGTGTCTTCACCATGCCTCTTGACATAGAGTACCTCCTGCAAAGTTAATCTTTGAAGTTCTGCTGACAAAAACATTTTCTCAAGTTTCTCTATACACGGGACTTAATGCCAATTGTATGCCTCATTTGGAATTATCTGTGCACGTGACCAATCTCAACTGTCTTGTCGTTATTTGGCAGAGACAGCAGTTACTGATGTCCTGCAACCTTAGCTCTTAGCAGACCTGAATGACTCACCATAATTCCGATCACATAAAAACCCATTGTAAAGTCTCTTGTCAGTTCCAGTCATCTTCAGCCTTATCCAACAGCTATTTGCCATTTGACTCAGTCAGTCAGCATTTTCTCCCACTGCGGTTGTGGAAAAACAGAACTAATTCTCCATCAGTCTGTTTACAGTTCCCCTTCCAGGTAATCACCTTGGTGATTGGGAACAGTTTATTCACCCTGTTTGCAATCCTGAATGATCTCTTCCCTGGTTAAACCTGCTCATTAGATACCGACAGTGTGGGATGGACGATATGATTGTGTTCTGCTTTCTTGTTGTTCACAGGGGCAAACAGATTCATCAAGGACATTGAGATGATGATTGGGCAAAGGACTTGGCTCTTCTGGCTGTGGTGGAGAGTCTGTTGGCTTTTGATCTCTCCATGTTTGCTGGCAGTAAGGAGATGTTACACATTTTAATGATCTAAAGTGACAATGATCAAACTCCAGATAGGCTGGTTACATTCTTGTTGAAGTACTGTGGGCAGATCTGGGGACCACACACCTTAGGAAGGATACATCGGTCTTGGAAGGGTTACAGCATATTGTAGGTTCACAAGAGCAATATCATGATTGCAGGGGTTAAATTATAAAGAGAGATTATACCATGTAGGCCTGTTTTCTCTAAACTCGAGAAGGGTGAGGGTTGATCTGATCAAAGATTTCAAGATATTAACACAACACATGATGGATAAAGATAAATTATTCCTCCTGATTGGGAATCTAGAATTAGGGGTATAGTATAAAGTTAAGGCCAGACCATTCAGGAGGGGTGTGAGAAAACACTTCTATACACAAAGTATGGTCTATGTTTGGAATACTCTGTCACAGCAGCATTGGACACTGAATCAGTTGTTAATTTTCAATCCGAGAAAGATATTTTATGTTTAGCAAAGGTATTGAGGGATATAGAATAAGGCCACTGGTCAGTAATGATGTCATGATGCCTGTGTGGAATGCAGAGGCCAGTGGAGGCCCAGTCTCTGGATTCATTTAAGAAAGAGTTGGATAGAGCTCTCAAGGATAGTGGAATCAAGGGTTATGGAGATAAGGCAGGAACAGGATACTGATTAAGGATGATCAGCCATGATCATATTGAATGGTGGTGCAGGCTCGAAGGGCAGAATGGCCTTCTCCTATTGTCTATTGAATGGCCAAACAGGTTTGAGGGGCTGAAAGTCCGATAACTGCTGTTATAATTGTTTAGCCTTTTTGAGAAATTGATTTGTGCTTTCACTTCATTTCAGGTCATCTTGCTCTGGTCCTTAGTAACATTTGCTCCCCCAGCATATGCATGAGTTGCATACCCTGTCTGGGCAATAGCACTGGGCTGGTGTATGACCACCTTCTGTATTATGTGGATTTCCATTGTGGCCGTTGTGAGAGCTGTTCAAGCTGAGGGCTCCACCTTGTGGCAGGTAACTTTTTGATACCTTTCAACAATTGAAGAGCAGAATGTCTATGATGTTCTCCAAATTGTTCTGTTTGACAACAATTCAATGTTTTCATACAGCAATGCAAATATCATCAAACATCCAAAAGAAATTTGCAGTCATCTTTCACAGCACAATTTCACATGGTTACATAAAAGGATGCAAATCATGTAAATAAATGTTTGAAGATCAAAATGGAAGTAGACAGGGAAAGTAATTTGGAGCACAGTTCCAGAGTGTAAAGCCTTGGCAGCTAAAGGCTTGGACATCAGTAGTAGGACAAAAAATTAGAGATTGTGAAGAGACCAGAATTGGAGGAGGGTACATAGAACATGGAACATAGAACAATAAAGAGCTGAACAGGCTCTTCGCCACTTGATGTTGTGCCGACCTGTGAACTAATCTAAGCCCATCATCATCCATGTGCTTGTCCAAGGATTGTTTAAATCTCCCTAATGTGGCTGAGATAACTACATTGGCAAGCAGGGCATTCCACACCCTTACTACTCTCTGAGTAAAGAACCAGCCTCTGGCATCTGTCTTAAATCTATCATCCCTCAGTTTGTAGCTATGCCCCCTCATACAAGGTGACGTCTTCATCCTAGGAAAAAGACATTAACTATATACCCTATCTAACCCTCTGATCATCTTGTATGTCTCTGTCAACTCTCCTCTTAGCCTTCTTCTTTCCAATGAGAAGAGACCTAATTCTCTCAGCCTTTCCTCATAAGACCTTGCCTCCAGACCAGGCAACATCCTGGTAAATCTCCTCTATAACTTTTCCAATGCTTCCACATCCTTCCACTAATGGGGGCGACCAGAACTGGACACAATATTCCAAGTGCGGCCAGACCAACATTTTGTATAGCTGCAGCATGACATTACAGCTCTAGAACTCTCTCCCTCTACCAATAAAACCGAACACACCGTATGTCTTGTTAACAGCACTATTAACCTGGGTGGCAACTTTCAGAGATCTATGTACATGGACTCTAAGATCCCTCTGCACATCCACACTACCAAGAATCTTTCCATTGACCCAGTATTCTGCCATCCTGTTATTCTTCCCAAAGTGAATCACCTCACATTTATCTGCATTGAACTCCATTTGCCACCTCTCAGCCCAATTCTGCAGATATCCAAGTCCCCCTACAACCTGCAACATTCTTCCACACTGTCCACTACTCCACTGATTTTAGTGTCATCTGCAAATTTACTAACCCACCCACCTATGCCTGTATCTAAGTCATTTATAAAAATGACAGGCAGCAGTGGTCCCAAAACAGATCCTTGTGGCACACCACTAGTAACCAGACTCAGGCTGAATATTTTCCATCAACCACCACTCGCTGCCTTCTTACAGAAAGCCAGTTTCTAATCCAAACGTCTCAATCCCATGCCTCTGCATTTTCTCCAACAACCTACCATGTGGAACCTTATCAAAGGTTTTACTGAAGTCCATGTACACCACGTCAACTGTCCTACCCTCATCCACATGTTTGGTCACCTTCTCAAAAAGCTCAATGAGGTTTGTGAGACATGACCTACCCTTGACGAAACCGTGTTGACTATCTGCAATCAAATTGTTGCTTTCTAGATGATTATAAATCCTATCTCTTATAATCCTTTACAAATCTTTTCCTAATACAGACATATGGATCACTGGTCTACAATTACCTGGGTCATCTCTACTGCCCTTCTTGAACAAGGGCACAACATTTGCAATCATCCAGTCCTTTGGTTCTAAACAATGGCGACTCAGTGATCAAAGCCAAAGGCTCCAATAGTTTCCCAGAGAATCCTCAGATAAATCCCATCCAGATCAGGGGACTTGTCTACTTTCACTCCTTCTAGAATTGATAACACTCTTCCTTACTAACCTCAATCCTTTCTAGTCTAGTAACTTGTATCTCATTCTTCTCTTCTTCAATATTCTCCTCTTCCTGAGTGAAAACCAATGAGAATTATTTGTTTAGCACCTCTCTGATCTCCACAGGATCCACACACAACTTCCCATTTCTGTCTTTGACTGGCCCTATTCCTAATCTCGTCATCCTTTTATTCCTCATGTACCTATAGAAAGCTTTTGGGTTCTCCTTTATTCTACCTGCTGAAGAATGCTCATTTCCTCTCTTTGTTCTTTTTAACTCTCCCTTTAATTCCTTCCTAGCTAATCTTTAACTCTCCATCGCCTCATTTGAACCAAGTTGTCTCATCATCACATGAGCCTCTCTCTTCCGCTTAACAAGAGATGCAATTTCTGTAGTAAACTATGGTTCCATTACCTTATCACTTGCTCCCTGCCTGACAGGGACATACCTATCAAGGACACGCAATATCTGTTCCTTAAACCAGCTCCACATTTCAATTGTCCCCAAAATCTGCATTTTGCTACCCCATTCTATGCATCCTAAATCTTGCTTAATCGCATTTGAATTGCCCTTGCCCCATCGATAACTCTTGCCCTGTGGCATGTACCGATCCCTTTCCATCGCTAAACTAAATGTAAATGAATTATTGTCACTCTCTCCAAAGTGCTCACCTACAACAAAATCAAGCACCTGACCTGGTTCATTACCAAGCTCCAAATCCAGTGTGGCCTCCCCTGTTGTTGGCCCTTCGACATACTGTGTCAGGAAACCCTCCTGCACACATTGGACAAAAACTGATCCAACTGATGTACTAGAGTTATAACATTTCCAGTCAATGTTGGGGAAGTTAAAGTCCCCCATAATAACCACCCTGTTCCTTTCACTCCTGCCCAAAGTCGTTTTTCCGATCCCCTCCTCTACATCCCTGGAACTCTGCAGAGGCCTATAAAAAACTCCCAGCAGTATGACTTCTCCTCTCTTGTTTCTAACCTCAGCCCACACTATCTCAGTAGACGAGTCCTTGTCAAACTTTCTTTCAGCCACCATTACACTGTCCTTGACTAACAAGGCCACACCTCCCCCTCTTTTACCGCCTTCTGTGTTCTTCATGAAAGATCTAAACCCTGGAACCTACAACATCCATTCCTGACCCTGCTCTATCCATGTCTCCAAAATGGCCACAACATCAAAGTCCCAGGTCCCTCTCCATGCCGCAAGCTCATCTACCTTATTTCGGATACTTCTGGCTTGAAGTAGACACACTTCAAACCAGCGTGATGTCTGCCAGCACATTCCTGTGACCGTGAAGTCCTGTCCATGTCCTCCCTACTCTCATCCTCCTGTGCACTGGAACTACACCTCAGGTTCCCATCCCCCTGCTGAGCTTGTTTAAACCCACCAAATAACACCAGAAAATTTCCCACCCAGGATATGAGTAACGTCCTGTTTGTAGAGGTCCAACCTTCCACAGAATGAGCTCGAATTATCCAGGTACATGAAACCCTCCCTTCTGCACCATCCCTGCAGCCGCATGTTCAGCTGATATCTCTCCCTATTCCTTGCCTCGCTATCACGTGGCACAGGTAACAACCAGAGATAGCTAGGTGAGAGAAATGGCGGAAGTTTCATAGGGAATGAAGGATGAGGACATGGAGAGATTTGAAAGCAAAAATGTGAATTTAAAGACCAGATGATGTTTAACCATGTGACCATGTTGGTCAGTGAGCACTGGGGTGTTTGGTAAAGGAACTTTGCATGAGTACAAATATAACCAGCAGAGTGTTAGATGGTGTCAAATTCCCTGGGGCACACTGTGGGAGACAAGTCAGGAGAATGGGGGATTTTCCAGCTGGGGGCATGTCAATAGTATGTTATCCCTAACATTGTAACCCGCACTGTTCCCCACCTCCACATTCTCTCTTTTTACCTTTTCCCACCTGAGTATAATTAGCATTCCAAATGCCAATGGCATGCATGCAAAACATGTTAAATTTAACAACAGTAAGCTTTTCATTGATGAAACCTAACATCACCTGCTGATGCTGCGGCCAATTAGAGAGTCTCCTGATTAAACAGGGAGCGTCTGTATCACATCCAGAACTTTCCTGTCGATGTCCATCACCCCCAGTGAGCAAACCAGAAAGGAGAAAGGTAATTGGGGTATTTGTCAAAATCAACTTTCACTGGTAAATATTTCATGTTGCATTGGTTTCAAATTCTTCATGTGTGCATCATTATTTGTTGATCCCATTTGGCCAAGAGGGTTAAATGTACTCACATGCCTCATGCTTGGCAGAGATTAAGGGACACTTCCCTTTTTGTGTGGAAGAAACTATGTTGTGTCTTGTGTTGATTCTTTCCTGAATGTTGGTGTTAGTGTCTAGTGTTGTACTCACTGCCCAGTGGGACATGGCTGCACTTGCAGGCTCAGCTGGGCAGGGCTCCTCTTCTATTCTTTGGAAAGGACATTGTCTCAGGTTGTTCTCAGTCAGGGTGATTGAAATGTTGTAGGTGAATTCAAATTCCTCTAAGTACTCTGTCAGCCAACACCCAGAGATGAACCTAGATTTGCACCGTTCTGACACTGCTCTTTTAGGTTGCTGATTTTCTTACTTTGACTTTTCACCAACCCTCCCCCATAGGAGTTAAGCCCTTCCTACATCTACACCTCCATTTCCCTAACCCCTCCATTTCACACTATTTCATCCTCATCTCCCACTCACAGTTACCAGTGACACATCTGGATGCATTCGCCTGCTTCCTTCCCTTACCCAGAAGCCTTCAGACTGGGCCTTTAAAGAACCACACAAAGTGTCAAACTATAGGAGATACCATATCAGCGTCAGCAAAGAAACTTTTCAACCATCCCGTCTTCATTCCACACTTGTCTTCTACTATCCCAAAGATATTGATTTGGAGAATGACATTTCCCTTGAAAAAAGTTCTGTTGGAAATTCTTGGAGTAATTCAAATGTGGGATCATTGCAGTTATACAGGTTCTTATAGAGGGCTGGTAACTACCCTCCTCATCTATCCTCTTGAGCCAGTCTTGCAGCTCGGTTTGTCTCATGTGTTCTGGTCTTTTTTTTAATGATTTGCCTTTTGTGTCGTGGACATAGACCTGACCACTTCCTCTGAAACGAATGACAGTCAAGACAGTCTTCAGGTATGACTTTGTTAGCCAGGCATGAGCTCGTATCCAAATCATATCCTTGACATTAAACTCTTTTCAAATGCTTACTGCACTTTAATCTGCCTTTACAAGCATTAAATATCTTGAAAGTATCGTCTAAAAATAGTGGGATTTTTGGAAAACTGTTCTTTGGAAAACCAGAAATTCTGCAGGTACTGGACCATGAGGTTACCAGACCAGAGAGAGTCTGACTAGGGAGGTACAACAAGGCAAACCACTGACCTTCTACACAACTGGACAAGTTTATTAATGCACACAATTACACGGGATGTACAGGTATCTCATCCTCCACTAACATGGGCACCTTGGTAGCATTTTATTAAAAACAATTTCACATGGAAGACTATTCAGGGCACGCAAATGTGTTACAAGAGGGAACCTCCCAAAGGCCAGTGGGGTATTTTGACCCACCACAAACATACCCCTATGTGTATCACTACATCATAACTCCTAATTAGGAAATGGCAATTTCACATCCCATCAATTGGTCAGCCTTGAGGCCGCATTTCCTGCTTGTGGGGACTCTAGCCACACAGCCATATCCTGGTGAGTCTATCACTAACACAGATATGGATGGAGGCTTTCACACTGGGTAAACTGAGGTGGGGCAGATTTGGGTGACATGGGGGTGAAATAGTAGACATAGTGATGTTGCAGTTATGTGATTGGAAGATCAATCCAGGGCCAATCAAATCTGGCACCAAGGTTCTGAACTTCTGGTTTCCAGGGAGAGGGATACACTTGGTATCTAGGAATATGGAGTTCATGGTGGGATCCTAAAGAGAATGTTTTCAGTCATCCCAGCAGTAATTTGGAGCAAGTGTGTGCTCATACAGTACAGTTTGTCTGTGAAGCAGTCTGTCTGTTTTGAGTGGATGCTAGTGTTGAGGAGGAGATGGCGGGGTCTATCTGGTTGCATTATGGAAACTGACAATGGGCCACTTGTAGTGTTGATTATCCCACTGCTCCCTGACTGTCAACGGGAGTTCATCTGAAACTCTGCTGCAAGTATTCACACTGGCACAAAGTCATGTTCATGAATAACTCCTGGCCTCACTGACCTCTGCTGGCTCCCAGTCTGGGAATGCTTCAATTACATATTCATATTCTGGTTTCAGATCTCTCCATGGCCTTGTTCCTCACTCTGTGTGTGACCTCCTCTTGTCACACAACACTCCAACGTCACTATGCTTCTCCAATTCTGTATCTGGCTCATACCTGATTATAATCTCTTTACTATTCATTGCTGTTTCTGAGCTCTGAGCTCTGCAATTACCTCCATGAAAATCTTTACCTCTCCCCTCTCTCTTCTTTCCAAAGTGCCTTAAAAATTTCAAAGATTTTGGTCATCAGTTCTCATATTTCCTTTTATATCTCACTGTCAAAAATAAGTTCACGCCCTTGCAAATCATCCAGAAAAGAAATATTGTCTTAATGATGTGAATGCATTTTGTTTTCATTAGCAACATGGCTTTCCTAATAAGAGACATTAATTGCATCCCAGAGCAGACAAAGATTAAAAATGCTGTAGGAATGTTGGTGTTGCTGCAGTGTTTGACATTTTGTTGTCCATCCCAGTTTCCTCTTCATTCGGTTCTGGTGAAGCCTCTTCCTGAACCCCTGTAACACGCCTTGTGAATGTGCTCTCACAGTGTCCTCAGCACACACCATGTCTCTGGAATGAATGATTAGGGGATATGTTAAAGCTAATGAAAGTCAATTGGTGATACGTCCTGCATCAAGAAGTTTTAGCTATCAGTGAGACTAAATGAATGGCTCAGTAACACTGCTTCAGTTAATGTGACAGTGCTCACAGTAAACTATAAGTTATAACACATTCCTTCAGTGTACTTCACTGCTTAAGAAGTTAGAGTTTACACACAGGAGTGTAATCTCCAGAATACATACACAGGTTAAATATATTTTCAGTACAGTATAAAATGCTATGTGTTAAAGGAAAATCTCAATAAAATCAGGCAATAACCTGGTTAAATATTGTTTAAAATTTGGAAGAATTTCTTCAACATTTCTTTGTTATTTTCACAGAAACTTTCTGCCGCTTGCACATCAGCTCCTGATTGGGGTCCGTTCTTAAAACAACACAAAGGGGAAACATACAGAGACAGAGCTGATTCTGCAGAACTCTCAAACTCTGTGCAACTTCTGGCCACTCCAGAGATGTGAACATTTATGGGGATATTTCTGTTTGATTTGTAAACAATGACTCTGGAAAGTCATTGTTGTGATGATGCACACTATTGTAACTCCAGCAAGGATTCCTGGGATGTTCAGAAACTCAGCCAGGTGTAACACCAGCTGGCATCTCCTCTGTCAACAGCAAATATGGGCATTAATTTAGAGCAGGGTGGAGTGTGGTGGAATTACTGAGTATTACGTTTCCTGTATCATGAGCTTTTCGACATGAGCTGAGGCTCCTGCCTAAGTCCTCATGCTAATATATGGGATTCCAGTGACTCCCTAAAGTTGCCCGAGTTTCTACATTAAATAACAAAACCCACCTTAAAAAAAAAGTTGTCCAATCAAAGTCAATGCATTCCCTTAGTTCCAGTTTCAAGCTTCTATCCTCTGCCATTCATGACACATGAAACTTAAAATTATTCACTTTTCCCAAATCTTCAACTGTAATCTTTCCAGCTTCACTCTAATCCCTTTCCGTAGGTTCAAATGACAGTCCATAACTTGGGTCTTTGATCTGCTTATCTTCATGTGCCCATTATCCAGTGCTTTTCTCTTCTTATTCAGACACCTGTTCATATTGTGATCACCTCCTCTCTATAGCTCAGTGTTCTGTCAAGTATGATTAAACATGGACCTTCCCAGCTCCTTTACACATTTAGAAAATTCTCAACATAGACAGTGAGGGGCTCTGTGATAGTTTGGTATAACCTAACATTGACTTTGAAAATTCCATGCCCCTGAATGTTCTAGTACTGTTCATTTTTTAAAACGTATTCATAGGATGTGGGTGTCACTGGATGTGTCAGCATTTATTGTCCATCTCTAGTTGCCCTTGAGAAGATGGTGGTGCCTTGAACTGTTACGGTCCATGTGCTGTTCATAGACCCCCAATGCCATTCACAACTGAGTTCCAGGGCATTTGAGCTGGTGACTCTGAATGAACAGTGGGCGATAAGGTCAGAATGTGAGTGGCTTGGAGAGGAACTTGCAGCTGGTGGTTTTGTCCATGCTTTGGACTCTTTGTTCAGAAGTACATATTAAAATACTTTACTCATGTATTCTTTTCAGTATGGCAGACACAGAGACACAGAATTCAGTTTGCAGTTCAACGTGATTTTATTAACGATGTTCCTTAATAAAACACAATGTTAGCATTCCCCAAATTCCCATAATATTTATTCTCCATCAACCTTGATCCATCTGAGACAGGATATTGCCCACGATGATCCATGTGTTTGAGCTGTGCTATTGGAATATCCTTCCTCTCCGACGTACGGCTAGCTCTCTTCCATGAAGGTGGGTTTTTCAGGTCAGGGGCAATTTTCTTCTGGGTCTTCATGGGCTGCTGCATGATCTTCTGTCATGAGTCTTCACTGCAAAACTTCCCTGAGAATCTTCACTGTGAGTCTTCACTGAGGGGATGGTGACCACACGTGTTCTTATCCCCCTTTGCCCGAGATCTTCCAGAATGTTCTGTGGCCAATCGGATCATGAGTTAGGTTCAAAGCATCCAAATGATTCACACCCAGACCCTTCACTGTTGCCATGCCAGGGAAGTGTAAAGTGCACATTCTCAGGCACCAGCTGGAAGTCAAGGTGCCAGAAAGTCTAATTGATACTTTGCAGTACACCATCCTCAGGATGTTTGTAATTCGTTCCCCCTAAATCTTTGAGATGTCTTTGACCTTGGTTGCCATGGTCCTCTACAGTCAATAGCTGCAGGCTGCTGTTTAATTTACTTTGGCCAATTTTTTCTTCACCTTGATTTCTCCAGCTGTGGGTCAATTTAGAATATCCAATTTTGGGTGCATGGTCCACAGTCTCTCCTGCTGATCCCTTGAAATGTCGAGCAGAAATAGGATCAGAGGTTCATAACACACTCTCATGCAGGAACATACCAAGTCTCAGATGGAAGTAACCTATCTTCCTGAGTGTTTGAGTTCTCCATTGTCCAATGACAACAATGCCCGATACACCAACTACCATCTTACACATATTAATAAGCTTAACAACTCTATATTCAAATAGCCAAATATATGTGATGATGCTGTCACTTTAACAAGGTTAGTTTGTCCTTGGGGCTTGTTAAAGAGAGGTCATAAAGGCAAAGGTGCCAAAATGTCTGGGAAAGAGCTTAGTTTAATAATGGCAAGGGAGTGACCATGATCTCATAGTTCAGATTTTTTTCTAGTTTGGTAGCTATAGCAATGAGAAATTGCTTGCAGTGGAGAAAGGTTCCAAGCTTCAGCAAATGGTTCCTGACTGGCTTTCTCTCTGAAATCTCTTTGGAAGTTGTTGCAGAGAGGAAAGGTTCCATGCTTCAGCAGATGCTTCCTGGCTAACATTCCTCTTTAAAGTCTCTCCTGCCTGTAAGGAGCTGTGTTTGAATTTACCTTTTGCCAAGGGGTGTGTTTTTGGGATGTCACGGGAATTGGAAAAGCTCCTTAGTTAAATTATTGAGTCAGTTGAGTCTTCAAGTAAAGTTATTCTAAAGTCTGTTTTCTTTTGTTCATGTTTCAACTGTAGTGTTTAAATAAGTCTGTTTTACTTAAAACCAAGTGGTTTGACCAGCTACATCACATATGGAATATCCACTTCACATCTACTTTTAAATAAGAAAAAGTTAGGATCCAGACTACCGTCTCAGATAATGCCAACATTTCCCACCTCAAAGACTTGTAGCCAATTTTGATTTGATGTAATGATTGGGATCCTCAGTACCATCACCATGGCCTTTCCTAGATCCCCCTGAAATCATCACTAAACCAAACCATGGTCAATTGCCACATTTGACAATGTGAAATACTGGGACAATGCTTCCTGTGGAATAAGTGCTCTGTCCATTCATTGTGGATCCATGATGGGTCCGGCTTGGCCTGCCCAATGTTCTCCCTCAACTGACTTGCTCATCCCTTGGCCACAGATGCAGCACAGTCTGCTGGTTGTCATACCCAACTATCATGGATTTCTTGGGATGGACCCAAAAAACACCATCCTCATTCCCGATAGCCAGAGCCCTCTCCCCCGCTCCTGCCTCTCTGTGGTTTGCCCCACTGGTACTGCCCCTTTACCTAAATTGATTCCATTTAGGTAGTAATCTGCCATCCTGTTCTTGCCACCAAAGTGGATAACCAAAGTTGGTTTTTCCTGACAATCAACAAAAAATTCATGGTCATCATTAGACTTAATTCCAGATATTTATCAAATTCAAATTCCATCATCTGTTGCAGCAGGATTCAAACCCAGGTCCCCAGAATATTACCTGGGTCACTGGATTAACACTACAGTGATAATACCATTGGACCATTGCCTTCCCCTGTTGTTCATGTCTCTGTATGATAAAGCCAGGACACTTTGTTGGGTGGACAGTCCCTAACCATCCTTTTTTCTTCAGAGCTGCTACACATTGAGGCCCTGTCTGTACTGGCCATAATTGGTGGGGCCAGCTGTGGTTCAGTTCCTGAGGGAGAGGCCTCAGGAGGGACAGTGTTCCCGGACAGTGTCCAGGATCTTACTATGGATCGGAAGCTGGGGCTAGTCCTGAATCGGGATTGGGAATTTGGATTGCTTCTGGATCAATGACTGGTTTGGGTCTGGATCAGGACCACAGTTAGGGTAGACTTTCCCCAGTTCCCCTCGCTGAGGTCCACTCCCATATATCTCCAGGCTCGTTCTTCCATTACCTCCCAGTCTGTCCTGTAATCACTGTCCTCATCTGATTCCATTGTCGCAAATGTTCCTTCTGCACGGAAAGTTGGCACATAATTTTGTCAATCTTGGCTGGCATTTCAGCTGGTCCACAGTGTGCGCTGTTTTCTTTCCCTGCCTGACTCTATTGGGTTCTGTATTTCTCTGTCAGCTCCCCCCTCAACCTCCATCTTTCTAATGTAAATAATCTTAATCTACTCAACCTCTCTTCATAGCTAATGCGCTCCATACCAGACAACATTCTAGTGAACCTTCTCTGCACCCACTCCAACGTATCCATATCCTTTTGGTAATGGTACCAGAACGATATGCAGTATTCCAAATATGGCCGAACCAAAGTCTTATACAACTGTAACAGGACCTGCCTACTCTTGTACTCAATACCCCATCTGATGAAGGAAAGTATCCCATATGCCTTCTTGACCACTCTGTTGACCTACATTGTCACCTTCAAGGAACAATGGACCTGAACACCCAGATCTCTCTGTATATCAATTTTCCCCAGGATTTTTCCATTTACCGTATAGTTCTCTCTTGAATAGGATCTTCCAAAATGCATCACCTTGCATTTGCCCAGATTTAACTCCATCTGCCATTTCTCCGCTCAACTCTCCAATCTATCTATATTCTGCTGCATTCTCTGACAGTCCCCTTCACTACCTGCTACTCCACCAATCTTAGTGTCATCTGCAAACTTGCGAATCAGACCACCTATACCTTCTTCCAGATCATCTTTGTAGAACACAAGTTACAATGGTCCCAGCACAAATCCCTGTGTAACACCACTGGTTGCAGGTCTCCATTTTGGGAAAATCGCTTCCACTACTCCTGTCTGTCTCCTGTTGCCCAGCCAGTTCTCTGTCCATCCAGCTGGTACACCCTGGACCCATGCGATTTCATCTTATCCATCTGCCTACCATGAGGAACCTTGTGAAACACCTTACTAAAGCCCATATATATGACAGCTACAGTCCTTCCCTCATCAATCAATTTTGTCACTTCCTCAAAGAATTCTGTTAAGTTAGTAAGACATGACCTTCCCTGCACAAAATCATGCTGCCTATCATTGATAAGTCTATTTTCTTCCAAATGGGAGCAGATCCAATCCTTCAGTATCTTCTCCAGCACTGACACTGACTTCAGGCTCATTGGTCTACAAATACCTAGATTATCCGTGCTCCCCTTCTTAAACAAAGGGACAACATTTGGAATTTTCCAGTGCTCTGGGACCTCACCCATGTTGAAGGATGCTGCAAATACATCTGTTAAGGCCCCAACTATTTTCTCTCTCGCTTCCCTCTGTAATCTGGGATAGATTCCATTCAGAATTGGGGACTTGTCCAACCTGAATGCCTTTTAGAATACGTAACATTTCCTCCCTCCTTATGCCAACTTGACCTAGAGTAATCAAACATCTATTCCTAACCTCAACATCCATCATACCCCTCACCTTGGTGAATACTGACAAAAAAGTACTCATTAAGAATCTCACCCATTTTCTCTGACTCCACGCAAAACTTTCCTCCTTTGTCCTTGAGTGGGCCAACCCTTTCTCTAGTTACCCTCCTGTTCCCAATATATAAATAAAAGGCTTTGGGGTTTTCCTTAAGCCTGTTTGCAAAAGATACCTCATGACACCTTTTAGCCCTATTAATTCTTCATTTCAAACTGGTCCTGCAATCCCGGTATTCATCCAACTGCTTTGTCTGTCTTCAGTTGCCTCAACCTTATGTAAGCTTCCTTTTTCCTCTAAGCTCATCTCACAATTTCACCTGTCATCCCTAAACTTCTGATTTCTATTCCTCATTTTCACAGGAACATATCTCTCCTGCACTCTAATCAACCTCCCTTTAAAAGCTTCCCAAATATCAAATGAGGATTTACCCTCATTCAGCTGCTCCCAATCTTCATTCACCAGCTCCAACAGAATTTTGTTATAATTGGCCTTCCCCCAGTTTAGCACTCTTCCTTTAGAACCACTCTCCTCTTTATCCATGAGTATTCTAAAACAGACGGAATTGTGAACAGTACTCCCAAAGAAATCCCCTACTGAAACTTCAACCACCTGGCCGGGCTCAGTTCCCAACTACAGATCAAGTATGGACCCTTCCCGAGTTAGACCATTTACATACTGCTCGAGGAAACCCTTCTGGATGTTCCTGCCCAATCTAGACCACTAACACTAAGTGAATCCCAGTCAATGTTAGGAAAATTAAAATCTCTTATCACCACCGCCCTGTTGCTCCGAATCTTTCCATAATCTGTTTACATATTTAGACCTCTATCTCTGCTGGGAGGCCTGTAATACAGCCCCAACATTGTTACCGCACTCTTCCTATTTCTGAGCTCTGCCCATATTGCCTCACTGCTCGAGACTTCCATAGTGCCATCTTTCAGCACAGCTGTGATATCCTCCCTGACCAGTAATGCAACTCCTCCACCCCTTTTACCTCCTTTTCTATCCCACCTGAAGTATCAATGATCTGGGATATTAAGATTTTCTTCCCTCAACCAAATCTCTGTAATAGCAATAACATCATACTCCCAGGTACTAATCCAAGCCCAAAGTTCATCTGCCTTACCTACTACACTTCTTGGGTGAAAACAAATGCACCTCAGACCACCAGTCCCTTCATCATCTGCTCGCTGCCAACTGTTAGACTGAGTTACGTTGACATTATTATCTAGTTCCTTACAAACTTCAGTTACTAGCTCCTTACTGTACACTAACCTCCTCATTGGTTCCCAACCCCCATCACATTTGTTTAAACACTCCCCAAATGTGTTAGCAAAAGCACAAATCCGGCCCAGGTGTAGATTACTCCCCTTACAATTGAATCCCCTTTGACCATAGCCCTTCCACTCTTTTTCCCACCCTTCTGTACTGCAGAGTCAGCCACGATGCCATGAACTAACCGGGCTACTGCTGCCTTCCCCTGGTGAGCCATCTCCCCCAGCAGCATCCAAAACAATCTACCTGTTTTGGAGGCGAGATGACTGCTGGGGACACCTTCACTGCCTTACTGCTCTTTGTCTGCCTTTTGGTCACCTATTCCCTTTCTCCCTCAGCAATCCTAATCTGAGGTGTAACCAATTCACTAAATGTGCTATCTATGACCCCTTCAGCATTGTGTATGCTCCAAAGTAAATCCATCTGCAGCTCCAGAGCTGTCATGCAGTCTAACAAGTGCTGCAACTGGACGCACTTCCTGCACATGAAGGAGTCAGGGACATCAGCCGTGTCCCTGAGCTCCCACATTGAATTAAAGGAGCATAACTCGGCTCTGGGATCTCCTGCCATTTTTAATCTGAAACTTAACTTAGTCTAAACTTAGGTAAACAAAAAAAGAAAGAAAAGTTTTTATCAATTACACGATTAAAAAAAAGAAAATCCTTATCATATCAACACACCACAGAGTCCTTTCCTTTGGTTAGAGGAGGAAGGTGGGTGGGAGACACTACACATGTCGTGTCTCAGGTTCAGCCACGGCCCAAACTTAATCGGTTCACTCACCTTCCCAGAGTGCAATTCAACCACTCCTACTCAGCTCCTCGTTCTCTCTTGTTCCTCCCGAAAATGGAGGTTGAAGCTTGAAGTAAGTACCTTTTAAGTGGGAAATTTACCTTCCTGGAAGCAAGAGAAGAGTTTGCTGTGCCTTTGGCAATGAGGTTTGTTTTCTCACTGTCCACTGGATTAGTGCCACTGGAGGGTGGCAAATTTTATTCCCTTGTTCAAGAAGGGTAAAGGGATAATCCTGGGAATTACAGATCGGTCAGTCCTATGTCTGTGGTGGGCAAATTACTGGAGTGGATTTTGAAATACAGAATTTATGATTACTTGGAAAACCATAGCTTGATTAGATATAGTCAGCATGGCTTTGTGATGGGCAGGTCATGCCTCACAACCCTTTTTGAATTCTTTGAGGATGTGACAAAACACATTGATGAAGGCAGAGCAGTAGATGTGGTGTATATGGATTTTAGCAAGGTATTTGAGAATGTTCTGCATGGTTGGCTCACTCAGAAAGTCTGGAAATCTGGCTGTCTGGGTACAGAATGGGCTGGCTCACAGAAGACAGAGTTTGGTGGTAGATGGAAAGTATTCAGCCTGGAGCTTGGTGACCAGTGGTGTTCCGCAGGGATTGATTCTGGGACCTCTGCTCTTTGTGATTTTTATAAATGACTTGGATGAGGAAGTAGAAGGGTGGGTTACTAAGTTTGCCAACAACACAAAGGTTGGTGGAGTTGTGGAAATTGTGGAGAACTGTTGTAGCTTGCAACAGGACATTGACAGGATGCAGAGCTGGGCTGATAAGTGGCAGATGGAATTCAACCTGGAAAATTGTGAAGTGATTGACTTTGGAAGGTTGAATTTAAAGGTGGAATACAGGGTTAAAGGCAGGATTCTTTGCCGTGTGGAGGAACAGAGGGATCTCATGTCCATAGATCCCTCAAAGCTGTTACCCAAGTTGATAGGGTTGTTAAGGTGAATGGCATGTTGTCACTTCCAGGGAGATTGAGTTTACGAGCCGCGAGGTAATGCTGCAGTTCTATAGAGCCCTGGTTAGACCACAGGAGGAATATTGTGTTCAGTTCTAGTCGTCTCATGAGAGAAAGGATGTGGAAGCCTTAGAGAGGATGCAGAGGAGATTTACCAGGATGCTGCCTGGATTGGAGGGCATGTCTTATGAAGAAGGGAGCTAGGCCTTTTCTCATTGGAGCGATGAAGGATGAGAGGTGATCAAGACGAATGGAGGCATACATACAGTAGATAACCAGAGACCCTTTCCCAGGGCAAAAATGGCTATCAGGGAGGAGGCATAATTTTAAGGTGATTGTGGTTTCTGTAGTCCCAGCTTTAGCTTTCCCTCATCACCGTCCTGAACGCCTCTCATTGCATTGATGAAGATGGATTTCTCTGAGTCTGCTTCTCCCATCATTGCGATGTTCATTGCTCTGCAAGTCCTCGCTTTCTCCATTGTTCAGATCTTGTGAATCTTCTGTATCAGTGGTTTAATGTACTATCCAAATCATCAACATTTTTCTGTATCAGGGATTTAAGTTCATCCATTTCCTAATTAGACTTCAGTTTCTTGAGCTCTTCCTCACTGAAGAATGTACAGTACAAAAACTGCTCTCTGAAAGAAAACATTTTATATGATGTTTTTCACTGTAGTAAAAGAGTTTTTTACATGTTCGGCACATTGTCACGTTCTCAAAGCATCCTCAAGGTCTCACAACAAATAATGAGATGAATGAATTGTTTATTCATCTCTGCCTGAAGGTAACCATTCTTCCTTTGACTCACAGACTCCTTAGATCGTGGCCTTGAGTTAACATGGAAAAGGAGAAACATCTGCTCTTCCTCAAGACTATAGCAACTGTTCCTCATCCAACAACTCAGTTTATTCCTCACTTGTTCTCTCAGCATCATCATATAGTCTTCCTCAGACTGATCAAATTTTGCAAAGTGGCTGTCTGTCCACATCTCATTTGTGAAGCTCAGCTGTAATGAGAGGTTTGGTGAAGGGAGAGCAGTGTGAAGCATAAACTGAGAATGCTGGTCCATGTGGCTGCTCCTCCTCTGCCAAGGAAAGGGAAAAAACTAGAGGTTTCCAGTGATACTGCTACTTGGAGTAACCAGGGCATTGTATGATGGGGTAGTTTACGAAGGGGTGGTTTACATGACAGCGATCTGTCACCATCACTATCTGGAGATCAGCACCATGACCACCATTCCCCGTTCCCCATTCACAAGTTTTCAAACTACAGACTGCTTCTCTCCTGCATTTACTGCTGTTAAGTCCAATGGCATCTAAGCCAATCAACAACAAGCATGGGAGCCAAACATCCTGTGATTGGATCCACCCAACACGCAAGCCTGTTCTGACGTGGGTTGCTTTTAGCACTGTCATCCATTCCCACCCACACCAAGGCCCAGTATTATTGTTTGGGTACATTCAGCACAGCCAAACCATTCTCTCACTCTTGGCTCTTATTACTTCTTAGTCAGCTTTTGTTGATTTGCTATCCATAATCTCCAGGATTACCCATCACATTCATCTCTCTCTTTCTCTCTCTCTCTCTCTCTCTCTCTCTCTGGGCTCTCTGGCCCCACCTATTGGCTCACCTCGCCCTTGCACTACTCCTCCTCCCAGCTTCAAATTCAGCATAAATATCAGTTTTCCCTAGCTGCTAATAGTTCTGAAGAAGAGTCAATGGACTCAAATCCTGAACTGTGCTTTCTTCTCACAGATACTGCCAGGCTTATTGAATTTCTCTAGCAATTTCTGGTTTTGTTTGATTGGGAGGAGCAGTAAGCAGCGGGAAAACGATGATGATGCATCATCCTGAAATGTGGAGACACTTGTCTCTGGGAATCTGGAAAGCAGAGATTTGGAGATCGAAAATTATTCTCATCTCTGAAAATTAATTCTTGTGCACTTAAAAAAAGAAGATCCTGCAGAGGCTGTGATCACACTCCCAGAGGTACATGTATCCCTCTTTGAGAAACACTGCTTTATGTGATAATGGTCTACATGGGGATGGAGTGTTTACTCTCAATGACAGGCTAAAGGTTAATACAATTGGAGTGACCTCATCTTTGCTGACAGATGCTGTTTGATACAGGCAGACGTATGATGACAGTGTCAAAAAAAATATTGTAACAGAATTGAAAAATGAGTTTGCCTACTAATAAATATTTATGTTGTGCTTTCTGTAAAATGGAGTAAAACTATAACTACCTGTTAGAAATATGACTAGACAGAAAATGGTGCTTGGGTGAATGCAACTATGAAAATTACTAAATCTTAGATGATCAGACCAAGAACATCAGCAATTTTGATTTCACAGTTTTAAAAACCTATGGTCATCCATTTCAATCATGGTGCTATTGTTATGAATCAAGCAAGAAGATCCCAGAGAAGGGGCTTCATATGGGAACTGAATCGTTCAGTATCATTGAGGAACTCAGACATTTCTGATCATGGAACATGAGTATCACTGGCCTGGCCAGCTTTTATTTTCCCTTCATAACTGGCTTTGAGGATATGGTGCTGAGAACTGTTGTAGTCCTTGAAGTGAAGATACACCCACAATGTCATTAGGGTGGGAATTCAGCATTTTGACTCAGTGACAGTGAAGGAATGTTGATATATTTCCAAGGTAGGATGGCGAGTGGCTTGGAGGAAGATTTGCAGGTGATGGTGTTCCCATGTATCTGCTACCCTTGCCCTTCTAGATGGAAATGGTTGCCGGTTTGGAAGGTACTGTCTAAGGAGCCCAAGTGAGTTACTGTGGAAGATACATTGTGTGGCCATTGAGATTCAGTGGTGAACCCAATGAGTGCTGATGGAATGCCAAATCAATTCTATTCAAATGATTCTAGAAACACAACAAATACCTTTATTGTGCTTTGATTGAAGAGAATGGACTAAGTGCAGAAAATGTGTGTGAAACTAAATGAGGTCTTTTTAAATTCCCTCTTCTTAAATCTCATTTACAGCCAAACCAACTGTTCATCAAACACTGATCAGGGACCTCTTCACTAAAATGGATGGGGAATGTTTCCAGGACTAAATGTGCAAAAAAAAAATATTGTACAATAGAATTCCTCAAAAAGTCATGACTAAAAAACCCTTTACTATATCAGGCACAGCATTGACTCACCGGATTGATGGAATCCCAAACGCAACCATCACCACTCTCTGTGCGTTCTCTGTCAGATCATCCAATGCAGTATTCAGAAGCTTCTTAGTTGTAAGAAAAGATGGCTGTTCTCCAAAGTCTGGATTGGTATTGACAGTGAGCTCAGGTGCTGATGCAATGACAGCAGTGGCATGCCAGTCCAATCTTTTTATTATGTCTTCAGTTATTTCCCTCCCAACCAGGGGAGTTGTCATCACTGCTTTCAGATCCTCCACAGGCTTCCCTACACTCTTGGCCAGCCTTTGAAGAGAGACATCATCCAGACCCATACATTTACGTAAGTATATTATTGCTCCAGTCAGGATCCCAAAGTTATGAGTAAGCGGGAGTCCAGGAACTACTCTGTAATGTGTTGCCAACATTTGGAGTCGCCTCTTCAGCTCTGTACTTTTCTTCTCAACAATCTCAGAGTTTAGGTTTTGGAGCACCAGTATAAAGTCACTTTTTATATTCGGAAGATCATCCTCAAGAGTTTTATTTAAACAAATAAAATCATACAGATTCAGATCAAAGTTTGATATCAGGAATACGCTGGGTGATGGGATTCCTGCCTCTTGCAGCTTGCTGACACAGTAATTCCTGATCATCTCCAATGTTTCCACTTCATTAAAATTCCATGAGCGCTGCCTCATTGCATCAAGATCATTGTCAATTTTACAGTAAACAAAATAGAAATTCTTCCCCAACCGTTTAATCTCTTTGGCGAGTTTTATATCATTCTCTGTGACTCGACAGGCTGAGATAATGATGATAAAATCATATTTCGCAAAGTTAATTACCCTCACATACCGCTCCACCATTTGAATATGTCGAATTCCAGGTAGGTCCCAGAGGTAAACATTCGGCAGGTTGGGGTGTGAGTATGAGGTTGGCTCCCTTGTGCATTCTGTGGTTCCGGTTTTAGCTGCGCCCTCATCATCATTTCGAAGTCCTGTCATTGCATTGATGAAGGTGGATTTCCCAGAGCCTATTTCTCCTGTCACTGCGATGTGCAGCTCTGTATTGTCCAGATCATCTAACTTCTTCTGTATCAGCAGTGTCACCTCTTTCAGCCCACCAGTGTCATAAGCAGAATTTAGTTTACTGAGTTCTTCCTTACTGAACAATGAGGAATTTGAAGTTTGACCCATCTGATCACTGACAAAATAAATACAAAATGTTTTACACCAGACTAAAAGAACTTGTATTAACATAACTCATTATTACATTCATGAAACCTCATCACAGACGTTACATAAGCCAACTATAATCCCACACTAAACTCATCCCACCTGCCTGCATTTGGCCCATAACCCTCCAAACCTTTCCTATTCATGTACTTATCCAAATATCTTTTAAACTTTGTAACTGTACCCTCATCCACCACTTCTAGAAGTTCATTCCACATGCAAACTACTCTCTTTGTAAAAACGTTGCCCCTCAAGTCCTTTTTAAATCTTTCTCTTCTCACTCTAAAAATATGCTCCCTAGTCTTGAAATCCCCCACCATAGGGAAAAGACACCTTCCATTCAACTTATAGACAATTCTCATGATTTTAAAAACCTCTACCAAGTCACCCCTCAACCTCCCATGCTTCAGTAAAAAAAATTTGTGTCTTTAGGTTCACAGCAATGGTGGTAACTCTTACATGCCCTCTCAGTTCTGGAGAAGGTTTACACCCAAAATGTCAAATTCTGCACCTCCTGATGCTGCCTGGCTTGCTGTGTTCTTCCAGCCTCCTGCCTGTCTACTTTGGATTCCAGCATCTGCAGTCTTTTTGTCTCTCTCAAATGCCCAAACAAACCACTCAGTAAATGAGCAATTAGGAGTTGACAACAAATGTTGGCCACAGTGCTTGAAAGAACAAAATAAATACAGCTGATTGGGCAGCTAGCTTATGTGTAGCAAGACCTCTTAGTTAGTAATGAGATCAAGGAGCAACATTTTTTTCTTTATTTGCCATGAGCAAACTCAAAGAACTGAATAGCCCACTCCTGCTCCTATTTCAATGTTTCTGTGAGGTTAATAGACGTACATGTGCTGTTGAATGGCCAGTTACATGTGATGCCACAGAGCAATTGGACTGTGTTACAATGTCAGGCTGTGCTGGAACAGGAGACACAATACGAGGAGTTTCTTGACCAACCTGGAGCTGGCTCCTCCCATCCTCCTTCTGTGTCTCTCACTGCTTTCCCCGTCTGACTGTCCAATGATTCCAGAGAACTCTCCTCAGAAAGGGGGAAGTGCCAGAGGCTTGTAGCTCCTCCCACGATGTCACTTCCTTGTCTTTGGTTGTGTTCGGTTTTCTCCTGTTAGAGCAAAGTAGAGAGTGTGAGTGGCAGCACTTTATTCACCATCAGATAAAGTACAAGACTGGTGTGAGGAATCCCCTTCCTTAATCAGAGTGAGGTCAGGAACAAAAAACCTGGAAAATATATCCTGGAGCTTTTTACATTTTTACCCAGTCAGAGAGTGAGGGGAAGAGTGAGATGTGTGTTTTTTCCTCAACTTCTCAGGGAAATAACTTCTGATGCGGAACAGCAAGGGAAAGCTGAGCAGAAATGGAAATAGTGGGGCCAGGTTTTCCTGTGCAGAAAATGTTGCTTAAACAGCACACCATTGTCTGGGTTTTATGTGCATCCGCCTTGTCTGTTTTCGGGGATGGTCATGTAAAATAGAGTAGGTACCCTGCCCTTCTTGTCACCATCTTCCCACAAATCATCAAGCTTAAGCCCGTCAAATGGGATAGGACCAGGTAATAACATCACCATTGTTGAATAAATGGGTCAATACTAGTGAAGGTGCAAAAGAGATCTTTGGTTTTGCATTAATTGCTGCTTAAGTGCCTAAATCAGAGGAAGACAAGCAGGAAGCTGGAAGAACGCAGCAAGCCGGGCAGCGATAGGAGGTGAAGAAGTCGACATTTCGGGTGTAACCCTGCTTCAGGACTCACCTTGAACTCTACCTTGGATTCCAGCATCTGCAGTTTTTTTTGTCTCTAAGTACCTGAATCAGCAGTCAGAAGGCAACACAGTCACTGGATCTATGGATTTAATTCTTTACACAGAGAGTTGTGAGAGCGTGGAATGCGTTGCCAGCAGCAGTTGTGGAAGCAAGGTCATTGGGGACATTTAAGAGACTGCTGGACATGCAAATGGTCACAGAAATTTGAGAGTGTATACATGAGGATCAATGGTTGGCACAACATCGTGGGCTGAAGGGCCTATTCTGTGCTGTACTGTTCTATGTTCTATGTTCTATTAATTAGGATAATTATGCGAAGGTAGTGGGATCTGCATCATCAGTGTTCTACCTGATTAAAATCCTCCACCCCCATCAACATGGAGGAGAACATTAAATCCTGTCCTGTGACTGTGTTTAGCTACACTTGGAGGATGCATCCTTGGAGAATGAGACTGGATAGTTAATCTTAGGTAACACAGAAAAGGAGGAGGCATTAATATTTCGTCTCAGTTTTCACTGTGGAGGACATGAATGCCATCCCAGTAAAGCAGATAATGCCGAGATTATGGAAAAGGAGAAATTTAAAACAATCATCATCATAGGGATATAACACTGAACAAATTATTGAGACTGAAGGCAAACAAGTCATAGCTAGATGGCCTACATCCTGTGGTCTTAAAGAAAGTGGCAGTGGAGATAGTGAAGCCACTGGTTGCAATATTCCAAAATTTCCTGGAAGTTGGAAAATTCCAGTTGACTGGAAAAATGCTAATACAATACCATTACTCAAAAAGTGGGCACTTAGTTTAACGTCTGCCATCGGGAAATTGTTAGAATCCATTATTAAGGAAGTAATAAAGAAAGTCAAATTGCATGAATTTAGCATGTTGACTAATTTGCTAATGTTCTTTAAAGATATAATTAAAACAGTGGATAATGACAATCCTGTAGATGTAGTACACCTGGACTTCTAGAAGGTATTTGATAAGATACCAAACAATACACAGGGTAAGATCACATGGGGTTGGGGTAATGTATTAGCTTAGAGGATAGAGCTATAGGGTGAGGCTGAATAGACTGGGGCTACATTCCCTGGTGCATCTCAGGCTGAGAGGTGACCTTACAGAAGTTGATAAAATCATGAGAGGCATGGATAGACAAGATCTTTTGCTGTGGGTTTTGGAGTCCAAAATTAATAGACATAGATTTAATTTGAGAGGGGAAAGATTTAAAAGGAAACTAAGGGAAAACCTTTTCACATACAAGGTGGTGCATGTATGGAACAAGCTGCCAGAGGAAGTGGTGGAGGCAGATACAATTATAACATTTAAAAGACATGATGGGTTAAGAGTACAAAGAGTTTAGAGAGATATGGGTCAAATGCTAACAAATAGGATTAGGATATCTAGTCAGCATGGACTAGTTGGACTGAAGGGTTTATTTCTGTGCTATATAACTCTATGATTCTATAACTCTATAACATAGATACAGGAATATTGTAAATTGGCTATTGTTTATGCAATGAAATCAAACAGTAATATAAGATTACATTGTTGCTTTATGTCTCACAGTCAATCATCAGTTCACCTTTCAGACACATAATGGGTGGCATAGTGGCACGGTGGTTAGAACTGCTGCCTCACAGCGCCAGAGACCTGGGTTCAACTCCTGCCTCAGGTAACTGTCTGTGTGGTGTTTGCACATTCTCCCCATGTCTGCTGGGGTTTCCTCTGGGTGCTTCAGTTTCCTCCCACAGTCCAAAAATGTGCAGGTTAGGTGAATTGGCCATGCTAAAAATTGCCGGTAGTGTTAGTTGAAGGAGGTAAATGTAGGGGAATGGGTCTGGTCTTTGGAGGGTCGGTGTGGACGTGTTGGGCCGAAGAGCCTGTTTCAACATTGTAAGTAATCTAATCTAATTTCAGTATACCTTGAAGAAGTATATTCACGATCTTATCACTACAATTGCATGTGATCTGTGATTTTATAAAATTCAGACTCCATATTTCCTCAGGTTACATGATGCATGACACTCTAAGAGAAGCATGATCTTCTGCTCTGATTGAATATTTTCATTTGAGTCCAGACATTGAGACTTGCCTGTGAATGGAATGTCTATCTATAATAGCCCACGGTAATGATGTCTGTACTGACCATGAAGCCATTCTAAACTAATCCCATCTCTGTCGAATCATTTGGTATCACATTATCATATTATTAACATTTCTACATCAGCTGAAGATGGGGGGGATAAAATGAATATCAATGCAATTATTCACAAGATCGAACAGTAGTATGATCACTCATTACTACAGTGTTAAGGATAATCAGGGATGAAGGAATGGGCAGCAGGGTGGCTCAAATGGGTGGCATGGTGGCTCAGTGGTTAGCACCAGGGTCCCAGGTTCGATTCCAGCCTCGGGCTACTGGCTATGTGGAGTTTGCACATTCTCCCCATATCTGCGTGGATTTTCTCCGGGTGCTCCGGTTTCCTTCCACATTCCAAAGATGTGCAGATCAGGTGAATTGGCTATGGTAAATTGCCCATAGTGTTAGGTGCATTAGTCAGAGGGAAATGGGTCTGGGTGGGTTACTGTTCGGAGGGTCGGTGTGGACTGGTTGGGCTGAAGGGCCTGTTTCCACACTGTAGGGAATCTAATCTAATCTTTAAAAAAGCCCACCTTGCCAGTGACACTCATGCCCTATGAAAAAATATCAAAACATTTTTGAAAGGGATAATTTCATCCTAACAGGGAAGGAGAGAAAACGTATAGGGACATTTGCCATTTTTGGTTTTGACATTTTCAGTGGATTTCTCCTCTGTGTATTGATGATAATTCCTCTTCTATGGAGAACCATCAGCTTATTGTTAGACAACACTTCCTGTTTCAGAAACAGCACAGTCGTCAACATTTTATCAAAAGACTCATTTCTTTTCAAGAGGCATTTCTTGGGGTTTGTTTCTCATGTAAAACTTTCATTTCCACACTGATGTCCAATCGAAACATCCTGACTTTTCGAAATCAGTGTGTTAAACACAGCCAGAAGCTGCAGAGAAAAGCAGATGTAGATGGAAATCATTCACAGCGATCTTTAATGCTGAGCTGTCATTTTGTTCATAATTGCTGAATATGATTCCCTCTCATCATTTCACTAACTCCACACTACCACCACCTCCCCGCCCCCCCCCCCCCCCAAAGCCACACACACACACCTCCAGTTTGTTGTTTGATCCTTGGTCCTTACCTGTGCTGTTTCCTCGATGGAGGGTCTATCAGTGAAGCTCTCCCACTGTCTGCACCTTAATGCAAAGTGACTGCTCCTGCTGCTCTCTCTCACCAGCGGCACTGAGCAATTCCTGATGAAGGGTTTCTGTCCGAAACGTCGATTTTACTGCTCCTCGGATGTTGCCTGAACTGCTGTGCTCTTCCAACACCACTAAACCGAACAGAAACTGTTACACTCAGTCAGCTGACTACTGCACACTGTCCAATGAGAATCACACACAATGAATGCTCACTTACTGCCAGGTAGATTATATTTTTAAAGTTTGTGACTGTCAGAACTCTATTTAGTGTCTGTTATGATTGGAATAGAACCAATGAATTTGAAGCATTTTGTACAGTTACATTAAGGACTAGACTGAGGGACTGTGCATTCACCAAAACACCCCTTCAGTGGTGTACGTTGCATTTTGGTTCCATTACAATCATACTGCACAGACAGAAGCCAAATTCTGCACTGTGTGACTGTAATGACTTTACCACTCTTTCACTTATCTCCCTGTCTCTCTTTCTCTTCTCTCTGAGCAGAAAAGTATCAAGGGAGCAGTTTATCTACACAAAAAGGAACCTTTGCAAATACATACGCACCATTCTCAGTTAAAGCTACGATAGGCAACACCCTTTGCCAAACAAAGAGGTTAATCCTCAAGAACACCCCTTAACGGAATAGGACATATGTCATTGCACAGACATGTGTCAACATTACTTTGTACATATATTCATATTGACAGTGAAGCATGACCAGCAGAGCTGAAAACTTTAAGCATAGAGAATCAGGAGGCAGAGTACGGAATCTGTGGGTGCGGATGAGGTGGGAGATAAACATTGACAGATATTAGGGAAAAGCCTCAGCTTTCTCTCATTATTACAAAATCATTCAAACTGCTGCTGTTTACAATTGCAGACGATATGCAGCAGCTTTTATTGCCACTCTCCCTTTAAACCTTCAACCTCTACAAAGTATGTGGATAAGTACTTTAAATATCATAACATTCGAGGGTATGGGACAAGTGTTCTTTTAATGGTAATTATGTTCTCGATGGGCCGAATGGGCTGTATGAATATATGACTCTCCGTGGTTGGTCGGATATCCTCTGGTTATCAGTAACTCAAAGTCATTCGAACGATGGAATATGTTCAATGTTCTCTGTTAAAGTATACCACAAAATATACTGCAAATAGCTTAATGCTTACAATGGCAGGGAACGCTTTCTGGACTTGTCCGAATATCAGACCAGAACAAGTCGCTAGCCGACCCTGTCACAACCTTCGGGTATTCATCAGAACCAGTTCCCTGAGGCATATTCCCCAATTGTTCTGAGTTTTTTTTTAAAGAAGCTGTACATCCATGGGCCAATGGGCTGAGGAGTGGCAGCTGGAGTTTAACTTAGCAAGGTGCTGCATTTTGGGAAAGCAAATCTTAGCAGTATTTATACACTTAATGGTAAGGTCCTAGGGAGTGTTGCTGAACAAAGAGACCTTGGAGTGCAGGTTTATAACTCCTTCAGAGTAGAGTCATAGGTAGATAGGATAGTGAAGAAGGCTTTCCATTCTCGGTCAGAGTATTGAGTACATGAGTTGGGAGGTCATGTTGCACTGTACAGGACAAAATTTTGGAATATTGTGTGCAATTCTGGTCTCTCTCCTCTTGGAAAGATATTGTGAAATTTGAAAAGGTTCAGAAAAGATTTACAAGGATGTTGCCAGGGTTGGAGGATTTGAGCTCTCAAGAGAGATTGAACAGGCTAGGGCTGTTTTCCCTGGAATGTCGGAGGCTGAGGGGTGACCTTATAGAGGTTTATAAAATCATGAGGGGCATGGATAGGATAAATAGACGAAGTCTTTTCCCTGGGGAGGGGGAGTCCAGAACTAGAGGGCATAGATTTAGGGTGAGAGGGGAAAGATCTAAAAGGGACCTAAGGGACAATGTTTTCACGCAGAGGGTGGTATGTGTATGGAATGAGCTGCCAGAGGAAGTTGTGGAGACTAGTATAACTGCAGCATTTAAAAGGGATCTGGATGGGTATATGAATAGGGAAGGTTTGGAGGGATATGTGCTGGGTGATGGCAGGTGGGACTAGATTGGGTTGGGATATCTGGTCGGCATGGACATGTTGGACCGAAGGGTCTGTTTCCGTGCTGTACATCTCTATGACTCTAACTGCAGATGCTGTAAATCAGAAATAAAAACACACATTGCTAGAAAAGCTCAGCAGATCTGGCAGCATCTGTGCACAGAAATCAGAGTTAACATTTCAAGTCTGGTGACCCTTCCTCAGAACGAATGGTAGCTCGGAAAATGTTGATGTTTCTGTGAAAGATAACAGTTGGAGAGACAAAGGAGTGATTAACAATCTGGCTCGGAGAGTGGGGGGAGGGGATTACTGTGGTTGTTAATGGAGACTGTTAGTCATGAACAAGAGGTAATGTGTAATGGCAGACTATGTGATAGCAAGGTTTGGCGTGTGAGGTTGGGGGGGCAAGGACATGGGAAAGTTCAGGGCCTAAAATTATTGAACTTGACATTGAGTCCAGAGGGTTGCAGGCTCCTAAGTGAAGATAAGGTGTTGTTCTTCCAGCTTGTGCTGAGCTTTGCTGGAGCACTGCAGTAAGCCTGAGACAGAGGTGTTGGCCATGGAACAGAGTGGTGTGTTAAAGCGGCAGGCAACTGGAAGTTCAGTGTCATTTTTTGAGCAAAACTTGGATGTTCTGTGAAGCGCTTACCCAGCCTATGCTTCATTTCCCCAATGTAGAGAAGACCATATTATGAGCAATGAATGCAGTAGACTAGATTGTGTGAAGTGCAGATAAAATGCTGCTTCACTTGGAAGATGTGTTGGGCCCTTGGATACTGAGGAGGGAGGAGGTAAATGGGCAGGTGTTACACCTTCGTGGTTACAAGGCAAGATGCCATGTATCTGTGGGGGCGGGGAGGTGTTGGGAGTGAAGGAAGAGTGGAGCAGGGCATCCCAGAAGGAATTGTGGAAGGTGGACAAGGGAAGGGAGGGGAATATGTGTCTGGTGGTGGTATCTGCCTGGAGGTGGCAGAAAGGGTGGCTGATGATCTTCTGGATGTAGATGCTGGTGGGATGGTATGTAAGGATCAAGGGAAACCTGTGGTGGTTGTGAGAGGGAAGAGAGGTGGTGAGGGCAGAAGTGCAGGAGTTGGGTCAGACCTGGTAGACAGCCCTATCAACAATGGTGCTGGGGAGTCCTCAGTTGAGGAAGCAGGTGGACATTTCAGAGGACATTTCTTTCTTTATCATGGAAGGACTGTTATTCTGCTTCATAGTATATTACGTCATTCCAAAATAGGAAAATATGTGATGCCCATAATGCCTTTATGTTGATGGCATTTAATCTTTTAATTAAATGGATAATTCAGGAAATGATAGATATGTTTTATGGACATAATACAGTGACAGAATCCAGGGATAAGGAGCAATGATGATGAAGCACAGTTTCAAACCAGATCAGAATATTCTGAAGATGGTGGTGTCACGGTAATGTCACTGGATTAATAATCCCAAGGCCTGGGCTAATTGCCTAGGGACACCAGTTTAAACTCACATAAGAAAACTGTTTGTTGTGATCATGAGATCATTCACAATTTTCATAAAAGGCTCTGATTCACCAAAGTCCTTCAGGGAAGAAAATCTGCCATCCTTACCCATCTGACCTATTTGATTCCAGACTCACAGCAATGTGGTTCACTCCTAACTGTCCTCTGAAATGGTCCTACAAGCCACTCAGTTCAAATTTAATTGGCAACATCTATGACCCAAGAAAGAATTAGGAAAAATAAACTAATCCCCTGAATGACCAATTGTCTAGATGATAAACAGAAAAAAAAACGAGTTCAGGAATCAGTCATTGATGAACCTGATCTGTTTCAGTAACCATGATGTGGAGGTGCCGGTGTTGAACTGGTCGACAAGGTTAAAAATCACACAACACCTGTTGGATTATAATCTGGTGTTGTGTGATATTTTTAACTTTGTTTCAGTAACAGAATCTCAGCCAATAGTTTTGATTGTGTCGAGTATTTACAGTGAGCTGTTTACTTGCAATCTCTGGAAGGAAATGGATTTCCAGAGCCCACCCTTTTCCTTCAGTTGCAGTTTCCGTTCCAAATTTAACTCTCTCAGAAACTTCCTGCAACTGCTGAATCCTCACAAAAGGATCTCAGTTGCAGGTGTTTGTATGTCAAACATGTCCTGATCAGATCAGAAATGACATTGTCTGAGTAACTTTAATCTGACTTGGGCATGAAACCAGCACTCTGTGAATGGAATGTCTGTGTAATGTTTAATAATTACCTGAGGCTATCAAAGTCCTGAAGCATAGAGTTCAGTGAGTGTGGTTATTGGCTCGGGTGTTGGATATACAATGATGTATCCAAAAAGTCAGTCTCTGCATCTCCATTCATACCCTCTCCAGGTCACCCTGCACTTGCGACCCAATGTCTGCCAAATGAACACCATTCAGATAACTTCCTTTCCTGTGACATTCTCCAAGGGTCAGTGTCAATTCTGTTGCATGTGAAATTTAAATTTATAATTTGATATTAGGATACAAATTTCAGAATTTGCTGGTGATCACTGAATTTGCAAATGATCCAAATCAAGTGCGGTAGGCTATCGATGGGTTAGTAGAATGGGCTGAATATTGACAGATAGAATTTAATACAGAGGGTGAGGCAACGTATATTGCCAGAAAGTATGAGGAGAGGCAATATAACCATAATGGCAGAGGTCTAAAGAATGTGCAGGGACAGAGGAACCTGGGGATTCATGTATATGGATCTTCAAAGGTGACAGGATACATTGGGAGAGTAATGAACAAAGCTGAGGGTTCCTGGACTTCATAGTTGAGAAGTTGAGCAGAAAAACAAGGAAATTATGCTGAGACATTATAAAATTCTGGTGAGGCTACGAGAGTATTGCATTCACTCCTGGTCACAAAGTTTAGGAAGGATTTGTAGGTTTTCCAGAGAGTTGATGAAAACGTATAATATCCAGAAGGATAAAAGCAGAACACTGTGAATGTTAGTATCCTGAAACAAGCACAGAAAATGTGGAAGAAATTTGTCAGGAAGAAATTTGGCCCAATCTGTGGAAAGAGAAACAGGGTTATGTTTCAAGTCTGGAATGACTTCTTCAGAACTGAAGTTTGAGAGTAGAGGTTGAAAAAAGTATTTGATTGAGATAGACAACAAGTTTAGTTATTGTATGCAAAGTGAAAGCGTTCCCATTAGTTGATGTTATAAGGACTAGGTTGAGGAATTTGAACAAGAGATACAGTGGGGTGAGAGTGGGAGCATGAGAAAAGCTTTATTTAAACAGCAAGGCACGTCAACCTCAATTTCGATATCTAGAAATTGGGAGGGGTCTGGCTGGAAGGGGAGGGAGGGAGGATGTAGGGGTTGAGATGATGAATAATTTCAAAGGGAAATTGGATGGGCACTTGAAGGAAACAAACTTTCAGGATGACGGTGATTCATCAGGAAGATGGGATTGATTGTATTCCTGTATAAAGATCCAAGGGAATTCATCAAATGGGCTCCTTCTGTATTGTCGTGATCTGATCCTAAATGATACTGTTCACTGTCCCTTCTGCTCAGGTTCTGTCCCCCGCTCCATTACTATAATTACAGCCACTTAAAAAAAAACAGACTTGATTCCTCTGCCTTTTCCATGGCTCCCTTCCTCCCCAAAGGGAATCTTAGCAATTCC
Source organism: Hemiscyllium ocellatum (assembly GCF_020745735.1). Lineage (NCBI taxonomy): Eukaryota > Metazoa > Chordata > Chondrichthyes > Orectolobiformes > Hemiscylliidae > Hemiscyllium > Hemiscyllium ocellatum. The sequence goes on along the minus strand of NC_083411.1, from coordinate 43,576,307 downwards.
ACTGCAAGTGATCAAGGACCATGTATAGTCTTCCTTGAGTGAATTCCAACCATATGAAGAAAGAATTCTGTTGTGTTCATCAATATCAAATTAATGTACAGCATCTGAATCATTCAAATCTGCACATAAGATATAATTTCGCGGTGGCACAGTGGTTAGCACTGCTGCCTCACAGCGCCTGTAGACCCGGGTTCAATTCCCGACTCAGGCGACTGACTGTGTGGAGTTTGCACGTTCTCCCCGTGTCTGCGTGGGTTTCCTCCGGGTGCTCCGGTTTCCTCCCACAGTCCAAAGATGTGCGGGTCAGGTGAATTGGCCATGCTAAATTGCCCGTAGTGTTAGGTAAGGGGTAAATGTAGGGGTATGGGTGGGTTGCGCTTCGGCGGGTCGGTGTGGACTTGTTGGGCCGAAGGGCCTGTTTCCACACTGTAAGTCTAATCTAATCTAATCTAATCTAATCTTACCATGGGTGTATTGGAAGAATATTAACACAAGGTGATTATTAGCAAGCAGCACTGTTTTAGTTATTTGACCTAAAATCATACAAGCATGTGAACTGTCTAGCTTTAACTTATTGAAATCATTCATTTGATTTCTCAATACATCTGGTGGAGACACTTGGTCCTGTAGGTAAAAACAATGAGTGCAGATGCTGGAAACCAAATTCTGGATTAGTGGTGCTGGAAGAGCACAGCAGTTCAGGCAGCATCCAAGGAGCTTCGAAATCGACGTTTCGGGCAAAAGCCCTTCATCAGGGCTGAAACGTCGATTTCGAAGTTCCTTGGATGCTGCCTGAACTGCTGTGCTCTTCCAGCACCACTAATCCAAACACTTGGTCCTGTGAATGACTGGATCCGATTACTTTCAGAAGGGCATGTTTCTAATCTGCATCAAATTGGCTTATTGTAATGAAATCCAAGAGCCTGCCCATGGATTTCAGGAGCTGATTTTATACTGTGCCCCAGCAGTGGGTATGTGGGCAAGGAGATTGTAAAATTCCCTAATGCCCCTCACCCACCAGCAAGCTGTCTGGGATTTTGTATGGAGAAGGGTTTGGTGGGACAGAGTTTGTGGCTGACAGGCATTTGGAGGTTGGCTTGAAAGGAGTGGGATCCCAGTGGGTTACACTGCTCACGGCAGGCACTGCATTGTCAACCACAATGAGCCGAAGGGCTGAGGAATGGCAGATGGAGTTTAATTTAGATAAATGTAAGGTGTTGCATTTTGGTAAGGCAAATCAGGGCAGGATGCATAGACTTAATGGTAGGGTCCAGGGGAGTAATGTGGAACAAAGCGACCTTTGGGTACAGGTTCATAGTTTCTTGAAAGTGGAATCACAGATAAATAAGGTAGTGACAAAGGCATTTGGCAGATTGATTGATTTATTGTCACGTGTACTGAGGTACAGTGAAAAGTTTTGTTTAGGAGCAGTACAAGCAAGTAAGCAAGGATGTCCTGATCAAAACTACTTAGACAGAGGCATGCAGGTTACATTGAATAGGGTGTGCATTCAGCAAGGTCAGTGCCAGCATTGTTTGAGGTTACAGAGTTCATTCTAATAATGGCTAGGAAGAAGCTATTCCTGAACCTGTATCTTCTGCCTGACAGAAGAGGTTTTTTAGATTCCCTACAGTATGGAAGCAGGCCATTCATCCCAACAAGTCCACACTGACTCTCCGAAGTGTAACCTACCCAGACGCATCCCCCTATATTTATCCTTGACTAACACACTTAACACTATGGGCAATTAAGCATGGCCAATTCATCAGACCTACACATTTTTGGACAGTGGGAGGAAACCAGAGCACCCAAAGTAAACCTGCACAACCACGGGAAGAATGTGCAAATTTCACACAGACAGTCACCTGAGGTGGGAATCGAACCTGTGCCCTTGGTGCTGTGAGGCAGCAGTGCTAACCACTGAGCCACCATGCTACCCCTAACGTAGATTGTAGAAGATCATTACCAAGGTGGAAGGAGTCTTTGATATTGACAGCCTTTCTGCGGCAGCAAGCTGTAAAAATGGAATCCATGGATGAAAGCTGGCTTCTGAAATGAGCTAGGCTGTGCACATCATCTTGTAGTTTCTTGTGGTCTTGAGCAGAGCAGTTGGCATACCAGGCCACTATGCACCTGGACAGTGCTCTTTCATTGGTGTATTTATGAAAGTTTGTGAAGGTTCTTGTGGACATGCCAAATTTCCTGAGTTGCCTGTGGAAGAAGGGGCATTGTTGTGCCTTCTTCACCGTTGCATCGACGTGGGAACTCCAAGAGGGTTGTTGGTTATTGTCACTCTGAGGAATTTAATGCTCTCCACCCTCTCAACCTGAGTTCCATTGATACAGATGGGGGTGTGTCCTCCTTTTTTACTGAAGTCAATGATCAGTCATTTAGTTTTGCTGACAGGGAGAGAGGTTGTGTCATTTAACCATGTCACCAAGCCTTCTATCTCCCTTCTATATTTTGACTCATCATTGTTAGATATATGTGTCTTGGTCCACTATCGTGCTCTGCTTCATATATAAGTCAGTGCATTGAGTTGGGATGTCATGTTGTGACGGTACAGGAGATTAGTTATGTCTTTTGGAATGCTGTGTTCAATTATGGTCTCCCTGCTATAGGAAAAATGGGTTGGAGGGTTTAAGCAATAGGCATGACACTGGGGCTATTTTTCCTGGAGCGCTGGCGGTTGAGGGGTAACCTTATAGAAATTTGGAAAATCAAAAGGGGCATAGATAGACTAAATAGTCAATGTCTTTTCTCCAGGGTAGGAGAGTCCAAAACTAGAGTGCATTGGTTTAAGGTGAGCGGGGAAAGATTTAAAAGGAACCTAAGGGCTTACCTTTTATGCAGAGGGTGGTACGTGCATGGAATGATCTGCCAGAGAAAGTGATGGAACCTGGTACAATTACATTTAAAGGCATCTGGATGGGTATATGAATAGGTAGGGGTTAGGTGGATATGGGCCAAATGCTGTCAAATGGTTTAGGAAAAGGTTTAGATCAGTTTAGGGTATCTGTTCTGCATGGACGAGTTGGACCAAAGGGTCTGTTTCTGTTCTGTACATCTCTATGACTCTATGGCATGTTTTTGCCCAGCATTAGGTTCACCAAAGATAGTGCTTCCCAGACTTTCTTTATCATGTGCCCCTGTTCAGAATTATCAACATGTCTTGTACTCACTAGAGGCAGCTTTTTTAAATACCCTGTCTAATGCCCACTCATTTGTGAAGCATTATAATTACAAGTAAACACTTTAAAAAAAAACTTTTTCCTTATTATTAATGGGATGAATGAGCTTGTTTGTAAGAGCACAAGTATTTGAGATTGGAAGAAATATCTCAGTGAGTCCTCTCCCCATCTCTCACATACATTCCATGGTCCTTCCTTCCTGGCACTCCATGTCAGTGCTGAGCTTCCACGCGTTCCCACACACTGAGACTTACACACTGTCATTTCTCATCATCACTCCCTAAGATCTGGTTGGTAATGCCAGCCACCCTGCTACACCATCTCCCTGTTAATCGTAGTGGTCATCGATGACCGTCCCTCCCCCAGTCACCCATGGCCTGCCCTCCTTTGCACTATAATGCCCCCTTCTGTGTTTCCTCCTTCCATAATTATTGTCCCCCTCTGCATCCCAGCATGCTGACTCCAATAGAGTTTTCCCAAATCTGATCCATGCAGGTCATCCCCAATAAGCACAACTAGCTTTTATTGAGCTGAGGCCAGAATTGGCCAGTACCACCTCCCCGCCACCGCAACCCCACCCCCCCCCACCCCCCCACCCCCAGCCGACTGACCTGTAACACCAGCCCTGTCTGATGTGTGTGCAAATCCTTTACTGATGTGCGCACAACCAGCTCCCTAACTGACATACTGTGAGTCCCTAACGGGGTTGCAATGGAATTGCAGGACTGACCTTGGCCTACTACCGTGACTGCGGTGATACTGATCCCCTGACCCTGACCATCCCAAGCAGTTGACTGATCTTGTCAAGGCTCTAGACTGATAATGGATGCTGCCATTGACTTACTGTGTCAGGATCCCTGAGTGAAGGCTGTATCCCTTGACTTGGCTAATTCCCTTTAACTTTGTTCTTCAAGCAAATGGCCATGTCTCATTCAGTGTGTTTGCCATGTAAGCGGTCTATTAGCAAGACACCTGCATTGCTGATGTCAAGCAGCAGCAACTGCAGGTGCAGAGAGGGAGAAGCCATCTGAGAAGTAAATGGAAAAGATGAGCTTTTGAACCAAAAACATCAAAACTATTGCAGTAATGTGCAATATAATCAGTGTTCCAAGATGGTGTCCGAGCATGGCGACATATTGCATATAATATGCAAAACAACACTTTTCATTGTATTTAGGGACATCTAAACAATATTAAACAAATCTAAATATAAATCTAACATGGCCCAAATGTGAGATCAACATTGTATAATGCCCCACAGCAACATGTCCTCTCTCTTGCTTGATCACTGCTAAAACCATGACAACCTGCCTGGCTCTGTGTCTACACTAAAAGACAAATCAAAACAGAAGCATTGTGAGCCTTTAAGCTCTTAGTAAGTGGTAAAGCACAGATAGGCACAGTGAGGTAGAAATGCTGTGATAATTCAAGCAGTCACAAAATGCAAGAGCACTAAGAGAGCAAGCGAGGAGCCCTCAGATGGATTCTACCTGGAACCCTATCCCTGCATTGTCATTGTGTTGAACGGTGTCAGCATATTCAAAGTGAAGCATTGAAATGCAGAACCAAATTGTAATGTATTGGGGATGTATCATTGTGGCAGTATACAAGTATACATATACATATACAAGGCACTATCTGTCCAATGACAACATCCATGAGCAGGAATTGAACGAGGTCACTGCCCATGGAGTATGCTCTGAGATATTGGTGACTGCTGTCCAACATGGAGATCTGGAGGAGCGAGTTGTGAATTGGATTAGCCAGGTACCTGCTCTGGTTTCTGTGTTGGGAATTGTTGGTATTTTGTTTCTCTTTGCCAGGTGGGAGAATGGGAAATTAAATTAGATTCCCTACAGTATAGAAACAGGCCATTTGGCCCAACAAGTCCACACCAACCCTCTGAATGGTAACCCACCCAGATCTATTCCCCTACCCTATATTTACCCCTGACTAATGCACCTATCACTATGAGCAATTTAGCATGACCAATTCACCTGACCTGCCGATCTTTGGATTGTGGAAGGAAACTGGAGCACCCAAAGGAAGCCCATGCAGACACGGGGAGAATGTGCAAACTCCCCACATGAAGTCACCCAAGGCTGGAATTGGACCCGGGTCACTGGCGCTGTAAGGCTGCAGTGCTAACCACTGAGCCACCATGCTGCCCTATGTCAATTGTATGTCAATGAAGCAAGATTAGCTAATAGTGGGCAAGACATGGCTTGGCTGGTGGTGAGAAGGGCTCTACCTGTGAGATCATTTATGCACGCCCGGACTCTCAGCCGCACCGCACGCTGACCTCGAAGCGGCTGCGGGGGGGAAGAGACTGTCACACACCTCCTTCTGGAATGTGCCTATGCAGAGGAAGTCTGGAGAGGAATGCAGTGGTATTTGTCGAGGTTCATCCCGAGCAGCACCGTGACTCGGGACTCCGTGCTCTACGGCCTGTTCCCCAGGACGCACACCGAGACGAACATCAACTGCGCCTGGAGGATCATCAACTCAGTGAAGGACGCTCTCTGGGTGGTCCGAAACCTGTTGATCTTCCAGCTGAAGGAGTTGACCCCGACTGAGTGTTGCAGACTGGCACATTCCAAGGTCCAGGACTACGTGTTGAGGGATGCGCTGAAGCTTGGGGCAGCTGCCGCCAAGGCGCGGTGGGGAAAGACCACCGTGTAACATCTGCCTGCCTAAAGAAGATCAGGGGGCCCATGCAGTCATTTGGGCTCTGCTGACGCCTCAGCTAAATATATGAGTGAGAAATGCACAGACCTGTATGAAATAATGATAATTCTGAGCTGTGTATGTAAATGTTGACATATGTATGGCATTACCTAATGTACAGTGTATCAAATTATTTTATGAATATTTTACGAATTAAGTATATTTTTGAAATAAAAAAATGCTAATTGACGCAAGTAGGCTTCTTGCCACTCATTATCAGATTATTGACTCTGTTCAACTCTTGCTTAGGGGATGCGAATTTTGGCTCAATGCATTGGGAATCTCATTACTGCCAATCCTACTGAGATTCCCAACTTTCTCACCAAGCCCATGTTGTTGGGGTAGGAGGATTCTCCACTCTACACACTTCTCTGTCTATAGTAGAATGGGAAACTATCTGAGCCAGATGTATAGAGTGAGAGAAAGTGCAGCACGTGACACAGTGTAGCCTCACAACACCACTAACCTGGGCTTGAGTCCAACATTGGTGGACTGTTTGCATGGTTTTCCTTTGGGTGCTCCAGTGTCCTCCCGCAGTCCAAAGATGTGCAGGTTAAGTGGATTAGCCATACTAAATTGTTCATAGTCCCCATGGATATGCAGGCTTGATGGATTACCCATGGGAAATGCAGAGTTACCCGAATAACGTATGAGGCTGGGTCTGTGTGAGATGCTGTTCAGAGGGTCAGTGTGGACTTGATGGGCTGACTGGCCTACTACCACTGTGTAGGGAATCTCTGAAAGAGTGACTATGAAGGAACCAGTTCATCTAATCGTAAGCGAAAACAAGGAGATGGGACATTGAAAGTGCGGCCTGTTCATTCAGCAGTAAAATCAGGAACATTATTTAAATCAAAGGGCAATGGAAACACAGTGGATACTTTAAGGTTATGTATGAAATCGTTGTTTTGTTTTCCTTCCCACAGAGTCTGCAAGAATATGGAGCAATGATCGGTGAAACGCAGTGAGAAGCGCACAGTCCGAACACTGTATAACACACCAGGTTATAGTCCAACAGGTTTAATTGGAAGCACTAGCTTTTGGAGCGTCGCTCCTTCATCAGGCGGTAGTGGAGCTCAATCCTAACACTCAATAACAATCATGATATTCAAACAGATGAAAGACTTAACAATCAATTTTTCAATGCATAATTTCAGTTCCATTACACTGTAAATTTTTGCTATGTTAGGATTGACCCCTCCACTCCCGCCTGATGAAGGAGCGACGCTCCGAAAGCTGGTGTGCTTCCAACTAAACCTGTTGGACTATAACCTGGTGTGTATTTTTTAACTTTATACACCCCACTCCAACACCGGCATCTCCAAATCATCACTTTATAATAGATCAGCACGTTTCGAATCACTGAAATGTCCCTGGATGATCAACAGAGAAAAAACTGAGTTCAAGCTTCACAGTCACTGCTAGATCTATTCTGTTTCAGGAACACTCCGGGTTTAAATTGTGTGCAGTGTTTACAATGAGTCTGTGAAATAACTGGAGCCGCAGATCAAGGAGGGATTTTCACTTCCTGCCCTGTAATCAAACCCTCCTCCCTTTCCAATGCACTGACTTTCTCTTTCACTTGTAGCGGCTCGTCGCTGTCAAACCCCTTCGGAAAACCTCTCATTTCTTCAGGCGGTCAAAGACCTTCGGATCTGGAGAGAAATAGAAATTGCAGGTAATTGAACAATATAAGTTCATCCACCTCCCGACGGAGATGAAGTACAAAGTCCCTGTGTGGTGCTTAACTCTGTTTAAGTAGCTGCTGTGACCACAATCGTGGAGGCCAGGCTGCAGGAGACTGTGGTAAACTCGTTCTGAGGTTGAAAAAAATAAGCTGGGAGCTCATCACGCTGTCCTGTCACTTTGGATTAAGCGTCTGGAGTGGGTGGTGACACTCTGGCTGAGAAGGGGCTGTCATAGCTGAACCAATGCTGACATTTGGAAAGGAAAATGTCGCCTGTAAAGCTGGAGAGAATGACCTCGTTTTCAAGTATAACGTCGGCCTTTGGCAAGGTGCCACATAGAGGCTGCTAAATAAAATAAGGGCTAATGGTGCAGGGGCAAAGTACTGTCAAGGATAGGGGATTGACTGACTGGCAGAAGGCAGAGAGTGGGGACAAAGGGGTCTTTTTTCACGATGGTCGCTGGTGACACATGGAGACCCACAGCAGTCAGTGGAGCATTGTTGCTAAGTTTGCAGAAGATAGAAAGATAGTTGAAGGGATGGGGGAATATTTAGGAAGGGGGGCAGGCTGCAGAAGGACTGAGACAAGGTAGGTGAGTGGACAAAGAAGTGGCAGATGTGAAACAATATGGGACATTGTGAGTTAATGCACTTTGGTAGGAAAGATGGAGGCATGGTCTATTTTCTAAATGGGGAAAGTGTGAGGCACAAAGGGACTTGGGAGCCCTAACTTAGGATTCTCTTTAAGTTAACCTGCAGATTCATTTAGCAGTGAGGAAGACAAATGTAATGCTCGCATTCATTTCGAGAGGGCTAGAGTACAAGAACAGAGATGCACTGCTGAGAATGTATAAGGCTCTGGTCAAACTGCATTTGGAATATTGCAGCAAAGGAAGAATGTGCTGGAGTTGGATGGGATCCAGAGGAGGTGTACAAGAATGATCCCAGGGATGAAGGGATGAGGAGCAGTTGAGGACTCTGGGTTTGTACTTGATGGAGTTTAGGAAGATGAGGAGGAGGATATCTCATTGAAATTAGAGAATACTGAGAGTGCTGGATACAGTGAACATGGAGAAGATGTTTCCTTGAGTAGAAGATATGAGGACTTGAGGCCATAGCTTCAGAATGAACTTTGGAACTGAGATAAGGAGGAAGTTCTTCAGCCAGAGGGTGGTGAATCTGTGGAATTCACAACCACAGATAGTTGTGGAGGTGAATTTGTTGAGTATACTTAAGACAGCGATAGATAGGTTCATGATTAGTTAAGGTTAAGAGGAGAAGGCAGGAGAATAGGGTTGAGAAACATATCAGCCATGATTAAACAGTGGAGCAGACTCAATGGTCCATACAGCCTAATTCTGCTCCATTACCTTATGTCTTATGGTCTTGCATGCCACAGCCCTGAACAGAGCAAAACACTGATATTCTGGAACTGCTACGTGCCATAGCGTCATTGTAAAATTCAATCAGGGATGGCTCAAGGCAGTATTTTGCAGTCCCTGACTAAATAATAGGCACAATTAAATAGCAACATGGAGTCTCAGAGAGAGTCTACAGTAGGTTTAATGCAATGGGATTAGGGATGAAGGTTTTATGTCAACAGACTAGAGATACTGTAATAATTCTCCTTTCAGATGACCAGGTTAAGAGATGATTTAATAGATTTATTCAAGACTGTGAAGAATGCTAAAAGAGTAGACGGAAAAAAAAGCTTCCACTGTAGAAAAATCGGGAATCAGAGCAAATAGATTTAAAATAATTGGGAGAAAAAAAAAGGGGATTCGTCTTCATGTGGCAAATTGTCCTAATCTGGAATTCACTGTCTGAAAATGTAGTGGAACCAGATTCAGTATTCATTTTCAGAAAGGATTTGGAAATACACTTTAAATGAGAAAACGCACATAGACAGAACTATGCAAAATAAACAGGAGAGTGAACCTGACTGGATACATCTTCCAAAGAGTCATCACATGTTTGGTGGACCAAATGGCCTCCTCCTGTGTGATTTAATTGTGGACAATGTTATACTGCTGCAGAGCCTTCTCTCAGTTTACAAAATCAGATTGTGACTGTTCATCTGGTAAGCCTGATAATGATATTTAGGAATAAAGAAAATGCTGGTTTATTGCTAAGAAATAAATATGTCACTGAATTAATAGGGAGTTAAGAGTGTTCAGCTCCAGCACCAGGGAACCAGTTCAGTTAGTGACTGTTCTATTTCATTCATCTTTGCCATTCCTTATTTCACCTGTATACAGATTCTTTCGTTTAAGAGGATGTGAGCTGTCAGTGGGTTGGGTTCGTTTATAGTTTGAGGGCTCTCAGTACCAAATCTACCCCTAAATTCACTTCTGCTTCAATCTGTGTTTTGAGACAATCTTGAAAACTTTTCATGCATTCAACAGAGTCCCCTCTCGGACATGATTGTGAACAATGATTTCAGCCTGTGTAAATACCCTTGGCTGACATGATTTTTTTTGTCAAAGTTGGCTTGTAACAAACAATGAAACACTCTTAGTAGGTGGACTAAGTTTAACCAGCACAGTTTAACATGAGGGTAAGACCGTGTGGTCAGAAAAATGGAAGTTTAACTATGTTTTGTACCAGCTTACCCAACTATTGAATCAACTTAGCTTCTTGACAATACAAAAGCATAGTGCTGAAGATGCTGGATAACTGAAATGAAGGTGCAGAATGCTGGAAGAACTGAGCAGATTAGGCTGATTCTTTGCTGAGAGAGGAACAGTGTGAGAGGCTGAGAGAATTTAATGAGGAGCTGTTGGCTTCCGGTTTGCAAAGTCAGGGTGAGCTCTCTCCACCAGCCCTGAAAGGCATGTTGCCATTTTGGGTTGCTCCACCTATTTGTTATCTGATGTTGTAACTCCACCCTCTAAGAGCTGTCAACTTGATGGCCAGTAGCCATGGCGTGACCATTAATGTGCCACTTATAGGGTTGTAATTAGCTGAAAGGTAGGTGTGCTGTCGACACCTACACACTGGGAAAAGTCTATGAGGGCAGAAGTGCAATGAGTAGAGCATCACTACCTCACTTGATTTTATGCCAGCTCAATTTGCTAGCACATTCCTGGGGAATTTGTGGAGGGTGGGAGGAGTAGGGTTAGGGTGCAAAATTTCAGATCTATCTCAGATTGATAACTTAAATTACAATGATTATTCTTTTAAATATAAAATTATTAGGGGCACGGATACGGTTAATAGACAAGGTATTTTCTTTGGGGTTGTGGAGTCCAGAACAAGAGGGCATAGGTTGAAGGCGAGAGGGGAAAAATATAAAGGGAACTAAGGGGCAACTCTTTTACACAGAGGATGGTGCATGTATGGTATGTGCTGCCACAGGAAGTGGTGAAGGTCGGTATAAATATAACATTGAAAAGTCATCTGAATGGGTTTATGGATAGGAAGGGTTTAGAGGGATATGGGCCAAGTGCTGGCAAATGGGACTAGATTAGGTTAGGATATCTGGTTGGCATGGACAAGTTGGATGGAAGGGTCTGTTTCCGTGCTGAACATCTCTATGATGACTCTTAGACTAAATATTGTTGTAGAATCAGTCACTTCGAGCCAGATAGCAATTTCCTAAACAGGCAAAACTTGTCAAATATTCCTGAATTCATGTCTGTGACATTTATGTATTGATGTTCTTTGCAGAGATCAAATGGCCCAGTCTACCCTCTCCAAGTTCTTCACTCCTCAGGAGAGCAGGAACCTGCAGTGTCTGTACAACACAGGGGATTTGAAAACTGTGATTCTTCAGATGAAGAGTAAGTCTCACAATTTAACCAACATGCAGCTGAACATTGCAGTGATGGGGGATGTGGGGTCAGGGAAGTCCACCTTCATTAATGCAATGAGAGGACTTCGGAGTGATGACCAAGGAGCTGCTCCAACTGGGAATGAAGAAACCAGGATTGAGCCAACCGGGTATTCTTATCAAGATCTGCCTAATGTCCAACTCTGGGATCTTCCAGGAACAAATTCCTTCGGATTTGAACTAAATCGTTATCTAAAGAATGTGAATTTTGAAAGCTATGACTTTTTCATTATTATTTCTCAGGCTCGATTCAGAGAGAATGACGCCGAACTTGCCAAAAAGATTCAAGAACAAGGCAAAGAGTTTTACTATGTCCGGGCCAAAATAGACAATGATGCCCGGTCACTGTGGAGACAAGGTGCTGACCTTAATGAAGGCTGGGTCAGAATCCGCAAGGACTGTATCAGTAACTTCCAAAGTGTCGGGGTTACACCACCTGCTATTTTTCTGATCTCCAGTTTTGATCGAGAGGAATATGACCTTCCTAAATTAAAGAACATGCTCGCCAGGGATCTCCCCAGTATTAAATCAAACATCTTCACGCTGTCAATCCCAAAGATTATGATGGAAATTACAGAATCCAAAACAAGGATGGTAGAGAAGAGAGTCTGGATGTTGGACATTCTTGCTGGAGCAATAGGTACAGTGCCAGTGTCAATCTCAGAATCAGTGCCAGTGCCAGTATTGCTTTTCATTGCTTGCATTGGGTTGACAATTACTGGGTGGATGTACCTTCAGAAACAGCCGGGAATCAGTGGTGCGTCTCTGCAACATTTGGCCAGCAAATTCTCCAAGCCCAATTCCAATCTGAAAGCTGAAATGAATCGTCAATTGACACGCAAGTTACGACCAACTGTTATCCACATCCTGTTAGGAATCACCCTCATCGTATGCATGATAACTGGGTCTAGACATAGCTTCACTCTGATCACCCAGTCTATCTTCGGAGCAGTGTCATCCTTTGCTTTTGCCTACAAGTTGCTAAATGATTCACTGAGACAGCGTTTGGAAACTATACAACAGTTAGTAAAATGTGCAGTGAGCAGAGAGTGACATCGTCCTCAGCACATTACAACAATCAACATTATTGCTTAGATTGTTTGAATTGGAGTGATGTTTAACATAGAATGAGACAGGTTAATCTGACCAGGTCCGAGGTCAAAATCATTTTCTGTTCTGGGATTAATTCAGAGAATCATAGAATCCCTAGAGTGCAGAAGCAGGACCATCATGACCACAATGAACAGCATCCTACACAGACCCAAACCCTACACTATAATTCTGTCTTACCCATGGCTAATCCACCCACCGTGCACATCCCAGGATATTATGGGCAATTTAACATGGCCAATCCATCTGACCTGCACATCTTTGGATTGTGGGAGGAAACCGGAGCACCTGAAGGAAACTCACACAGACACGGGGAGAATGCGCAAACTCCACACAGTCAGTCGCCCAAAGGTGGAGTCAAACCTGAGTCCTGGCACTCTGAGGAACCAGTGTGTCACCCCATATCCTGGCTTTTGTTTTTATTTCTTAATGTGAACCGTTCCACTAATAGTTAGAATGAATAATGTGATTGAGTCTGATCTGGATAAAAAAAACCTGAGGGCTACTTGTCGCAATCAAAACCGAAACACTGACTTTAGAACTGAGTCCCCCAGCTTCACAGCTGCCTTTACCTGATGAAGGAGCAGATCCAGCTCAAAATATGAATTTGCTTTCTCTCTCAGTAGATTCTGCCAGACCAGCTGTGCTTTAGCATTTCCAGCAGCTTCTGCTTTTAATACAGATTTCCAGCATTTGCAATATTTTGCTTTTATCTCGTTGTGAAAAAGTTTCTCATGGTCATTGCTCGAATTCTCTTACAATAAATCTCGATGTGCCAATATTTCTAATCTAATGTGCTCTTGAATGTCTCAATTAAATTTGCCTCCACCGCATTTCTAGGCGCTACACTCCATACCTTAAACTGTGTGAACACATTTGTCTCACCTCACATCTGTTTCTTTTGCTAAGTATTTTAAAATGGCACCCTTTATGATCTTGTTGGAGTAGGAAATGATTCTCTTGCAGCTTTCTACAGTGGGCAAACCCCTCAGGATTTTGAAACTTTTATTATGTCTGCACTGAGTCTTTGCTTCTCCTAGTAAATAGTCTCAACTTTGCCAATGTGTCCTCAAAAATAAAGTGTCTCATACTTCTTCCTATAACACTACATGCAGTTCATACTCTTTACAATTGTCCAGCTAAAATCTAACCAGTGCCTTATATAGGCGTGGCATAACTTCCCTGACCTTACACTCTATGCCCCTATTAATGAAATCCAAAACACTATCTGTTTTATTCACTGCTCCCACTACCTATCCTTCCACATTTAATGAGTCACCCAGGTCTCTCTGCTCTTGCACTCCCTTTAAAACACAACCCTTCATTTTCTACAATCCCTCTTTGTTATTTGTACCAATGTGTTTCACCTCTTAGTTCTCGATATTGAACTCTACATATCTATTAACTCCACCATTTGTCAATGTCTTTTTAAAGTTGTCCACTGTCAGTTCTACACTCTACAGTTTACAATTCTCAAGTTTTGGTGCTGTCTGAAGACTTTGAAATTGTTCCCTGCACACCAAGATCAATGTATTAAGGTACATATCAGGAAAAGCAAGGGCTGCAATACCGACCCTTGTGAAACTCCACTACAGACATTCTTCCAATTTGAAAATTGCGCATTCACCATTGTGTTCTGTTTCCTATCCCTCAGCTAATGCTGCACCCACATTACTACAGTCCCTTTTATTCCATGACCATAAGTCTGTTGTATGGCATTGTATTGAACACCTTTTGCAAGTCCATGCAAACCACATCAACACTCTTGCCTTCATCAACCCTCTGTGTTTTCATTTCCAAAATGCAGCAAGTTAGTTAAATATAATTTTGCTTAATAAATGCATGCTGTTGTCTGATTAATTGTTTTTTGATGATTCCCCACCACTGAAGTTAAACTGACTGGTCTGTAATTGGTTGATCAATCTTTACAACCTTTCCTCCAGTACCATCCCCAGATTATTGCCAGTGCACCTGCAATCTCCACTGACACTTCTTTCAGTACCCAAGGTTGTATGTGTGTGGAATGGCTCAAAACGTGGTGCATGCACAGAATGGCACAGAGATTTCAGTGTGGGCATCAGCGTATGCGCAGAACGGAGCGCAAGAACCGATCCTTGCTGGAATCGCACTGTTGCCAATGGAGGTAAGTATTCTCAAAAATACTTCTTCAGCAAATTTACAGCCAAATTGCGCTGTTGGGACATGTGTTATCCCAGAATTACCTGTACTTTTTCTTAATTTATAAGCACCTTTGTCACCCAGAAGCTTTTGGTTTTGTTCACTGTTGAGTGACGACCTGAGTTATTTCTTTGAGAGTAGTCCATTGTTCAGCTTCTTTTTCTCTTACCAACCATTGCCTCTTATGTAGCCACTCAGTTCCCTTCTTGCCTCTTTAACTCTTGCTCTGCATCAGTTGATTATTCTTAATGTGGATTGACAGATGGTATTTTCAATCATCATATGTAGATCAACTTGTAGACTCCCTACAGTGGAAAGAGGCCATTCAGCTCAGTGATTCTGTACCAACCCTACAAAGTGCACAAACCCACCCCCCTACCCTATCCCCATAACCCTGCATGTATCATGGCTAATCAACCTAGCCTGCACACTATGGAGCAATTTAGCATGGCCGATCCACTTAGCCTGCACATCTTTGGATTGTGGGAGGAAACCCCACAGACGGGGGTGGGGGGGTGGGGGGGAATGGAGAATGTGCTAACTCCACACAGACAGTCTGGAGTTTGGACACTGGAATGGAACTAGGGTCTCTGACACTGAGGCAGCAGTGCTAACCACTGAGCCATTATGCCATCCAAATAAAAAAACAAATTGGTTAAAAATTAGCAATATAAATGTAAATCAAATAAACTTGATTTATTGGCAACCTGTGTTAATGTTATAGTCATAAATATTCATGAGAAAATAACAGTGGATTTTATTTTTGGTGGAGGCAGGATATCTACAATATTGGATTTAATTTATCCATACAGACTCAAAGGAGGCTGAAAGGAGCTTTATGAAAATGGGAAGCTTTTGTTGCATCTGTCTTCTCAGAGAAAAGGACAATTTTATACATTGGAGTACTGAATTATTCCTGCGGCTCAATTTTGTTTTGAAGTTAAAGTATTTGGTTAATGTCTCTATTTGTACCATCGTAAAGAATGCACATTGTCATAGAATTGGGTTGTGTGGTTCAAGAGGTTTAAGAGTGTGTGTGTCTTCACATGACTTGGAAGTAGTCACATGGAGGAGACACAGAGAGGGAGAGGTTTACCAGAACTAGTGGAGGCAGAAACTCGACAAAATCTGTGAAAATAGAAAAGCAACCTGTCCCTCCCTGTGCATGTAGATGAAGTGTCTGATCGCAACACCACAGGGTCCTCTCCTGCCAGGGACTGACCAGGTGCCTGGTCTCTGATAGTCCTCTGAGTGCCACTGGCCTGGGCGGCTGTTCCTCAGTGAAGCTGTGTCGCTGTGAGATGCTCACAGAGTGTACTCCCATACTCTTGAATCTCAACTTTCCCATTGTGGTATCCATTTCTTGGCTGGGGACCACATTGCCAGAGTCTGGTGGCATGGCCTCTTCCGGTCATCCTCCTCTACACCACTCCTTCAACCAGGATTTCCAGATCCTTTCAGAATGTTGCATTTTCCAATTCTCAAACACATTGGGGCTCTGTCTAACAATGAGCAGGACATCTTCAGAATGAGCATTCTCGATAGTGATAGAGCGTTTGCAAGAGTGAGGGGCATAGAAATGGTTGTCTGTTTAAAGTTGATGATGCTCGAAGGTCAGAATTGGAGGCATGAAGAGTTCTCAGAAGATCATGTAAATGGAAATGTTTACAGAGAGAGGGAGGGTCGAAGGATGTGAGACCAAGATTAGAATTTTAAGATTGTACACAGGGATGACAGTTGGATGATTTTGAGTTTACAAAAGTTGGAATGTAGAGATTAGCCAGGAGTGCGATGGAATGTCATGTTCACAGGTAACAAAGACATGGATCAGGGTTCCAGCTACAGATAAACTGAAGCTGAGTCAAGAATGCTGCAGAGATACAAATAGGTAGATCGAGTGATGGCACAGATATGTGTTTGGAAAATCATCTTGGTCAAATTTAACAACAAAGTGACAAACAGTCCTGTTCTGAAGAAGGCAGCTGGGAAGGGACTGGAGTCAGAAGTCAGGAATGGGATTTGTGTCAGTGATCGAAGACAATGACTCTTACATTTTCAATGTTTATTTGGAGAAACTGTCTACTCATTGTTTAAATTTCATTCATTCAGAGACAATGGAGAAGTTAGGAAGTGATGAAATAGAACTGGAATTAGTTTGTGTACATGCAGAAATAGATCCCATAATTGTCAATAATGATACTGTAAGACAGTGTTTAGATGAGAATTTGGAAGGAGTTCGGAATGAGTTTTGCAGGGAATGATGGAAAATGTAACTCACCTGCATCATCAATTCAGTTCAAATAAGCTGTGAGCAGCATGGTGGCACAGTCAATTCCCGCCTTAGGTGACTGACTGTGTGAAGTTTGCACATTCTGCATGGGTTTGCTCCGGTTTCCTCCCACAGTCCAAAGATGCGCAGGTCAGGTGAATTGGCCATGCTAAATTGCCCATAGTGTTAGGTGAAGGGGTAAATGTAGGGGTATGGGCAAGTTGCGCTTCGGTCAGTCGGTGTGGACTTGTTGAGCCGAAGGGTCTGTTTCCACACTGCAAGTAATCTAATCTAAAAAAAACAAGAGGAGCAGAATTGGGCCCATTAAGTCCGCTCTGTCCCTTAATCAAGGATACTATATCTTTCAACCCCATTCATCTGCCTTCTCCCTGTCACCACTGATCCACATTATAATCAAGAACCTATATTTGTCTTAAATACACTCCAATGACTTCGTATCCACAGCCCTCTGTGGCAATGACTTCCACAAAGTCACCACCCTCTGGCTGAAGGAATTCCTCCTCATCTTGGTTTTAAATAATATCGATAGAAGGCCAAACAGACAATATCATGGATGTACTGCTGATATTTTGAGGTCCAGAATTGATCACCCATGTCAGACTATTCCAGACTGGCCACAGCATTCACATCTACCTGATAATGTGGAAAATTGCCCGGGTATATCCTGTACACAAAAGGCAGGACAAATCCAACCTGACCACCCCATCTGTCTCATCTCAATCATCAGCAAACTGTAGGAGATTGTCTTTATTGGTGCTATCAATCATCATCACTTATCAATAATCTGTTATTTTTTGCTCATTTTAGGTTCCACCAGGACCACTGCTATCCAGATTTACTTGGTCCAATCATAAATTCAAGAGGTGAGATAAATGTGGTTGCTCTTGACACCAGAACCACATTTGACTGAGTATGTAATCAATGGTGATTTGTAAAATTAAACCCATTGGGTATCAAGGGGTAAACTGTTTACTGTTTGGAGTCAAACCAGTTCACAGGATAGATGGTTGGGGTTGTTGGATACCAATCATCTCAACCCCATGACATCTTTGGACGGGTTGCTCAAGGTAGTATTCTAACCCCAACTATCTTTAGCTACTTCATAGAATCAGAAGCATAGAATTCTTGCAGTGTGGAAGCAGGCCATTCGGCCCATCAAATCTCCAAACAGCAACCTCTCCAGACCCACAAGAGCAGCAGATACATGGAAGCACAATAACTTGCAAGTTCCCTTTCAAACCCTGACTCAGACCACATCACTGTTTATTCACTGTTGCTGTTCATAATCCTAGAGCTCCCTCCTTAACAGTACTGTGAATGCCCCTGCAGTGCTTGGACTGCAACAATTGAAGAAGGTAGCTCAGCACCAACCTCTCCAAGGTAATTGGGGCTACGGAATAAATGTTGGTCTGACAGTGATGCCCACATCCAATGTTTGAATAAATCACTGGTAACCAAAAGATACAAATGCAAATTAGTAAGAAAAGAAACTGATCAAAAAAGAGAATTTCATTCAGAACGTTATTATTTCAGTGTGGTAAGCACATTGCTTGAAAGGATGTGGAAAACAGGTTCAATAATTTCCTATAGAATGAAGTTGGGTAAACACAAAGGTATAAGGTGCAAGAATAGAGGAAGAAAAGGAAAGGGACTAATTGTATCACCATTTCAGAAACCATGCGGAGCGGTGATGAATAGATTCTTTATGCTTTAACATTCCATAAATTGATGTCAATCTGTAACTCCAGTATCTAACTATCACTCAGATCAACACACTTTCTCTAATCTACACCACTAACCTGTCTCAAACACTCCACTGTCCCATTGTGAACATTTGAACACTATCACTTTAAAAATTAATGTAACAATCTAACACTTGTATCATTAATTCTAATTCCCTTAGGAGAGGCCATGGCTTAGTGATATTATTGAGAGACTATCGAGCCTAAGACCAAAGTCATGTTTAGGGAACCTTGGTTCAAATTCTGCCATGACAGATGGTGGAAAATGAATTCAATAATCATTGGGAATTAAATAGAGTCATAGAGTCCTACACACTGAGACAGGCCCTTTGGATCAAACTGGTCTATGCTGACCAAAGTATCCATCAACAGTTACCCCATTTCCCTGCACTTGGCCCATATCCATCTAAACCTTTCCTATCTATGTTTTTGTCCAAATGCCTTCTAAATGATGTTACTGTGCCTGCCTCAACCACTTCCTCTGGCAGCTCATTCCATGTGCGTACCACCCTTTGTATAAAAGATTTCCCCCTCAGGTTCCCTTGTATTCTGTTCCTTTTAGTCTTAAACTGATGCCCTCCAATCCTTGATTCCCCAACCTTGAGAAAAAGACTGAATGCAATCACCCTATTTATGCCTCTCATGATATTATACACTTCTATAAGGTCGCCTCTCAGTCTCCGAAAGAGAAAATTCTAACTTAACCTACCTCTGCCTATAGCTCAGACACTTGAGTCCTGGTTACATCCTTGTACATTTCTTTTGCACTATTTCCAGTTTAATAACAATAGCAAGGTGACTAAAACTGAACACAATGCTCCAAATGTGGCCTACCCAAGGCCCTGTGCAACTGCAACATAACTTCCCAACTTGGATACTCAATGCCCTGACCGATGAAGGACAGTGTGCCAAAAGCCTTCTTCACTGCCTGCCTACCTGTGACTGTACTTTCAGAGAACCGTGCACTGAACTCCAAAGACCCTCTGTCCATGAGAGAAAGAAGTTCCTGCATCTACCTGGTCTGGTCTACTTGTGACTCCAGACCCACAGCAATGTGGTTGACACCAAACTGCCCTTCATGTAATAAATGCTGGCCGAGCCAGCAATGATAATGCCATATGATTTCATAAAATAATCTCAGGAGACCAAGGTACTGTACAATGATCATTTATTAAGCCAAGATAAGATGAGTCTATCAGAAAAGATTCTGAGAAAACACTCTAACTCCATGAGAATTCATCAAATATTTATACACTGTAAGTCACATAGACAGTACAGTATTCGAATTCTGAAACTTTAAATTCTGATTTTGACAAACACCTTGTTTTTCATACATTTCAAAAGTGGCAAGGCATAAACATCCAATGGTTCCGACTGGAATGTATGTGAAGTAGAGTCATAGAGTCATAGAAATATACAGCACGGAAACAGACCCTTTGATCCCAGTTGTCCATGCTGACCAGATATCCCAGCCCAATCTAGTCCCACCTGCCAGCACATGGCCCATATCCATACAAACCCTTCCTATTCAAATACCATCCAGATGTCTTTTAAATGTACTAGCCTCCACCACTTCCTCTGGCAGCTCATTTCATACAAGTACCACCCTCTGAGTGAAAAAGTTGCCCCTTAGGTCCCTTTTATAACTTTCCCCTCTCACCCCAAACCTATGCCCTCTAGTTCTGGACTCACCCACCCCAGGGAAAAGACTTTGTCTATTTGTCCTATCCATGCCCCTCATGATTTTATAAACCTCTATAAAGTCACCCCTCAGTGTCCAGCACTAAAAGGAAAACAGCCTCAGCTTATTCAACCTCTCCCTATAACTCAAATCCTCCAACCCTGGCAACATCCTTGTAAATCTTTTCTGAACCCTTTCAAGTTTCACAACATCTTTCCTATAGGAAGGAGACCAGAATTGCATGCAATATTCTAACAGTGGCCTAACCAACATCATGTACAGCTGCAACATGACCTCTCAACTCTTGTACTCAATACTCTGACCAATAAAGGAAAACAGACCAAATGCCTTCTTGTATGATTGTTTGACTAGGTTCATGGACCAAAAGCCAATGTGAGAATCAGAAAGACTCTTGCACAATGGGAGCCTGCAGTTAGTCTTCAATAATCTGGAGACAATCATGTTTTTGATTGCTCTCCATTTGGAAATCTTTGCGATCCCAACAGGTGCCGAATGGGAGCAGGAACATGTTGGGTGAACACCAAGTAATACGGGAATGTGTTGGGAGTGCACTGTGACAGTGGGAGTGTCTGGGAGAGCCAGATAGGAAGGGGAACATTTTGGAGAGTGCTGGGTGAAAGTGGGAACATGTCAGGAAGCAGGGGGTGGTAGCAGGAAGATGTTGGAGAGTGCTAGATTGAAGCTGGAACATGTTGGAGAGCACCAGGTGATGATGGGAACATGTCAGGGAGAGCTAGTTGGAAACGAGAATGTGTCAGGGAGAACTGTGTGGAGCAGAATAACAGAACATACATCACAATCACAATAGGACCATTTTCAGAAACCCCAGGCCGGAAGGGTCATGTGCCAATCCATAGCATATTGGAATACCAATATGCAGATGCTACCAAGGAACAAATCAGTCAAGAACGTGTTCGGTGCATCTTGCCATCTAAACAGCAACAAAATTTCCAAATCAGCCGCAGTATACAATGCAGAAGGGACATTCTTTGCACAGTAGTGATAATCTGCAACTGATTATGTTAGTATGGACGATTTGCATTTGTTGCCACCAGAAAAGGGTGTTAAGGAAGTGCAGACAAGAAACTGCATACACTCAGAAAAATGGAAATATATATGGGAAATAATATAGAGCATTCAGAAGATTAGGACTCCAATCTGGATGACTGGCCATCTGAAGAACAATGCAATATTTGGTCTAGTTGGGCATTTGTCAACCGTCAATGAAGACTGATTGGAGAGGCAGACTAAACAGTGTAGATTTCCTGTAATCGTATGTACATTTTGCAGCTCAGAGATGTGAGCATGTAATGGTACATTTGGATAACATAATCATGGGTGTTAGCTTGAATATGATTGGATGACATAGTCATGTGCATGAACTTGGAATGTTAATCAATCACATATGGTTAAGTAGCAATATGGGTAGTAAATATGCAAGCTTTTGATTGGAAAATATTATCTGTAGGAATAATCAATTAGAAGTGCGTTATCTATAAAAATAGTATCAAACCTTTATTCTTATAATAAAGATGTAAGCCGTTTTCCACTTTGATGTACATTTCCCAAACAGCACGAATAAACATTTGAATGAAGGAACATGAATTTCATCTGGTCAGCAAAGGATTAAACTCGCCCTTTCAGCTTCTTACACATCCCAGTGTCAAATCCTGTTTGATAATGTTCCTGTATAGCACCTTGGCATTTAGGGTGCACCAGCAATACAACGGAACAAAATCAAAGCTTTTCGATTGTCCTTTTTACTGACTCCTGTTTGTAAGGCAGAATTCCACGTCCAAAAAGTTTTAGAGGCAACCGTTAATACAGAGGCCTCCTAATCTTTCAAAGCCAGATTTGTAAAGATATGAAAGCAACAAACCCCAGCTTTTAGCTTCTTGAAAGCTTTGCTTGACTATTTTTATCTAAAGACATTTGACTTCATGTAAACAGAACTGAAACAAATGCATGGTTTAATATTTGCACCCGCACTAGGGGTGCTGGTCAACTCCAGGATAAACGGAAGTGACAAGTTGTTCCAAGAATGATGCATGGTAAAATCAGGATAGAACCGGATGAGCGGGATACTGTACAGGTGGGCTATGAGGTTAAGTAATCAATTCTAGTAAGATAAAACAGGAAACAAAATCACTCAGCTTCTCAGTGAAAGATCCTTCAAAAACTTGATACAATTGACATTTAGCCAAAAATAGGCTAAATTTCCCCAGAGCTAAATGATAAAGATATTGTTCTATTTGTCCATAAATCCCCAACATCCATATCATGCTTGGCTAACTGTGTACTCCCTGGTTTATCTCTACAGATGTTCTTAAGATCCATCAGTGACCGCCCATTGAACACTAATTATGCAAATATAGTGTCCAGCTGCCCTAGTATTTCTGCATCAGCTAACTGGATAGTAGGAGTTTCAATTTCGGAATGGCTCAGGGTGCATGAGGGTCTTTGGACCACTGACAGCTGCAAGATCATACTCGAACAAAATCTGTCATTTCATGATCCACTCAACCATTACCATCAACCGGGAGAGTGCAGGAGGGCATGCCAAGAGCAGCACCAAGCATACTGAGGAGGCAACATGGTGAGGCTACCAAACAGGGCAACGTACATGCCAAATAGTATAAGCAACAAATGATAGACTCAGTGAAGCAATCCCCCAAACAACAGATCAGATCTAAGCTCCATAATCTTGCCACATCCAGCTGTGAATCTGGCGCACAATTAAAACAATTCATTGGAACAGGAGACTCCACAATTAAACCTATCTTCAATGATGGGGGAGCACTGCACATCTTATTTGTCAATGCAAACAATTAGGCTGAACCATTTACAACTATTTCAATCAGAAGGGCCAAGTCATTGATCCATTTTGGATTCCTCCAAATGTCTTGAGTATTCTAGATGCCAGTTGTCATCCAAATTGATTAATTCTAGAATTGGCTGAAGGCATGAAATACTGCAAAGGATATACCCTTAATGACTTATTACAAGTAGAACTGTACATTTGTGTTTCAGAACTTGTCATGCCCATCACCAAGTTATTCCAAAACAACTATAACACTGGCATCTCCAGACAATGTGGAAAAATGCCCAGGTATATCCTGTACTCAAAAGACAGGACAAATCCAACCCAACCAATTATTCAGAATCCCTACAGTGTGGAAACAGGCTATTCAGCCCAACAAGTCCACATCCTATCCCTGTATCCTTGCATTTCCCATGACTAATCCACACCTGGAGGAAACCCATGCAGTCACAGGGAGAATGTGCAAACTCCACACAGACAGTCATCTGAGGCTGGAATTGAACCTGGATTCTTGACACTATAAGGCTGGAATGCTAACCACTGAGCCACCACATCACCGAGACTGTCTTATCTGTTTACCCTTGATTGTTAGTAAAGTTTGGAAGATGCTATCAAGCAGTACTTGCTCAGCAATAACCTGCTCAATGAACTCCAGTATGGGTTTTGCCAGGTCCACTCAGCTCCTGACCTCATTATGGTCAAATATAGGCCAAAAAGATGAACTCCAGAGATGAGGCATAAGTGACTGCCCATGACATCAAAGTGTTGCATCAAGGAACCTAGAAAAATTAGAATCAATGGATATTAGGGTGTAAAACTCCCCACTGGTTGAAATCAAATCTGGCACAAAGGAAGATGGTTGTGGTTGTTAGATTTTTTAAAAAATTAGAACCCTTTTTATGTGGAAACAGGCCATTTGACCCAACAAGTCCACACTGGCCCTCCAAAGAGTATCCCACCCAGACCTATTCCCCTACATTTACCCCTCACTCATGCACCTAACCTATACATCCCTGAACATGATGGGCAATTTATCCACTCTAACCTGCACATCTTTGGATTGTGGGAGGAAACCCACACAGACATGGGGAGAATGTACAAACTCCACACAGACAGTCGCCCAAGGCTGGAATCAAACCTCGAACCATGCTGCTGTGAGGCAGCAGTGCTAACCACTGAGCCACTGTGCTGCCCCCTTTATTTAACAGAAGTGTTTGAAGAGTTCAAGAGACCATCTCAGTAAGTCATTTCAGCTTCAGGACAACTTTACAGGAATTCTTCAGGGTAGCGTCCTAGCCCAACCATCTTCAGCTGCTTCATCAATGACCCTCCCTCCATTATAAGGTCAGAAGTGAGATGTTCACTGACGATTGCACAATGTTCAGCAACATTTGTGGTTGCTGAGATACTGAGGCAGTCCATGTTCAAATGCAACAAGATCCAGACAATATCCAGGTTTGGGCTGACAACTAACAAGTGACATTCATACCACATAAATGACAGGCAATGACCATTTCCAACATGACAGAGTCTAATCAATAACCTTTAAAATTCAATAGCATTACCATGACCGAATCCCTCACTATCAACACCCTGGGTGTTACCATTGACCAGAAACTGTAATGGACTAGTTGTACAAATACTCTGGCTATAAGAACAGTGAGTAACTCACATCACTACTCCCTCTCCATCTTTAATGCACAAGTCAGGAATGATGGACGCGATTAAACCTTAAAGAAAGAATGTTTTGTCGACATGACTTCAACCATGTATCCCAAGAGATTCCAATTTGTTCCAGTCAATAAGATATAATGAGTTATATTTAATGGTGTATAGTCTTGTTCCCCTCATTTAAAAAGGGATATACTTACCTTAAAAGCAGATCAAAAAACATTTCATAGGGCTGATTCTTGGGCTTTTCCTACATGGAAAAGATTCCGTCAGTTTTAACCTTTGGATGCAGGAGATAGAAAAAGATGCGATTTATTGAATGACGCAAAATTCTTCAAGATCTTGTCAGGTTGGATGATGGGAAAATGCTTTCACTTGGAGAGGAATTTAGAAAAAGGGAGCAATGTTTTAGTAAAAAGAGTCAGTCATTTAAGTTCATCTTGAGGGGGAATTTCTTGACTCAGAAGGTAATGAATGGAATTTTCTATCTCACAGAGCAGTGGCGGCTGGAATATATTCAAAGCTGATTTGGGCACAGTTTTGATCCACAGAGAAGCCAAGGGTGACAGACAGTGTCATTCAGACCACAATGAGATCATTCATTATGCCTTCAATGACAGGCCAGGACTGATGGGCCTAGTCTCTTTCCTATTTCTTATGATCATATGAGCTTATGAACAAGGGGATTCAAGATGGTAGAATGGGCAGTAATCAAACTGTGATATTGCCATTTGCTTCAGAAATTGGAGCACATAAACAGTGCTGTGCATTTACTGAGGACGTGCTGCACACACATTAATTAACAAAAAAATACATTATCTACTGTAAGAACCGAAAGAACTGCGGATGCTGTTAATCAGAAACAAAAACAGAAATTGTGGAAAATCTCAGTATGTCAGTGGAGAGAAATCAGGGTTAATGTTTCAAGTTGAGTGACCCTTCCTCAGAACTGACGGTAGTGAGAAAATTTTGGTTTATATGCAGAAGATAGGCTGGGGGGAGGGGTAAGGAGTAAATGATGGACAGGAATACAGTCCAAAGAGAGAGAAGAACAGTTAAACAGACAAAGGAGTCGATAACAATCTGGCTAGGAGGGTGAAAATCTATTAGTGGGTACTGTTAGTGGCTAACAATGATTGTGTGTAATCTATATGATAACAAGGCCTGGCATATGGGGGTTGGAATAAGGACATTGGAAAACTCAAGCTCTAAAGTTGTTGAATTTGATATTGAGTTCAGAAGATTGCAAAGACGCCAGGTGGAAAATGAGGTGCTGTTCTTCCAGCTTCTGTTGAAGTGGCAGGCAAAGGGAAGCTCAGTGTCATTTTTGCAGATAGACCAAAGGTGTTCTGCAAAGTTGTCACCCAGTCTATTCTTTGCTCCTCCAATGTGATTGAAACCATATCGTGAGCAGCGAATGCAGTAGACAGGATTGTGTGAAGTGCAGGTAAAGCACTGCTTCACCTGGAAGGAGTGTTTAGACCTTAGAAACTGAGGAGGGAAAAAGTAAATAGACAGTTGCAGGTTACAGGGAAGGTGCCCTGAGGCTGTGGAGGTGGTTGTTGGGGGTGAAGGAAGAATGGACCAAGGTGTCCTGGAGGGAAGGGGAACATGTGTCAGTTGGTGGTAACTCATTAGAGGTGGTGGAAATGACAGCTAATGATCCTCTGGTTGTGGATTACTGGTGGGATGGTAGGTAAGGACAGGAGGGATCCTATCAGAAAGGGGGTGAGAATGGTCGAACTCAGCTGAGGGCCCTGTCAACAGCAGTGCTGGGGAATCCTCGGCTGAGGAAGAAAGTGGGTGTTTCGGAGGGTCTTTTTCCAAATTTGGCATCATCGGAACAAATGCAATGGAGATGGAGGAACCGGCAGAATGGAATAGAGTCTTTACAGGAAGCAGGATGCGTGGATGTGCAGACAGGATAATTGTGGGACTCAGTGGGTTTATAGAAGATATTGGTGGCCAGTCTATCCCCAGGATTCAGACATGTAGAGGAAGGGGAGGGAGGAGTCAGAGATGGACCAGGTGAAAGTGAAAGTGGCGCAAAACTCAATAAAATTTTCCAATTTCGGACAAGAGAGGGAGGCATACTGGAGAAAGAATTGTGGTTGGAGGCTGGAATAAGGCTGGAATAAGGAATAACAGAGAAACAGGCAAAACCAGGCCTCATGCAGGTACCCATGGCCATCCTTCTGACCTGAAGCAATTGAGAGGAGTTAAAAGAGAAGTTGTTCAATGTGAGGTTGAGCTTGGCCAGGCAGAGGAGGCTGGCAGTGGATGGGAATAATCTAGGCCTTTGTTCAAGGAAGAAGGGACCATCCTGATGGGGAATGGACATGTAAAGCGATTGCATGTCCATGGTAAAGAGGAGGCAGCTGAAGCCTGCGAACTGGAAAATCTGAAACTGACGTAAAGCATCAGCGAGATCATGGATGTAAGTGGGCACTGCCCTGTGGCCAACCACTTCAGCTCCCCGTCCCACTCACCCAAGGACATGCAAATCCTGGACCTTCTCCACCACCAAGTCAAAGCCATCTGCCGACTGGAGGAAGCATGCCTCATCTTCCGCTTCAGGTTCTTGCAGCCACATGGCATCAACATTGACTTTACCTGTTTCCAAACCTCCCCACCACTCCCCGCCTCATCCCAGGTCCACCCCTCCAAGTTGGCAACACCCTCTTGACCTGACCTACCTGCCCATCTCCTTTCCCACCTATTCACTCCACCCTTCCCACCGACCTATCACAATCACCTCCTACCTTCCTCCCCCTATCGCCTTCCCACCTACCAGCCCCCCAGCCCCACCCTACTCCTTATTTATTTCTCAGCCCCTTCCTCTTTCCACATTCCTGATGAAGGACTTATGCCTGAAACATTGACTTTCTTGCTCCTCGGATGCTGCCTGACCAGTTGTGCTTTTCCAGCGCTGCGCTTTTTGATGCTGATTCTCCAGCATCTGCAGTCCTCACTTTCTCATAGTGTTCCTGCTGAGCCACACTTGGTGGTGGACACTGAAATCCCTCACAGGCACTTTGTGTCCTTTCCACTCTCAGTGCTTCCTCCAAGTTTTCTTCAACTGAGGGATTCGTCAGCTGAGGGATAATGGTACGTAGTAATTAGCAGGTGGTTTCCTTTTCCATGTTTAACCTGAAGCGCTGAGACTTCACATCAATAGTGAGGACTCCTGGGTTAATTCCCGTCCAATTGGACACCGATGTGCCTCCACCTGCTGGGTTTGTCCTGCCAGAGATACAGGACATATCCCAGTACAGTGATAGTGGTGTCTGGGACATTGACTGTACGGCATGATTCCATGAGGATGACTATGTCAGCTTCTTGGCTGATTAGTCTGTGAGACACCTCTCCCAGTTTTGGTACTAGCCCCTAGATATTGGTAAGGACGACCTTGCAGGGTCAACAAGGCTGATTTTGCCATTGTCTTTTCCAGTGCCTTGGTAGATGCAAAGTGGTCCATCTGATTTTGTTTCTTTGCTTAGATTCAATAGCAATTGATACAACTGAGTGGCTTGCTAGACTATTTCAGCGAAACTGCACATGCTGGAATCCAAAATAGACAGGTGGGAGGCTGGAAGAATACAGCAAACCAGGCAGCAACAGGAGGTGAAGAAGTCAACGTTTCGGTTGTAACCCTTCTTCAGCACCTGTCTCAAAGCCAGTGTGAATGGTTCAGAAACTAGGAACTCTGAGTCAGAGAGGTGAGGCTGCTGGGAGAGAGGAGGATGTGAGTTTGAATCACCCGGTGAACCAAGCCATTTCAGAGGGCAGCTAAGACACGTTGCTGTAGGTCTGGAGTTGCATGTAGGCCAGACCAGGCAAGGATGGCAGATTTCCTTCCCTGAAGGCCATTAGTGAGTCAGATGGAGCCTTCCTCCAGGTGATTAAGCAGAGGTGTGGCCACCTCTCAGCCTCTCAGTGTCTCCATGTACCACTCAAGGTCAAAGGCCTGGAGGTGAGGTCTCTGCAGTTGGGAGCACTTCCTGCACATGGTCAGATCAATGACCTCCGACATATCACAGGCCTACATTCCATTCAACTGACCGCATTAACTTGTTTTAACTTTATTCTTCTTTGCATGACCTATATCACTTTTCCATATTGACTTTCCCTTATTCCTGGTTGGTAATTAAATTAATATTCCTAATACATACTAGTATAGCTATGTCTTTAAAAATAATATTTTTCTAAGTTACAGCAATCGCACGGTGGCTCAGTGGTTAGCAATGTTATCTCATAGCTCAAAGGACCCGGGTTTGATTCCAGCCACGGGCAACTGGCTGTGTGGAGTTTGCATATTCTCACTGTATCTATGTGGATTCCTGCTAGGTGCTCTGGCTTCCTTCCACAATCCAAAAGATATGCAGGTTAGGTGAATTGGCCATGCTAAATTGTCCATAAAGTTCAGCGATGTATAGGTGCATTAGTCAGGAGTAAATGTAGAGTAATAGGGTAGGGGAATGGGTCTGGGTGAGTTACTCTTTGGAGGGTTGGTGTGGACATGTTGGGCCAAATGGTTTGTTTCCACACTGTAGGGATTCTATCAATTTAAAGACAGCCCAAAATTACAGTTTCGTACTTATTAGTGAACTAAGCAAAAAAGAATAATTGTAAACATTTGTCCTCCTGGCCCTTGACGAAACCTCTCCTTCCCCACAAAACACACTCGACTTCTTGCATTAAACCTTATTTAATGCCCTATACACCAGATTTCCAGAGACAATCTCTCACACTGACCAAGTGACATCCTGTCCCCTTCACCTACTGTGTTAGGCAGCACAAAGCCTGTAAACTGTGCTACATCCAGAACAAAGGATTGGGTTAACGTAACAATAACAAACATAAGAGGAATTAAACTGCACAGACATTCAACACATAGCAATCTATAGCAGTGAGGCAATGGTAGAGAGGGAGCAGCTGACATTGTTCACTGTAATTCCTGTTTCTCCAAAGGCCCTGAATATACAGTATCTGAATTACAAACTTATTGTTCGGATGATTTTGAGAGAAAGAAGTCTGCAGGGAAATGAAACTCAGAACTGAAAGTCAAATTTAATGGAACTCAAAGGCAGACCATTTCTGGGAAATGGGAATGCTTTGTCACTACAGGGCAGGAAGTGCATAGTTATCTTGGATTTACAGATCAGAACAAATAATTGTAAACACCATTCTAGAACATTATTCCTGGGCACAGCTTGAGATATGTTACTGAAACTGAACAGGTTCAGTCGGGCCTGGAAATTTTGAATTCCGATTATCTGTGTTATTGTCTGCCATGCAGATCATTCAGTGAATTAAGGTATTTTAGAATCTTGTAGTTGTATTTCCAGTTTTTTGTTTGGATTGAGTCTTCATATCACCTACATTGCTTCATATCCCCAGATATCCTTACTTCCCAGATATCCTCACTGAACACAAACTGATCCACCCCAAAATCTCCAATTACCCTCGGCATTTTGGGAGAGCAAAGTGTGTATAACTTTTTTTTAAACAATATTTTCTGTTCTTTTCATCCTGGTTCTAACTTTAATATCTTACGCCCATGTGTTTTATTTTTGAGTGTCCTCCAGGGACAGTGGGCTCCCTAGTGGCCCGGGCCCCAGTTAAATGGGCCTGGTGTAAGATAATCCCCACCTGGCCCTTTCCTATCCCAGTCCCTGGGTCCATCACTGACTGCTGTAAGATAGCTTAACCCTTGGTCCACTTACTTTTCCAAAGCTCTGACGAAAGTCCTGAACTCATTGCTTACAATGCTGGCAGCGGATATGGAAGGGATACAGAGAAACCTTGAAAATAGGTGCAAGAGTAGGCCATTTGACTGTGTACCACCATTCAATATGATCATGGCTGATCATGCAATCTCAATATCCCACTCCTGCTTTCTCTCCATACCCATTGATCTCTTTAGTCGCAAGGCCATGTCCAGCTCCCCCTTGAATATATTTAATGAAGTCGCCTCCAACAGCTTTCTCTGGGAGAGAATCCTCACTCTCTGAGTGAAGAAATTCTTCCTCATCTCAGCCATGAATGGCTTAGACTGTGACCCCTTGTTCTGGACTTCCCCAACACTGCAATCAATCTTCCCACATCTAGCCTGTCCAGTCCAGGATATATTATGTTTCAATGAGATTCTCCACCATTTTTAACTTCCAGTGAGTACAAGGTCAGTCGATCCAGAGTTTCTTCATATGTCAGGGTCCTGCCATCCCGGGAAACAATCTGGTAAAGCTTCACTGGACTCCGTCAATAGCAAGAATGCCCTTCCTTAGACCTGGAGAGCAAAACTGCACACAATACCCAAGGTAGGGCCTCACCAAGGCTCTGTATAACTGCAGCAAGGCATCCTACTCTGATGCTCAAATCCTCTTGCTCTGAAGGCCAGCCAGCGTGCTACCAACTTTCCTCACTGCCCCTACATGCTAACCTTCAGCAACTGTTCCAGCATGACAGCCAGGTCTCATTGCACCTCACCTCTTTCTAAACTGCCATCATTCAGGTAATAATTGGACTTCCTGTTTCTGTGACAAAACTGGATAACCTTACATTTATTCACATTATATTGTATTTGCCAAGTTTTGTCCAATCAACCAGCCTGAGCATCCTCCTCACGACACACACTGCCACCCAGTTTAGTGTCATCTGCAAGATTGGAGATATGGTATTCAATTCCATGTCCAAATCATAAAAGTATATTGTGAACAGCTGGGGTCCCAGCACCAAACCATGTGGCATCCCACTCATCACTGCCTGCCCTTCTGAAAAGATCTGTTGATTCCAACTCTCTGCTCCTGTCTGACAACCAGTTCTCTATTCACATCAATACATTATCTCCGATACAATGAGCTTTAATTTTGCTTACTAATGTCTTGTGTAGAATCTTGTCAAAAGCTTTTGTCATGCTCTCCTCCATCACTCCAACCTCATGGCATCCCCAATGTGAAAACATCATCCTTAACATCATGACACAACCCGACATGTGTTATGAAAGTGCCTGAGTTCAGACCCTAGCCACTCTGTCCACCAGAAGTCAGGCTTTCTCCATTTCTGTCTTCTCACATATTTGTATTACTCCAAACAATATGCTCTGATGACTGCCTAAATGCAAATCTAGTTTCTGAAGCCTATGTTGCTAATTTAATCCACAACAACCTGTTATTTTTCTGGTGAATCTGTGTTACCATGATGTATATGGTTATATTTCATTCACTATTGAAATCAAGTCAACATGGCTGAGAGTTGAATGCCATGCTTCTATCTGATACCTACTGCTGTCACATAGAATCATGAGGTCCACGTACATCTCCACTATTCAATGCCTCCTCCTCTCCATGTGTTAACATTGAGATGACTAGCACTCACCCTGTTTTTTTTTGCCTCCTCCTGACATTTTGCAGTGTACTGCAAAAATGAAGCCTATGTGTGAGGAGTGAGTAAAATGGTATGTTTCCATCCTCTAGATACAGAGGATTTTTCTGAGAGTAATTATAAGCAAGAGATGTAAGATTATATTATGGGTGAGGCTGCAGAGGATGCAGTATGTTGGGAAATTAATATTTTAATGATGGTGTAAATGATGCTCGTCTGCTATTAGCAGAGTTCGGCAGAGAAAATTATGCGATTGAGACTCAAGGCAGAACTGAGGAGAACACTCCCTATAATCAGTGTATTGTATGGCATTGTGCAAACACAAGCTTACATTATTTCAGAGAGTAGGAGAGAATTATTCTAAGTTCAGAGCAAGCTACGGATCCAAGGGACTCAGAAAGGCAGCAATGCAGCAAGACTGCGCAGTCTCTTTCTCAAGTAGACACTCAGTGCCCAAAGGAGCCAAGAGAAAATAAAATGTATAAAGGCACAACCAGGCAGGCAAGAGTTTATGGAAGCAGCTGAATCCGTTGATCTGACTACAGGAGTCTAAGGCATGGCCACAGCAAAGTTTCTGCAAGAAGACATGGGATTTTATTTGTAAGTGCAGAGACAAGGAGTGATGGCTGCATTTATAAAGTGCTCAATTTGGGCTAGGAGGCAGAAACTACTGAAAAGAAAATTGAGAAAATAAACGAATGCTTTATTGATTGGTGAAAAGTAGACAAAGCAGACATATGGCACATAACAGTTGCAGTGTGTTCATCAGCCACAGGTCAAATAGACAAACAGGCAAACGAGGTGAGTTTTGATTTCTGTAGGTTGTGGTAATAATCTCCACTTCAATTTGCTCTTGGCTGCAGGCATTGTATTACATTCAGTATGGATCCATCTCTAGGCAGTATGTAAAAATTAATCAATGGGATCCTTTTCTCTTCAGCTGCTAGTTCATATATTTCATGTTTTGTGGACTACTGGATACTGTGTGCTAATCACTTGTTCAATTCAATTGACCCATTCACTTATGTAGACATTAAGTGCCCAAAGTGAGTCCTCTCTCTTCCTCATGGTCACCTCAGCTCATCTCTTGTAATGACATCTTGTTTTTTAATTGAGTGTGGATATTGAGCAGAGTGTTGGAAATTTGTGGCAAAAGACAGCAATCTCTTTCTGAAAATCTGGTTCTAGATTAGATTAGATTAGATTTACAGTGTGGAAACAGGCCCTTCGGCCCAACAAGTCCACACCGACCCGCCGAAGCGAAACCCACCCATACCCCTACATTTACCCCTTACCTAACACTACGGGCAATTTAGCATGGCCAATTCACCTGACCCGCACATCTTTGGACTGTGGGAGGAAACCGGAGCACCCGGAGGAAACCCACGCTGACACGGGGAGAACGTGCAAACTCCACACAGTCAGTCGCCTGAGTCGGGAATTGAACCCGGGTCTTCAGGCGCTGTGAGGCAGCAGTGCTAACCACTGTGCCACCGTGCCGCCCCTAAATAGTTATATCTAGTTATATTTTCCAATTAACATCAATCTGCAATTTGCTGTTTAAATTTCATTCATGCTTAAGTAGGGATGTACAAGCACTCCCATAAAAAAGTAAAGTTGGTTCATTCAGGAAATTGTTCTTTTGATTCTGAGATGCAAACTAATTCAGAGCTTGATAAGTTGACCCCAGTGTGTTTTAGCACTATATGATTGAGCAGAATATTTGGACTAATGTAAATAAAGGAGCTCGTAAAGAAGGGGAGGAGGTGATTCTTTCTTTTTTTCTGACTTTTTCACACTATAGGAATTGATCCCTTTTTTTACGACAAGGAAAGAAGCTAGTTGTTTGGTGAGTATTGGTAAGTGGCTAAGATCTATTCTATTTTTAAAGTTTAACATTCAACATAGTGTAGGAACTGGTCATCAGGTTAATGACATATATAGAGTCATAGGGATGCACAGCATGGAAACAGACCCTTTGGCCCAACTCCATGTCGACCAGATATCCTAGCTTAATCTCGTTCCATTTGCCAGCACTTAGCCCATAGCCCCCAAAACCCTTCCTATCATTATATACCCATCCAGATGCCTTTTAAATGTTGCAATTGTACCAGCCTCCACCATTTCCTCTGGCAGTTCATTCCAAACATGTACCACCCTTTGTGTGAAAAAGTTGCCCCTTAGGTTTCTTTTACATCTTTCCCCTCTCACCCTAAATCTATGCCCTCTAGTTCTGTACTCCCCCAACCCAGAGAAAAGCCTTTGTCTATTTATCCTATCCATGCCCCTCATGATTCTCTAAGGTCACCCCTCAGCCTTCAATGCGCCAGGGAAAACTGCCCCAGCCTGTTCAACCTCTCCCTATAGCTCAAATCCTCCAACCCAGCAACATTCTAGTAAATATTTTCTGAACCATTTCAAGTTTCACAACATCTTTCTGATAAGAGAGAGACCAGAATTTCATGCAATATTCCAACAGTGGCTTAATAAATATCCTGCACAACTGCAACATGACCTCCCAACTCCTGTACTCAATACTCTGACCAATAAAGGAAAGCATACCAAACACCTTCTTCACTATCCTATCTACCTGCGACTTCACTTTCAAGGAGCTATGAACCGGCACTCCAAGGTGTCTTTGTTCTGCAACACTCCCTAGGACCTTACCATGAAGTATATAAGTCCTGATAAGATTTGCTTTCTCAAAATGCAAATTTATCTAAATAAACTCCATCTGCCACTCCTCAGCCCATTGGTCCATCTGATCAAGATCCTGCTGTAATCTGAGGTAAGCTTCTTCACTGTCCCCAAACCTCCAAATTTGGTGTTATCTGCAAACTTACTAAATATACCTCCTATGTTCATAGCCAATCATTTATATAAATGGCGAAAAGTGGGAAAATAAATAATTGAGTAAAGTGATCAAGTCATCAATTACAATACATTCATGCAAGATGTGTTGCAGCTGCAGCATGTGGGCTTTGTTAGATGCCCGGGCTAAGTGCAGTAAATGTTGCTGGTTCATGTACCCTTCACTCAAGAGTCATTCTGCTTGAGATTGAAGTGCAGACACAGTGACTAATGGAGGCTTTTGCAAGTATCAGGTCTTCAGGTCTGAGTAGATCATAACAAGGCAACTCTATTCAAGCTTGAACCACACGTATGCAGGAGAGTCCAGTTAAGAGGCTCTTTGCTGGGAGGTCCAAGAAGGCGGCAGTCTGAGTGGTCTGCTGTGCTGGGCTTTCTGCCATACCCCTGGGCAAGGTGAACCGTTACCTCACCTTTTCAACCAACCCAAGGAGAAAAAAGTATTAATTTAAACTTACTGATTATTTTTAGCTGTTGAAATCACCTGAGACACCTTCAGGCAAGGATGAAGACCGGAAAAGGAAAGGGGACTAAAGGAGGACAGCAGACAGGGCACCACCCTATTGCATCGGGGGTGCCTGCAGCCACTACTCAGCCTCCCGAGACAGCCCCTCCGGGTCCAGCAGGACAGCATGTACTTACTCTCGGAGTTTGCCAAACTCTGAGAGTGGATCCAAGTAGCAGTGGAGCCACTGTCTGCCATGCTAAAAAAAAGCATGAGCAGGAAATTCAGCTCCTGTACCAGAGACTGGAGGTAGTGGAGGAAAGGACCCTGGCATCGGAGACCCTGGCGGAGGTCTCGGGAGGAGGGACCCGAGCGCTGGAACACCAGGTTCAGGTTCTTCAGGATCAACAGATGGTCTCGAAAATAAAAATAGAAGGAAAAGCTTATGGGTCGTAGGCCTCCTGGAGTGCGAAGAAGGTGAAGACCTTGCTGGCTTCTTGCAGGGATGGCTCCTGAAGTTCCTGCGGTTAGAGATGGAGTTGGGCCTGGTAAGCATGGAACAGGTCCATTGGATCGCCATGCACAGGTCCGGGCTGGACCAGCGCCCCCGTGTGGTCCTAGTGCAGCTCCTGTATTATAAAGGAAAACAGTTACTAGTGGAAGCAGCAAGAAGATTGGGAAGGAATTCACAAGCCTTAATGTATAAAAGTTCATGTATAAAGGTTCAGAGATAATGTTTTTTCAAGATTTTTCAGGAGCTCTGGTCAAGAGGAAAAGGGTATTTGATGATGTTAAAAAAGAATTAAGGAACCTAAGCATCCAGTACCATCTGTGTTGCGTTTTGCCCACGGGGGCGCGGTATATAATTTTGTCTCTGCAGAAAAGGCAAAGGCTTTGTGAAGTCTCTGAAATGAAGGACTTGAGTTGGGATGGGAGGGGAGGGGAGGGGACAATATAGCAGACATTGGTTTGAGTTTTTTTTAATTACCCCCCTTTTTATTTCCCTCTTCCCCCTTTCCCTCTTCCCTTTCGTTGGTACATGCATGGTTTTGTTGTTCAGTTGTAAAATTGGAACTATTTTATATATCGGCCGGTTGGGTATTATCTAGGATGTTTTTTTACTGCTGTCTCTTTGATCCTGCATTTGGGGTGACTATATTTGTGACTAAGATGATGGGGGGGGGGGTGGAGATGAGTATCCAATTTTCAGAATGTAAATAACAAGTTTTTTTTATTATTTATGAATTACCTGGGACTAGGGCATTGCCTTAACTAGAGGGAGTTAAGATGGTAATGAGCATTATTATGGGCAAGGGGAAGATCTCGAGGGGATTGGGGATTGTTTGGGTATTTGTTTCAGGTAAATTAAGTGTTTTTTTTTAGATGTAGTTGTTTCTATAGGAATAGTTTTTTGATTTCATAGAGT
Source organism: Hemiscyllium ocellatum (assembly GCF_020745735.1). Classification (NCBI taxonomy): domain Eukaryota; kingdom Metazoa; phylum Chordata; class Chondrichthyes; order Orectolobiformes; family Hemiscylliidae; genus Hemiscyllium; species Hemiscyllium ocellatum. The sequence goes on along the minus strand of NC_083411.1, from coordinate 43,539,234 downwards.
TAGTATCTTTGTAACTTGTCACACCTCAGATTTCCTTCTTCCTGAGAAACCACAGGCTGCCCTGGTGACCATGGCTAGTGATTTGTTCAGGTGGTGCACCTGGAATATAAAAGGGGGCCATTCTCCTATTAAAAGAAAGAAAGTCTTGTCGAGTCTCAGGAAGGAAACGTTGGACGTTGCCTTGCTGCAGGAGACACATCTGACTGATAAGGAACATCTGAAACTTTGCAGCAGGGGGGGTTATGGCCATGCTAAATTGCCCATAGTGATAGGTGCATTAGTCAGAGAGAAATGGGTCTAGGTGGGTTACTCTTCGGAGGGTCTGTGTGGACTGGTTGGGCCGATGTGTGGATGTATCTACACCCTAATGGAAGAGACTTCGCGTTCTATTCCAACCCGCACAAGTGCCATACACGAATTGACATGTTTTTATGCCAACTGATGGTCTGGACAGAATATTTGCGTATAAAATAAGGAGTATAGCTGTTTCGGATTGTGTGCCAGTATATTTAGATATTAAAGTTCAGGATAATGGAGCGAATGCACATCACTGGCACGTTGATTCATTTTTGTTAGGGGATAGTAAATTTATTGAATATATTACAAGAGGATTCAAGACCTTTTTGGGATTTTAATACAGGGTACGGTTAATAATCCGGCACTACATTGGGAGACCACTAAGGCATATTTACAAGGTGTGATTATTTCATATTCGATGACTAGAAAAAGGCAGAGGGAGGAGCAGCAGGGGTTGCTGGAGGCCCAGCTGAAGGTAGCTGAGAAAACACATTATAATAAGCCATCATTGGTTAAACTTCAACGGGTCATAGCTCTCCAGCCTGCCCTCAACTCAACACACACACAAATGGCTAAAAAAGAGGTCTCCTTTGCCAAACAAAGACTGTTTGGTTTCAGAGATAAGCCTGGCAAATATCTGGCTTACTTAACTCGGAGAAAGAAAGCCTCCCAATCTATTACCTCTATTAGGGAGAAGGCTAGTACAATTACCCATGAATTGAAAAAGATCAATGTTTGGATTAAGGAATATTTTGAAGAGCTATATCGGTTGGAGGGGAGCGAACATAGCACAATGGGAATGCAGTCCTTCTTTGAAAATCTCGACCTCCCCAGTGTATGTAAGAAGCAGGCTTCCCTTTTGAATGTGCCTATAACGGTATAGGAAGTGCAGGAAGCAATAAGACACCTCCAGGGTGGCAAAGCACCAGGACCAGATGGATTCCCAACTGAATTCTATAAGGAATTCATAAGCATGTTAGTGGAGCCTCTTCTGGGGATGTACAAATACTCTTGTACACAGGATTGTCTTCCGCCCATTCTTAGCGAGGCTAATTTCTCCCTCATTGTAAAGAAAGGGAAAGACTTCGAAGAATGTACTTCATATAGACCAATCTTGCTCCTGAATGTCGATTTTAAAATTTAATCAAAGATGCAAGCTCTGAGGTTGGAGAAGGTCCTGCCCCATATATAAAAGAAGACCAGACAGGTTTTATTAAGGGCTATAGCTCCTCTAACAATGTCAGGAGAGTACTGAATACAGTACAGGTATGCCAGCAAAGATTGATTCTGGGGTTGGTGGTCCCCTTTGATGCAGAAAAAACCTTTGGTCAGATAGAATGGTCATACGTATTTGAGGTTATAGAGCATTTTGATTTGGGGGTTCCTTTGCCAGATGGGTAGCAGTACTGTATTAAGTATTAAGGTGGCAGTCATTACGAATGGTGTTTAGTCAAATAATTTTAATAATAGAAGAGGTAGTTGATAGGGTTGTCCTTTATCACTGCTGCTATTTACCTTGGCGATTGAACGGTTAGCCAAAACTATCAGAAGGGACTGTGAAATAGTAGCACCAAAGGTGGGAGTGGGGGAACATAAGATCGCCCTATATGCTGATGACATCCTTTTACTCTTGGCCGATCCGGAGAAGTCCGTTCCCCGACTGATCCAAACAATTAAATCATATGGTAGACTTTCTAGGTTATAGGATCAATTTCACAAAATCGGAAGCCATGTCGGTAGGGGGATTAGTGGAGGTGCCTAACTTGAAGGCTAAAGTGCAATTCCCGTTTAGATGGTCACCAAAAGGTTTTCTGTATTTGGGAATTTTTATTACCCCTTCCTTCCACCAGCTGCATATGGCTAATTTTGTACAACTACTAGAGAGGGTAAAACAGGATTTGCAGTGATGGGAGCGGTTACCGTTATCATGGCTGGACCAAATAGCCCTGATTAAGATGAGTGTCCTTCCCCGACTGCTATATCCAATGAGAATGCTCACATTATTGTTACCTAGACAAGTACAACGGAGGATTAATGGTTGGCTCGGATCCTTTATTTGGTGCCATAGGGGTCATCTAATTAAATTCACTAAATTGCAGCTATCGCAGGCTGAGGGAGGGGTGCATCTTGAAGGAATACCAAATAAGTGCCCTCTTACCATATGTTGGTGACTGGGTATGTGGGAATTCAGAGTCGATATGGCTTGATATTGAAGCCTCACAGTCGAAATGTCCTCTAATTAATTTATTATTTATGAACAAGATGAAATCCGTGACCCAGCAATGCAATAGCCCAATTACCTTGAATACAGTGAAAGCCTGGAGGATAATGAGGCAAGATGAAGACAATTGGAATAAGACTTCACCATTTACCCTGTTGGTGGGAGCCCAAGGATTTAATCCTGGGACAATGGACTCCGGCTATAAGACATGAGAGAACAAGGGAATTCTGTGTTTGGGAGATTTATTCAAGGGAGAGGTCCTGATGTCATTCAGTCAGTTAAGTCAGAAATATGGATTGTACAATTAGGACCTTTTCCGATATTTCCAGATAGCGGACTATAAACAGAGGAAGACCACACTCCTGGCCCAATGTTACAAATCAGATGTGGAGAAAAGAGTACTCCGGTGTACAGATAATCTTTCACTTAGTATTTTATATCATTTACAGAAAAGCCATGCTCTGGAGGATATGTAAGGACTTTGTAAGATATGGAAGAGAGAGTCAGGAGGGGACATTTCGCCAGAGATATGGGAAGAATCTGGGGGAATGTAAGGAACATTTCCTTATGTAACAGAGCACAGGCAATGAAATTGAAGATCTTTCACAGGGCTCATATAGCACCAAAGAGTCTAGCTAAGTTTAAGAGAGGAGTGTAACCAGAATGTTCCAAATGTAAAATTAATATGGGCACTCTCACACATTTTTATTTTGTTGCAAGATCCAAATATATTGGTGTGCTACAGTAAGGGAGTTAAAGGACATTCTGGGGATTGAAACTAATGTGCATCCAGTAATTCTTCTTTTGGGGTTGTCAAATTTGCTCTCTCTGGAGGAACATGGGAAGAGACTATGTAATATCCTTGCCCATTGAGCAAGGAAGAACATTCTACTGAATTGGATGTCAGAAAAACCACCAGGTCTTACTGGGTGGCATAAGCTGATGATGGAGCACCTCCCCCAAATTACCTCACAAATATGGTGCACCACAAAACGGAAAAGTTTTATCGGATGTGATGGCCCTTTTTAAAATTATATTGAAACTGACTTGTCGGTAATATTAATCAGGGTCATGGTATAGCCGTAGGAATCTTTATGGGCGCCCATGGGGCCCCAGAAGGAGGGGACTGGAAGGAAAAGAATATGGGTACTGTAGGGAGTACTCCCAGGGATGGGAGTCTCAGTGGAGATGTGGTGAGTAAGATAGCATTAAGTAATGAGATATTATTTAATTTAAATTACTTGAATGTAGTTTAAGCTTAGTATTTATTTAATATGTTATTAGTTTAGTTTTAGTTAAGTAGATATGTTTGTTTTGGTAGAATATTGGGTTATTTATTAACAATGATTCTATGCTTTGGCCTTGGTCTTTGTACTGCTTTTTCTGTTTTGATGGTGTTATTTTTTCTTCTTTATATATAAATGTTTTGTAAAAACTATTCAATAAAAATGTTTATTAAAAAAAAGGCTGTTTGCCATATACAGCTCAAAATATCATTTTTTGACATATTCCATATCATAAGGATAACATGTAACATTCTTCCAAATATTCTTGGTGTCAATCACATTGCAAAACTGAGTTGTAGTTTCATCGCTTGTATCTCCTGGGTCTCACAAACTCTGTAGCTTGCTCTGCAACCAGTGGTTTTATCAGAATTTCTGCTTCTGTTTTACTTACAAATTAGATCAACACTCCAAGATCATTTGAGTGGCAGGAGTGTAGCAACATCATTCATACAGCAATGCCCCAAATGGTGCAGAGGAGAATTGGATTGTTCCAGTCACACTTCTGTTGTTTGAAAAGGTCAGGGGATACCTTATAGTCCTCACTCGTACAGTGTCCAGGACTGTGGTTGTATGTTGTACATTGCACACCTTTACTGTTCCAACACTGACTCCATTCTTAACCCTGATGAGAAACTGAAAGAGCAAATCGACAAAGTACATGAACAGCACATGGACATCGATGCATTGATGCCCCTTGCTGGAACAAGCTTCTGCCACTGAAGATTGCCTGGTTACTACAGTGTGTGCGCCTTGAATCTGCCAGAATGTTATATCTCCATCCCTCTCTAACTCTGTCCCAACCTCTCTGTGTATGTCCCTCCCTCTTTCTCTGTGCTTTTTGCTGTGTATTGCCCTCTCTCCAGCTCTGTGTATCTCGCTGCCTCCCTCCCTCCCTTTGTCCCTTATCCCTGTGAACATCACTCTCTTTCCCAGAATGAATAGGAGCCAACTGATAAATATTTGAACATCTGCTAGAAATAGAAACATTATCAGAGGTAGTCATGTTGTATGTCATGTCTTACCCATACTGTTTATTTGATTTGATGATTTATTACTGTCATGTTGACTGAGGTACAAGGAAATGTGTTGTCTTATGTGTTTACAGGCAGAACATACTATACAAGTGCATCAGGGTAACAGAACAGAGCATGGGATTCAATGTTACAGCAACCAAGAAGGTGCAGAAAGAGATAAATAGTAACATGAAAGAGTTCCATTCAAAAATCTGATAACAGCAGGGAAGAAGTTGTTCTTGAATCTGTTCGTATGTGTATACAATTTTTTATATCTTCTGTCTGAGGTGTGGAAGGGAATATAACCAGGGTGGGAGGGATCTTTGATTATGTTGGTTGCTCCCCTGATGCAGTAGGAAGTATAAATGAAGTCAAAGGATGGTTTGCATCATGGCTGTGTTCACAACTCTCTGTAATATATTTGTGGTACTTTGACAATAAAGTGGGAAGACAATAGTCCTATCATACCATAGAGCTGCACTCTCATTAGAAAGAAAGATAACTGGTGTTGGTTTAACTAGAGAGGAGAGGTGAGGAGGAGGAACTTTCACAATAATCTCAGCTGGTGTGGGAATTGAACCTGCACTGTTGGCATTTGTGGCGCAAGCCAGCTGTCCAGCCAACTGAGTTAACAGATTCCCATCTTTGTCAATACTGATATTAAATAAAAATATTGATTAGCCTTTACAAAGCAATGCAGAAGTGGGTCATTAACATTTGAACTGTCATGATCTAAATACAGAAATGCAGAATTATTTTACAGTTACATCTGACAACACAGTACAATAAATGGGAAAAATGTGGCATAATGCAAATCTTTGAAACATTCCTGGATGAATAATACCTTCAGGGGAATGAACCCTGAGACCAAAAAGTACAACACTAAACCTACAGTCAAATGCAAGGTAAAGACATGGAAATAGATAAAATATCCCTCTTGTAACAAGAGTCAAGAAGGGAGTGGGCTGCAGCAGCATTATGCTGTGGGATGTTATAATTGACATGAAGCCTTGATCTCCCAACATCTTTCTCTTTTTTTTGTGAAGAGACTTCCCTGAATGCACGCTCAGGATTAGAAATGATAATTAGAATCTAGAGAAAGTATATTCCTGTCAGGGTGAAAGGAAAGGCTGATAGGTACAGGGAAAGCTGGATGACTAAAGAAATTGAGGGTATGGTTAAGAAAAAAGAAGGAAGCATATGTAAGGTATAGACAGGATAGATCGAGTGAATCCTTAGAAGAGTATAAAGGCAGTAGGAGTATACTGAAAAGGGAAATCAGGAGGGCAAAAAGGGGACATGAGATAGCTTTGGCAAATAGAATTAAGGAGAATCCGAAGAGTTTTTACAAATGCATCAAGAACAAAAAGGTAACTAGGGAGAGAATAGGGCTCCTCAAAGATCAGCAAGGCGGTCTTTGTGTGGAGCCGCAGAAAATGGAGGAGATATTAAATTAGTATTTTGCATCAGTATTTACTGTTGAAAAGGAAAAGGAAGATATAGACTGTAGGGAAATAGATGGTGACATCTTGCAAAATGTCCATATTACAGAGGAGGAAGTGCTGGATGTCTTGAAACGCATAAAGGTGGATAAATCCCCAGGACCTGATCAGGTCTACAGACCAGTGAGCCTGACATCGGTGGTGGGCAAGTTGTTGGAGGGAATCCTGAGGGACAGGATTTACACAGATTTGGAAAGGCAAGGACTGATTCGGGATAGTCAACATGGTTTTGTGCATGGGAAATCATGTCTCACAAACTTGATTGAGTTTCTCGAGGAAGTAAGAAAGAGGATTGATGAGGGCAGAGCAGTAGATGTGATCTGTATGGACTTCAGTAAGGTGTTCGACAAGGTTCCTCATGGGAGACTGATTAGCAAGGTTATATCTCACGGAATACAGGGAGAACTAGCCATTTGGATATAGAACTGGCTCAAAGGTAAAAGACAGAGGGTGGTGGTGGAGGGTTGTTTTTCAGACTGGAGGCCTATGACCAGTGGAGTGCCATAAGGATCAGTGCTGGGTCCTCTACTTTTTGTCATTTACATAAATGATTTGGATGTGAACATAAGAGGTACAGTTAGTAAGTTTGCAGATGACACCAAAATTGGAGGTGTAGTGGGCAACGAAGAGGATTACCTCAGATTACAACAGGATCTTGACCAGATGGGCAAATCGGCTGAGAAGTGGCAGATGGAGTTTAATTCAGATAAATGCGAGGTGCTGCATTTTGGGAAAGCAAATCTTAGCAGGACTTATACACTTAATGGTAAGGTCCTAGGAAGTGTGGCTGAACAAAGAGACCTTGGAGTGCAGGTTCATAGCTCCTTGAAAGTGGAGTCACAGGTAGATAGGATAGTGAAGAAGGCGTTTGGTATGCTTTCGTTTATTGGTCAGAGTATTAAGTACAAGAGTTGGGAAGTTATGTTGCATCTGTACAGGACATTGGTTAGGTCAATGTTGGAAAATTGCGTGCAATTCTGGTCTCCTTCCTATTGGAAAGATGTTGTGAAACTTGAAAGGGTTCAGAAAAGATTTACATGGATGTTGCCAGGATTGGAGGATTTGAGCTATCGGGAGAGACTGAACAGGCTGGGGCTGTTTCCCTGGAGCATCTGAGGTTGAGGGGTGACCTTATAGAAGTCTACAAAATTATGAGGGGCAAGGATAGGGTAAATAGGCGAAGTCTTTTCCCTGGGGTCGGGGTTTCCAGAACTAGAGGGCATAAGTTTAGGGTGAGAGGGGAAAGATATAAAGAGACCTACGGGACAACTATTTCACACAGAGGGTGATATGGGTATGGAATGAGCTGCCGGAGGAAGTGGTGAAGGCTGGTACAATTGCAATATTTAAGAGGCATTTGGATGGGTATATGAATAGGAAGGGTTTGGAGGGATATGGGTCAGGTGCTGGCAGGTGGGACTAGATTGGACTGGGATATCTGGTCAGCATGGACGGGTTGGACAGAAGGGTCTGTTTCCATGCTGTACATCTCTATGACACTATGACTCTATCTCTGCTTTGGGCTATATCTGGTTAGAGGCGACAAGGATTCACTTTTGATCAGATGGTGCAGTTGTTGAAGTTCCAGCCAGAAACTGTCTTGGACCTAATCCTAAGCTGAGTCTGATACCTCTGCAGAAACTGCCTTTTCGTCTTTTGAAGTTGCCATGTAAGGGGTTATAGAATCCTTACATTGGGGAAGAAGGCAATTTGGCTCATTGAGTCCAACCGTCCCTTGGAAGAGCATCCCATCCAAAGTCATCCTGCTACCCTATCCTGTAACTGCATTTCCATGGTTAATCCATGTAGCCTGCACATTCTTGGACACAATGGGGTAATATAGCATGACGTTCATCTAGCCTGCACATCTTTGGACAGTAGGAGGAAACCAGAGAACCCATGCAGATACAGGAAGAATGTACAAATTTCACCCAGTTGACCAAAGGTGGAATTGAACCCAAGTCCCTAGCATGGTGAGGCAGCAGTGCTAACCAATTTTGCTACTGTGCCACGCCACTGATTGGATAGATCACAATTCATGGACAATTGGTTAGAATGAGGCTGAATAATCTCTAGTTGTTTGCCTGCTATCAAAAACTTGCATACATGGGATGAAGGAGCTTTGCATTCGCCTGAAGACTGTTGCCATGGATCTAGCAGAGACCCTGTCATGGTGGGATGGCCAATTCTGTGCTGACCATGCCACAGACTCATCATCTATCTTTGGTTTAAGGGAACCTTCCACTGCAACAGTTTCACCATCACAAGCCACGCTCTCGGAATTGCAGATGAATCTAAAGTGAGGGAATTATTGTCCATACTATTGGCAGAGGTAATGGTACAATCAGATCACTGCCTGTCCTCATCCACTGCAAGACAACATCCCACTGCTGCAATGTGCTCACCGTTGCTTGCCCACAACAATTTCTGTCCATTCCGAAGACACAGGGCCACACTGTCATATGCCTGTGTAATCTGCCAGAGGACAGAATAAAAGTGCAATCACCATTCTTTTCAAACTGAGTCCAAAATGAATACGACAAAAATCATTCAATTTATTGACTCACTCTTGACACCAATGTCTAAAGATCTACTGTTCACTAAGCTATCTCTGTTACAGCTTCAATTCCTTTTTAATCAAATTTCAAAACAAAGTCACTTCACCTCTTTTCCACAGACTGTACTTGCACACTTTGGTCTGAAACTAAAATAAGAATTTCTTATTCAAAGGTAATTTTATTACTTTAACAAATTGTTAACTTCGAACCTTATATTTAATTTAGCACACTTTGAAACAAAGCTTGCAACAAATAATATTAAATTGTACATATGTTTATGAAATGTGCCATAGTGGCACAGTGGCTCAGTGGTTAGTACTGCTGCCTCGCAGCACCAGAGACGCGGGTTCAATTCCCACTTCTGTGTGGAGTTTGCACATTCTCTCTGTGCCTGCGTGGGTTTTCTCCGGGTGCTCCGGTTTCCTCTCACAATCCAAAGATGTGCAGGTTAGGTGAATTGGCCACGCTAAATTACCCGTAGTGTTAGGTGAAGGCGTAAATGTAAATGCAAGGGTGGAGTGCTTTTCGGAGGGTCGGTGTGGACTTGTTGGGCTGAAGGGCCTGTTTCCACACTGTAGGAAATCTAAGAATTACACTTCGCTATAGATGCATCCGCAACTGAGTTATGGAGAAATTTCCAGGATTTTGACACAGTGACATAGATATATACAGCCCTCTGTAGCTTTTATAAGTCTTGGCATGGATTTTAAGAGCAGGGGGTCATGTTGAACCTGTCTAGGACTTTGATTAGGCCACAATCAGAGTACTATGTGCAGTGCTGGTCTCTTCATTATATAAAGGATGTGCTTGCACAGAAAGAGGTGCAGAGGAGATTCACTAGGAATTTGCCTTGGATGGAGCATTCTATCTGTGTAGCAAGGCTGGATAAGCTTGGTTTGTTTTCTTTGGAGCAGAGAAGGTTGAGCTGGACCTGGTAGAGGTGTATAAGATTCTAAAGGGCATGGACAGGGTGGAAAGAAAACAGCTGTCCACTTTAATTGAAGGGTCAGTAACAAGGGGGCGGAGGTTTAGAGATAGTTCAGGAAAAATATTTTCACCCAGAAGTTGGTGGGGATCCGGAATGCACTTCCTGGGAGGATAGTAGAGGCAGGTAATCTCATAACCTTTGAGAAGTATTTGGATGAGCATTTGAAAAGTGTGAGCAGTGCAGATTTAACTTGGCTTTGCTCGTGCAGACTTATTGATCGAAAGGGCCTCTTCTGTATTGTGTGATTCTATATTTTCAAGTCAGGATGGTGAGTTGCTTGGATAGGAATTTGTAGGGGATGGTGATCCCACCTATCTGCTGCCCTTGTCCATCTAGATGGCAGTGGTTATGGATTTGGACGGAGCTGACTCAGGATCTCAGATGAGTTGGTACAATGCATTTTGTAGATGGTACATGAGAGTGTGTGTTAAAAGGAAAAAGAGTGAGTGATTGCGGATTGGTGCCAATTAAGTAGATTGTTTTGTTCTGGATGGTGATAAGGATCTTGAGGGTTGTTGAAGCTGCAACCATCCAGGCAAGTGGGGATATTCCATCACACTTCTGACTTGTGCCTTCTAGAGTCAAGAGGTGACTTAATCACTACAGGACTCTAAACCTAACCTGTTGCTGTCGCCATAGGATTGATATGACTTGACCAGTTTCTAGTCAATGATAACCCTTTCTTTAAATAGAGGATTTATGTTAACTATCCCAAGTTTATTAAATCTTAAAATATGACATAATACATCTGTTATTTCTATGGCCATTTCATTAAGTACTCTAAGATGTAGATTACTGGTCCCTACCTAGGACTTGCTTGCTTTCAGTGACATCAATTTTCCCAATTCCATTTCCTTGCTGATATTGATTTCCTTTAGTTCCTCTCTCTCATTGGATCAGATGTTCCCCAACATTTTTGGGAAATTGTCAATGTCCTTTGTAAGAATAGAACCCAAATAGATAGTCTATTAGGTAGCTGTTCACCATTATAGCCTTCCTGTTTCTAACTGTGACCTACATCTGTCTTCATTAATCCTTTTCTCTTCACATACCTGGAGAAGGGTTTACAATCAGTTTTCATGTACTGCACAAGCTTACCATCATACACTATTTTCCTTTCCTTACATAATCACTGTGTCCTCCTTTGCTGAATTCTAAGCTGCTCCCATGTCAAATCTGTCATTTGTTTTTGTCCGATTTAGATGTTTCTTCCTTGGGTTTAACACACTTTCTAATTTCCCTTATAAGCCATGGTTTGGCCAGCTTTTCCGTTTTACTTTTGCAGCAGACAGGAATGAACAATTGCTGCAGTTCACCCATTCACTCTTCAAATGTTTGCCATTGTCTATCCACTGTTGTCGTTTGGACTAATATGAACCAAATTATCATGGGCAGCTCAAACCTCATACCAAAACTGAAGCAATGGCCTGATGGTATTATTGCTTGACTGCTAACCCAGAGACCTAGTTAATGTTCCAGGGGGCATGGAGCTGAATCCTGCCATGGCAGATGGTGGAATTTGAATTCAATAACATATCTGGGATTAAGAGTCTATAGATGACTATGAATCCATTGATAATTATTGGAAAAAGCCATCTGGTTCACTAATACCCTTTAGGAAAGGAAACTGCCATCCTTACTTGGTCTGGCCTACAAGTGACTACAGACTCTTTGGGCAATTAGGGATGGGCAATAAATGTTGCCTTGCCTGTGACACCTTCGCCCGTGAATGAATAAAACAAAACTATCATTGTTTCCTCTACTTAGATTCAACTGATTTCACCTTGGACTCAGAATAAACGACGTCATTCACCATGTAATGAAGAATTCTGCCATATAGTAGCTAATCTTTCCCAAAGGTCCCCAGACTGCCAATTATTCCTTTCTCATTACACAATACCTAGTCTAGGATGGCCAGTCCTCTAGTTAGTTTCTCAATGTTTTGATCCAGAAGACTATTTTGTATGCACTCCAAGATTTCCAGCTCTAAATCATGATTACTGATTGATTTGCCAAATCTGTATTCAGATTAAAGTAACCAAAATGTAGTATACATAAGAATATAAGATCTAGGAGCAGGAGTAGGCCATCCGGCTCTTTGAGCCTACTTTGCCATTCAATATAATTATGGCTGATCTTTTTGTGGACTCAGATCCATGTACCCGCACTCTGACCATATCCTTTAATTCCTTTATAGCTCAAAAAGAATTTCTACCTTAGCTTTAAAATTATTTACTGAAATAGTGTTAACCACTTCCTTGGGCAAGGAATTCATAGATTCACATCCCTCTGGGTGAAGAGGTTCCTTCTCAATTCAGTCCTAACTCCGCTCCCCCTAATTTCGAGGCTATGCCCTCTTGTCCTAATTTCACCCACCAGTGGAAACATCCTCTCTACTTCTATCTCATTTGTTCCCTTCATAATTTTTTATGTTTTTATAAGATTATCTTTTACTCTTCTGAATTCCAAAGAATATAACCCCTGCCTACTCAGTGTCTGCTCATAAGCCAATGCCCTCAACTCCAGAATCAACCTCGTGAACCTCCTCTGCACCCCCTCCAGTGCCAGTACATCCTTTCTCAAATAAGGAGACCAAATCTGCACACAGTACTCTAGGTGTGGCCTCACCAGCACCTTGTACAGCTGCAACATGACCTCACTGCTTTTAAACTCAACCCTTTAGCAATGAAAGACAAAATTCCATTTGCCTTCCTAATTACTTGTTGTAACTGTAGACCAACTATCTTTGATTCATCCACAAGGACACCCAGATCCCTCTGCATAGCAGTATGTTGCAGCCTTTTACCATTCAAATAATAGTCCTTTTTACTGTTACTCCTACCAAAATGGATGACTTCACATTTATTAACATTGTATTCTATCTGCCAGACTTTTGCCCACTCACGCAAAATATCTATGCTCCTCTGCAAAGTTTCACAGTCCACTGCACACTTTGCTCTCCTTTCATCACAGTGTCATCTGCATATTTTGACACATTACATGTGGACCCCAACTCCAAGTCATATATATAAATTGTGAATAATTGTGGTTCCCAACACCGATCCCTGAGGCACACTACTAGTCACTGATTGTCAGTCAGAATAGCACTCATTTATCCCTACTCTTTGCTTCCTGTTAGTCAACCAGTAATGCATCAAGATAGATTGCTGTGTAATTCAGTGGGATAGAGCCAATAGCTACTTTTTGTTGTGGGTAAGGCAGGTAATCAGAATGATGGTGAGTTGAAGACCTTGTGACATTAATTGATGAGTTAAGCTTCTTAAATGATGGATGCTCAATGAAGTCCATAATGGGCCTTCTTGAAAGAACTTAATTGGTGAGGAATTGAGAAGGGTTAAGTATCTCAATAGGGCCAAGTCACACAATTATTTCATTTTCTTACCAACTTTTTTGTAACCCTCTTTTGGGAGGTGAAAGTGCTGCCCACTGATTCTTTTTACATAGATGTCACCAGACCTGCTGTGTGACGTACTACTCTTCACTTGTCTGAAGGATTGCAGCACTAACATCTCTTTAAAAATTTAACACCATCAGAACAAAGCAGCATGTTTAATGGGAACAGATCAATCTGCCACATACAGTGACAATGGTGTGTACCATGCACAAGACTCTATGTTTTAATCAGCTTATTCGCATCCCAGTGTTTTTATCTTTTTAAAGCCCTTAATGCTTTTCATTCAGTGAAGATTTGAGTGAATCTGTGGTTTTCTATTGCAATTTTCAATTTTCACGTGTACAGATGGGCAGCAACGAATAAGATCTTCACAGGAGGCAATAAGAAATGAATAACAAGTTACTCAGCTACCTCCACAGGATGGAATGTAGATCAAGAGCCTGACAACTGGTCCCATTTATTAGTCACAGAAATGTCGTGAAGGATATTTTTAACTCAGTTAGTCTTCCAGGAAGTTCAAGATTCACTCATTATCGTTTCCCCTTTCAGCCAGGACTGTGCCCTGAGGCAGAAGTTGTGAATGCATGGACCACTCCAGTTAATGACACAAAAAAACTATGCTACCACCGCAGTGCAGTACTGAGGGAATGCTACCCTGTCTTCCCCTGCTGGTGTATGCAAATATTCCCAAAGAATTCTGAAAGAACAGCAGCAAATCATCCTCCATGCCAGAACCACCATTACATTTTCAAACTACTGAGAGTCATAGTGGTGTACAGCATGTAAACAGACTCTTCAGTCCAACTCATTCATGCTGACCTGATAACCCAACCTAATCTCTCCCATTTGCCAGCACTTGGCCCATATCTCCTCTAAACCCTTCCTATTCATATAACCATTCAGATGCCTTTTAAATGCTGTAATTGTGCCAGCCTCCACTACTTCCTCTGGCAGCTCATTCCATACACCCTCGGCATGAAACTGTTGCCCCTTAGGTCCCTTTTATATCTTTCCCCTCTCACCCTCAACCTATGCCCTCTAGTTCTGGACTCCTCCATCCCAGGGAAAAGACCTTGTCTATTATGCTATCCATGCCTCTCATGACTTCATAAACCTCTATAAGGTCACCCCTCAGCCTCTGACACTCCAGAGAAAACAGCCTAGCCTATTCAACCTCTCCCTATAGCTCAAATCCTCCAACCCTGGCAACATCCTTGTAAATCTTTTCTGAATCCTTTCAAGTTTCACAATATCCTTCTGATATGAAGTAGACCAGAATTGCATGCAATATTCCAAAAGTGGCCTAACCAATGTCCTGTACAGCCACAACATGGCCTCCAAACTCTTACACTCAATACTCTGACCAATAAAGGAAAACGTACTAAACACCTTCTTCACTATCCTATCTACCTGCAACTCTACTTCATGTTTAAAATAGTGTTATGGGATCATTTGGACTTATCAATGATTCTTAAAATGCAATATCTCCCTCACTTGTCTCATAGGCCCTATCAGACAAAATATTTGATGAATATGAGGTTAAAACCATGATTTCTAGTTACAATTATTTCAGTTCCTTTCAGTACAGGTCTGTAAGTTTCCCAGATGTGTATATATTAATGTGAAGGTCTTCCAAAGCAAATGCTTTGCAGTAAGATTCAAGACCAATCATCTTTGAAATCCTATGTGGGAGTTTCTGAGGTGAATTTGATATTAGAACAAAATTGGGAGGAAGCCTTCTTCCACTTTCAAGATATTTTTGTTTATTACCTTTGCAGATTAGATGGTTTACTGTTGGTTTTCTGGTTTTCTGGTATAACTCTGTCTTTTTACAACAGCTTCTTGCCAACATTTTAACAGTAAGCAAGAAAAGTAAATATGACTTCGACATTTTCAAAGCGCTTTTCCCAAGAAAAGATGGCATGTTGATTACACATTCTGTGCTTTAATTTGATGCCATATGATGTCCTTTGTCAATATTTGGATTAGGGAAAGCATCTTAGTACAATAAAAGGTCATCAGAAAACATTCACATTCATCTAACTTTCATTGTATTTTGATGATTCCTTTATCCACAATGGATCAGAAAGGATAGAATGCTATAAATATTTTTGCTTGCTCTTCCATCTTAATAAAAGAATGACTAAATCTGTGGATAGCTATAAATGTTCCTATTAAATTGGGCATTTTCCTGGATACTCAGGACCCTCTGAATCTCAATATATCAAAAATTATGTTTGTTTTGTAATAGCTGTTTTAATAGTCTGGTTGCATTCATCAACAGAAAATTTTGAATAGACCGAACATGACCATCTAAAATTGAATTGGACTTCATTCTGGATAATTGCTCCAATTGAGTTTTTTGCAATTGTGCCATTGTGTTATATACATATTGAGCTATTTATATTGTTGTTTATTTATTATCAACTGGATTTGCCAGATTTGCTGGATTTCTGCACTAACACTCAGGATACAATCAAACAAGGTACATATATAACAACTTCTCCTGTCATGGCCTGTTTGTAAAGGTAACTCCTATGCACTTGGGAACCAGCCACATTACTGAAATGAGATAAATACAATACTTTGATCAGAGAAATGCAGAATGTTCTGGAATGGAGAGAAAAACAAATTGCAATAGAAGTGGAGTTACTGCACATAGTCTAGACAGGAACGTTACTATTTTTCTGACTTGCATTATTGGAAATGCCTTTCAAAATGCTGATTTGTGAATGGACAAAACATACCCTTAGCTTGATTCAAAGAGGTGCAAGGTAGCTCTCTCAGGGTCCTGAAAAACATGCATGCCTCAATCAACATCACTAACAAATTGTTAACTAGTGTTTCATCTCAGTTGTTTTTGAGGAGTTTTGCTACGTATCAATCAGCTGCTGTGTTTATCTACACTTCAAATGTAATTAGTCAGTTGTACAACAAGTTGTGTTGCAATTGCGCAATGTTATCACATGGAGACAAACAACTGAACCAAATCAGCTTCTCTACTTCTGTCTTTGCAACAGAGTAAAATAAATGATCAAAGACCCCAAAATTTCAATGGTTCCTAACCATATTTTAGAACAAAGTGAACTTCTATCATAGTTGACTCAGCAGTGTGGGGGCAGAATGAAAGTTTCCAAATGAGAATCTATTATGTCTCACAATTAGAATACAGGATAAAGTAAAAATTCATACTTATGATCTCACTAACAAATCATACCATGTTACCTGAGGGTATAAAGGTCTCAGACTCAGCCTTAACTTGGGTCACTTGAAGCTTCATTGCTGTTTAAAGACTGTTCACATTTGTAACCAAATATCTCTATGTTACCCCAAACACTGACATGTTTGTGACATATTATTGTCTGTTGAATCTTCCAGTATCATATTACCCAGCTCTGCTTATTTTGTAATGGAGCAATTTGAGTATTGCTGCAAAGGTATAAAGATGCTGTTGGATGCAAATCCTACAATACAGTAATAATGGTAAGCACAGATGCCCATTTATGAAAGAGCCCAAGTTTTTGTTTGTAGTCAGTTGGAAATCTCATTGAACATCAAATAAACATTAGCCTTGAACATCAAAGCCTTTGCCAATTAAAAGTGCCAATTTCTGTATTGTTAATTATAAATTGAACATCTGGAAGCAGACGAGGAGAAAGTGAGGACTGTAGATGCTGGAGATCGGAATCGAGAGTGTGTTGCTGGAAAAGCACAGCAGGTTAGGTAGCATCCGAGGAGCAGGAGATTCGACATTTCGTGCAAAAGCCCTTCATCAGGAATTATGCCCAAAACTTCAATGCTCCTGCTCCTCGGATGCTGCCTGACCTGCTGTGCTTTTCCAGCACCACACTCTTGAATCTGAAAAGCAGACCCCTTTTTCTGCTCTCAACAGAATCTTTTCGGGTTAAATGGCCTGTCTTTTTAAAAGAAAAACAAATTGAAACCTTGCTTTTTGATATAAATAGAAACAAAAGGCTTCTTGCAGCTTAGAGTTGATGTTGTCCTGAACAAACCAAACAGCTTTCAAAAAACCACTTTATAACTTACCCTAACAGGTGGTGCTCAGCCTGGTAATCAGATTGGCAGGTCTAGAGGGAAGATCCATTCACCTAACTCACCAGCTGCCCCAGGAGTGTGCAATTCAAATAGCAGCACAGACACAACCACCAGATCATAACATATAACATGGTGTTGCTCACTGCTTTGATTCACATTTGGCTGTCTCACCTTCCAGGCTTCCCAGAGCTTGGGTTTGATTTGGTGTTTTTATCTGTGACGATCTGAAGTATAATCCACTGGCTTTCTATTCTCTGTTAAAACATCCTGAAGGATACTTCCAGGTCTGGTCTTGGAGATTGGAAAAAGCACTAACTGCTTGATCATCACCGCATCCTCATGACTACTGGATCCTGCAGCATCTATCCACCATTCATAAGCATCAATGATTTAACAGTTCTGATGTACAACTTGATTTCTCCCTCTGGTGGTCATCCAGTGTTTGGCTCCATTTCAGAGCAATCTCACTACCCTGAATAAACAGAGGCTGAATCCAGTTAGATGAGAACTAAAGGGATTGACCTCAGATTTAGTCTCACCCACAGGGATTCTTATTGTAGCAAAAAATCCAAAACACTGCAATTCATACCAACCACATTCAGTATTTCAGCCATTTTCCTGGTCATTGCATTAGGTTACTTTCAACAGTATGGCTCAATCTAAATACATAGAACATAGAACAATACAGCACAGAACAGGCCTTTCACTCCTCTATGTTGCACTGACCTGTGAACTAATCTAAGGTCATCAACCTACACTATCCCATTATCCTCCATGTGCTTATCCAAGTATTGTTTAAATTTCCCTAATGTGGCTGAGTTAACTACATTGGCAGGGAGGGCATTCCACACCCTTATCACTCTCTGAGTAAAGAAACTGAGTAAAGATGTCTGTCTTAAATCTATTACCCCTCAATTTGCAACTATGCCCCTTCACACAAGCTGACATCATCATCCTAGGAACAAGACTTTCACTGTCTACCCTATCTAATCCTCTGATCATCTTGCATGTCTCTATCAAATCCCCACTTAGCCTTCTTCTCTCCAATGAGAACAGACCCAAGTCTCTCAGCCTTTTCTCATAAGACCTTCCCTCAAGCCAGGCAACATCCTCAGAAATCTCCTCTGCACCTTTTCTCATGCTTCCATATCCTTCCTGTAATGGGGTGCCCAGAACTGTACATAATAGTCCAAGTGCAGCTGCACTAGCGTTTTGTAGAGTTGCAGCATGACATTACTGCTCCAGAGCTCAATCCCTCTACCAATAAAACCTAATACATCATATGCCTTCTTAACAGCACTATGAAACTGGGTAGCAACTTTCAGGGATCCATATACATGGACTCCAAGATCCCTCTGTACACACTACCCAGAATCTTTCCATTGACCCAGTATTCTGCCTTCCTGTTATTCTTCCCAAAGTGAATCACCTCACATTTAGCTGGATTGAACTCCATTTGCCACCTCTCAGCCCAATTCTGCAGTTTATCCAAAACCCCCTGCAACCTGTAACATTCTTCCACACTGTCCACTTCTCCACTGACTTTAGTGTCATCTGCAAACTTACTAACCCATCCACCTCTGCCTGTGTCTAAGTCATTTATAAAAATGACAGGCAGCAGTGGTCCCAAAACAGATCCTTGTGGCACAGCACTAGTAACCAGACTCCAGGCTGAATATTTTCCATCAACCACCACTCGCTGCCTTCTTACAGAAAGCCAGTTTCTAATCCAAACTTCGCAATCACCCTCAATCCCATGACTCTGCATTTTCTCCAACAGCCTACCATGTGGAACCTTATCAAAGGTTTTACTGAAGTCCATGTATACTGTGTCAACTGTCCTACCCTCATCCACATGCTTGGTCACCTTCTCAAAAAACTCAATGAGGTTTGTGAGACATGACCTACCCTTGACAAAACCATGTTGACTATCTGCAATCAAAATGTTGCTTGTCAGATGATTATAAATCCTATCTTACAACAGATTTTTAAAAATTACTTACTGGTAGCGGACAGCGGTGTTTTCCCTTTCACAGAAGGAGAGGGAGCAGCGGAGGAAGTGACGAGGACCAGAGGGGCAGTCGGGAAGGAAAGCAGTGAGAATAAATTCTCACCCCTTGATGCCAACGGCTATTTTGAGTGCGAGCAGCAGCGGAGGTAAGACAAACCCAAAAGTCTGCAGCTGAGGTAAGGCAGTTTTTTAAAATTACTTACCGGTAGCGGACAGCGGTGTTTTCCCTTTCACAGAAGGAGAGGGAGCAGCAGAGGAAGTGACGAGGACCAGAGAGGTGCCGGGAAGGAAAGCTGTGACCAGATATATCAGCAAGGCGGCTAAACCTGAGACTCTACAACTGTAATGTCTCCCACCCACCCTCCTTCTCTATCCTAGTTAATAAGGTAAGGTTCATTCTAAACTTCCTCTATTGAATATAAGTTTGTTATTAATTTTATAGCAACTTGAACTAAGTTTTCTACTTTGGTACTGAGTGGGTGTTCAGATAAGTCAGGTATGGACGCTAGAGCAGTTGCTTGCTCCTCCTGCAGAATGTGGCAGGTGGGAGACATTGCACATGTCTCCGCTGGCTACATCTGCGGGAAGTGCACCCAACTCCAGCTCCTTGAAAACCATGTTAGGGAATTGGAGCTGGAGCTGGATGAACTACAGATCATTCGGGAGGCTGAGGGGGTAATTGAGAGGAGTTACCAGGAGTTGGTCACTCCTAAGGCTCAGGACAAGGATAGATGGGTTACAGTTAGGGGGAGGAAAGGGGACAGACAGACAGTGTAGAGATCCCCTGTGGACATTCCCCTCAGCAATAAGTATACCGTTTTGGATACTGCTGGGATGGATGGCCTACCAGAGGAAAACCATAGCAGTCAGTTCTCTGGCACTGAGCCTGATACTGTGGCAAAGAAGGGAAGGGGGCAGAATAGAAAAGTACTCGTGGTAGGGGACTCGATAGTTAGGGGAATCGACAGGAGATTTTGTGGTCAGGATCGGGATTCCCGGAAGGTATGTTGCCTCCCTGGTGCCAGGGTCCGGGACGTCTCCGATCAGGTGTAAAAGGTTCTAAAAGGGGCAGACGAACAGCCAGAAATCATGTTACATATTGGCACCAATGATATAGCCAGGAAAAGGATCGAGGATATAAAAAGTGATTTCAGGGAGTTAGGATGGAAGCTACAAAGCGGGATGAACAGAGTAGTGTTCTCTAGTTTACTACCGGTGCCACGAGATAGCGAGGCGAGGAACAGGGAGCGGGCGCAGCTTAACACGTGGCTACACAGCTGGTGTAGGAGGGATGGCTTCAGATATGTAGATAATTGAGATGCTTTCTGGGGAAGGTGGGACCTGTACATGAAGGACAAGGGTTGCATCTGAACTGGAAGGGGATCAATGTCCTGGGTGGAAGGTTTCCTTGAGTAGTTCGAGAGGGTTTAAACTGGTATGACAGGGGGGTGGAAACCTGAGCTGTATACCGGAGGTGAGAGTTGATGCAGATGAGGCAATAGCAAGAGGTAGATCAGCTAGTGGAAAGGATTTTCCTGGGAAGGAACCAAGGGATCAGTTAAAGTGTGTTTGCTTTAGCACAAGGAGTATCAGGAATAAAAGTGATGAACTTAGAGCATGGATCAGTACCTGGTGCTATGATGTTGTGGCCATAACAGAGACATGGGTTTCTCAGGGGCAGGAATGGTTGCTGGATGTTCCAGGGTTTAGAGCATTTAAAAAGAATAGGGAGGGGGTAAAAGAGGAGGGGGTGTAGCACTACTAATCAGGGAGGGTATCACAGCTACAGAAGCTTCCATTGTCGAGGAAGATCTGCCTACCGAGTCAGTATGGGTGGAAATTAGGAACAGCAAGGGAGCAGTCACCTCGTTAGGGGTTTACTACAGGACCCCCAATAGCAGCAAGGAGATGGAAGAGAGCATAGGTCGGCAGATTTTGGAAAAGTGTGGACGTATTAGGGTTGTTGTAATGGGTGACTTTAACTTTCCCAATATTGATTGGAACCTCCTTCGAGCAGAAGATTTGAATGGAGCTGTTTTTGTAAGGTGTGTTCAGGAGGGTTTCCTCACTCAGTACATTGACAGGCCGATGAGGGGAGAGACCATTCTAGACTTGGTGCTCTGAAACGAGCCGGGGTAGGTATCAGATCTTGTGGTGGGAGAGCATTTTGGTGATAGTGACCACAACTGCCTCACATTCTACATAGCCATGGCGAAGGAGAGGATTAGGCAAAATGGGAGGATATTTAATTGGGAAGAGGAAACTATGATGCGATTAGACATGAGTTAGGAAGCATGGATTGGGAGCAATTGTTCCATGGTGAAGGCACTATAGACATGTGGAGACTGTTTAAGGAACAGTTGTTGCAAGTGATGATTAAATATGTCCCTCTGAGATAGGCAAGAAGTGGTAAGATAAAGGAACCTTGGATGACGAGAGCGGTGGAGCTTCTCATCAAAAGGAAGAAGGTAGCTTACATAAGGTGGAGGAAGCTAGGGTCAAGCTCAGCTCTATAGGATTACAGGCAGGCGAGGAAGGTGCTCAAAAATAGTCTGAGGAGAGTCAGGAGGGGGCACGAGAAAGGCTTGGCAGAACGGGAACACAAAGGCATTTTACACTTATGTCAGGAATAAGAGAATTGTCAAAGAAAGAGTAGGGCCGATCAGGGATATTATAGAGAATGTGTGTGTGGAGTCTGAGGATGTAGGGGAAGCCCTAAATGAGTTTTTTGTTTCTGTCTTTACAAAAGAAATGGACTTTGTAGTGAATGAAACCTTTGAAGAGCAGGTGTGCATGCTGAAATGGATAGAGATAGAGGAAGCTGATGTGCTGAAAATTTTGTCAAACATTAAGATTGACAAGTCGCCAGGCCCAGACCAGATTTGTCCTCGGCTGCTTTGGGAAATGAGAAATGTAATAGCTTCGCCACTTGCAAAGATCTTTGCATCCTCGCTCTCCAATGGAGTTGTACCTGAGGACTGGAGAGAAGCAAATGTAATTCCTCTCTTCAAGAAAGGAAATAGGGAAATCCCCGGCAATTACAGACCAGTTAGTCTCATGTCTGTCGTCTGCAAGGTGTTAGAAAGGATTCTGAGGGATAGGATTTATGACCATTTGGAAGAGCATGGCCTGATTAAATGCAGCCAACACGGCTTTGTGAGGGGCAGCTCATGCCTCACAAACCTTATCGAGTTCTTTGAGGATGTGACTAGAAAAGTTGATGAGGGTCGAGCTGTGGGTGTAGTGTATATGGACTTCAGCAAGGCATTTGATAAGGTTCCTCATGGTAGGCTCATTCAGAAGGTCAGGAGGAATGAGACACAGGGGAACGTAGCTGTCTGGATCCAGAATTGGCTGGCCAACAGAAGACAGCAAGTGGTAGTAGAAGAAAAATATTCTGCCTGGAAGTCTGTGGTGAGTGGTGTTCCACAGGGCTCTGTCCTTGGGCCTCTATTGTTCGTAATTTTTATTAATGACTTGGATGAGGGGATTGAAGAATGGGTCAGCAAGTTTGCAGAATACACAAAGGTTGGAGGTGTCATTGACAGTATAGAGGGCTGTTGTCGGCTGCAGTGGGACATTGATAGGACGCAGAGATGGGCTGAGAGGTGGCAGATGGAGTTCAACCTGGATAAATGCGAGGTGATGCATTTTGGAAGGTCGAATTTGGAAGCTGAGTACAGGATTAAGGATAGGATTCTTGGCAGTGTGGAGGAACAGAGGGATCTTGGTGTGCAGGTACATAGATCCCTTAAAATGGCCACCTAAGTGGACAGGGTTGTAAAGAAAGCATATGGTGTTTTGGCTTTCATTAACAGGGGGATTGAGTTTAAGAGTTGTGAGATCTTGTTGCAGCTCTATAAAACTTTGGTTAGACCGCACTTGGAATATTGCGTCCAGTTCTGGTCAGTCTATTATAGGAAAGATGTGGATGCTTTGGAGAGGGTTCAGAGGAGGTTTACCAGGATGCTGCCTGGACTGGAGGGCTTATCTTATGAAGAGAGGTTGACTGAGCTTGGACTTTTTTCACTGGAGAAAAGGAGGAGGAGAGGGGACCTAATTGAGGTATACAAGATAATGAGAGGCATAGATAGAGTCGATAGCCAGAGACAATTTCCCAGTGCAGAAATTGTTAACATGAGGGGTCATAGTTTTAAGCTGGTTGGAGGAAAATATGGAAGGGATGTCAGAGGCGGGTTCTTTACACAGAGAGTTGTGAGAGCATGGAATGCATTGCCAGCAGCAGTTGTGGAAGCAAGGTCATTGGGGACATTTAAGAGACTGCTGGACATGCATATGGTCACAGAAATTTGAGGGTGCATACATGAGGATCAGTGGTTGGCACAACATCGTGGGCTGAAGGGCCTGTTCTGTGCTGTACTGTTCTATGTTCAATGTTCTAGATGTAAGTCTCACTGGTCCATAATTATATGGGCCATCTCCATTGCCCTTCTTGAACAAAAATACAACATTTGCAATGCTCCAGTTCTCTGGTACTAAACCTGTAGACAACGCCAACTCAAATATCAAGGCCAAAGGCTTCAACATCTCCAGCAACTTCCCACCCAGGATATTAGTAGCCCTCTGGTTCAAGTGAAGACCATCCAACACACCAGACCCTCACCTAGGGACTACAAGAAGGTGTAATTGTACTGGAATATATCAAACTGTAACGTGTAAGGCCTGCATTGAATGGAAGTCGAAACCCAAGTTGGAGAATACAAAGAGAAGGCCCGATGTGGGTATGAAATATCGCTGACAGAAATCACAAAACTGTACATGCTGAAGATCTAAGGTAAGAGCAGAAATTTCTGGATATAGCAGATCTGGCAATGTCTGTGGAGAGTGAGAACAAAATTAATGTTTCAGCTGGGTAAGCTATCACGAAAGCTGAGGAAAGTTAAAAGCGTAAAAAACTTATAAGTGACATCACTAGGACCCATTGGAATTCTCAGGTCTGCTCTGAAATGGACACTGACAAAGAAATCAAGTTGTTCCATTCTGAAAATATGGAGGATGTATCAGACAAAGGGAGAAATGTGTACCCGCAGGAAACTCTGACAGTTAGTTTGTTTCTTGAGAAAATTAATGTTAGTAAAATTTGTTTAATCTGTACGATCACATTCTGGACAGTGGGTGTCAGTATAACACCAGTCAGATAACCAAGTAACACTGAGCAATAGATTAGATTAGATTACTTACAGTGTGGAAACAGGCCCTTCGGCCCAACAAGTCCACACCGACCCGCCAAAGCGCAACCCACCCAAATCCCGGCATTTACCCCTTACCTAACACTACAGGCAATTTAGCATGGCAAATTCACCTGACCCGCACATCTTTGGACTGTGGGAGGAAACCGCAGGAAACCCACGCAGACACGGGGAGAACGTGCAAACTCCACACAGTCAGTCGCCTGAGTCGGGAATTGAACCCAGGTCTCAGGCGCTGTGAGGCAGCAGTGCTAACCACTGTGCCACCGTGCCGCCCACAGAATAGTCTGTAAACTGGCCAGGATGTGATTCAATGTAAAATTAAGGTGAAATTAATTTCATTGATTTTCCTACTCCAGGACGATTCAGTGACAAAAATAATCACTGATGTTCTCTACGCTAATATACTTCAAAAGCTCTCCATTGACTCCAATGCTCTTAAATATGGCCAAAAATCATGAAAGGTGCAACAGAAATGCAAGTTCTTTCTATTATATCTTCTTTATTTCTATTCTGCAATTCTGTATATTTTTAAATTGTTGCAATTGACCAATCAATCATTAAGCCTCAGTGGATTTTATTTTCCATGTAGCCTCTCATGCAGAAACAATACCCTGGCCTGTCCTGTTCTGTGTACTGATGGTCTCACCATCAGTGTTTTAACTGGTCCAAGGTCTCCCGGTGGTCAGTGGGGAAATTCTTCTTTAGAAACCCATCGGGGGTACTCAAGTGGACCAGTGATCAATTAATGAGAAGGGAAAATATGTCTCCAAAACATTAATAATAATTCATAATCTTCAAATGAGCGCCAGTCTAAAATCAGAGAGGGTTTAAAATAATTCAACGTGTTTCAAAGTTCCAAACTCTCACCTTTTAAGGAACGCTGTTGACATCTGTTCTCCCCCTCAAAGTGGATAACTTTATGTTATATTTCATTTGCCATGGTCGCTTCTTGCCTCATCACCAAGCCTATGTAAGTCCTCCTGAAAACAGTTTACATCTTCATCATCAACATTTTAAGTGCGAGCAGCAGCGGAGGTAGGATGAACTTGGAAGGCTGCGGATAAGGTAAGGCAGTTTTTATTAAAATTACTTACCGGTAGTGGGTAGCGGTGTTTTTCTCTTTCATAGAAGGAGCGGGAGCAGCGGAGGACATGATGGGGACCAGAGGGGTAGCCGGGAAGGTAAGCAGTGAGTATAAATACTCACCCTTCGATGCCAACGGCCATTTTAAGTGTGAGCAGCAGCGGAGAAGGAGAGGAAGCAGCGGAGGAAGAGACGTGGACCGGAGGGGCAGCCGGGAAGGATAGCAGTGACCATATATATCAGCAAGGTGGCTAAACCCGAGACTCTACTACTGTAGTGTCTCCCACCCGCCCTCCTCCTCTAACCTAGTTAATAAGTAGGAAGAGCAGGAGAGACAACTAGCGGACTGCCGGTAATATATCTGGGTAGTGGTTGAACCCGAGACACTACATGTGTTGTGTTTCCCACCCCCCCACTCCTCTAACCAAAAAATGGTACTCTGGTTTGTTAAGGTAAGGATTTTCTATTTCTTTATCGGTGAATGGTTAAAAATTTACTTTTTATGTTTTATCTATTAATTGGTTTTTAGAAAAAGACTATAGCAGAGAGGTATCAGAAAGTATTTTGACTCAAACCTATACAAAGTAATAAAGTAATTAACTAAGCAGAGATGGCTGGGCAGGTGATGTGCTATATGATGTGGGAGCTGGCTGATCTCATTGTGAATGGCAGTGACCACATCTGCAGCAAGTGTTGGTTGCTGGAAGAACTCCGGATCAGAGTTGATGATCTGGAATCTGAGCTTCAAACACTGCGGCACATCCGGGAGGGGGAGAGTTACCTGGAAGCTTTGTTTCAGGAGGCAGTCACACCAGGGAGATTAAGTAATTCACATTCAGTTAGTGATCAGGGACATCAGAGTGTCAGAGAATTCCTAGGGGCCTGGCACTCCAACCACAACAAGTACATAGATCTAGATGCCATCTAACAACCCCTCAGAAAACGAACAGGAAATGACATCACCACAAACCCCAGGAACCCCATCCAGGAGAAAGATATAAATAAAAAGCAGGAGACAACAGCTTCACTTCACTTGGAGGTCACCACTGATGATGTTACTTAGCCAGGTAATGAACATTTGGATATCAAACCTACAGCTCAGCAAGCAAACCTACACCCTAAACCTCAACCTGAGCTACAAACCTTCATAAAACTTGCGAGGAGATAGCATGTATGCAGGTGGATTTAAGCTTGAAGCTGACTAGGAATGCAACAAAAAGGAAGGATAACTTAGGACATCTTATGACTTCCAATATCTCTAATGATAATAATGTTAGCATTAAGGCACTTTACCTGAATGCTCGTAGCATTAGTAACAAAGTAGATGAACTAACAGCATAGATCATCGTGAATGATTATGATGTGGTAGGCATCACAGTGATAAGTTGGAAATAGATATAGTGACCATATAGAAAATGAAGCTTAGAATGTTAACTAAAATGGCTGAAGCACATTGGCTGTATTGCCCGGCATGCCGAGCGAAACAAATTGCTAACACAGCAACTTGTAAGGGTCCCTGCACAAGCTGGATAAACATGTCCGATCCCACAGATCCGAGAATGATATAGTACATAGCACTAGGTCAAAGGGCAGCCATCAGAGGAGTACTGGTGCCTCACGGTCTAGCTGTAACATAGTAATGAGGTTTGAATGTTTACATTTAAGAGCATCTCTGAGATCTGACTGTTACCTTGAAGAGCAGGAGCAGAATAATGGGGGCTAATGTCTGACTTTAAAGATAGTGTTAATATCTTAACCAGATGGCTGCTGGTGTCTGTGTGTTAGATTTAGAGCATTTTTTGATGTGTAAGCTTACAATTAAGTATACTTTGATTAATATACTTTTCGATAGCCTAATGACACGGGACTCTGTATTGCGTGAGAAGTTATGTATAAATGTAACAACTTTCCCTATCGAGAGTGAGAGAATCCACTTTCTAGTACCCGGCGTGGTCTAAGGTGGCTTTTCTCCCAAGCCTTGTTTGTATATTCGTATACTGACAGTCTTGAATAAAAACAGTGCTGTTGAAATGTGTTAATTAAGTGGTGGTTCTCTGTTCTTGGACAGGCATTCACAAAAAGCCCAGGAGCTCAAGGCTGAGCTTCCACAACAGAGACATGGTTGCAGGACTGGCAGTTAAACATCCAAGGATTTATAGCTTATCGAAAAGACAGGGAGGTGGGCAGAGGGGGTGGGATAGCCTTGTTAGTGAAGAACAAAATTGAATCTATGGCACTGAATGACATAGGGTTGGATGATGTGGAGTCTGTGTGGGTGGAATTGAGGAACCACAAAGGCAAAAAAACCATAATGGGAGTTATGTACAGACCTCCTAACAGTGGTCAGGATCAGAGGCGCAACATGTACTGGGAAATAGAAAAGGCATGTCAGAAAGGCAAGGTCATGGTGATCATGGGAGACTTCAATATGCAGGTGGACTGGGTAAATAATGTTGCCAGTGGATTCAAAGAAAGGGAATTCTTGGAATGCTTACAGGATGGCTTTTTGGAACAGCTTGTCATGGAGCCCACAAGGGAGCAGGCTATTTTGGACCTCTGTAATGAACCAGACTTTATAAAAATATCTTAAAGTAAGGGAACACTTAGGAAGCAGTGATCATAATATGGTAGAGTTCAGTCTGCAGTTTGAAAGAGAGAAGGCAAAATTGAATGTAATGTTGTTACAGTTAAATAAAGGTAATTATGAGGGCATGAGAGAGGAACTGACGAAAATTGACTGGAAGCAGAGCCTAGCGGGGAAGACAGTAGAGCAGAAATGGCAGAAGTTTGTGGGTATAATTGAAGACACAGTACAAAGGTTCATCCCCAAGAAAAGAAAGATTATCCGGGGAAGGATTAGACAGCCATGGCTGACAAAGGAAGTCAGGAAATATATCAAAGAAAAAGAGAGATCCTATAAAGTGGCCAAGAGCACTGGGAAATCAGAAGATTGGGAAGGCTACAAAAACAAACAGAGGATAACAAAGAGAGAAATAAGGAAGGAGAGGATCAAATATGAAGCTAGGCTAGCCAGTAATATTAGAAATGATAGTAAAGGTTTCTTTCAATACATAAGAAACAAACGACAGGCAAAAGAAGACATTGGGCCACTTCAAACTGATGCTGGAAGGCTAGTGATGGGGGATAAGGAAATAGCTGGAGAACTTAATAAGTACTTTGCGTCACAGTGGAAGACATGAGTAATATCCCAACAATTAAAGGGAGTCAGGGGGCTGAGTTGAGTATGGTTGCTATTATAAAAGAGATAGTGCTAGAAAAGCTAAAAGGTCTTAAAATTGACAAATCTCCTGGCCACGATGGGCTACATCCTAGAGTTCTGAGGGAGGTGGCTGAGGAAATAGCAGAGGTGTTGGTTGAGATCTTTCAAAAGTCACTGGAGTCAGGGAAAGTTCCGGATGATTGGAAGATCGCTGTTGTAACTCCCTTGTTCAAGAAAGGATCAAGACAAAAGATAGAAAATCATAGGCCAATTAGCCTAACCTTGGTTGTTGGTAAAATTCTAGAATCCATCGTTCAGGATGAGGTTTCTAAATTCTTGGAAGAGCAGGTTCGGACTAGAACAAGTCAACATGGATTTAGTAAGGGAGGTCATGTCTGACAAACCTGTTGGAATTCTTTGAAGAGGTGACAAGTAGGTTAGACCAGGGAAACCCACTGGATGTGGTCTATCTAGACTTCCAAAAGGCCTATGATAAGGTGCCACACAGGAGGCTGCTGAGTAAGGTGAGGGCCCATGGTGTTGACGTGAGCTACTGGCATGGATTGAGGATTGGCTGTCTGACAGAAGACAGAGGGTTGGGATAAGAGGTTCTTTTTCAGAATGGCAGCCGGTGACAAGCGATGACAAGGGTTCAGTGTTGGGGCCGCAGCTGTTCATGTTATATATTAATGACCTGGATGAAGGGACTGGGGACATTCTAGCAAAGTTTGCCACTGATACGAAGATAGGTGGACAGGCAGGTAGTACTGAGGAAGTGGGGAGGCTGCAGAAGGATCTAGACAGTTTGGGAGAGTGGTCCAGGAAATGGCTAATGAAGTTCAATGTGAGCAAATGCGAGGTCTTGCACTTTGGAAAAAAGAATACATGCATGGACTAGTTTCTAAACGATAAGAAAATTCATAAAGCCAAAGTACAAAGGGATCTGGAAGTGCTAGTCGAGGATTCTCTAAAGGTAAACATGCAGGTTGAATCCGTGATTAAGAAAGCAAATGCAATGTTGTAATTTATCTCAAGAGGGTTAGAATATAAAAGCAACAATGTGCTACTGAGACTTTATAAAGTTCTGGTTAGGCCCCATTTGGAGTACTGTGTCCAGTTTTGGTCCCCACACCTCAGGAGGGACATACTGGCACTGGAGCATGTCCAGCGGAGATTCACACGGATGATCCCTGGAATGGTAGGTCTAACATATGAGAAACGGCTGAGGATCTTGGGATTGTACTCATTGGAGTTTAGAAGGTTAAGGGGAGATCTAATAGAAACTTACAAGATAATACATGGCTTGGAAAGGGTGGTTGCTAAGAAATTGTTTCCGTTAGGCGAGGAGACTAGGATCCATAGGCACAGCCTTAAAATTAGAGGGGGTCAATTCAGACATTTCTTCAGCCAGAGAGTGGTGGGCCTGTGGAATTCATTGCCGTGGAGTGCAGTGGAGGCTGGGACGCTAAATGTCTTCAAGGCAGAGATTGATAAATTCTTGATATCACAAGGAATTAAGGGCTACGGGGAGAATGCGGGTAAGTAGAGTTGAACTGCCCATCAGCCATGATTAAATGGCAGAGTGGACTCGATGGGCCGAATGGCCTTACTTCCACTCCTATGTCTTATGGTGTTATGGTCTTATTGGAAATCTGGAAATATTATGTTTGGTCTCCACATCCAAATCATTGATACATGTTGCAAAGGCACCTTTACATTTCAGCTTCACTATTAACAGTTGAGTGTTCAGAGAGAATGTGGGACTTCTGTGATACATATTCGTGAATTTCCGAGAGTTTCTTCAACTAATTTAAAACAGCCAGAAAATGCACATGATGTTCATTGTAGTTCTCTGGGCTTCTCACTGCCTTGTAACTAAAAGCAGCTGAAACTGGAAGGTCACGTCAAAATTCATTGCTATTGACCATTAAAGACCCCAGCATTAAACTTCAATTTTCTGATTTGAGATAGCTGTTTTAACTTCAGGACAAGATGAAAGTATTTACAGATCCTTTTGTGGTACAGAGTTGGAGTCCCGTTTCCTGGACCAGGAGGCCCAGACTCAAGTGCTACTAGCTCCAGAGGTGAGTAATAACATTACTGAACAGGCTGATTATAAAAATAGCTTAAATAAATAAAGATGGAGGAGTTTCATTTCTCTTAGAGGGTTGCGTGACTTTGGAACTAACTTCGTCATATGAAGATGGGGTCATTGAATTTTTCAGGATGCTGGTAAGCGGCAAGGGATCAATAGTTATTGAGGGGTAGATAGGAATGTGGAATTCAAAATTCAAACATTTCAGGAAATCTGTCATTGCACAATGTCACAGATAGTCCAAAAACATTATATTGCAACTGCACCGCAGAAAGTGATGGCAACATCAAGATTCCTTTCTTCATATTTTGTACTATTTTAATCTTGAAATGCTCAAAAAGTGTATTGTCAAATTGATTTGAGATGACTTTAGGAACATTACAACAAGAGTAGGCCATTCAGTCCCTCAAACCTCCTCCATCGTTTAATGAGATCTTAGAATCCCTATAGTGTGGAAGCAGGCCATTCAGCTTGTTGACTCTTTACCAACCCTCCACTGAACATCCGACCCAGACCCTCAACAAACCCTCTTGTACCTCTGAATTTGCCCTGACTAATCCACGCAGCCTACACATCCCTGGGTACTACGGGGCAGTTTAGCAGAGCCAATCCATCTAACCTGCATATCTTTGGACTGTGGGAGGAGACCAGAGCTGGAGGAAATCCACACAGGCACGAAGAAGTATATGCACACTCCACACAGAGAGTCGTCTGAGGATGGAATCAAACCCAGATCCCTGGTGGTGTGAGGCAGCAGTGCTAACCACCGAAGCACCATGCTGATCCACAGATCATGGCTGATCTGTGGCATAACTCCATATCTCTTAATACCTTTGCTTTAAAAACTAATATCCCCCTCCGATTAAAATTAACAATTGATCCTGCATCCACTGATGTTAGTGGAAGAGAGTTCCAAATTTCTACCATCCTTTTTGTGTGACATCCTACCCCTAATTCTGAAACTGTGCACTCAATGCTAGAATCCCCAACCAGTGGAAATAGTTTACCTTTATTCACCTGGTAATACTTTGAAGACTTTGATCAAATCACCCCTTAACTTAGGTTACTTACAGTGTGGAAACAGGCCCTTTGGCCCAACAAGTCCACAGTGACCTGCCGAAGCGCAACCCACCCAGACCCATTCCCCTACAGTTAACACTACGGGCAATTTAGCATGGCCAATTCACCTAACCTGCACTGTGGGAGGAAACCCACGCAGACACAGGGAGAATGTGAAAACTCCACACAGACAGTTGCCTGAGGCAGGAATTGAACCCATGTCTCTGTCGCTGTGAGGCAGCAGTGCTAACCACTGTGCAACTGTGCAGCCCACATTTTGAATTCAAAAACATAAAGACCTAATTCATATAATGACTCCTCATAACCTAATCCGTGAATCACTCTTGTCAACCTATGTTGTATCCCTCCAAGGCTAATCTATCCTTCTGAAGGTGTGGTGCCCAGATTTGCTCACAGTACTCCAACTGGCGCCTACAAGAGTTTTGCAATACTGCAGCATAACATCTGATTCCTTGTACTCTAATCCTCTAGATATAAAGGTCAGCATACCATTAGATTTCTTGATTATTTCATATTAAAGATCCCTGTGCCTGACTCCCAAGTCCTTTTGAATATCCCCTATATTTAACTTCATACCATCTAGCAACTACCTCAATCTATTCTTTTTCAGTCTAAAACGGATAACCTCACACTTGCTTACATTGAACTCCATCAGCCACAGTTTTGCCCATTCACTTAGTCTGTCAATATTCCTTTGTAATTTTACACTATCATCAACACTGTCTACAATACCACCTAACTTTGTGTCATCAGCAAATTTGTGTGTACAACTTTCTATACCATATCCAAGTTGTTAATGAATTATATGAATAATTGAAGCTCAGCATATATCATTGGTGCCATCCTGTCAACTTGGGTACCTACCCAGTATTCCTACTTTCTGTCAGCTGCCAAACAACCAATGTCCCAGCCACATCAGTAATGTATCCTCAATTCCATGAGCTTCTACATTAGTTAACAGTCTCTTATGTGGGACTTTACTGAATGCCTCTGCAACTCCATATAAACAACATTCTTCTGACTGCTACCTTAGACACCTGCTCAAAAAGAGGTTTGTCAGGCATATCATACCTATTCACCTAGATCTCCCCAACAACTGAAAATTTGAGAGGTATTCAATGACTACATCCTTGATTATAAACTCCAACAATTGAGCTACCATAGATATTCGGCTAGATCAGAGATGGGGAAAGCCTTTTCAGGTTGGATGGCCGTTTTATGTTAGTTGTAATCTAATAAGGCAGCATCCAAGAAACTTCAGTTATATATTCTTCAAAATTCACGGAATAGCCCTTATGACTTACCAATTTTTTAATTGTGGTGGTCAGTCTGTGAGGATTATTTCGTTGAATTTTTTTTATTCTCTGGCATTTTAAATGCATTCATTTTGAGATTGAAATAAAAATAATAAAGGACAAAAAAGATTAATAAAAAATAAAAGATTTGTTCTGCAAGATTTGAATTCATTCAAAGACCACACACATTGACCGAGAAGTCCACAGGTTCCACTCCCCTGGGCTGGATGGTCTGAAATTCCCTGGTTTTCATCTTTGGCCCTTCTGAAAAGGTTATGGGAAATGGGCATTAAAGTGGATATGAGGAATGTCAGATCAGCCATGATCCTACCAAATAGCAGAGCAGGCTTGAGAGGCAGAATGACCCATCTCTATTCCTATTTCTTATGGTTTTATAGGCTTATCTCTGTCTTAAATATGTGACCCCTTATTCCGAGATGATATCCCATGGTCCTGGACTCTCACACCAGGTTAAACAACTTTTCCACTTCTATTCAGTCCAGTCCTGTAAGGGTCTGTTTCAATAAGGTCATCTCCCATCCTTTTGTACTCGAATGAGTAAGGCTCATACTGGTCAACCTCACCTCATAACACAATCTCTCCATTCCTTTTATCAGCCAAGTGAATCTTCTGTACACTGCCTCGAATACCAGTATATCTTCCTTCAGATAAGGGGTCAAAGCTTGTTTGTCATATTCCAGTTGTGATATTGATATATGTGGCTTCCAATGCACACAGGTGTACTGTGAATCCAAGTGACTTTGCTAACTTGGTTGTGGGCGTGTTTGTTCACACAGTCAGTAATGTTCAGTTAATGCTTCCAAGTGCGGAACGATACCTAATGTTAGATACCATGTTGTGGCAGGTGACAGAAAGTAGGGATAATGGGTAGATACCCAAATCGGCAGGACGTGACCTGTGGTGCCTCACAATGATATATGTCGAGCTTCAATTATCCAAACGCAAGCTGATTGAGTACAATCAGTACCTTGCTTATTGTGAACAGCTAAAGGCATAGCCTGTTTAATGCTGTTCACCCATCCTTAGGGCGCATACCTGATACGACACTGGCACTGAAATTCAAGTTCGAAGAGTGTGGCGCTGGAAATGCGCAGCTGGTCAGGCAGCATCCGAGAAGTAGGAGAATCGATGATTCAAGCATAAACTCTTCATTAGGAATGAGAGAGTGGCCCAAGGGGGATGAGAGATAAATGAGAGGAGGTGGGACTAGCGGAAAGGTAGCTAGAAATGCGATAGGTGGATGACGTAGGGGGTAAAGGTGATAGGTCGGAGTGGAGGGTGAAACGGATAGGTGGGAAGGAAGATGGACAGGTAGGAAAAGTAGGATAGGTTATGGCAATGGAGGAGGCCCAGGACCTGCATGCCTTGGTAGAGATTTTGCAATTACAGGTTTCTTTTAGCTGCTATTTTTGCAATTCTTGCACCCACATCTTCCTCCTTACCTCTGTCCAAGGCCCCACAGGGGCGTTCTACATCCACATTTACCTGCACTTCCACGCACGAGATCTACTATATGCGTTGCTTCCAATGTGTTCTCCTCTACATTGGGGAGACAGGATGTCTACTTGAGGAATGGTTCAGGGAACATCTCTGGGACACTCACATGAAACAACCCCATCAGCCCTCTGCCGAACACTTTAACTCTTTTTCCCACTCTGCAGGTCCTGGGCCTCCTCTACCATCATACCCTCACCACCTGATGCCTGGAGGAAAAACGCCTCATCTTCCACCTTGGGACTCTCCAACCACATAGAATCAATGTGGGTTTCACCAGTTTCCTCATTTCCTCTCCCTCCCACCTTATCCCAATCTAACCCTCCAACTTGGCACCACCCTCTTGAACTATCCGACCTGTTCATCTTCCTTCCCACCTATTTGCTCCACCCTCCTCTCATTTCTTTACCCCCACCTTCATCTACCTATCACATTCCCAGCTACCTTCCCACCTGCCCCACCCTCCTTCCATTTATCTCTCAGCCCCCTTGCCCCACCCCACCTTCCTAATGAAGAGTTTATGCTCGAAACGTCAACTCTCCTACTCCTCGGATGCTGCCTAACCGGCTGTGCTGTTCCAACACCATGTTCTTCAACTCTGATCTCCAGCATCTGCAGTCCTCACTTTCTCCCACTGAAGATCATATGCCACATAAGATGGTAGCATGTGCCCAGGTCCTGAGTTCAGAACTCGTCTGTCTTCTGTCTGCCTTTCTTTTCTCTCTCTTTCTTTTACCTTTGGTCTTTATTTCCTTCTTTCTTTGTTCACCTTTTCGGTGACATTGGTCTCCCTCCTGGTGATCAGCAGCAGCAGCATTGGTGCTCTTCCCAGGGTGTCAGCAGTGCGGGGAGCAGTTCCTTCCTGGATTGTTGGCAGTGGCAGGAGCAGTTTCTTCGCACAAAGGGGTCGACAGTGGCTGGTTCTTCAATGGCAGTCCCAACATTCGGTTTGAGCTCATGGACTTGGCAGCTTCTGCAGACTCGTGGTGTGTGTGACAACATCGGTGGAAGCAAGATGGGACTGAAGAATTGTGAGACGGATCCAGGGGCTCCAGGTGATGGCTGGGCCCGGATACCTGACAGCGAAGGCAGTGGCTTTCAGGCTGCAGCAGAGTGCGGGGTCTTGGGACTCCTGAGTGTTCAAAGTCTGACAGTGGAGACTTTGTGATTTTGCTTTTCTGGTGGTGAGGACTCATGCTGGAGGCCGGGGGAAGGATCAAGGCATTTCCCTTTCTTTTAGTTGTTTTTCCTTTATTTCTGCTTCTCCTTTTAATGCTGTCTTTTGTACACTAAGGCTCAGTGGCTCACAGGACCAGGGATCTCGATTCGATTCAAGCCTCAGGGAACTGTCTGTGTGGAGTTTGCATATTCTCCCCGTGCCTATGTGGGTTTCCTCCAGGTGCTCTGGTTTCCTCACACAATCCAAACACGAGCATTTTAGATGAATTGGCCATGCTAAATTGCTCAATGTGTAGGTTTGGTGCATTAGTCAGGAGAAGTGTAGCGTGTAGGGAAATGGGTGGGTTACTCTTCGTAGGGTCGATGTGGACCTGTTGGGTCAAATGGCCTGTTTCCACACTGTAGGGATTGCATGATTCAGAGAATGGTGACTTTGTATACTTTTCACTCTATTTGAGTACACATGACAATAAAATCTAAATCTAAATCTATTCATTTGTGTGATAGGCAGAATGTCTTTTGAGCTGGATAGCAGCACCCCGTTAATGGCGAGCACCACTGACTGCACAGTAGCATGAAGCAGCCAGCTTCATCCATTACTCAGACTTTGCGACACCTCCCCCTTTCAAGGTGATCTGAGATAGAATGGAAAATTTTTCAGAACCGACAGTGACTACCTCAGATTTGCTTTCACTTCTTTCATATCAGTTTAATTCATTCAATTCAATTACTCACAAGGAAGGGTCCTCTGCAGGGAGAACAATTGCAGATTAGAAAGTTGATTTGCAGAACCTCTGCTCAGTTTCCTCACGTGATGTCAAGATTCCCATTGCTTGATATTATAATTCATCGCTTTGCTGTCACCTTATATTTCTGTCTGTGCTTGTTCACACAAACTGAAGAAACAGCGTCTTTTCTTCTGATTAGGTACATCATGGCCTTTGACACTCCCAGTTTTGAGTTCAACCATTTCAGATCAGTCCTTGCAACCCCTTCACTTTTCTCCTGTTGTTCCTACATGCGCTGGGCTTAATCATAGTTTTCATAATTGTATTTTTCAGATGTCTCAGAAATTGGTCATGCATACTCACTCTAAATAAATCTGTTGTGCCTTTGCTTCAGGTATTCACCACTCCCTTCGCAAATACTTTTAAATGTCTGTTCAGAGATGTTATTACATACCTCTGAAGGTGAGATTTGAACCTGAACTACCAAATCCAGAGGAAGGGGCAACACCACTACACCACAAGAGGCCAAACTCTGCCTTTTGTACCATTTTACATTGTGTCATTTAATCTCTCCTGACCTTCTAACTTACTTACACTTACCCCACACTGCTTACTTGCTGAAAGCTCATTGGATTTCTATCTGCCTTCAGTTCTGAAGAACTTCCTTGATGTGAAACATTAAGTCTGTTTTCATCTGCCATTAAATTTGCCAATCTGATTAACATTTCTGATCATTTTCTGGACTTGTTTGCAAAGTGCTGGTTGGACCAGTTAACAGTCAACTTATTAAAAAAAGGAACCTGGATCTGCTTCTCAATTGCTGGAACCTGGGAAGTTATGGATCAGCTGTAGAAAGTGGAATTAAAATAGGGCTGGTTTAATCAGCTCATGCGGACATCATCAGCTGGATGGCCGTTTCCTGTGCTAAAAACTTAAAGGCTTGTGTGTGGATCAGAATAACACAAATAATGGGGACTTAATCCACAGACCTGCTGAGATAAACTTAATGAGTGTCTCTTTGACATAAAATGTCAGTGGCACTTTGCCATTAGCAGCTATTCTTTCATTATCCACTTATTTACCCAACTGTTCATCTCTCTCTTTGGGCAGTATCTCACCTATAGCATACTCCTTAACCCCTTCCCCCGTCGCATCATCTGTATAAAAACAGTCTTTTCCCCTAGCTACTATCAGTTCTGAGGAAAGGTCACCGCACCTGGAACATTAGCTCCGATTTCTCTCCACAGATGCTGTCAGACCTGCTGGGCTTTTCCGGCAATTTCTATTTTTGGTTCTGATTTCCGGCATTACAGTTCGTTTGGTTTTCACACTTACCCGTCAGTAGGCTGAGAACATAAAAAGAAGAAAAATAACATTGTTAAGTCCCTAACACTAACCTCTCGCCTAATCCCAATGGCCCTGAAAAATGAGTTTCACTCAGATGCCCTCCAGCCCATCTTCTCCACTTCACGCACTACCGCCCTTGAACCCCACCCCTCCCAATGCAACAAAGACCGAACCCCCCGGTCCTCACCTTCCACCCCACCAACCCCTGCATACAACCCTTCATCCTCCGCCACCTCGAAACTGACCCCATCACCAAAGATATTTTTCCCTCCCTACCCATATCAGCATTCCCAAGAGACCATTCCCTCCGTGACTCCCTTGTCAGGTTTACACCCCCACCCCCCCCCCCCCAACCAGCCCACACCCAACTCCTGGCACCTTTCCCTGCCACCGCAGGGAGTGCAAAACCTGCACCCACACCACTCCCCTCACCTCCGTCCAAGGCCCCAAAGGATCCTTCCTCATTCATCAGAAATTTACCTATGCTTTTATCAATGTCATCTACTGCATCCGTTGAACCTGGTTTGGTCTCCTCTATATCAGGGAGACAGGACACCTTCTTGCTGATCGTTTCAGAGAACATTTTTGGGACACCCGCACTCACCAACCCCATTGCCCCGTGGCTGAACACTTCAACTCCCCCTCCAATTCTGTCAAGGACATCCTGGGCCTCTTTCACCACCAAACCATTACCACCTGATGCCTGGAGGAAGAACGCCTCATATTTTGTCTTGGGACCCTGCAACTACACGTGATAAATGTTGATTTCCACAGCTTCCTCATTTCCCCTCACACCACATTATCCCAGTCCTAAGCCTCCAACTTGGCACCGCCCTCCCGACCTATCCATCACTCCCTCACCTTCATCCACCTATCACTTTCCCAGCTACCTCCCCCCAAAACTCCACTCCCCTCCCATTTATCTCTCAGCCCTGCTCACAAACCTTATTCCTGACGAAGGGCTTATGCGTCGATTCTCCTGCTCCTCGGATCCTGCCTGACCTGCTGTGCTTTTCCGGCATCACACTCTCAACTCTGATCTCCAGCATTGGCAGTGTCACTTTCTCCTAGTTATTTAACTTCTGTTCACTTTAAAATCAAATGTCGTAAAAAGGATGTACATTGGTATATTGATATTCTTGAGGATTAGAGTCAGTCAATACTGTGTATGTATGTAGGCTGTTATGACACATCAATGGGTTAGTGCAACTTGGATGTGAGCCTTCTAGCCCTGGGGAAGGTATGTGCTTAATGCTATGACTCACTGACAGAGGTGAAAAAGCACACGTTGTGTTGCCATGCTCTAAGGCAAGAGCTGGATTGATGACTTGTCACTTCTTTAGAAGTAGAAAAACACTGAAGGCTCAGTGAGGAGAATAAACGGTGAGGTAAGGAATTCCTGAGTGTTCAATTTCACTCATCTAGGTGTACAGTGAGATAGAAGCAGAATGAACGGGGAAGTTAACCGATGGAAACAGAGGCAATGAGTGATCCAGGAACATAAGAAAAGTGAAGGTCAGAGGGAAATGAGGATGGCTGCTGCCACGATAGTGGACATTCTACAGGATGCTTGTCTATGCACAGTCCCACACCAACTGGATGTTGAGGGAATCTTGGCCACGACTAAGTTGGGACAGTCATCTGTCCATTGATGCGCAGCACTCAGACTTTTACGTGTATATGAGCAATGGCTCTCTGAACCCTGGCCAGTCTCGTTATTCATATAAAACCATGCCCTAATTCCTCCTCCTCCCTGGTTAGAGGGAAAACCTTGAACACTATTGTCTTGGCATTCTGGACCTTGGTGCAAGGATGCACAGCAAACTGGGATGTATTGCTGAGAATGCCTGCTCACAACTGGAAAGATCCACAGCTCCAAGGTGATTTTCAGTGTCAAAGTCAATGGCAGCACTATTCCCACCTTGCTGTGCTGCTGAGAGTCTGGTTATAAAAAGCGGCCCAGTTCAGTAAGCCAGCTTCTCGATGAATTGCAGCCAGCTCAGACTCTGCTCCCAGTAACCCTTTCTTTGGTATAATCTCCTATTCCTCCTCCTCTCCACTTTGCCCATACCTTTCCCTCTCTGTAACTTGTGCTCCAGCCCACAAGGGTCTGTTACAAGGTGACTCATGAGTGATCACAGGCTTCCTGTTAAGACACCTTCAGACTCCACTGCCATTATTGGGGTGTCCAGCACCAGTCTTGACTGACAGCTGTAATTTTTCCAAAGTCCTCTGACAATACCTTCGCACAGTGTACAGTGACAAGTGAGATCAAAGGCCTGGAAAGGGAATCTCTGTAAATTACATTATGGGGAAAGAAATGGTGATTTGGGTTTTGTACTGCTGGATGAACGTTTATCTAACCAGTTTATAGTAGGGCGTTAAGATTAGATTAGATTAGATTAGATTACTTACAGTGTGGAAACAGGCCCTTCGGCCCAACAAGTCCACACCGACCCGCCGAAGCGCACTCACCCAGACCCATTCCCCTACATTTATCCCTGCACCTAACACTACGGGCAATTTAGCGTGGCTAATTCATCTAACCTGTACAATTTTGGACTGTGGGAGGAAACCAGAGCACCTGGAGGAAACCCACGCAGACACGGGGAGAATGTGCAAACTCCACACAATCAGTCGCCTGAGGCGGGAACTGGCCTGGCTGAGTGGACTGGCAAGGGGTAAAATAGCATCAGCAAGCACCAAATCAGTGTTAAGCACAGTTTGAATTCATGATTGTTCCAAACTGCATGCCCCCACTAGTGTCCTTATAATCATTGTTGCCAATTGGAAGTATAGTTAAGCCACCATTTTGTAATTCCCTATGCACCATAGCACTCTCTCTAGGAGCAATATGAATTTACAGGACAACAGTTCAGAATCTCTTGGGGAAGACTATCATGGTTACTGGGTAAAGAGGCAGGACAACTGCAGATGTTGGAATCCAAAGTAGACAAGCCGGAGGCTTGCTATGTTCTTCCCGCCTCCTGCTTGTTTCCTACTGGGTAAAGAGGAGCTGCATGTCAGGATCCCCTGGAAGTCCCAGTGGAGCTGACTCTGCAGGAATTGCCAGGGAAGTTAAAAATTCCTATGAGCAATTGCCAATTATCTTGAATCCTGGAACATTGTATATTTTTTATATTGATTTCTTCTACCTTTCTGCAGGCAAAACAACCAAATACCTGGTGAGCGAAGGAACGACATGAATTATTAAGTTAAATTTATTCCCAACATGTGAATGTAAAACAGTTGTAAATCTATCTAACATTTTTGAAAGAAATCTCAATCATTGAAGTGATAATCAAGTCATGGAGTCATGGAATGGGACAGATCTTT
The DNA here is from genome assembly GCF_020745735.1 of Hemiscyllium ocellatum. Lineage (NCBI taxonomy): Eukaryota > Metazoa > Chordata > Chondrichthyes > Orectolobiformes > Hemiscylliidae > Hemiscyllium > Hemiscyllium ocellatum. Next base: position 43,497,796 of record NC_083411.1, on the reverse strand, counting down.
CAATCCAACTCATCCATGCCGACCAAGTTTCCCAAACTATAACTAATCTGACTTATCTGTGTTTGGCTCATATCCCTCCAAACCTTTCCTATTTGTGTACCTATCCAAATGTCTTTTAAATGTTGTAACTGTACCCACATCTAACACTTGTCCTGGCAGGTTATTCCATATATGAACCACCCACTGTGTAAAAAATGTTGCCTCATGGGTCCCTTTTAACTACTTCTGCTCTCACCTCAAAAGTATACCCCTAGTTTTGAATTCACCCATCTTAGGGAATAAACCTTTGCTATTCACCTCATCTAAGCCCCTCATGAGTTTGTGAACTTCTGTAAGGTCACCCCTCAACCTCCTATGCTTCAGTGAAATTTTCCCAGCCTATCCAACTTATCCCTATAACTCAAGCCTTCCAGTCATGGCAACATCCTGGTAAATCTTTTCTGAACCCTCTCCAATTTAATAACATTCTTACTCTAGCAAGGCAACACAGTACTCCAAAGGTGGCCTCTGAAATTAGGCCTGGACAACCTCAGCATGATATCCCAATTCCCAGAGTCAAAGGTCTGAACAATGAAAGCAAACATGCTAAATGACTTCTTAACCAACTTGTCTCCTTATGATGCAACTTTCAAAGAATTTTCAAAGGAAATTCAGAGTCAAACTAAAAAGTAGAACCTCAAAGGTAGTAATCTTCGGATTGCTACCAGTGCCACATGTTAGCCAGAGTAGGAATGGCAGGATAGCTAAGATGAATGGCTTAAAGGATGGTGCAAGAGTTAGGGATTTGAATTCATGCAATATTGGACCTAATTCTTGGGGAGGTGGAACTAGTACAAACCAGATAGTCTGAACTTGAGCAGCACTGGAACCAATGTCCTAGGGGGAGCGTTTGGTCATGCTGTTGGGGTAATTTTAAACTGATATTGCAGGGGGAATGGGAACCAATGCAGGAAGTCAGAGGGAAGTAAAGTGGGGTCAGAAATCAAGGACAGTAAGATGAAAAATGAAAGTGGGAAGCAGAGTAGCCAAAGACAAAAATCAAAAAGGTCCACATTCCAAAATGATTCTGAAAGGGCAATAAATGTCAAAAAAATGATCCTGAAGGCTTTGTGTCTCAATGCGAGGAGCATGTGTAATTAGGTGATTGAATTATCTGCACAAATAGTTATTAATGGAAATTATGTAATTGGGATCACAGAGACCTGGCTCCAGGGTGACCAAGCTTGGGAACTTAATGTCCAAAATGATTCAATTTTCAGGAAAGACAGACAGAGAGGAAAGGGAAGTGGGGTAGCATTGCTGCTTAAGGAGGAGATTAACCCAATAGAATGTGAGGTCATTAGCTGGAGGATGTGGAATCTGTAGGGTGGAGCTGTGGAACACCAAAGGGAAAAAGGCGTTAATGGGAATTATGTATAGATCACCTACACTAGTTGCGATGTTGCGGAATTTACCAAACAGGACTTTAGAGATGCATGCAGTAAGAGCACAGCAGTTATTATGGGTGACTTCAATCTACATAATGATTGGACTAACCAAACTGTTAGCAATGAGATGGAGGAGGATTTCCTGGAATGCTTGAAGGATGGTTTCCTTGACTAATATACCGAGAAACCGACTGGAGAGCAAGACATCTTAGACTGGGTATTGTATAATGAGAGAGAATTATTTAGCAACATTGTGGGTGAGATTCTTTGGGAAAGAGTGACCATAATGTGGTAGAAAAGCAGAGATAGAGAGTGGCACAATTAAATCTGAAATTAGACTCCTGAACTTAAAGAAAGCTAACTTTGATGATTATGAGGTATGCATTGGCTAGGATAAACTGGCCAAGAATACTTAAGGCATTGACCAAGGATAGGCAATGGCAGACATTTAAAGACCACATGGCTGAGCTTCAACAATTATACATCCTTGTCTGGTATAAGAGTGAAACAGGGAAGATGGCTGAACCAAGACTAACAAGGGAAATCAGGGATAGCATTAAAGTCAGAGAGAAGGCATATAAATTGACTAGAAAAAGCAGCAAACTGGAAGAAATTTAAAATTTAGCAGAGGAGGATAAAGCATTTAATTTGGAAAGGGAAAATAGAATATGGAAATAACCTTGCAAAAAACATTAAAACTGACTTCAAAACCTGCTATAACTATGTGAAGGGAAAAAGAGTAGTGAAAACAAATGTAAATCCCTTGCAGTTAGAACCAGGTGGATTCATAGTGGACAACAAGGAGATGACAGACTAGTTGAATAAATACTTTGAATCTATCTTCATTAAGGAGGACAAAAATAATCTTCATGAAATACTAGGAACAGCGGGTCAAGAATGAAGGAGGAACTAAAAGTAAGCCGTATTAGTTAGGAAATCTTATCGGGAAATTGATGGGATTAAAGCCTAATAAATCCCCAACACCTGATGCTCTGCATCCCAGAGTATTTAAGGAAGCGACCCTAGAAATAGTGGATGCATTGGTGATTATTTTCCTGCATTCTGTAGAGTCTGAAAGAATTCCAATGGACTGGAGGATAGCTACTCTTTTAAAAAAGAGGGAGAGAGAAAACAGGGAATTATAAGCCAATTGGCCTGACATCAGTGGTGGGGAAAATGCTGGAGTCAATCGTTAAGGATGTAATAACTGAGCGTTTGGAAAGCCATGATAGAATCAGTCCTGGTCAGCATTGTTTCACTTAAGGGAAATCATGCTTGACAAACCTTCTGGAATTTTTTGAGGATGTGCTTAGTCGAGTAGACAATGGTGAATTAGTGGATGTTGTGTATCTGCACTTTCAAAAGGGTTGTGACAAGGTTCCACACAACAGATTAGTAAGGAAAATTAAAGCTCATGGTATCGAAGTTAATGTATTGACATGGATAGAGAACTGATTGACAGACAGGAAGTAGAGAGCTGGAATAAACAGACCCTTTTTAGAGTGGCAAGCAGTAATGAGTAGGAAGCCACAGGGTTCAGTGCAGGGACTCCAGCTGTTCACAATATACATTAATGATTTGGACAAAGGAATTGAATGCCATCTCTCCAAATTTACAGTTGATGCTAAATTGAGTGGCATTGTGTGTGGTGAAGAGGATGCTAAGAGGCTGCAGAGTGACTTGGACAGATAGGCTGAGTGAGCAAATGCTTGGCAAATGCAATATAATGTGGATAGATGTAAGGTTAACTACTTTGGTCACAAAAACAGGAAGTCAGATTATTATCTTAATGGCAGCAGTTTAGGAAAAGGTAAGGTGCAACAAGATCTGAGGGTCATGAAGAAGCAGTCGCTGAAGGTTGGCAGGCAGTGAGGAAAGTTCAAAGCATGCTGGCCTTCATAGAGAGAGGATTTGAGTATCATGGTAAGGATGGCTTGCTGCAGTTATACAGGGCCTTGGTGAGGCCAAGCCTTGGTATTGCGTGTATGGTTTAGTCTCTTAGTCTGAGGAAGGACATGCTTGCCATTGAGGGATTCCAGTGAAGGTTCACCAGACTGATTCCTGGGATGGCAGGACCGACATATGAGAAAAGACAGGATTGACTGAGTTTTTAATACACTGGAATTCAGAAGAATGAGGGGGTTCTCACAGAAACATATAAAATCCTTTTTTTGTTTTACCAAAAGGCAATACCTCATATTTACCTAAATTAAGTTCCATCTTCCCCTCCTCACCCCCATTCCCAATTGATCAGGATCCCTTTGTAATCTTAAGTTCCCTCCTTTACTGTCGACTGTCCCACCAATTTTGGTGTCATCCACAAAATTATTAACCAAAATAATGAACACATCATGCAGTTTGAATTCACTAATTCATCTCACTTGGTTGAAAAAATGCAACAGCTTATTGTTCTAAATTTCACACAGCCTCTACTTCACCAAATAAAAACTGAAAAAATCTGCAGATGCTGTAAATCAGAAACAAAAACAGAAAATGCTGCAAAAGCTCAGCCAGCCTGGCAGCATCTGTGCAGAAAAATCAAAGTTAACGGAAGTCCTGAGGTGGATCACCAGACCTGAAATGTTAACTCTGAGTTCTCTTCACGGATGCTGCCAGACCTGCTCTACTTCATCAAGTCCGGGTTCAAAATTTTGCCTTTCTGTATCCTGTTTCCTTCAGCTTTCACTGTTCAGTCAAAATCCACAAGTACAAAGAACTTAACGTTTGGATTGATCGTAGGGACACGGAAATGAGTTGCTTTTCATTTACAATTTTTTGGAAAACAACTTTAGTTATGATATATATTGGCCATCTTTTATCTTGACCCTTCTTAAAGATAACTCCTGAGCTGACATCTTTCATCCTTTGTCAGTCAATTATTCCTAACATATTTGAGCTAGTGACTGTGATTGTTTTAACATCCTCTCCCCCTTTTAGCTCTGGATTTCCAAGTATTCTTGTCATGCTTTCAGTCTCCCATAGTGAAGACAGATGCAAACTGCTTGTTCCACTCTCCCACTATTTCCTCCTTTCCCATTATTAATTCCTCAGTTTCAGTCTCTAAGGTGCCAACACTCACTTTAGTTACTCTTTTCCTTTTTAAATTCTTACAGAAATTTGAACATTTTATTCATATTTTTGGGTAACTTCCTCTCATGCTCTACTTTCTTCCTCCATATTACATTTTTTAAATTCTTAACTGATATATAAATCTGTCCAATCATTTTATCTTTTATGGTGGTTACTCTAGTTGTCAATTAATTTTATGTCACAGAAATATATAGCACAGAAACAGACCCTTTGGTCCAACTAGTCCATGTTAACCAGGTGTCATAAACTAATCTAGTCCCATTTGCCAGCACCAAACCCATATCCCTCTAAACCCTTCATATTAATATACCCATCTAGATGCCTTTTAAATGTTGTAATTGTACCAACCTGGCAGGGCCAGATTTGCTAATGCTCTTCGGGAGGGTTTAAACGAATTCAGCAGGGGGTTGGGAACCTAAATTGTAGCTCCAGGAAGTTGAGAGTAGTGAGGTCAGAAATGAGGTTTCAAAGTCGCAAGAATGCACCAGAAGATGGTTTGAAGTGTGTCTACTTCAATGTCAAGGTGTCTTTGGCCTCGTGTTCCTACATGGCACTACCGCAGTGTCTGGGCTGACACTAAGGGCTAATGGCTCTGATTACATGAGCTGGTGATTCACCTGGAGCTGGGGTGCAGCATGAGGGTTCAGCTTCACTCTGCATCATCCTGGCATTGACAGCAGCAGTCCGGGCTGCCTGACAAACTTCAGCAATGTTATCAGTAGAATAGCAATGGAGGGATAATGAAGGGTGTCCTCCCATCGGAACGCAGGAGGTTCTCATTCCAAGGAACCAGAACCATCATCTCCTGGACGATGGCGCCCCAGCTATCCCAGTCATCAGTAGGTGCACAGATTGCTGGACTGCTTTGAGAGGGAGATCATCAACACTGAGGAGATTGAGGCAAATTACTGGAGGATATTAATAAATTTGAAGAGTGGAAAAATAGTAAGTAACTGCAGCTCAACTTGAATAAACGCAAGCTTGTTCATTTTGGATTGAACCATAGAGAATTCAATTAAGACTTAGAGATCACAAGTCCATTTGAAGGAGGGGAGGTAAAGAATTGTGGTGTAGAACCAAATGCTTCAGTAGACATTGCACCAAAGGCAAATCAGGCAATTACCAAAGAATTGAACAGGCTTCATTGCTTGTTCCAGTTAAGTTTCTTGTCAAAAGTAACCTTTGATAACATTGGCAGGGAACATTTTCCCGACGATTCCCAATGACTCCAGTTTGGCCATGGCTCCTTGATGCAATTGTCAGTCATGTGCTGCCTCAATATCGAAGAAGGTCAATCCTATCTTGCCTCTGGAATTCATATCTTTGGTTTACACAAGGCCAGAAATCAAACAGCTTGTTGGAACTCAAAGTAAGCTCCAGTGAGCATTTAATTTGTGAGTAAGTACAACATGATAATCCTGTGAATGACACCATTCAATAATTGAGAATAGACAGATTGGGTCTGTTGTTGACCGTCCTGATATTCTTATGCTTTTTTGTTCAGATCTGTGTATGCCTGGACAGTTTACCACTTTGAATTGCAGCGATACTGGAATAGCTTGCCTGGAGTTATGGAGCTCACAAGGCTTTGTTTCCATATGTGGCGTTGTACTGGGACTTTCCCATACAATCAACCAATTCTTGATAACATGCTGAGTGAACCGAATTGGCTAAAACTGGTATTCACAATGCTGGGCACTCCAGGTGGAAGCTAAGATGGAGCATTCACTTTGTTACAAATGCTTAAGCTTTGAAAGCAGGGGGCTCATGACTGTACCATCTGTGGTTTGTACTTTACAACAGAGATAAGTATGATTGGAATGTATGTGAAAGATGATAGTGCATTGTCACCCTGGAAAAATAGGCTTCAGTACAGCCAGTTGTACCATTACCGTGATTCCTCAGCTTCATAGATTACCCTTGAAAATAATTGAATTAGATAAAATTTTTGTATATATTCCTGAAGAGAACAGCTTTCATTTTCAAATTACCAATTTTAATTTCCTTGTGTGCTGTTGCCCAGCTAATGAACAAGGAAAAGAGTCTGAATTTAGAATTTCCCTTTACTGCTGAACTACTCTCTTTTCTGCAAAGAAGCCCAACCTCAATTTGGATTACTTGAAGTGGTTATAATGAGTGTTTGTTACTGTGTCTGTAATGATGAAATTTTTGCCAACGGTGAATGATTTCTTCTCTTGTTACACTAATCCACCCTAATCCAGTTAAAAGCTTATTCTTTGACAACTCCTACAGTTGTTTCCCTTCTGAAAGATTATTATTTTACTGTAGCTACTATGTATCTACAAGCTATCAGGATCATCTTGATGAACGGGCTTGTGGTTTGTGGCCTGGCGAGGGGATGGCCTAGTTGATATTATTGCTAGGCTGCCACTCTTATCTGATCTGGCCTACATGTGGCTCCAGACCCACAGCAATTTGGGTGACTCTTAATGGCCCTCTGGGCAATGAGGAATGGGCAATAAATACTTGGCCAAGCCAGCGATGACCTCATTCTGTGAATGAATTGAATGAATTTAAATTAATAGAGCTTTCAGATAATGAAGGAAATCATCAACCTTTTCATGAAAGGTTTCTTTGTGTTGAATGTGCAAACACAAATGAATGTCTTTAATAACTGGTATAATTATAATCAAACAGCCTGAGGATTGCTGCTCCCAGCCTCTTAGCTAAGGTACAAGATAGATATAAGTGGAAGATAATCAGAGATTGCATGTATCAAGCTATTCAGAGAAATGCAAAGTGATCTACTTCAGACCTCAGAGCAATGTAATCACTACATGGTGAAAAGCTAAAGGCTGTTGAGATCAAATAAGACTTGGTGTTTCAAGATAGATTGATCATTAAAGAGTCATGACAGTACATAATCAAAATGACTAACACATTCTCGTTTTGCTATTGAGAGGACTAGAGTAGAATTTATTGAAAGTGTTGCTACATCATGAATATCCTGTTTTGACCACAGCCAGAGTCACTGTGAGCAGTTCTGACTATTGCGTATTAGTAAGGAGATATTGGCCTTTGGTGGAGGGAACTGTAAGTTCATCAGAATTGATAACAATGATTTCTGTTCAATGTAATAGTTATGAAGATGATTCATGGAAGCACCAAATATAAGTAACATGTGACACAATGTCCAGGGAGATAATCGGTCCATTGTCTAACAGCTTGTCAAAGAAGGAGATTTTAAAAATTAGCTTACAAGGGAATTGTGAGAGAGGGTGGGAGGTGGCAAGGTTTGGGATGTCATTCCAGAGCTAAATAGTTGAAAGCAAAGGCAGCAATGATGGAATAATCAAAATCAAGAATTCTCATGAGACCAATATTAGAATGGTGCAGAAATCTCAGAATATTGTGGGATTGATAGAGACTACAGAGGTAAAGGAGGGACAGGGTCACAAGTAAATTGGAAGCTTCGGGAGTAACAGATTACTCAAAATAAATTGTTGAGACTGCATAAGTGTTTTTAAGGTCATTTATTAAGGTTATGATGTAGCAGCAGTTTCAGTATGGTGCAACAGGTAAATAGACAGGAGAAATATCCAACATGTAATAGGGCAAACAGGGTTACTGTTGCTTCAGGGTGACAGGCATATGACGCAGTGTGTTGACCTCTATAGCTTTTGGCAGCTACGTTGTGCTCATTAGAGAAAGTGTTTGGAAATCCTTCCCTCTCTCTTCTTCCATCTTCCATTGTCTTCCTTCATCGACACAGAAAACTGCGTGACTCATCCCCATCACCTGCCACCAAACTCCCATTAATATCCTTTATTTCTAGGTTACAAACAGAGTCACTGAATAGTCACTGACCATGGTGCCTGGGAAATCAGGAGAAGACTGGAAATTGGTGTCCTCTTTAAAGCTAGATTATTTTAGCACTTGATACTTAATATTTACTTTGTAGTGTGAATGTTACACCAATCAATGACCTTCCACAAATATAAACTGATCTCTAGCATATGAAAACAAAAAGAAAGGTACTAAAAATCACAAGAATTATAAATTCACGACACCCACTGAATTATTATCAGTAATTAATCTGATGCGTGATCTACTCTATTATCAGTGCATTACTTGAAAAAGATAAATTTTGGTTTTTAAAAAAAAGCTAACCTTCAGATGAAGGCTGCAAGTGTACAAGGGTCATTTTGGCATCATGGCTGAAACAGCAGTAGTGCTTATTTCTCCCCAGCACCCATGTCGTGTGTGGGTAGGTGTAGGACACAGTGCCTCCTGGTAATTTTGGTCAGCCAAGGCTTTCTGATTGGCCCAGGTTAATAACCATAATCAATGGTCTCCTTATGAATGAAGTCCAGCAGGTTCCAATCACTACAGTCAACATGAAAGACTGATTCAGGAGAGTGTGACCTTTTGAGGAATGGCTTGACTATTCAACCAGAGAGAGAAGAGACAGAGAAAGATTTTATGTTTCTGTGACTGTATTTTTATGCATTTGTGCTTCCTGAATATCAGTACTCACCTCACTTATATGCAGCTTGCATTTCTCGCCTCCTCTTCCCTAAGAAGCTACATGGTGATAATTCCTGACTGGCCAGACAGTGCAGCTTCTGGGCACTTGCAGCTCACTACTTATTTTCTTGGCCTCCATTTTAATGTCCCTTCACCCACAAGACAGTGAGTGCCCCAAGGGCAGTATCCTCCTCCAGTCTTCAGCTACTGACGTTCAGTGTTACAAATCGCATTCTCTCAGACCAGCTCAGGATCTACTTCCTCCCACAAGACTTGTTTTAAAACATACATTCAGTTGGTCTGGGAGATATTTGCCCACAAGAGAGGGAATCCTTTATAAATTAACCTTGATGCAACCAACCACGAGAGAGAATGAATAAAGAAGAGGAGCTAGTTCATCCTGGGATCCTGAGAATTTGGGATATCCCACGTGGAACTGTAACTAATTGGGGAGCTTTGCCCTTGTCATGACACTGAACAGAGGCCTGATGTGACAAACCTTGAGTATTGTATTCAGTTATGTTCTCGTTATTTAATGAAGGATATGTTTGCAATTCAGAGAAGTGAAGCTGAAAGATAAGGTGGGTTGCACAGGGAGAGAGAGGATGATGATCATGTACCAATCCTTTTGGCATGAATATAATGTAATTATTCTGCATACCCCAATTGATAACGTAGTGATATTTCTCATTTTTCAGCAGTAACTCCAGCTGATATCTGAAAACCTGAGCTTGCTTTTCAAAGGTTTCTCAGCCTGGCATTGACTCTCCTAACAAGCTTATATTCTATTTGAGCAGAGGTAATTTCATATGTCCTTGCCAATATTATGGTATCCAACTATCCATCATGTGGGCCATTAGGGAGTCTCATGAAAATGCAAATTACTAATGTTGCAGTATTGAACATAAGCAGAAATGAAGTCAAACCTTGGCAAAAGTGATGACTCATCATGAACTTTCATAGCATAATGCTTTCGAGAGCCAGAGAGTTTACAGTGGAGGTTACACTGCTATCAGGAACAGGATAGGTTTGGAGAAAGACCTCCATCTCATGAGTCTAGTAAAATGGAATATATTAAGCTGTGATAAATAAATGCAGCTGATGAGAGGCAGCAACATCTCAGCCATTTTCATAGTGAGTTTTACTATTAGGAGGACCTGTTTTCTTTTACCAACTTTGAGTATGTGCCTGAGAATTGAGTTTTTTTAGAAAGGAGAAGAAAATGATAACATACTGGATGTGGTTTCTGAACATTTTTGAAAGCTGACAACCTTGTCAGGATTACTGCAGTAACTGCCAGTAGTACAGGTACTATCATTGACCCCATTGGTTAAAATTGGTTATTTTTCCAGATTTTTCAGTGATGCTTACTGCTGGTGTGATTGCCGACATTTTTAATCGATCTGTTTAAGAGATGTATTTACACATCGCTGGATTAGGTGGAATTTGAATTTGAGTCTCTTAGTTAGAGGCACTGTCACTGCAACACAAGAGTCCTTCCCTGGTGCCTTATGGAAGGCTCAAATCAGGATCAACTAATGCATGTGTGAATGTGTGTGTGTGTGTGTGTGTGTGTGTGTGTGTGTGTGTGTGTGTGTGTGTGTGTGTGTGTGTGTGTGTCTGAGAGAGATTCTGAGTGCATGAATATGTGCATGTCATGTGCTTGAGCGTGTGTGCATGTGTGTACGTTTGTGTGTGTGTGTGTAAGTGTGCACACATGTATGTGCATATGCATGTGCAAATGTGTGCATGAGGGGTGAGTGTGCGTGTGGGGTGTGAGTGTGTATCGGGGAATGAGTGTGTGGTGTTGAGCATGTCAGGGATAGAATATGGGTGTGGAGGAGTGGTATGGTGAGAGTGTTTGGGAGTTGAGCATTGCCGGGATAAGAGTGACTGGGGCCTCTGAGGGTCGCTGTTTCTTGTTTCTATGTTGTTGGTTGATTACTCGTGCTTTCTTCCTTTGTTGATTAGGTTGGACTGACTCCTGAATGGAAAGTTTGGCTTACTTTGAAATTTTAATGTTGTTTTATTTGGCATGACATTTTCAGACTGGCATCATTAATTATCTTCTTCGGTAAATTGAGTTTCCATTCTTGTTGGTTTAACATTCCTAGTTGCTGAGGCACCTTCTTGCGTCAGACGTTTAAAGTGAATTGCCCTGCCCAAACCATTTAACGTCCAACATCAGACTTGAACCTGTCTGAGGTAGTTGTTCTTGGGCATGGTTCACAAATGAATTACAACTGGCTGTTTGTCTGCCCCAAACATAACTTTAAAGGGTTTTAAACTATAAAACCTTCTAATTTCTAAATATTTCATTTATAACAACAGTGTTCTCAGGTATGCCAAGATACAAGCAATCGAAGTCTATGAGTTTAGTAAAATTTATTGACTTAAAATTTTACAAAGTGTAGTTAATAGTGAAGAAGATGCTTGTAAGTTACAGGAAGATATAGATGGGTGGATCAGATGGGCAGGGCAGAGATAGATGGCATTTAACCTGACAAGTGCAGTATGATGCATTTTGGAAGAAGAAACAAGCCATTACAGAAAAATGTCTTAGAGAGGAACAGGACTGACAGCTTAACATACCAAGGTACAGGTGCTCTAGGCGGGACAGAGACTGTGAAAAGTGGGAAGGGGAGTTTATTTTTTATTATGGCGAGTATCACGGCAGTAATCACAGATGAAATAACTGAGGGATCATCAGTGAGACTTTGTGGATGGAGCTAAGAAATAAGAAAGGGATGGTGGCATTATTTGTAGTATCGGCCCCCAAATAGTTAAAGGAAATTAGAGGAACAGATGTGCAGAGAGACTGGGGAGACTTGCCAGAGCAATAGAGTTGTCATAGTCAGGGATTTTAATTTTCCCGAACAGAGACTGGGAGTACCATAGTGTTAAGGGCTTAGATGGAGTGGAATTTGTTAAGTGCACTCAGGAAAGTTTCCTCAAACAGTGTATAGAGGGTCCTACTCAGAAAGGGGCAAAACCCAACTTCCTCTTGGGAAAAAGGGCAGGACAGGGGACTGGGGTGATGGTGGGGGAGAACTTTGGGACCAGTGACCATAGTTCTACTAACTTTAAAATAGTTACGGTGAGGGATAAAACTGGTCCACAGGTTCACATTCTAAATTGAAGACAAATTTAAATGGAATAAGACAGGAGCTTGCAGGGATTGGTTGGAGTAGTTTGTTTGCAGGCAAAGGGACCTCTGGAGGTCTATAAAAGTGAGATAGCTCGAGTTCAAGGTCTATATGTTCCTGTGAGCGTGAAAGACAAAACTGACAGGAATAGGGAATCCTGGATGACAAGAGATATTGAGGCTTTGACACGAAAAAAGAGAGTTATGGCTTAGGTACATGCAGCTGGGATCAAGGAAATCCTTTGAGGTTTATAGGGGTCACAGGAGTTTACTGAAGAAGGAAATCAGGAGGGCAAAAAGGGGACACGAGATAGCCTTGGCTGAGAAGAATGGAGTTAATCCAAAGAAGTCCTTTAAATATATTAAAGGAAAAAGAATGACTAGCAAGAGTATAGGACCCCTCAAGGAACAAAGTGGACATATATATGTAGAACATATATATGCAGGAGACAAGGTGGCTCAGTGGTTAACACTGCTGCCTCACAGTGCCAGGGACCCAGGTTCGATTCCAGCTTTGGGTGACTGTTGTGAAGGGTTTGCACATATTTCCCGTGTCTGCATTGGTTTCCTTTGGGTACTCCAGTTTCCTCCCACAGTCCAAAGATGTGCAGGTTAGGTGAATTAGCTGTGCTAAATTGCCCATAGTGTTCAGGGATGTTGTACGTTAGGTACATGAAGCAGGGGTAAATTTAGAGTAACAATGTACAGAATGGATCTGGGTGGGTTACTCTTCAGAGGGTCGGTGCGGACTCGGTGGGCCAAATGGCCTGTTTCCGCACTGTAGGGAATCTATGATCCTGTGATAGGTAAGGCCCTCAATGAATATTTCTTCTCCATGTTTACCATGGAAAAAGACTTGAAGACCTGGGGACTTGGGAAATTAGTGGTGATATCTTGGGGGCAGTCCGTATCACAATAGAGGAGGTATTGGATGTATTAGAATGTATGAAGGTGGATAAATCTTCTGGTCCTGACCAGATATATCAAGAGGCAAGAGAGGTAATTGCGGGAGCCCTAGCTAATATTTTTGCATCATTGTTAGCCAGGGGTGAGTTTGTAGAAGTTTAGAAGGTAGCAAATGTTGTGCCATTATTCAAGAAGTGCTGCAAAGAAAAAGCTGGGAACTACAGGCCAGTAAGCCTCACACCTGGGGTATGTGATTACTTGAGGAGATTCTGAGAGATAAGACAGACATACATGATGGGTCAAATGTCCTCCTTTCACACCATAACAATTCCGTGATTCAAAATGGCCCCGTACAAATTAGATAAGGCAAATATATGTATCGCTCAAAGACTGATGTGGGTGAAGTGGGTTGCAATTCATGGACCACTGACATTAGTAATGGGTCTGTACTATTGGGATGGTCTCCAGGGACAAGGACAAATGTCCTTGCCCACTTATTTAGGGACATAGAGAGAATATTAAATTAAATAGTGGGGGCAAAGGATAAAATTTGAAAATATGTGGAAAATTAAAGAGTAGAGATAAGGCGAGACAGGAAAGTATCAATGTGGGAAATGATAAACTGTCCACAAAAGGAAGGGATTGAGACTACAAATCCAAAAACAAGTTGTCAGATCAGATCAGAAATTACAAAAGAATAAAAAAATGAGACAAAAGACTCTGTATTTAAATGTAAGTAATGTTCAAAACAAAATAGATGAATTGAGAGTATGAATTGAAATAGATAAGTACAATTTGGTAACCATTACAGAGACATGGGTACAAGGTGGCATGAATTTCTCCTTGAATACTGAATTTTACATGACTTTAACGAAGAAGTTAGAATAAACATAAAGCTAGGAAAGGTAAAGGAGTGAATATTTAATAGTGGTATTACTACCTTAGAGAAGATGGGCTAAGTGCAGGAAACCTGGATGTGGAAATGAAAACAGTAATAAGTCACAGATGGGTGTGGTGAACTGATCCCCAACAGTTACCACACAGTAGTATGAGATTTAGAGTCATAGAGTGGTAGAGTCATACAGCACAGAAACAGAATCTTCGGTCTAAGTCATCCATGCTGACCCAGTCTCATTAGTCAGCATTTGGCCCACATCCGTCTAAATCTTTCCTAGTCATTAAATGTGGAGAAAGTGAGGTCTGCAGATGCTGGAGATCAGACCTGAAAATGTGTTGCTGGAAAAACGCAGCAGGTCAGGCAGCATCCAAGGAACAGGAAATTCGACGTTTCGGGCATTCCTGAAGAAGGGCTTATGCCCGAAACATCGAAATTCCTGTTCCTTGGATGCTGCCTGACCTGCTGCGCTTTTCCAGTGACACATTTTCAGCAGTATTCATTAAATGTTCTAACTTTACCTGCCTCCAAAGGAAGAAATAATGGGATTGATCAGAAAAGCTCTGTGAGTGGAAAGTCAGATGGCAAAAGTAGTCCAGATATACAATTAATATAATGTTTTCACCATAATTTCTCACCACAACATATTCTTGACAAAGCACCTAGCAGGCTACACTCAATTTGACGTCGTGTAATGAGATAGGAATTAATTACCAATCTCATTGTGAAGGAACCCTGGGAGAGCAGAGATCAGAATATGATTAATGTTATTGGAAAATGATACTGGAATGTGACACAGTGGCTCAGTGGTTAGCCCTGCTGCCGCATGGCATCAGGGACCTGGATTCATTTCCAGCTTCAGGTGACTGTGTGGAGTTTGCACATTCTCCCCATGTCTGCATCTGGAGGCTCTAGTTTTCTCCCACAATCTAAAGATGTGTAGGTTAGTTAAGCAGGTCATGCTAAATTACCCATAGTGTTCAGAGATGTGTAGTATAGGTGTACTAGTCAGGAGAAATATAGAGTAAAAGTGTGGGGGAATGGGTCGGGGTGGAGGGGGGCTTACTCTTCAGATGGTCAGTGTAGATTTGTTGGGCCAAGTGGCCTGTTTCTAGACTGTAGGGATTCTATGAAAATGAGAGAAATATGTATCGGACAGTCCTTTTTTTAAGTTTGGGCAATTATGAGGAAATGCAGTAAAACTGGTTAAAGTGAATTGGCACAAAAGAGTGAAATTATGAGTCACAGAGATGCAGTTAAAAACAGAATAGACATATTTCATACAAAAACTGTGGGTAACCTAAAATGTTAAAGATAGTATCAAACTCAAAGAAAAGGCATTTAATTACACAGAGACAACTGACAGGTCAGAAGATTGAACAGAATGTAAAACAGCAAACATTAATAAGGAGGGAAAAGGTGAGTATGAGAACAAACTGGCAAAATTGTAAAAAGGTATTAAGTTTATGATGAATATGTAAAAAAAAGGAAGCGACTTACTAAAGTGACATTAATCCTATGGAAGATGAATCTGAAGAATTTATAGTGGAAATTATCAAGTTGGCAAGAGATGGCAAATTAATTGACCACGTATTTTGTCTCTGCCTTCACTCAAGAAGATACAAATAACACCCCAGAAGCAATGAATCAACAGTTAAAGGATTGGGGAATTTCAGAAAAATTACAAACACCAGAGAAAGAGAGCTAAGTAAAGTATTGGAGCAATGAGTTGGCAAGTGTTCCGATCTTGATGGACTTCACCCAAGGTTGTAAAAAGAGCTGGCTAATGAGATCTTAGCATCCTTGCAGTGAGGGAGCAGGCGTTTCAGCCTGTTCAGTCCACACCAACCCTCCGAAGAGCATCCCACCTAGATCCACACCCCTATCCTATCCCTATCTTCCTCATGGCTAATTCAACTAATCTACACATTCCTGGACATTACAGGCAATTTAGTATGTCCTATCCACCTAAGCTGCACATCTTTGGATTGGGGAAGAAACTGGAGCACCTGGAGGAAACCCACACAGGCAGTCGGAGAAAGTGCAAACTCCACAGAGTTGCCCAAGGGTGGAATGGAATCTGGGTCCCTGGCGCCATGAGACAGCAGTGCTAATCACTGAGCCACCATGTTACCGTGAAGTAGTTGATGATTTTGTGTTTATTTTTCAAAGCTCCTTTGATTTGGAAGTCTCACTAAACCAGAAAATAATGAAGTTAAAAATCACACAACACCAGGTTATAGTCCAACAGGTTTAATTGGAAGCACACTAATTTTCAGAACTCCTTCATCAGATGGAAGTGGAGGGCTCAATCCTAACACACAGAATTTATAGCAAAAATTTACAGTGTGGTGTAACTGAAATTATACATTGAAAAATTGATTGTCTGTTAAACCTTTCATCTGTTAGAATACATTGATAGTTTCACATCTTTCATGTGTAAATCACAAAATCTTTTTTTAAAAAAGTTGCATTCTCGGGTTAGCTGTTAACAATGGTGATAGCTGCAATGGTGGGCGCTGCAAGACGTGTCAGAGTATGGACATAGATACCACCATTACACGTGGGGACACCTCCCACGTTGTATATGGCAGGTACTCATGTGACTCAGCCAAATTTGTCTATCTTATACGTTGCAGGTAAGGATGCCCGGAGGCATGGTACATTGGGGAAACCGAACAAACGCTATGACAATGGATGAATGGGCACGGCACAACAATCAACAGACAGGAGTCTGTTGGTTCAGTGGACCAGGACATTCAGCCTCGGACCTTGGGGTGACCATCCTCCAAGGTGGACGTCAGGACAGGCAGCAGAGAAAAGTGGCCGAGCAGAGGCTGATAGCTAAGTTCGGTATCCAAAGGGAGGGCCTCAACCGGAGCTTGGGTTCATGTCACATTACAGGTGACCACCATTGCACTATACACACACACAGATACTCCTACACACACACACCTTCGCACGTACACAGGCACTCCTATATACACATACACACGACACACATACGCGCACACAGACACCCACACACACCCTTACAGACACACACACTCCCACACTCTCACATACACCCCCTCACAGACTTAAGACACTCTATACTCACCACACACACACATACACTTTCTCACACTCACAACCCCCAACCTAGACAGACAGACAGACAGACACACACACACACATACACAAAGACCCACATGCACACATATATTTTGTGGGGTGAATTTGTACTTGCAGGGTTACATTGTACTTTGCTCAAAAACTGCATACATTCATGTAGAACTCTGAGCTCAAAAACTGTATGAATTTATGTAAAACTCTGAGCTCAAAAACTGTATGAATTTATGTAAAACTCTGCTATCTCATTTTTTAGATTAGTATCAATCTAAACATCATGGCATAGACAGAGAACACAGGGGGCTAACACCTTCAACATATTGTCTAGCTATCAACATTGTTAACAGCTAACCCGAGAATGCAGCTTTTTAAATAAAAGGTTTTGTGATTTATACATGAAAGAAGTGAAACTATCACTGTATTCTAACAGATGAAAGGCTTAATAAAAATCAATTTTTCAATATGTAATTTCAGTTACACCACACTGTAAATTTTTGCTATAAATTCTGTGTGTTAGGATTGAGCCCTCCACTATCACCTGATGAAGGAGCGTCGCTCCGAAAGCTAGTGTGCTTCCAATTAAACCTATTGGACTATAACCTGGTGTTGTGTGATTTTTAACTTTGTACACCCCCAGTCCAACACCGGCATCTCCAAATCAGAAAATAAAGAAGATGACTCTTTGTTCCAAAGGGGCAAGAAACAGAAAGTAGGAAACATCAGGCCAGTTAGCTTAACATCTATCATGGTGTGAATATTAGAAACTATTATTGAGTTATAAAAGAACACTTAAATAAATTCAAGGCAAACAAGCTGAGTCACCATGATTCTGTCAAAAGGAGGTCACAGTTAATTAATCTCTGGAGCACTTTGAGGAAGCAATGCACTGTATACAAAAAGGTGGATATACTGTGCCTAGATTTTCAGAAGGCATTCATAGAATGTTGCAGTTTTGCAGAAAATGAAAGCCGAGGGTGTTAGGTGTGGCACATTTGGCATGGATTGATATTGGCTGTCTAACAAAAAGTAGTCATTCGGAATAAATGAGTCCTTTGCAGGTTGGCAGGATGCAGTGAATGGTGGGCCACATAGTTCCAGAATGGATTCTCAGCTGTTTGCCATTTATATGAATAACTTCAAGGAAGGGACAAAGGAATGATAGCTCAATTTTCTAATGACACAAGGATAGGTAGGGAAGTAAATTATGAAGATGTATAAGAAGAAAATGTGACTACAGAGTCGAAAAGGGTGGCGTTGGAAAAGCACAGCAGGTCAGGTAACATCCGACGAGCAGGAGAATCGATGTTTCAGGCATAAGCCCTTCATCAAGAATGTAGGGGGAAAGGGGGCTGAGAGAGAAATAGGAGAGCAGGAGTAGGGCTGGGGTGGCCAGGTAGCTGGGAAGATGTTAGATAGATAGAGTTGGGGGGATTAATGTGAGAGGTCAGAGGGGAGGGTAGAGAGGATTGGTGGGAAGGAAGATGGATAGGTAGGTTAGTTCAAGAGGGCAATGTCGAGTTGGAGACTGGATCTAGGATGAGTTGGGGGGAGGGGAGATGAGGAAATGGGTGAAATCAATTTTGATGCTGTGTGATTGAAGGGTCCAAAGGCATTTTTCCTCCAGGCAT
Organism: Hemiscyllium ocellatum; assembly: GCF_020745735.1. Lineage (NCBI taxonomy): Eukaryota > Metazoa > Chordata > Chondrichthyes > Orectolobiformes > Hemiscylliidae > Hemiscyllium > Hemiscyllium ocellatum. The sequence continues at coordinate 43,479,106 of NC_083411.1, read as the reverse complement.
CAGGCGGCTTGGGTTTGGTGGTAGAGGAGGCCGAGGACTTGCATCCCCTTGGCGGAGTGGGGCAGGGGGCAGTTGAAGTGGTCGAGCACGGGGTGTTGGGGTTGTTTGGTACGTGTGTCCCAGAGATGTTGCCTGAAACATTCTGTGAGTTAACATCCTGTCTCCCCAATGTAGAGAGCAATGGACACAGTAGATGAGGTACTTGGATGTGCAGGAAAATCTCTGCTGGATATGGAAGGATCCTCTGGGGCTTTGGATGGAGTTGGGGGGGGATGTAGGCATTGGTTTTACATCTCTTGCAGTGGCAAAGGAAAGTGCTGGGAGTGGAGGATGGGTTGGCGGGGCGCGTGTTATAATGAGGGAGTTGCAGAGGGAATGGTCTCTGCAGAATGCTGATAGGGTAGAGAAGGAAATATATCCTGGTTAGGGATTGGATTGCAGGTGGCAGAAATGGTGAAGGATAATGTGCTGTACTCGGACATTGCTGGGGGTAAATGCTACAAAAAGACATTGATCAGTTAATTGAAAGGGCAAAGATCTGGCAAATGGAGTATAACGTGGGAAAAAGTGAAATTGTCCATTTTGGAATAGAGGTATGTTACCTAACCGGTTGACAGTACAGAGCTCTGCAATGCAGAGGGATTTACATGTCTTAGTTCATTAACTTAAAAAAGGCTAAAATGCAAGTATACCAAGTAATTAGGAAAGTTAATAGAATAATGTCATAAATTGTGAGGGAATGAATACAAGAGTTGTGAGACTATGTGTACAATATTGGACACCTTACTTATAAAGGTGGATCTAAAACCATTGAATGCAGAACAGACAAAGTTTATTTGATTAACACCTGGTTTGGGCAGGTTGCTTTATGGAAAAAGACTGGACAGGCTCAGTTTGTATCTTCTAGAGTTTAGAAGAGCAATGTTTGCTTGACTGAAATACATAAAATCCTGAGGGGTTTTGAAAAGCTCAGTGTGGTAACCATAAATCAGTACAGCACAGAACAGGCCCGTCAGTCCTCAATGTTGTGCCGATTTTTTATTGTACTCAAAGATCAAACTAACTTGCATACCTGACATTTTATGATCATCCATGTGCCTGTCCAAGAATCACTTAAATATCCCTAATGTTTTTGACTCTACTACCACTTCAGGCATGCATTCCACAAACCCACTACTCTCTGTGTAAAGGACCCACTCTTTGACATCTCCCCTAAACCTTCCTCCAATCATCTCAAAATTATCCTCTCTCATGATAGCTATTTCCGCCCTGGGTAAAAGTCTCTGGCTATCCACTCTATCTATGCTTCTCATCATCTTGTACATCTCTATCAAGTCACCTCCCATCCCCCTTCACTCCAATGAGAAAAGCCCTAGCTCCCTCAATCTTTCTCCATAAGATAAGCCCTCCAGTCCAGACAGTATCCTGGTATATCTCCTCTGCACCCTCTCTAAAGCTCCCACATCCTTCCTATAATAGGGCAACTAGAATGGAACACAATATTCCAAGTGTAGACTAACCGAGGCTTTGTGGAGCTGCAGCATAACCTCCTGGCTCTTCAACTCAATCGCCCTGCTAATGAAAGCCAACACACCATACTCCTACTTAACAACTCTCTCAGCCCTACCATGTTTCCTGTTATGGGAGAGTCTAGAACTATGGGTGACAGGTTAAAAATCAATGGACACCCACTAAAAACAGAAGTGAAGTGAATTATGTTCCTGAGTCCTTGAGACCCTGCTTGAAAAGGTTGTGGATTATTTTTATTGAATATTTCTAAGGTGAAGGTGGATATATTCCTGATAAGCAAGGTTATCAGGAATATTATCAGGGGCAGGCAGAATTGCAGATTTGAGGTTAAAATTAGGTCTGCCACGATCTTAACAAGAAGCAGAGCAGTCTCAAGAGACTGAATGACCTACCACTACTCCTTGTTCTAATGTTTGTGTGAATGGTTTGGAATAAAAGCAGATTTACCTCTGCAAACACAACATGTTATCTCCAGCAAGACTGAGCCAGTGGAACCTACTTTACAGAGGGTGCAGGAGGAGATTTACTAGGATGCTGCCTGGGCTGGAGAGCATATCTCATGAAGAAACGTTGAGACAATCGTAATTTCAAGTGTATCCTATATCTCTGGGTCAGTGAAGATGATGAGTAGATCAGCTCTTCAAATGTTGATGATTTTCTGATAATTTGCAAACCACTCATGCTCTTACATGGCCATGACTAAAGTTCAATGTTAAATTCTCCCTTCATGGGAATTTTCAATCCAGACAACCATCTAAGGATGTGGCTCATGACCTAACGGTAACTTTAACAAAAGCTATGATTTCACAGTACTGGATAACTGGTTGTTCAATCAGGGAGAAAAGGTAGTCTTCAGTTACTGTAACAAGGTGGGTTATTTGATCGACAATTCAAGGGTGAACTAGAAGAGAGAAAAACTGATTGAAAAGTAGATGCAGTGGATATGGCAGTGATCAGATGACCATAAGAGCATAAGATATAGGAGCACTGAAGATATATGGTTAACACTGCTGCCTCACAGCACCAGGTATGTGGGTTCAATTCCAGCCTCAAGCGACTGCCTGTGTGATGTTTGCGCAATCTCTCCATGTCTCATGGGTTTCCTCCAGATGCTCTGGTTTTCTCCCAGAGTCCAAAGATGTGTAGATTTGGTGAATTGGCCATGGGAAATGCAGAGTTACAGGGATAGGGTAAGGGGGTAGGTCTGGGCAGGATGCTCTTTGGAGAAATGATATGGACGTGTTGAGCTGAATGGCCTGCTTCCACCTTGTAGGGACTCTATAATGAGGCCATTCAGTCCATTGAGTCTGCCATTCAATTATGGCTGGTATGTTTCTCAACCCTATTCTCCTGCTTTCCCTCTGAAACCCTTAATCCCCTGCTAATCAAGAACCTTTTGGGGCGGCACGGTGGCTCAGTGCTTAGCACTGCTGCCTCGCAGCACTAAGGTCCCAGGTTTGATTCCAGCCTTGGGCAACTGTCTGTGTGGAGTTTGCACATTCTGCGTGGGTTTCCTCCGGGTGCTCCGGTTTCCTCCCACAGTCCAAAAATGTGCAGGTCAGGTGAATTGGCCATGCTAAATTGCCCTTAGTGTTAGGTGCATTAGTCAGAGGGGGGTGTGGGTTACTCTTCAGAGGTTCGGTGTGGACTGGGTGGGCCGAAGGGCCTGTTTCCACACTGTCGGGAATATAATCTTTCTGTTTCAAAGACACTCAATGATTTGGCCTCCACAGCCTTCTGTGGCAATGAGTTCTACAAATTAACCACCCTCTGGCTGAAGAAATTCCATCTCATTTAAGTTCTAAAGGGTTAGGCCTTCCCTCTCAGCCTGTACTCTTGGATCCTCATCTCTCCTAAAACTGGAAGCATTTTCTCCACATCCAATCTATTCAGGCTTCTCAGTATTACGTAAGTTTAAATGAGATCTCCGTTCATCATTCTAAACTAGATTAAGTGCAGACCCAGAATTCTCAACTACTCCTCATATGACAAGCTCTTAATCCTCAGTATCATTCTTGCAAACCTCCTGTAGATCCCCTCAATGGCAGCATATCCTTCCTCAGATACGGGACCCAAAACTGCACACAATATTCCTATGCAATCTGACCTGAGTCTTCTACAGCCTCAGCAGTACATTCCTGTTCTAGTGTGCTGCCCCTTTGAAATGAATGCTAACATTGCATTTGCATTCCTAACTGACAAATGAACATGCAAGTTAATCATAAGGTTAGATTCAATTCCCTACGGTATGGAAACAAACCATTTGGCCCAACAAGTGCACATCAACCCTCTGAAGAGTAACCCATCCAGACTCATCCCCCTAACACCATGGGCAATTTAGCATGACCATTTCACCTGACCTGCATGTCTTTGGATTGTGGGAGGAAACCCACACAGACACGGGGAGAATGTGCAAACACCACACAGTCATCCGAGGCTGGGAGCGAACCTGGGTCCCTGGCACTGTGAGGCAGCAGTGCTAACCACTAAGCTACCATGCCACCCCAAGGAGAGTCTTGAACTCAAATGCCTAAGCCCGTTCATGTTTCAGGTTTCAGAAGCCTTTCCATGTTTAGGAAATAGTTTACACCTCTTCTTCCTACCAAATTCCATCTGTCATTTTTTTGCCCACTTTCCCAGCATGTCCAAGTCCTTCTGCAGCCTCTCCACTTCCTCAACACCACCTGCCCCTCCATCTGTCTTTGTGTCATTTGCAAATTTAGCAACAATTCCCTCAGTTCCTTCATCCAGATCACTATTGTATAATGGGAATAGTTGAGATCCCAACACCGACCCTTGCAAAACTCCGGTAGTCACCAGCTGCCATCCACCCTCTACCTTCTGGCAGTCAGCCATGCCAGTATCTTACTCCTAATACCATGGACTATTATTTATTTAACATCCTCCTGTGAGGCACCTTGTGAAATGTCTTTGGAAGTGTACATGGATCATGTCCACTGGCTCTTTCCTACTGACTTGTTCATTACATCCTCAAGGTATTCTAACAGATCAGTCAGGGAGTATCACCCCTTGAGGAAGCCATGTTGACACAGCCCTGTGTTATCATGTACTTCGTAATACTCTGCAATCTATTCCTTAATAATTGAATCTAAAATTTTAACAATGACTAAGGTCAGGCTAACTGTCTCATTCTGTCTTCTGCCTCCCTCTACTTATGCAGGGATGTTACACTAGCTATTGTCCAGTCCTCTGGAGCCCTCCCTGACTCCAGTGATTCCTGAACGATCACCATCAATACCTCGACAATCTCCTCAGCTACCTCCGTCAGAACTCTGGGATGTAGTCTATCTGGTCTGCGTGATTTATCCACCTTGAGACCTCTCAGCTTCCCCAGCACTTTCTCCTTAGTGATAGCCACTACAGTCACCTTTGCCCCCTGACTCTGTTGAAATTCTGGTATACTGATAGTTTCTTCCACTGGGGAAACTGATCAGGCCATAAATGCCTTTGAATGCCCCCAATGTCAGGTTATGGAATGGTGCATTTCAATGTTCTTTAATATTTTTGTGGTTTAAGCACTGTGATAATGAATGATTTGGACTGATACTTATGTTTTTGGGCTCAGTGCGAGTTGGATTGAATTTGATAGATAATTCTTACCACATGCTGAATGGGTTTTTCTTTATATATCTTATTAAACCAGCTCCATTAATTGGCCCTCGTGGTGAGTATCTGATCCTGCTCAACTTAACAGGCTCCATTTTGTGAACAATTCACCATTCACTAAAGATCCCATAACTCACTGGTGCCAATGCCATCTTTAAAACAACAAGAACATCTCTTCTTCTGGAAGCTAAGGGAATTTGGCTTGTCCATAAAGACCCTCACCAACCTTTATGGATACACCACAGAAAACATTCTATCTGGATGCATAGTGGCCTGGCATGACAACTGTTCTGCCCACAACCATAGGAAAATGCAGAAAGTTGTGACCACAGATCAGACCATGACGCAAGCCAACCTCTTATTCATTGATTCCATCTACACTTCTCATCGTCGTGGAAAGGCACTTAATATCATCAAAGACCCCTCACACCTCAATTATAATCTCTTCCAAAATCTTCCATCAGGCAGAAGATGTAAAAGCTTAAAACATGTACCAACAGGTTCAGGAACAGCTTCTTCCCTGCGGTTATTAGATGGCTGAATGGACCTCACCAATTTCAAATCTAATGTTGATCTTGCTTTTGTACCACATCCTGTGCAGCCATAATTTTGTATGCCACATTCTGTTCGACCTGGACATCCTTGTATGTTATGACATGCCTGTACTGCTAGCAAAACAAGACTTTTCACCGTACTTAGGTACACGTGACAAAAATAAATCAAATCAAATCAAATCAAATTAAAAGCCTGGTGTGCATCCAGACTAGCAGTTAGTCTGCAGCTGCCTTGTATGGTTGCTAACATTTTCTCCAAACACAGCTGACAAGGTGGAAATTGATACCTATCTTTACAGGCAGGATTCTGGAGATCCTTACTGAGAAAGTAGTGCACAGGCAAGATTTCCTTTTCCCTTAAGGACCAGCAGTAATCCACAACACCAGACCATGCTTGCCTGCCTGAGGTTGCCATCCAATCAGTACAATCCACAGGAAGGCACGCAATGAAGGAAGAAGCTCAATGTACTTCCCCACTCTGCCAGCACGAGTGCCACAACCTTCTCTCTGATACCTCACATTCATTCTGTCTCTAATAGCGCCTTCCACTGAGCCTTATTCACTACCATTGTCTCTATTGCCTGCAATGTCCTCCCTCACTCGCTGTTACCAACCCCAATCCACAATACCATTCCCTCTGAACTGCTTACTCACTCATTTAGGACACCTTCCCAACTGTACCAATGGGAATACCTTAATACCTGCCTCTCTTATTCTAGGAGAGAAACAGTCTAAATAAGGCAGGCAGAGTCAAGGCCAGTGGTGAGCTGCCTGACATTCGGCTCTTCATCCCTCATGAGGACATGATCGTGACTCTGACCACCCGAAGCAGGGACTGATATCGGGGGCTGCCTTTGACATACTGTGCCAGGACTAGCTGAGGGAGGACTGTCCACCTTGACTGGATTGAGGACTGCTGATAAACATGGTGAGCAATTTCTTGCCAAATACTACATTGCAGCAGTAGTAATTTGAGCCTGGTATGTCTAGATGTGAGGGCAATATAAGGCAGGAATACTGCAAGCATCCAGGTGCACTCAGTGATTAAATGCTAAGGCATCAAGTGGAGAGTCTGGAGCTGTAGCTTGTAGTATTGGCATGGATAGAACATTGGCTAATTATGAGAAAACATAGGGCTGGCATAAGGGGATTTCTCAGGATGGCAACTAGTGGAGCGCTACATAGGGATCAGTGCTGGGGCCACAATTATTTGCAATATATGGAGTTAGGCCACAGATCATCTATGATCTCACTGAATGACAAGAAGTTCAATTGGCTAAATGGCCTACATCTATTGCTAGGAGACAGTAAGGGCTGTAGATGCTGGAAGTCAGTGTCAATAGATATGAAGCTGGAAGATCACAGCAGGCCAGATAGCCGAGAAACAGAAAAGCCAATGTTTCAGGCTGAAACCCTCCTTCAGGACACTATGCCTGTTTCTAATTTCCTAAAATACATTAATGACTTGGATGAGGAAAGTGAATGTACAACTGTCAAGTTTGAGAATAACATAAAAAATAAGGGAAGGGCAATTGGTGAGGATGACACAAAGAGCCTGAAAAGGGAAATGGATTGATCAAGAGGAAGGGGCTCAAACTGGAAAATGGAATAGTGTGGGGGACCACTTTTAAAGGAGCTGCTTAGTCTTTAAATGGGGAAAGACTGCAAAATGAAGGATTTGAGAGTTATTGAGTTATACAACATGGAAACACATCTTTTGGTCCACTTCATTTGTGCTGACTAGGAATCCCAATCGGACCAATCCTGTGCCAGCATTTGGCCCATATCCCTCTAAACCATTCCTATTTATGTACCCGTCCAGATGCCTTTGCAAAATTATAATTGTGACCACTTTCATCACTGTCTCTGGCTGTTCATTCCATACACACACCATCCTCTGCATGAAAACGTTACACCTCAGGTACTTTTCATATCTTGCCAGTCTCATCTAAATCCACGGCCTCTAGTTTTGGACTCTCCACTCCTAGAAAAAAGACATTGGTTATTCATCCTATCCATGTCCCTCATCATTTTATAAATCTCTACAAAGCCACTCCTGGGCCTCGAACGCTCCAGGGAAAAAAGCCTCAGCCTCATCAGCCCCTCCCGATAGATGATCTGTGGCCTAACTCCATATATTGCAAATAATTGTGGCCTCAGCACTGATTCCTATGTAGCGCTCCACATCTCACATCTATTGACAATACCTCCAGTGCTGGCATCATCCCCGTAAATCTTTTCTGCAACCTCTCAAACTTAACAACATCCTTCCTATAGAGGGTGAACAGAATTGTATGCAGTATTCTAAAAGTGACCTCACCAATAACCACAACATGAATTCTAATTTCTATACTCAATATTCTGACCAATGAAGGCTAACCTGCCAAATGCTTTCTTCACATGCTGACTTCCTGCGACTCCAGTTTCCAGGAATTATGCACCTGTGCCTCTAGGTTTCTTTGTTTGGCAACACTACCTTGGCCCTACCATTAAGGGTATAAATCCTGCCCTGGCTTACCTTACCAAAATACAATACCACACATTTATCTAAATTAAACTCTATTTGCCACTCTTTGACCCACTGGTCTATCTGTTCAAGGTCCCATTGTATTCTGAGATAATCTTCTGCACTATCACTGACACCATCTATGTTGGTGTTATCTGCAAACTTACTAACCTTATCTGCTGTATTCACATCCAAAGCATTTATATAAATTGTGAAAAACAGTGGAACCAGCAATAATCCTTGTGGCGTACCACTGGTAATAGGCCTCCAGTCTGAAAAACGATACTCTAATATGACCTTCTGACTCTTACCTTCGAATCAATTTTGAATCCAGTTGGCTAGTGGCCCCTGAATCCAATGTAATCTAACTTTACTAACCAATCTGCCATGTAGAACCTTGTCAAATGCTTTATTGAAGTCCATATAGACATCTGTCACACTGCCTTCATGAATTGTCTTCATCATCTCTTCAAAAGTTTCAATCAGACATGATTTCTCATGCACAAAGCTATGTCGATTATCACTAATCAACCCTTGCCTGTAAATCCTGTCCCCTAGAATCCCCTCCAATAAGCTGGGTGCGTGTGTCCCTGATCACACAACATTCTTGCTGCATCACTAATGTGGGATATAGATAAAGTAGTGTTACTTCTGCAATTATAATTACTTATACAAAGTAAATGAACTCACACCAGTGTGTAATTGTTTCAGCCAAGAGCTGAGTCAACAAGAATGGAAACTATGTGGAGGAAATACATAATTGATTTTTTGTATTAACTAAAATTGTATGCAAGAATGAAACGGGACTGCAAAACAATGGTAGAAATTACAGACGAATAGATAAGATGCTGTGAGGGGAGGCAGTTAAACTAGATACGCCTGTACAAACAGTAGGTATAAATATCTGTTTCCCACTTTTACAGAAACACAGGAACAAACCCCAATTAAAAGGGTCTTAACGATCTGTATGAGAGGGGAGGCACAGATGGAGGGAGTAGATAATGGTAAGGAAAGGATATGCCTAACAATGACCCACAGCGGGATGAGGTCAAACAGCCTTATGAGGCCAGAAATAAGCATTTTGTCACGGACAAGGCCGGATAAGGTAAGAGATAAACAGGAGTAATGGGTACCGGTCTTAGGCAAGTGGAAGATGTAAACAGGGGAGGAGCAATGAAATAAAAAAAATAGATACCAAATTATATGAATATCGAATATTTGTTGAATTCGGTGTGTGTTTTGTCCCTGCCTTGTGGACAGTGGACATCGCACCCACTTGCAAGTGTGAAATAAATGACACTACTGATTCAGATCTTGTCTCAGACTGAAATTATTGAAGTGAGTGAGCTTTGTTTCTCACACTAAAATGAGAGTTGCTGTTGCAGCCTGAGTTGCATTGTACAAGTGCAGAAGCATCCTGTAAGTGAACTGAAGATGTGCCATGAACATTCTTGGGGGTTAACACATACCAGATGCCAGATGCCAAATGTCAGTGTCTGTGAATGTACAAAGTTAAAAATCACACACTAGGTTATAGTCCAACAGGTTTACTTGGCAGCAATATCTTTGGGAGCACTGCTCTTTCATCGGGTATTTGTGGGACAGGATAGGATTTGTATAGGGACAGGATGAATTCGTTTAGAAGCAGATGGCTGGCTATCAGTAAAGTAAAAGAGGAAATGAGAAAAGAGTAAGCTTTCATGTTGCTGGTTGCTTTTCAACCCTGTAAAAAACTGAGAGAAACATTGGCAGGTAAGGCAGAGAGCAAGATAGAGTGGTTTGTTCTTAGTATTTGTCTCATTTAAAAAGGGCAATCAACAAACCCATCCACTAAAGTATTTCAAAGGCCATTGCACTGTGCTCTCCTCAGCTTTACACCCCTCAATGTTCTCCTTTGGTTCAGCTTTCACCTGTATGTGTAAGTATAACTGCTACATTAATTACTATACTATCCACTTTGAAGACTAGTGAAGAGGGACTTGAAAAAGGAGGGGCAACTGCACAGTATGTGCTGTGAGAGAAACCAACGTTGACATGAGAATAGTCCACTCCTTTGGAGCTCCTCCAGACCAAGGAGCTTTAGGCCAAAGGTAGCAACAATCAACATGACGCAACATGAACATCAGTGAGAGGGGGAGCTCTGGAAAATACACCTGAGGAATGGATATAAGGGGAAAGAGGCAATGTCTGAGTATTTTTAATTTTAGTTCTGATGGAGAGTTATTAAAACATGAGATTCTCTTAACAAAGCTATGTTGACTATCCCTGATTAATCTGTTCCTTAACAAATAATAGTTGATCTGACTCTTCAGTGTTGGTTTTAATTGTTTATCCACCACCAGGGTCAGATTGAGTAGTCCATAAATAACTTAATCCATCCTCACACCCTTTTTGGACAATAGTACAGTGTTTGTTTGCAAACATTCAGTCCTATGTTACCTTGCTTGTACCTGGTGAGGATTAGAAAATCATCCCAGAGCATCTGTCATTTCCTTCCTGGTTTCCTTTAATGCTTAGGATAGAAATAGTTGGGCCATAAGATCACAGGAAAAAGGAGCAAAAATTAGGCTATTCAGCCCATCAAATCTGGTCCACCATTCAATCATGGCTGATAAGTTTCTCAACCCCATTCTTCTGCTTTTTCCCCATCACCCTTAATCCTCTGATATTAAGAACCTATCTATCTCAGTGTTAAATATACTCAATGTGCAGATCTCCACAGCCTTCTGTGGCAGCAAATTCCATAGATTCCCCACTCTCTCACTGAAGAAGATTTTCCTTATTTCCCTTTTATAAGGTCTTCCCATTACTCTTAGGCTGTGCCCTCAGGTCCTAATCTTTCCTACCGATGGAAACATCTTCCCAACATCTACTCTGTCCAGGACATTCTGTATTCCATAAGTTTTAATTAGATCGCCCCTCATTCTTCTAAACTCCATCGCGTATCAATCCAGAAACCTCAAACATTCCTGTGGGTGACAGAAAAAATGGATAAAGTGTTAAAGAAAACATATTGGGGGCTTCCCTTCATTGCCTTAGGTTTTGAATGCAAGAGCAGAAATGCAATGTTGGAACTATAGAAGAGACTGGATAGGCCATAGCTGGAGTTCTAGTCACCACATTACAGGAAAGACACATTGCTCAAGAGGCAACACAGAGGAAATTTACAAGAATGCTGTCAGAATTTCAGCTATGAGGAATGATTGGAGGTACTAAGCTTATTTTTCTTAGTGTGTGCTGGTGGATGATTTAATTGAGGCATACAAAATAATAAGGGACTTGGACAGAGTGGACCGGGAAGACCTGTTACCCCTGGTGGACATAGATTTAAGGTGGTTGATAAAACGATCAGAGCAGACAAGAGGAAAACCCTTTCTATCCCTGAGGGTGGGGTGGGTGGCTACAATTCACTGTCCAATTTGGTGTTTGAAGCGCAAACCCTCAACACATTTAAAACGATCCTGGATTTACATCTGCAGTACTGCAACTTGCAAGGCTACAAAGTTGCATCAGAATGTGGTAGCTACCTTATTCAGCTAGTACAGATGCAATAGGCCACTAGCCACTTTCTGTAATGTAACCTTTCTACAGTTCCACTGGTGCTGGGCTGAAACCCCTGGCAAGTTTTAAAAATACCTGGATGGTCTCTTAAAACGTACTAGAACCAAATGGGCTATGAATCAAAAGCTGCAAGGTGGGATTAGTTTACATTGCTCATTTACCAATGGCAGACACTATACGTTGAATGGCGTCTGTTTGAGATGTTGATTAATTTTTAGTAGAATCCCTACAGTGTGGAAACAGGTCATTCTGCCCAACAAGTCCACATTGATCCCACCGAAGAGAAACCCACCCAGAGCCATTCTCCTACCTTATTACTTTGCGTTTCCCCTAAATGATGCACCTAGCCTACCCTGAACACAATGGGGCAATTTAGCATGGCCAATTCACCTATCCTGCACATCTTTGGATTGTGGGAGAAAACTGGAGCGCCCAGAGGAAACCCACACAGACACGGGGAGAATGTGCTAACCACTGAGACACTGTGCTGCCCCAAATGTTTTCTCCAATGGTCAGCATTTTGGACAATATTGGACAATATTGGCCATGAAATAGTGTTTGAATAATTTTGCACATAGATTGGAGCTTAATAATGAGGTGGAATATTCAGCAGACTTGTTTAATCAAATAAAAGCAAAATACTGCAGATGCTGGAAATCTGAAACAAACACAAAGAATGCTATGGGGGAGTGTGTGTGTGTGTGTGTGTGTGTGTGTGTGTGTGTGTGTGTGTGTGTGTGTGTGCATTGTAGTGTGACATGAGGCCACACTGGGCCCCAGTTGAGACCATCCCCATAGGTATCAAACTTGGCTGTCAGCCTCTACTCGGACACTTTGTGTTGTTGGAGAAAGTGAGGACTGCAGATGCTGGAGATCAGAGCTGAAAATGTGTTGCTGGAAAAGAACAGCAGGTCAGGCAGCATCCAAGGAGCAGGAGAATTGACATTTTGGGCATGAGCCCTTCTTCAGGAATGAGGAAAGTGTGCCAAGCAGGCTAAGATAAAAAGTAGGGAGGAGGGACTTGGGGAAGGGGCATTGGAAATGTGATAGGTGGAAGGAGGTTAAGGTGAGGGTTTTAAGGTGAGGGTGATAGGCCGGAGTGGATGTGGAGGCCAAGAGGTCAGGAAGAAGATTGCAGGTTAGGAAGGTGGTGCTGAGTTTGAGGGTTGGGACTGTGACAAGGTGGGGGGAAGGGAAATGAGGAAACTGGAGAAATCTGAGTTCATCCCTTGTGGTTGGAGGGTTCCTAGGCGGAAGATGAGGCGCTCTTCTTCCAGCCGTTGTGTTGCTATGATCTAGTGATGGAGGAGTCCTTGGTGGAGTGGGAGGAGGAGTTGAAGTGTTGAGCCAAGGAGTGGTTGGGTTGGTTTGTCCGGGTTCTCTGAAGCGTTCCACAAGCAGGTGGCCTATTTCACCAATACAGAGGGGGCCACATCAGGTGCAGCAGATGCAGTAAATGACGTGTGTGGAGGTGCAAGTGAATTTGTGATGAATATGGAAGGATCCTTTGGGTATGTGTGTGTGTATGTGCCTGCCTCTTCGTAGGGTATGTGGAACAGTCCATCTTCCGCAGCTACACAGACACCACCCCCCCACCTTTTCCTCCGCTACATCGATGACTGTATCAGCGCTGCCTCGTGCTCCCACGAAGAGGTTGAACAGTTCATCCACTTTACCAACACCTTCCACCCCGACCTCAAATTTACCTGGACCGTCTCAGACTCCTCCCTCCCCTTCCTAGCCCTCTCCAGTTCTATCTCGGGCGACCGAATCAACACGAACATTTACTATAAACTGACCGACTCCCACAGCTACCTAGACTACACCTCCTCCCACCCCGCCCCCTGTAAAAATGCCATCCCATATTCCCAATTCCTCCGTCTCCGCCGCATCTGCTCCCAGGAGGACCAGTTCCAATACCATACAACCCAGATGGCCTCCTTCTTCAAAGACCACAATTTTCCCCCAGACATGATCGACAATGCTCTCTACCACATCTCCTCCACTTCCCGCTCCTCCGCCCTTGAGCCCCGCCCCTCCAATCGCCATTAGGACAGAACTCCACTGGTCCTCACCTACCACCCCACCAACCTCCATATACATCATATCATCCGTCGTCATTTCCACCACCTCCAAACGGACCCCTCCACCAGGGATATATTTCCCTCCCCTCCCCTATCAGTGTTCTGAAAAGACCACTCCCTCTGTGACTCCCTCATCAGGTCCACACACCCCACCAACCCAACCTCCACTCCCGACACCTTCCCCTGCAACCGCAAGAAATGCAAACCTTATGCCCACACCTCTCCCCTTACTTCCCTCCAAGGCCCCAAGGGATCCTTCCATATCCGCCACAAATTCATCTGCACCTCCACACATCATCTATTGCATCTGCTGCACCCGATGTGGCCTCCTCTATATTGGGGAGACAGGCCGCCTATTGTGGAACATTTCAGAGAGCACCTCTGGGACACCCTGACCAACCAACCCAACCACCCCGTGGCTCAACACTTCAACTCCCCCTCCCACTCCATTAAAGACATGCAGGTCCTTGGACTCCTCCATCTCCAGATCATAGCAACACGACGGCTGAAGGAAGAGCGCCTCATCTTCCGCCTAGGAACCCTCCAACCACAAGGGATGAACTCAGATTTCTCCAGTTTCCTCATTTCCCCTCCCCTCACCTTGTCTCAGTCCCAACCCTCGAACTCAGCACCGCCTTCCTAACCTGCAATCTTCTTCCTGACCTCTCCGCCCCCACCCCCACTCCGACCTATCACCCTCACCTTATCACCCTCACCTTAACCTCCTTCCACCTATTGCATTTCCAACGCCCCTCCCCCAAGTCCCTCCTCTCTACCTTTTATCTTAGCCTGCTTGGCACACTTTCCACATTCCTGAAGAAGGGCTCATGCCCAAAATGTCGATTCTCCTGCTCCTTGGATGCTGCCTGACCTGCTGCGCTTTTCCAGCAACAAATTTTCCACTTTGTGTTGCTGCCTTTCCCAAAGTCCACCTTGGAGGATGATCACCTGAAAGTCCAAGGCCAAATGTCCCGGACCACTGAAGTATTCCCTGATTGGGAGGAAACCTACCTGTCCCATGATCATTGTGCAATGTCTATTCATCCATTATCATAGCATCTGCTTGGTCTCACTAATGTACCATGCCTCAGGGTATCCCTGCCTGCACTGTATGAGATAGGCAACGTTGGTCGAGTCCCATGAGTACCTGTATCTGTATGAATACAAATACCTGAATGTAATTTAAAAGGTATTCTCGAATTTACATATTAAAGAGCCTAAACCAGCATATCCCATCCTAAAAGATGCAAGACAGAATCGAAGCTTGTTTAATATATCATTACAGCTCCAAGACACTGTAATCCTTTTGCTGTAAATCCTGTGTCTTCTGGTCCTGCTCCACAACCACCTAAATTAAACCTATTGGACTATGACCTGGTGTTGTGTGATTTTTAAGTTTTGTTCACCCCAGTCCAACAGCAGCACCTTAAAAGCTGTGGAGAGAGAAAAACAGGATTGACATTTCAAGCCTGGTATGACTTGCTTATTCAAGGTTTCCAGTGAAACTAGAAAACAAAACAAATTCTTAATATGTTCTTTGTGTAAATCTCTGGCAGTACTTCAAATACTGTTCCCAGACGATGAGATGACATTCCAATGCCTTAGCCCCATAGGGGTTTGAAAATTTCTACGTTAGTTGTCCACTTCCTTGTCTAAAACAAAGACAACAAGATAGACTGAAACTGCGTGATTAGATGTGTTACTATTCACATGCTTTTTAAGTTATTGTTCTATGAAAACGTGACTATGGAATTTGCACAAACAAACGCAGTAACATAATTAATAAGGCAAAGGTTTTCATTCGAGAAGTAATTGACTTATCAAAGCTTGATTTTCATCAACTCAATGTTATATACCTCTGGTTTGTGGACCTAGTCCTACTGCCCCCCCTGACCACGACCTCATCTCCCTTCACTAAACCATCATCGCCAGGACCATCCACAACCTCATCACTTCAGGGGAGCTCCACCCACAGCCTCCACGCAGTCCTCACTTTCTCTCTGTTTCATGTTTCAACTCAATCTGAGGGGCATATTGTTGTAAGCTTACTTTCCTGAAATTTGGCCTGATTTAACACATGGTACAGATTTGCAATAAATCAGGTGGATTGATATGAAAAGTTAGTTCACCAACTGCAACTAGTTTATTTTGTTAGTTAAGAGGTTCAATGTGATGGGCTTTGCTATTAAACCTGCTTGTCCAAAATGACGGCAACGGAGTCAATAGCATCCAGGCTGTTGAGCTTGGGTTTCTTCCATTCCATCCACTTTTCTTTTTTTCCTTCTTTTCTTTTTTTCCTTTTCATTAGTTCTTTAGTTTTTTACAACTTATCTTTGAGAGACCGCTTGGTCATGGTGGTGCCGCTGTGATATTTAAGGATGACATCAGGGTGGTGAACAATGATAAAGGTTCTGTGGAGAATCAGGTTGAATTCATTTGGGTGGACATTAGAAATTCTAAGAAAAAAAGTCACTGACAGGCGTAATCTATAGGCCACAAATAATAGTATCATATTGGAGCAAACAATACGCAAACAAATAACTAATGCCTATAAAAATGGTACAGTAATAGGGCGGCACAGTGGCTCAGTGGTTAGCGCTGCTGCCTCACGGCACCAGGGTCCCAGATTCAATTCCAGCCTCGGGCAACTGTCTGTGTGGCGTTTGCACATTCTCCCTGTGTCTGCGGTTTCCTCCGGGTGCTCTGGTTTCCTCCCACAGTCCAAAAATGTGCCACCGTGCCACTCCAAAAGGTCTGTGATTAGTCAGGGGATTAAGGGTTTCAGAGAGAAAGCAGGGTAATAGGGTTGAGAAACATACCTGCCATAATTGAATGGCAGACTCAATGGGCTGAATGGCCTCATTATAGAGTCCCTACAAGGTGGAAGCAGGCCATTCAGCTCAACAAGTCCATATCAATTCTCCAAAGAGCATCCTGCCCAGACCTACCCCCTTACCCTATCCCTGTAACTCTGCATTTCCCATGACCAATTCACCTAACCTACACATCTTTGGACTCTGGGAGAAAACCAGAGCATCCGGAGGAAACCCATGAGACATGGAGAGATTGCGCAAACTCCACACAGGCAGTCGCTTGAGGCTGGAATTGAACCCACATACCTGGTGCTGTGAGGCAGCAGTGTTAACCATATATCTTCAGTGCTCCTATATCTTATGCTCTTATGGTCATCTGATCACTGCCATATCCACTGCATCTACTTTTCAATCAGTTTTCCTCTCTTTTAGTTCACCCTTGAATTGTCGATCAAATAACCCACCTTGTTACAGTAACTGAAGACTACCTTTTCTCCCTGATTGAACAACCAGTTATCCAATACTGTGAAATCATAGCTTTTGTTAAAGTTACCGTTAGGACATGAGCCACATCCTTAGATGGTTGTCTGGATGGAAAATTCCCATGAAGGGAGAATATAACATTGAACTTTAGTCATGGCCATGTAAGAGCATGAGTATTTTCAGAAAATCACCAACATTTGAAGAGCTGATCTACTCATCATCCTCACTGACCCAGAGATATAGGATACACTTGAAATTACGATTGTCTCAACGTTTCTTCATGAGATATGCTCTCCAGCCCAGGCAGCATCCTGGTAAATCTCCTCCTGCACCCTCTGTAAAGCAGGTTCCACTGGCTCAGTCTTGCTGAAGGTAACATGCTGTGTTTGCAGAGGTAAATCTGCTTTTATTCCAAACCATTCACACAAACATTAGAACAAGGAGTAGTGGTAGGTCATTCAGTCTCTTGAGACTGCTCTGCCTCTTGTTAAGATCGTGGCAGATCTAATTTTAACCTCAAATCTGCAATTCTGCCTGCCCCTGATAATATTCCTGATAACCTTGCTTATCAGGAATATATCCACCTTCACCTTAGAAATATTCAATAAAGATATTCCACAACCTTTTCAGGCAGAGTCTCAAGGACTCAGGATCATAATTCACCTCACTCCTGTTTTTAGTGGGTGTCCATTGATTTTTAACCTGTCACCCATAGTTCTAGACTCTCCCATAACAGGAAACATGGTAGGGCTGAGAGAGTTGTTAAGTAGGAGTATGGTGTGTTGGCTTTCATTAACAGGGCGATTGAGTTGAAGAGCCAGGAGGTTATGCTGCAGCTCTATAAAGCCTCGGTTAGTCTACACTTGGAATATTGTGTTCCATTCTAGTTGCCCTATTATAGGAAGGATGTGGAAGCTTTAGAGAGGGTGCAGAGGAGACATACTAGGATACTGTCTGGACTGGAGGGCTTATCTTATGGAGAAAGATTGAGGGAGCTAGGGCTTTTCTCATTGGAGTGAAGGAGGATGGGAGGTGACTTGATAGAGATGTACAAGATGATGAGAAGCATAGATAGAGTGGATAGCCAGAGACTTTTACCCAGGGCAGAAATAGCTATCATGAGAGAGGATAATTTTGAGATGATTGGAGGAAGGTTTAGGGGAGATGTCAAAGAGTGGGTCCTTTACACAGAGAGTAGTGGGTTTGTGGAATGCATGCCTGAAGTGGTAGTAGAGTCAAAAACATTAGGGATATTTAAGTGATTCTTGGACAGGCACATGGATGATCATAAAATGTCAGGTATGCAAGTTAGTTTGATCTTTGAGTACAATAAAAAATCGGCACAACATTGAGGACTGACGGGCCTGTTCTGTGCTGTACTGATTTATGGTTACCACACTGAGCTTTTCAAAACCCCTCAGGATTTTATGTATTTCAGTCAAGCAAACATTGCTCTTCTAAACTCTAGAAGATACAAACTGAGCCTGTCCAGTCTTTTTCCATAAAGCAACCTGCCCAAACCAGGTGTTAATCAAATAAACTTTGTCTGTTCTGCATTCAATGGTTTTAGATCCACCTTTATAAGTAAGGTGTCCAATATTGTACACATAGTCTCACAACTCTTGTATTCATTCCCTCACAATTTATGACATTATTCTATTAACTTTCCTAATTACTTGGTATACTTGCATATTATCACCTGAGACCAATATCCTGGGGGAATGTTTGCTAGAACAGTTGGGGAGGTTTAAACTAATATTCCAAGGGGATAGGAACCTGTGTAAGGAGGAAGGACAAAAACAAATGTTAGAAAAGGGAATAAGAAAAGTGATAGGCAGTGAAACCAAGGACAAAATTTAACTGGGACTATTGGGAAAAGTATTGGAAGTGAGAGAAGCAATATTAGAGTCACAGACTCATAGAGATGTACAGCATGGAAATAGACCCTTCGGTTGAACCTGTCCATGCCGACCACATATCTAGTCCCACCTGCTAGCACCCGGCCCATATCCCTCCAAACCCTTCCTATTCATATATCCATCCAAATGCATCTTAAATGTTGAAATTGTACCAGCCTCCAGCACTTCCTCTGGCAGCTCATTCCAGACATGTACCACCTCTGTGTGAAAAATTCCCCCTTAGGTCTCTTTTATATCTTTCCCATCTCACCTTAAACCTATGCCCTCTAGTTCTGGACTCGCTGAACTAGTGGATGAACTAATGGTGCAGACAGATGTAAATGGGTATAATATAATTGGGAACACAGAGTTCATGGGAAGATTTGGAGCTCAGGTTGTGGATGAGATCATTGACTTGCTTGCTGAGCTGTAAGTTTGTTTGCAGATATTTCATCACCATGCTAGGTAACATTATCAGTGAGCCTCTAATGAAAGTGCTGGTGTTTTGTCCCGCTTTCTATTTATGTGTCTTGGTTTGTTGAGGTGGGTGGTGCCATTTCTGGTTGTGTTTCTTAGTGGTTGGTGTATGGGGGTTGTTAATTGTTAATGTTGTTAATGGAGTTTCAGGTTGAGTGCCAGGCCTCCAGGGATTCGCATGCATGTCTTTGTTTGGCTTGTCCTAGTTGTCCCGATTGAATTAGTGTCCTTCTTTGCCTGTGTGTATGGGCACAAGTGATAGTTGATCATGTCTCTTGGTGGCTAGTTGGTGTTTGTGTATCCTGATGGCTAGTTTTCTTCAGGTTTGCCCAATGTAATGTTTGTGGCAGTCTTTACATGATACTTTATATATAACATTGGTTCTGTTAGTTGTAAGTATGGGATCTTTTATACACGTCAATAGTTGTCTTAGTATAGTTGTTGGTTTGTGGGCTACAATGATACCAAGGGGTGGGATCAGTCTGGTGGTCATTTCCAATATGTCCTTGATGTATGACAGGGTGACCAGTGTTTCTGGACATGTTGTGTCTTCCTTTTGTGGTCTGTTGTGCAGACGGACTATGTTTTCTGGGTAGCCTTTGTTTTTGAATGCACCATATAGGTGTTCTTCTTCAGCTTTGCACAGCTCTGGGGTGCTGCGGTGTGTTATGGCTAGCTCGAACAATGTTCTGATGCAGCTCTGTTTACGGATGTTGGGGTGGTTGCTGTTGTAGTTGAGTACTTGATCTGTTTGCTTGCCCTTCATGTATAAGCTGGTCTGGAGCTCACCATTGGCCTTGTGTTCGACCATTATGTCCGTTGTTGGGATTATGGCAACATGGCTGCAGGGTGACCAGGGATGGGAATTGAATGTCCCAGGATACTTGGGACAGACAGGCAAAAAGGAAAAGGTGGTGGATTGGCATTGCTAGTTGAAGAGGACATTAACACAATTTTGAGAAAGGCCATCAGCTCTGACAATGTGGAGTCTGTATGGGTAGACTTGAGAAATAGCAATGGGCAAAAAATATGAATGGGTGTCATAAATATACCACCAAAGTGCAGTGGTGATGTTGAGAATGGCATTAAACAGGAAATTAGAGGTAGATGTGATAAGGGAATGAGTGATTCTAAGCTGCACATAGATTGGGCAAATCAAATTAGCCCCAGTGCCAGAGAGGAGTAATTCCTGGAGTGTATACAGGATGGTTCTCTTGACCAATATGTGGAGGAACCAACTGCAGAGCAGGCCATATTGGACTGCGTCTTGTGTAATGAGAAGGGAATAATTGCCAATCTGACTATGTGAGACCACTTGGATGAGTGACCATAACATTATAGAATTTTTTATCAAGGTGGATAGTGAGATAGTTGATTCGGAGACTTGGTGGCTGAATTTTAATAAAGGAAACTATGAAGATATGAGGTGTGAGTTGGCCTTGATTGACTGGGAGAGTTACTTAAAGGGGTGATAGTGGATAGGCAATGGGAAACACTCAAGGAATGCATGAGGGTACTGAAACAACTGCTTATTCCTGGCTAGCACAAAAGCAAAATGGGTAAGAGGGCTAATCAATGGCTTACGAAGGAAATTAAATATAGTATCCAAGCCAAGGAAGAAGCATACAATTTGGCCAAGAAAAATAATAGCTCTGTGGATTGGGAGCAGTTTAAACTTCAATAAAGAAGGACCAAGGAATTCATTAAAAAGGGGAAAAATACATTACAAAAGTAAACTTGCAGGGAACATAAAGACTGACATGAAGTGTTTTTGTAGATATGTGAAGAGAAAGAGATTGGTGAAGAGAAATGTAGGTCCCCTCCAGACAGAAACAGGGGAATGTATAATTGAGGATGAAGAAATGGCTGAGCAACTGAACACATACTTTGGTTCTGACTTCACAAAAGACGACACAAATCAGGTACCAGAAATGTTGGAGAATGCAAGATTTAGTGAGAGGGAAGAACTGAGGGAGATTTAATGTTAGTAGAGAAATGATGCTGGGAAAATTGATGGGATTGAAGGTAAATAATTCCCCAAGGCTTGATAATCTACATCCCAGAGTACTTAAGGAAGTGGCTCTAGAAACAGTGGATGCACTCGTGGTCATCTTCCTGGATTCTACAGACTCTGGAACAGTCCCTGCAGATTAGAGGGTAGTTAATGTCACTCCAATAGTCAAAAAAGGAGGGGGGATGGTAGAGAGAAACCAGGAAATTATAAACCAGTAAGCCTAGCATCAATAGTGGGGAATATTCTTGAATTCATTACCAAGGACATTATAATGGAGCATTTAGTAGGAGTAGCAGGATCAAACAAAGTCAAGCATGCACATATGAAGGGGAAATCATGCTTAACAAATCTGTTGGAATTCTATGACTATGTAACTAATAGAGTTGACAAGGGGGAGCCAGTCAATGTGGCATATTTGGACTTCCAGAAAGCATTTAACAAAGTCCTGCATAGGAGATTATTGTGCAAGATTAAAGTGCATGGGTTTGGGTGGAGTTGTATTGTGATGGATAGAAAACTGGTTGGCACCAAGGAAACAAAGATAGGAATTAATGGGTCCTTTTCAGATTGGCAGGCAGTAACAAATGGGGTGCCACTGGGGACCCCAGCTAGTCACAATATGTATTAATGATTTGGATGACAGAACAAAATGCAACATCTCAAACTTTGCAGATGATAGCAAGTTGGGTGGGAGGGTGGACTGTGACTGGAAAACAGAGATCCTTCAGCATGATCTAGACAGGATGGGTGAGTGGGCTAATCAATGGCAGGTGCAGTATAAGTCGGATAAATGTGAGGTTATTCACTTTGGAAGCAAAAACAAGAAGGCAGATTACTACCTGAATGGCTGTAAATTGGGAGAGGGGTGTGTGCAGTGGGACCTGGGTGTCCTTGTGCACCAGTTGCTGAAGGTAAGCATGCAGGTACAGCAGGTGGTAAAGAAGGCAAATGTAAAGCTATTGTGGGAGGCTTTGAGTCCTGGAGCAGGGATGTATTGTTGTGTTATACAGGGCCTTGGTGAGGCCACACCTAGAATAGGGTGTGCAGTGTTGATCTCCTTTTCTGAGGGAGGATGTTCTTGCTCTCAAGTGAGTGTAGCGAAGGTTTACCAGGCTGGTTCTGGGGATTGTGGGACTGACGTCTGAGGAAAGATTGACTAGGTTGCGATTATTTTCATTGGGGTTCTGACAATTGTGAGGGGAATCACATTGAGACTTATAAAATTCTAACAAGATGAGACAGGGTAGATGCAGGAGGATGTACCCAATGGGTGAGTGTATCCAGAACAAGGGGTCAGTCTGAGGATTCAAAGAAGGACAGAGATGAGGTGATATTTCTTCACCCAAAGAGTGGTGAGCCTGTGGAATTCATTACCACAGGAAATAGCTGATGCCAGAACATTCAAAAAGTGGTTACATATAACTTGTGGGCAAATGGGATCATAGGTTATGGGGAGAAAGCAAAATTAAGCTATTGAGTTGGACAATTAGCCATGATTGTGATGAATGGCTGAGCAGGCTCGAAGGGCTGAATGGCCTCCTCCTGTTTCTATCTTCTAAGTGACAGTGGCTGCAGCCTAGTGTGAGTTGAGATGCCAGTTCGTGGTAAAGTGGTGGTCAGCAGTGAGCCCATGTGGGACTTTGCCCAGAATGGGTGAAAGTTCATCCAGTGCAGGGGAATGTGACCCCTCAGAGGGAAAGTCCAATGTGGAGCAACTGTAGACTTAAGAAAGAACAAGCTGGTGGGCAAAGTCTTAGAGAGAATGGTAAGGGATAAGATTTATGAACATCTGGGTAGGAATAACGTGATCAGGGATAGCCAGCATGGTTTTGTGAGGGGCAGGTCGTGCCTCACAAACCTTATTGAGTTCTTTGAGAAGGTGACTAAGGAAGTGGATGAGGGTAAAGCAGTAGATGTTGTGTATATGGATTTTAGTAAGGCGTTCGATAAGGTTCCCCATGGTAGGCTAATGCTAAAACTTCGGAGGTATGGCATTGAGGATACATTAGAGGTTTGGATTAGGAATTGGCTGGCTGGAAGGAGACAGAGGGTAGTAGTTGATGGATTATGTTCATCTTGGAGCGCAGTTACTAGCGGTGTACCACAAGGATCTGTTTTGGGACCATTGCTTTTTGTTATCTTTATAAATGATCTAGAGGAAGGACTTGAAAGCTGGGTAAGCAAGTTTGCGGATGACACAAAAGTCGGTGGAGTTGTGGATAGTGAGGAAGGAAGTGGTAGGTTACAGCGGGATATAGATAAGTTGCAGAGCTGGGCGGAAATGTGGCAAATGGAATTCAATGTAGCTAAGTGCGAAGTCGTTCACTTTGGTAGGAATAACAAGATGATGGATTACTGGGCTAATGGTAGGCTACTTGGTAGTGTGGATGAGCAGAGGGATCTTGGTGTCTATGTACACAGATCTCTGAAAGTTGCAACCCAGGTAAATAGTGCTGTGAGGAAGGCATATGGTGTACTGGGCTTTATTGGCAGAGGAATTGAGTTCCGGAGTCCTGAGGTCATGTTGCAGTTGTATAAGACTCTGGTGAGGCCTCATCTGGAGTATTGTGTGCAGTTTTGGTCGCCATACTATAGGAAGGATGTGGAAGCTTTAGAACGAGTGCAGAGGAGGTTTACCAGGATGTTGCCTGGAATGGTAGGAAAATCTTATGAGGAAAGGCTGAGGCACTTGGGGCTGTTCTCATTGGAGAAGAGAAGGTTTAGGGGAGATCTGATAGAAGTGTATAAGATGATTAGGGGTTTAGATAGGGTAGATACTAAGAACCTTTTACCGCTAATGGAGTCAGGTGTTACTAGGGGACATAGCTTTAAATTAAGGGGTGGTAGGTATAGGACAGATGTTAGGGGTAGATTCTTCACACAGCGGGTTGTGAGTTCATGGAATGCCCTGCCCATATCAATGGTGAACTCTCCTTCTTTATGGTCATTTAAGCGGGCATTGGATAGGCATTTGGAAGTTATTGGGCTAGTATAGGTTAGGTAGGATTCGGTCGGCGCAACATCGAGGGCCGAAGGGCCTGTACTGCGCTGTATCCTTCTATGTTCTATGTTCTAAGCTGATTAACTGCTAATTTTTTAATTTCTTTATTTGTTTACTTCATACTAAAGAAAACTGCAGTGAAGTTTTTTTATCATATTTCTTTGTTTTTCTATTTCTGTACCTGAGATTTTGTACTTGGGTAATTTTGTACCTAAGATGGCACTGGGAATATTGCCATTGTACACTTTTCATTGTACTCCTGTATTTGTACGCACATGACAATAGAACCTAAATCGACTCTAAAATCTCACAACGAAATGCAGTATAGCTTTAAGAATCATGTTCGTGATATCCTCACTGCATCATAACATGCGACCTCAGGGTGTAAAGGTCTCAGACTCCATCTTAACTGGGGCCACTTGAGGTATGACACTCTAATCAAAATGTGCGACGGTTTGTAAGGGAATAGGTTAACATTACCTCAAGAGCATAATTATCTATCTTATTGTCTGTCTATCTGATCTGTCTGTCTGTCTATCTATCTATCTATCTATCTATCTATCTATCTACCTATATCAGGAGCCTTAATAAAGCTCTATTGAATGTTTCAATGCCTCATTGCTCATCTCTCATTTTAAGGTACATATTGCTGCATCAAGTCTAACTAGCCTACTTGAGGAAGAGCCCATGTTACCATGGCAGATCAGTAGACGAAGCCACTCATGAGTAAAATATGGATGTACTACATCAAGTGTTGACTCATTTAGCTCATTTTCTTCATTTAAGAAGTCAATGTCAGAATTGGATTCCATGTTTGTGAACAGAGTGCTTTAATGAATGACACCCTCTGTGTGATTTTGAACAATGCTTGACAGTGATCTTTGACACTTTTATATCAGTTACAACAAAGGGTTAGATATTACCAGAGATTTTGTTTCAAACATGACTATTACCTTTCACAAAAACTTATCTCCTGTATTAAAGCAGTTTACCTCTGAATTTCATGTTTCATTCTTTATTTACTTTCATTCAATCATTCTATTCCCAATCATCTTTGCCTCTATGTTGATTTTTAACTCCATGATGTAGCTCAGGGAATCACATGTTCATAGGATGTGTAAGGACATTTGGGCATGATATTTTAAGTTCACAGAAGTTAAGATGTAATGTAACAATCTTTTCCTCATAGCTTCTTTGGGGCTGAATGTTGGCACTAAGGGGAGGTTATCACAATAAGTTGCCTACCTGGTAATAAATGCACATACATGTACTCCTTTGGGTTTAGTATTCAATGTTACTTGAGTGGGTGGTGTGCTCTTATGGGTTGCTCATCAGTTTATAACTGATCCCTGGTTGGTTATTACTTCACATCTACTTTCACACAAGCAGAGATGAACGTGTAAAATAACTTGTGATAGAGAGTACTGCTGCTTCTGACTGTGAATGACATTGCTCCCATCTTCTCTCCAGGTTCAAAGTCAAAATTCTGAAGAGAACCCTTTTGAGTATCCTTGGTAATAATGAGAGAGCACTGTGGACACAAGTCTCTCCAGGGAAGATTCCCCTTGGTAAAAGGTATCAGCTATTCCAGTCCAATCATCAGGCAATGGTAGATAGTACCATATTTGAATGCATTATTGCACCCCGAGTCTTATTCTTCATCCCATTGTGCTAAGAAAGAATACTTAGAGTCTGCTGATGTAGAGGCAACTATAATTTTTATTTAAAAATACACCTTCCTGTGGCTTTATCTTATCATGAGGTTAAGAGAATAATATTGTGTGATATTGCATTCCTGATGAAGAGCTTATGCCTGAAATGTCGGCTCCCCCGCTCCTCGATGCTGCCTAACCTGTTGTGCTTTTCCAGCACCAGACTTTAATACTGCATCAGTGCCTATGTCTCATTAACATATTGTATAATCTGAATAATTATTTTTTAACCACACTGAGCTCTCCAGGAATGAGCATCAGCCAACATCATGACTCTGGTGCTCCTTTATCCATTGCAGCTGGCAATCTCCTCTCCTTTGCAAACTTCCATACCTTTTCCAATCTCCCTGCTGCTGACAATCTCCCTATTTCCAATTTACCAGTCTAGCCATTGCTCCCAACCTACCTCCTTTTGTCAATCTACACATTGCTACTAAACTATTCGCATTTACCAATCTATCCATTGGCACCAATCTACAGGCTTAGTTGGAGACAGGGATATTGCAGATGCTGGAAACCAAAGTAGACAAGCAGGAGGCTGGAAGAGCACAGCAAGCTGGGCAGCATCAGGAGGTGGAGAATTTCTTCAAGAATGAGGGTGGGGGTAGGGGGAGCTGCAGATAAAGGCAGGGGTGGGAAAGGATATTGGGTGGAGAGAGGGGAGGGGTGATGACATAGTGATAGGTGAACACAAGTGGTGAGTATGACTTAGTTGGTCAATGGGAGGATTGAATCCGGTTGGTAGTTGGAGGGAAGAGTCAGTTGGAGGGATGAAAGAGAAGGAGCAGGCCTGGAAAAGGAGTTGGGGGATGGGTGGGAAAGTTATTTGAAATTGGAGAACTCAATGTTGAATTGTCCGGGATGTAGGCTGCCCAGGCAGAAGTTGAGGATTTGTTCTTCCAGTTTATGGTTTGGTTCATTGTGGCAATAGAGGAGGCCGAGGACGGATATGTCTTGCACCTTGAAAAAAGAACTTAGGCATGGACTATTTTATAAATGGTAAGAGCATTCATAAAACGGAAGTACAAAGGGATCTGGAAGTACTAGTACAGGATTTTCTAAAGTTGACTTGCAGGTTGAGTCTGTAGTTATGAAAGCAAATGTAACGTTGTCATTTATTTCAAGAGGGTTGGAATTTAAAAGCAGCGATATGCTACTGAGACTTTATAAATCTCTACTTATACCTGATTTAGGATACTGTGTTCAGTTTTGGGCTGCACACTTCAGGAAGGACATACTGGCACTGGAGCGTATCGAGCGAAGATTCACATGGATAATCCCTGGAATGGTAGGCCTAACATATGATGAACAGCTAAGGATCCCAGGATTGTATTCGTTAGAGTTCAGAAGGTTGAGGGGAGATCTATTACAAACTTACAAGATAATGCATGGCTGCGAAATTATTTCCGTCAGGCGGGGATACCAGGACTCATGGACACAGCCTTAGAATTAGAAGAGGTCAATATAAAACAGAAATGAGGAGACATTCCCTCAGCCAGAGAGTGGTGAGCCTGTGGAATTCACTGCTACGGAGCACAGTGCAGGCCGGGATAATAAATGTCTTCAAGACAGAGATTGATAAATTCTGATACTCGCAAGGAATTAAGGGATACGGGGAGAGTGCGGGTAAATGGCGTTGAAATGCCCATCAGCCATGATTAAATGGCAGAGTGGACTCAATGGGCTGAATGGCCTCACTTCCACTCCAGTTTCTTATGGTCTTATGTCAGAGAGGGAGTGGGAAGGGGAATTGAAATGGGTGGTGACTGGGAGGTCAGGCTGGCCCTTATGGGTCCAGCTGAGCTGCTCGGCAAAATGTGCCCTCAGTTTACATTTGGTCTCCCCGATGTAGAGAAGACCACATCGGGAGCACCTGATGCAGTAAACTAGGTTGGGGAGAGGCAGGTGAACCTCTGTCTCACCTGGAAGGACAATTTGGGGCCCTGGATGGAGGTGAGAGAGGTGCTGTGCTGGCAGATTTTGCATCTTTTACGATTGCAGGGCAAAGTACTGGGGGGTTTGGGGGAGTTGGTGGGGAGGGTGGTACGAATCAAGGAGTGGCGAAGGGAATGGTCCTTGTGGAAGGTATAGAGGGGTGAGGAGGGGTGGGAAGGTGGAATTAGTGGAAGTGTTTAAGGATAATACATTGGATGCATAGATTGGTGGGGTGGTAGGTGAGGACAAGGGGAACCCTGTTATGATTATGTTTGGAGGGGAGAGGGTTCAGAACAGTGGAGTGGTGAATAGAGGAGGTGCTTATCCTGGCCAGCCCATTGTCCCCACATGCTCCTGCCCCATCAAACTCATTTCTTCCTGTCTTGACTCCATTCTCTCCCCGTTAGTCCAGGCATTTTCCACCTACATTCGGGACACAAACCACTCCCTGCACCTCTTCAGTAATTTCCAGTTCCCTGGGCCCCAGTGTTTCATCTTCACAATGGATGTGCAGTCCTTTTCCATATCCATTCCCCACAATGTCGGCCTGCAGCCTGCAGTTTCTTCCTCCCCTACAGGCCATTCCGGTTCCCTTCCGGTAATACTCTCCGTCTTGCTGAATTTGACCTCACCCTCAATAACTTTTCCTTTAACTCTTCCCATTTCCTCCATATCCAGGGGCACTTACATGGGCCCTCTCTACGCCTGCCTTTTTGTGGACTTCATTGAACAGTCCCTCTCCAGTACCTACACAGGCACTGTTCCCCAACTCTTCCATCGTTACATTGATGACTGCATCAGTGCCACATCCTGCATCCCAGATTGAACTGGAGCAGTTCATCGACTTTGCCAATAACTTCCACCCTGCCCTTAAATTCACTGAGTCGATCTCGGACACCTCCCTCCCATTTCTTGACCTCTCCATTTCCATTTCCTGCGACAGTTTATGGACTGACATTTACTAAAGATCCACAGACTTCCGACCACTTGGATTATACCACTTCCCAACCTGTATCCTGCAAAAACTTCATCCCGTTTTCCCAATTTCTCCGTCTTTGTCATGTCTGCTCGGATAAGGTGACATTCCACTCCCAAGAATCCACCCATTTAAACAATATGCTTCCCCCACTCTGTCACCCACCCAGCCTTCCACCACACCTCCTCTATTCCCTGCTCCACTGCTGTAAGCCTTCTGCCCCTCCAAACATAGTCAAGACAGGGGCACCCTTGTCCTCACTTTCTACTCCACAAGTTTACATATCCAACATATCATCCTTAAGCACTTCCCCCAACTCCAACTAGACCCCATCACCCAGAATGTCTTCCTCTCCCTACCCCTCTCTGCTTTCCACAAGGACCATTCCCTTTGCCACTCCTTGATTCATGCCACTCTCCCGACCAACTCTCCCAAACTCCCCAGTATTTTCCCCTGCAACCGTAAAAGATGCAAAATTAGCTGGCACACCGCCGCCCTCACCTCTGTCCAGGGCCTCAAATAGTCCTTCCAGGTGAGACAGAGGATCACCTGCCTCTCTTCCAATCTAGCTTACTGCGTCACGTGCCCCTGATATGGTATTCTCTACATCGGTGAAACCAAATGTAAGCAGAGGGTACATTTCACTGAGCATCTCAGCCCTGTCCATAAAGGCCAGCCTGATGTCCCAGTCACCACCCATTTCAATTCCCTTACTGACATGTCCAATGCTCGGTGTCCACATTGCCACAGCGATTTAGACCACAAGTTGTCAGCTTGGATAACCTACAGCCTGGAGGACTCAACGTTGAGTTCTCCAATTTCAATTAACCTTCCCACCTATCCCCTAACCCCCTTTCCAGGCACCCACCCCTTCCATCTCTTGAACCGATTCTTCCCTTTCACTACCAACCAGATTCATTCCTCCTATTGACCAACCAAGTCATACCCACCACTTTTAATCATCCATCGCTATCTCACCACTCTGCCCCTCTCCCCACACATCACCCTTCCTTCACCCCCCCCCCCCAACAGTTTATCTGCAGCTCCCGCTGACCCCACCCTCACTCCTGAAGAAGGGTTACACCCAAAACATTGACTTCTCCACCTCCTGATGCTGCTTGGCTTGCTGTGTTCTTCCACCCACTGTTCCACATCACTGGTGCAGAGGGTCTCAGTGCACTCACTTTTTTCAGGCTCCTATGTCAGACCAACAGCTTGAGACTGTTGTACCATATAGGGTGGCATGGTAACTCAGTGGCTAGCCCTGCTGCCTCACAACACCAGGGACCTAGGTTCGATTCCAGCCTCGGACATACCGTCTGTTTGGAGTTTGCACATTCTCCCTGTGTTTCCTCCAACAGTTCAAAGGTGCGCATTAAGTGGCTTTTCCATGCTAAATTGTCCATTGTGTCCAGGCATGTGCAGTCTAAGTGGGTTAGCCATGGGAAATGCAGGGTTACAGGGATAGGGTAGGATTGGGATTGGATGGGATGCTCTTCAGAGGATTGGTGTGTACTCAATAGGCCAACTGACCTGCTTCCACACTGTAGGGATTCTATGATTCTATTATGGTAAGTAGGAATCCATGCTCAAGATCCCACTCAAATCTCTGGGGAATAGGTTCAATTGGCTTTCCTCTTCACTTGTGGAGTATCCTGACTTTGCTGCTCACCTGCCTGTGGGACTGATGGAAATAGTCCTTTGGGAGATGAAGTAAAAAGATTATCAGAGTCCAGAGTTGGCGTGTAGTGGCCAAGAATTGGTAGTAAATCTCCAGGACTCTTGTACAAACCCAAAAAGAGGTGAGAGGGATATTAAATAATGGTTCCTCTAACTGCAACTCAATATTCTGCTGGATGTTTCATCAAATGGCTTGCTCCAGACTGATGTTTTGGGCTGACAACAACTAAAGCTTGAGGCAAATCATTTGATGAAACATCCAGTAGTATATTTAGCTACAATTGACAATCTCATGATCCAATGGCATTTTTTTTAACATACTGAACTTTTCCAGGCTGTGCAATCCGTTTGTAATCATTCCTGTGGCTGGTATTATTACAAATGCTGTCAAACCTGTTATTGTAGTAAAACTGAAATTTAATAGTATTTAAAGGTAATGTAGTCACACAAAAAAAAATTCAGTATGAAATTTGAATAATTAAGAGCAGATCTCATCTAGGAATTTGAATATCACCAGTCATTTACTGAACAGATAAGGGACTGCCTTCAGATTATATAGTCATTATTACCTGGTGTGTGGAGCTGAATAAACTCTAAAGAGATTCCTGGAACAATATGAAGTTTCAAGTCTCTTTGACACAAGTATTAATATTCAACCCCTGAAGAAGTGCAAGAGTTAATCATAGATTTCCAAAATAGACATGAGTGGCTTCACCATCTCTGGGTTGTCGCAGAATGAACATCAAACATATTCTTTAATGGATTTGGTGAGTATTTTTAACAAAACATGACAGATATGTAATGTAAAATCCTGAGAAGTGCTGATGATTTGGGACTGTTGGTTATTGTGAATTGCAGAGCCTCTCCCACTCTCTGTGGGATTCAGGATGTTTCAAATTGTCAAGGGAGCAAGGAAGTGCTGCTAAATGGAACAGATGAGTTGGACTTTACAGGTTCTTTGACAGGATCGCTGCCAAACCAATTTGAATATGAGTGTGACTTTGGGAGTGAGCACAAACACAGATTAAGTAGAAATGTTTAAGTTGCAGTTGGCTATTCTCTGATCCACCAGAGCCTGGACTGTAGCACCCAACCTCCCCTATCATAGACAGTAGA
This sequence comes from Hemiscyllium ocellatum, assembly GCF_020745735.1. NCBI lineage: Eukaryota > Metazoa > Chordata > Chondrichthyes > Orectolobiformes > Hemiscylliidae > Hemiscyllium > Hemiscyllium ocellatum. The sequence continues at coordinate 43,447,139 of NC_083411.1, read as the reverse complement.
CAACATTCCTGATGAAGTACTTATGCCCAAAACGTTGACTCTCCTGCTCCTTGGATGCTGTCTGACCTGCTGTGCTTTTCCCAGTGCCCCACTTTTCGACCCTTATGTCCAGCATCTGTAGCCCTCACTTTCTCCTAAACCATTAGTCAATCTGCCAAAAACAATCCCATTTCTGTTCTCACATAACTGCTAGAACTGTTATAAAAACGTAAGTCTTGATCAAAGAGGGTTAATTGAGATTTGAACAATGATTTGATTACTAATAACTGTTAATGACCTTGAGAATATATTTTTTATTTGTGAAATCTTGTAAAATATCATGATTGCTGTATTTTTTTAAAAGCAGACTTCTTAAATAATAACTTCTGTTCATGTTATGTTGGCTTTTACGTAATCCTCTCTCTATGTCTCAGTGTTTACTTTCTCTCTAATTTTACTTTTGAAAATGGCTTTATTATTATCGCTTTTCATCCTTCTTAGCTGTCTGTAAATATTCTCTAATCTGATCAGTTGCACAGGCAACTTGGTATGGTACAACTGTTGAATAATAGCAATTTCCACTCAAGTCTCCAACCAGCATTTGCATGTTTGAAAGTCTCCACTACTGACATAGTTAGATAATTCTTCACTGCTCCTTTCACGGTCAGGAATAGGTGCTTATTATGATGCTGACCTTCGAAGTGGGTGTTCCTTTAATTAGTGAAAATCATACTTTTTACTTGAGCTCTAGTCTAACTTCTTCATTGCTACTTTCTCTTCTTCCCTCAGGCTGCCACTGTTGAATATGTGAGCAAAAGTGATAAGAACGTGAAAAGGGGTAATTGGTCCTCGAAGACTGACTACTTGCTCTCAGTGATCGGCTGTGCTGTGGGTCTGGGCAATATCTGGAGGTTCCCTTACCTGGCTTACAAAAATGGAGGAGGTACTGCATACCAATCCAAAATACAGCAGAGAGAAAGCAAAAGTAGAAAATGATTTTGAAAGCAAACTAAATTAACTGAAAACTGAACCAGTTTATTGTAAAATACAGTTAGACAATGCTGCTATAAAAAATGATGCTCAAGTTCAGTCTCAGCCTTAAAATATTAACACACTATTTTTGGGAAGAATCCATGTTTTATTGCTCTGATAAGAGCAGGATGCAAGAAATAGATCATATTTAAAATCGACACGAACAAATTGTGAGAGCTTTGTCAAATCGTTGATTTATTAACTTTAGATACCACTGAAATGTTATTGTCGAAAATGTGTGAATTGTACACATCAACCACACATTACATGATTTTTTTAAAGAGAAGGGTTGTATGTTGATCTGCTAGAGGATGAATTTTAGAAGATGGCAACATTCTTGGTTTATTGAACTTTCAGAATTAGAGCCGAACTTTAAACTGCTCACAAACACAAATGATGAATCACATCATAAGATCTTACAGTCTTCGGGGCTATTGAAAGAGGTCAGTTTTGAGAGCATTGGACAAGAAGTTTGAAACGTTGATTGCCGATAGATGTAAAAATATGGATGGAAAATGGGAAGTCTTCAAAAGTGAGATAACAAGGCTTCAGAGACATTATATTCCTGTTAGGTGGAAGGGAAAAGCTACGAAGTATAGGGAATGCTGGATGACTAGCGAAATTGAGGTTTTGGTCAAGAACCAAAAGTCATGTATAGATTGCAGGGATTGAGTGACTACTTAGAGTATAAAGGCAGTAGGAATATACTTAAAAGGGAATTCAGGAGGGCAAAAAGAAATAAGGAGAATCTAAACAGATTCTATAAATACGTTAAGGACAAAAGGTTAACTAGGGAGAGAATAGGATGCCTTAAATATTAGCTAAGCCATCTATGTGTGGAACCGCAGAAGATGGGAGAAGTATTAAATTATATTTTGCATTAGTGTTTACTGTGAAGAAGGATATGGATGACAGAGAATGTGGAGAAATAAATAGCCATGTCTTGAAAAATGCCCATAATTCAGAGGAGAAGGTACTGGGTATCTTAAAACGCATGAAAATGGTTAAATCCCCAGGACCTGATCAAGTGTACCCTAGAACTCTGTGGGAAGCTAGGGAAGTGATTGCTGGGCCCCTTGCTAAGATATTTGGATCATCAATAGTCACGGTTGAGGTGCTGGAAGACAGGAGGTTGGCTAATGTGGTGCTACTATTTAAGAAATCTAGTAAGGAAAAGCCAGCCACCTATAGACCGGTGAGCTTGACGTCAGTGGTGGGGAAATTGTTGGAGGGAATGCCGAGTGACAGATTTGCATAGATTTGGAAGGGCAAGGACTGATTAGGGATAGTCAACATGGCTTTGTGCATGGGAAATTGTGTCTCACTGATTTGATTGAGTTTTTTGAAGAAGTAGCGAAGAGGATTGATGAGGGCAAAGCTGTGGATGTGATCTATATGGACTTCAGTAAGGCATTCGACAAGGTTCCCCATGGGAGACTGATTAGCAAGGTTAGATTGCATGGAATACAGGGAGAACTAGCCATTTGGATACAGAACTGACTCAAAGATAGAAGACAGAGGGTGGTGATGGAGGATTGTTTTTCAGACTAGACTAGCAGTGTGCCACAAGGATTGGTGCTGGGTCCACTACCCCAATGTGAATGTAGGAGGTATGTTTAGTATGCTTGCAGATGACACCAAAATTGGAGGTGTAGTGGACAATGAAGGAGTACAATGGGATCTGGATCAGATGGCCAATGGGTTAGGGAGTGGCAAATGGAGTTTAATTTAGGTAAATGTGAGGTACTGCATTTTGGAAAGACAAATCAGGACAAGACTTACACACTTAATGGTAAGGTTCTGGGAAGTTGCTGAACAAAGAGACCTTGGAATACAGGTTCATAGTTCCTTGAAAGTCAAGTCACAGTTATATGGGATAGTGAAGAAGGTGTTTGTATTCTTTCCTTTATTGGTCACTGCACTGAGTATAGGAGTTTGGAGACCATGTTTCTGCTGTACAGGACATTGGAGAGGCCACTTTTGGAATATAGTGTGCACTTCTGGTCTCCATGCTATAAGAAGGATGTTGTGAAACTTGGAAGGGTTCAGAAAAGATTTATGAGGATGTTGAGCTATAAGGAGATGCTAAATAGGCTGGGGCTATTTTTTCTAGAACATTGGAGGCTGAAGGGTTTATAAACTCATGAAGTGGATGAGGTCATTCAACAAGTTTTTTTTTAACCCCAGGATGGGGGAGTCCAAAATTAGAAGGCATAGGTTTATGGGGAGAGGGAAAAGACTTAATAGAGACCTAAGGGTGAACTTTTTCACACAGAGGGCGGCATGGTGGCACAGTGGTTAGCACTGCTGCCTCACAGCGCCTGAGACCTGGGTTCAATTCCCAACTCAGGCGACTGACTGTGTGGAGTTTGCACGTTCTCCCCGTGTCTGCGTGGGTTTCCTCCGGGTGCTCCGGTTTTCTCCCACAGTCCAAAGATGTGCGGGTCAGGTGAATTGGCCATGCTAAATTGCCCGTAGTGTTAGGTAGGGGTAAATGTAGGGGTATTTAGATTAGATTAGATTACTTACAATGTGGAAACAGGCCCTTTGGCCCAACAAGTCCACACCGACTCGCCGAAGCGCAACCCACCCAGACCCATTCCCCTACATTTACTCCTTCACCTAACACTACGGGAAATTTAGCATGGCCAATTCACCTAACCCACACATTTTTGGACTGTGGGAGGAAACCAGAGCACCCGGAGGAAACCCACGCAGACACGGGGAGAATGTGCAAACTCCACACAGACAGTCACCCAAGGTGGGAATTGAACACGGGTCTCTGGCGCTGTGAGGCAGCAGTGCTAACCACTGTGCCACCATGTCACCCAAATATAGGCCAAATATTGGCAAACGGGACTAAATTAATTTAGAATATCTGGTTGGTATGGACAAATTGGACTGTTTCTGTGCTGTATATATCTATGAGGAAGGGCTGAAGATAGTTAGTTAATTTTCCATATTGGAGAGAAAAGAATGACTCAATTTTAAATCTCATTGAAATTTTTTTCCTCTGTTTTCCAGGTGCATTCCTTATTCCATACACTCTCATGCTGGCACTCGTTGGGATACCAATGTTTTTCTTGGAATCTTCCTTTGGACAGTTTGCCAACCTTGGGCCTATTGCTGCCTGGAAAGCTGTGCCCATGGCACAAGGTTAGTGGCAGTGATGACCTCTAAGACCCTGAAAGCTACTGACCTCTGAATTGTCTGCAGCTCCTGGCAGTGCAGTCTTCGGGATTGATACTTGTGATTCACTGAGATTTAGGTGGCTGATTAGAGCTTGATTCAGTGTGCTTTCTCACAAGCAGGCACATGGAGTGAGTCGCTCTTGGAGATGTCACAGTTTTTGAAGTACAAATCCCTACCTATGTGGAATTATTTCAGTTACTAATGAGTGACTTGGCTTGGGTTTAAATCCCACCTACTACTAAAGGTGTGCCATAAACAGTCTGAGCAAGCCAGTTTAAATATCTAGAGCAAAAGAAAATGATTATCACTTTTCCTCATCAATTAATAAGTTATATTTGTTATATTTTCACATGTGCGACATCTGAGCTCCAGAGTTTATGTTAATTATTTGGAGGCTTAACTGTTGTGTATAATTAAAATGCATCATCTGTTAATCTATGGAATTACTTCAGAGCATATGGATGCACAGACAAGAATGCATTCTTGGAACAAAGGATGTTGCTGTTGGTGTTTGATCACCAATAATCGCTATCATATTTTTAACCTGCAATGATGCTCATTCTTTGAAACAGCAATTGCTCCAGTCTATTGCACCGTGATCATCACTAAATATTATGTTTGCTCCATATCCCTTGCTGCCTATAACTGATATTAAAAAAATATCCTAATCTTAGTCTTGAATACTAACAGCCACAGTCTCGGGAAAGCAAACTCATGATCAATATATTTTGTGAGTGATCACTTCCTCATTTCACTTAGGATTGATTGAGCTTCGGTACCAGTATTGTGGCTTCTTGTTATGAATTCCAGAAAATAGACAAAACACATTGTCCATGCATGAATTATGTAATTATTTTGAAACTCCTTGACTCGATCACTTATCATGTTTCTGAACTCAGAGAAATAAAGCCAACATTATACAATTAAGCTCATATTTCAATCTTTTATATTTTTGGCATATCTTCCTACTAGTCATGCCCTCCCTGGGCTACAGTGTCCAATCTGAATGTGCCAGTCTATATGCAGTCTAGCCAAAGATAATTGAAATATAATTCCAACCTATGTTATGGTACCTCCTTTTAGCAAAAGGCCAACACTCTGTTGGACATTCTGGGTTACATTTAGTGATTTGGTTTCATGAAACTCTGCTCAGTCATAATTCCTGGACCAAAACCTTCAATGAAGTGTGAAGACAAGTTTCTCACTATGCAAAGGCGAGCCACTGGTTACAAGGATTAAAGCTTGTTAAACATCTCAGTAATGCAACTTCTGGTTCACAAACATTCAGATTTCTGTCTTATCAAATGGACCAAACAAGTTACACCTTGAGAAAAGGTGCCATATTCAGTTTGCTATCAGCCTCCCTGTTTATCAGCACCCTGCATCATTTCAGATCATTATACACAGGCACCAGTAATGCACAGCCCTCATCCCCAGTTTGGTCTTTTGATATTTGTCAGCTGCTCATCACCATTATAAACCAGTGATGGCCATTTGGGAACTGCACACTTGTATTGCAGGGTGCAGTGGCCAACTTGCATAGGCTGCTTTGAGGACACTTTACATATAGGGACAAAGACTGCTCACTGATTAGACCAGAGTGTATCTCTGGACTGCTCACTTGCTCTCTTAGTGCTCTTTCACTTAGCGCCTATCTGCATGCTGTCAGCATCTATGCCTTGCATTGCCTGGCCATGTTGTGCCTGTTAACATGTTTGGTACATCTGCCAGAAATTCAGTACTGCGGTGTCAAAGTGCTCTTTTGCACAGTCATGCAGTCAAGCTGTTTGTTAATAGGGATCTGTCTGGGGAATGGCGATGTCTTGATGTACAGCACACTGAGATATCAATCTAACACCTACAGCATGTGCCAGTTGCCTGCGTGGCAAAACTGGACATTATTTAATCACAATGGCCATAGGGGCTGGTCCTTAGTCCAGCTAAAGAGGAGAGGGGAGTTCCATTGTCTGCCAGGGGGCCCCTACATCTTCAGTCACAGTCACAGTAGAAAATGAGTCAAGCAGTTTGGATGCTGTCAGTTCTCCATCTCTTTGACTGGTGTTTAGGGCATCTATCCAACTCTAGTCTGGGGAGTGACCAGCAGTTGGTCCTGAAAGCCCCCCAAGCAAATGGAGGAGAATCATGTACCATCAGCTGGGGAGCTGTGCAGACAGCAGTTAAGCATCTGGGCACTCATGTCTTGGGGCTGCTTGTGGGTGCTTAATGGATGTTTGGGGCAATTGTAGTCCTGCGGGTCTGTCCATTCATCGTCAAGAAAGGAGCAAGGTGGGGGAGTGGGCCTGAATGGACAGCAGGACTACCATAGTCATAGAGTTATATAGTCATACAGCACAGAAACAGACTCTTCAGCCCAACAGGAGTTGGGGTGGTCAAAGCTGGAAAGAGAAAAAAATCATTTATGGAGGTGGGAGCAAGGATAGTGATGGGGAAAATCTCAAGGCTTAATGGGAGGGGGGGTTGTTGGCATAACAGCATTAGAACAGTGGTAGGTTACAGTAGGAGGGAGGAGGTTATTGACAGTGCATCCTTATGGGGAGTGTTGAGGAGCAGGGCAGGCATCACTCAGGTGTGATGTGGGGTCTCGGTGGTGGGGGTGTGAGCAAAGTGAACAGTTAAAGGTGAAATTCTGGTCCTGTGACTTTTCTAGTTAACGGCAATTCTCAGAATGTCAGTGATGGTCACTGTACAGCACTTGGGTTATGATTATCATAATAACATGTCACCATATAGAACTTATTGCATGCAGTCACAGTAATTCACTGTCTGAAGCTTAGAAAATGGAACTGAACATTACGTTAGAGGGAAAACCATTGATGAAGGAGCTGAAGAGAGTTGGATCTTGGAAGCAGTGGGGTAGAACTCCAGAAACCACATCCTCCACTAACTAGGATTGCCCTCTTTTGTGCTTGATTTGGTACCAAGCCATAATTTGCCCTAAATTCAAATTAAGTGGAGCTCCTTGTTGTGACATTTGGTCAAATGCTGGCATGTGGAGTGAACTGAATTGGCTCAAGATGAGCAATTGCAATATTGGAGACTTCTTATTCTGTCTTATCCATGCAATAAGATCTGTACGGTGACATGTTATTACTAACATCATAACCCAAGTGCTGTACAGTGACCATCAGTAATTGTTTCATATCAAGCTTTCTCAATCTGCTGGATTGTGACTTCTCCTCACATTTGTACATTTTTTGTAATCTGTCACCTCAATCCTGTCTCCTCACTCATTTGTTGACCATGTTTGTCACGCTGCACAAATGGAATTCTTGACCAGTGGTGACTAATTTTGTAACCTACCTAAAATTTCTTTCAAAATATCCCAACTTTTTGATGACGCATTTATTGTGGCCAACTTAGCTCTCATCCATTTAAAGTTCTTGTATGCATTTAACATCTTGGTTGCCTTCCTCTCAATCCGAACATCAAATGTAATTGCCTCTGTGCACATTCCCAGCACCTTATATGTCAGGGTGTTAAAGTCAGCTTCTGACTCAGCAACTCCCACCCAGGATGAGTCAGGCCTAATCTGATTGGAATCTCATGGTTTGCAAATGCTCTATTTTGACAGCTCGCTCTCATTGTCTCAATAGTAATGTAAATCGTACCAATGTAGATATTTCAAAGCAGGCTGGGATTTACGTCCATGCCTCCTGGCACTGAGAGAAAGTGAGGACTGCAGATGCTGGATATCAGAGCTGAAAGTGTGTTGCTGGAAAAGCGCAGCAGGTCAGGCAGCATCCAAGGAACAGGAGAATCGACATTTCAGGCATGAGCCCTTCTTCATGAGCCCTTCTCCTGGTACTGAGGCAGAGATAGTAGCACTGAACTGTAACACCTTTAACATTACTAATGTAGATCTGCGCAGAGAGGTGTTGTGAACACCTCTAGAAGCAAATGGGACTTAAACCCAGGTCTCATGGTCCAGAGGTAGGGATACTACCACTGTGCTATAAGACCCCTTAACATATCAATAAAAATGGTTGCTACTATGCAATTAGTTGCATCTTGTTTAAGGCAAGGGCTGCTTCTCATTCATGTTCCACGGATGGTAACAAGCCACTCCATGCAGTTAGGTACACTTGGTTTGACTGACCAGCAGAGTCCATGTTGATTTTCTTTTTCAGGTCACTAGTTCCCAATCTAATCTCCCCTTCCTCCTTCTATTTTCAGGTGTGGGGATTGCTATGGTCTTTGTGGCCATGATTGGTGACATCTCTTACTGCTGCATCATTGGCTTCAGCCTGTACTACCTGTTTGCTTCCTTTCAATCACCTCTGCCATGGGCAGACTGCTTCAGTTGGTGGGGAGCAGATGAAACATGCAGCAGGACCCCCAAAGGTACAGTTTTCACTTTTATTGGGGATACTGTGGACAATGACTGGTCATTCTGCCAGTGTGAATGAGGGAGAGACATTGACAATGGTCCCAAGCCTTTCAATGGGAAGATTCTTAATCAGCTATAATGACAGGAGTTGCATGTGGGGACTTTGCAAACTAAAATTTGTTTAATGTAACTAACTTCAAAGGAATTGCTGAGCAAGTTGAAATTTCTGATTGTTAATTACCCAGCATCCAGAAATATCTCCAACTCTTAAGTTACATTCAGAGCTTTGGAGGATTCTGACATACTCATTTGAATAATCGGCCAGGTAATGTTAGAGGACAAAAATTTGCTCTTACTCCTGGGTACCAACAAACTCGGCTCAGCACTCATGCTCAGTTCTGCAACTACACCACCAATCCATCATAAACAACAAAACATCCCACATGCTCCTGCTGCTGGCCTGACCACTCTCAATGGCCCAAAGATTCATGATTTGGAGCAATATAAAATTTCAGTTATATCACACTGTAAAAGTTTGCTATAAATTCTGTGTCTTACGATCTTATACTCTACAACCACTGCTCCAAAGAGCTCCAAACGCTAGTGTCTCCAAATAAACCTGGTGTTTTGTGATTTTTAACCACAGATTCAAACTACCCTAGCCATACATGATTCATCCTAAGTTCACTCTGTTCCTCAACCTCCAACTCCACACTTGGACCTACCACTTCTCACTTCACCTTGATTAATCTCTTCCTGAGGACATCCTGCCTAGCCACAACCTCGCTCCAGTAATCTCTTCTCTCCTAACCCAACCTAATCCAACTCGCCACCACCAAATCCCATGACCTCTCCCCAACTATACACACACATCAAAGCCTCCAAACTCACATCCAATCTGTCAGCCTGCAACCTCCCTTACTGCTTCATTCATTTACCTGCCATTCCACTTGGCTGCTGAATAGCCTACCTGGCACTTATATCAACAACCCAGCTGGCAACTGTACCCACTTATCCACCAGACACATTTATCCCTTGACCCACCTGGCCTTCCAGTTCTCCATACACTGCCACTGTACCACTCCATTCACACAGCATCCTAGAAAGTCACCACCTGGCAACCTACTCTCTCACCCTCCTGGCATGGTGTCCCTTCACCCAGATGCCATCTTCTTCCATTACTTGCCTGACTCTCTACCCAAATAAAGAGAGGAAGTGCTGAATAAACTCAGCAGGTCTGACAGCATCTCGAGAAAAAAAAGAAACAGTGTTGGCATGGCCATTTAAGAATCGATCACATTACTGTGGTCTGGAGTCAGATCTAGGCCAGAGCAGGTAAAGACAGAATAGTTCCTTCCCTAAAGGACATTAGTGAAGCAGTGTGTTTTGTGACACGAAACAATGATTACACAACACCACTGAACTTGCATAAGTTCCAGACCTTTATTGATTGAATTCAAATTCCACCACTTGTCCTGAAGCTTGAACCCATTTGCTGAACTGAAGCCTCACCCTCAAGGTAACTAGTCTGCTGATCATTATTAATTATTTACTTAAATGTCTGCCACTGCTCATCCTTTTCCTTAGTCGCTACTCCTAGCTGGTTTCAGACAATTCAACATGATGGGTGGCAGGGCGTCCTTCCATATTGTTAATTTCTATGATTTTATGATTATAACCTTTTCTTCAAATAATTGCCCTTATTTAAGTTGAGGACAATAGTCTGAGATCCAAGTTACTTTCCTTCAAACTGAATGTGTAGTTCTCCCTTCTTGTAGTCACTACTCCCTAGATGATCCTGAATAATAAGATCTCTTATTAACCCTTCCTCATTACATATTATCCGACTTAACATGTCCTGATCCCAGATAGATTCTGCAATTTACTGCTCTAAGCAACAATCCAATCCATTCTCATCATGAACAAGCATCATGATGTTAAACCAAGTTAATTATGAGGCATGGTGGCTCAGTGGTTAGCACGGCTGTCTCACAGCATCGGAGACCCGATTTAATTCTGCCCTTGGCCAACTGTCTGTGTGGAGTCTGCATATCTCTCTGTGGGTTTCCTCCAGGTGCTCCGGTTTCTTCCCACAGTCCAAAGATCTGCAGGTTAGGTGGACTGGCTATGGTAAATTGCCCGTAGTGTTAGGTGCATTAATCAGAGGGAAATGGGTCTGGGTGGGTTACTCTTTGGAGGGTCGGTGTGGACTGGCTATGTCTGTGTGGAGTTTGCACGCTTTCCCCATGTCTGCGTGGGTTTCCTCTGGGTTCTCGGGTTTCTTCCCACAGTCCGAAAATGTGCAGATCAGGTGAATTGGCCATGCTCAATTGCCTATAGTGTTAGGTGCATTAGTCAGAGGGAAATGGATCTGGGTGGGTTATTCTTCGGAGGATTGGTGTGGGCTGGTTGGGCCGAAGGGCCTGTTTTCATGATGTAGGGAATCTAATCTAATCTAATGTAAATTGCCCATAAATTTTAGGAATTTGTAGGTTAGGTGGATTAGCCAAAGCCAATGCAGGGTTACAGGGATAGGGCAGGGGGATGTGTCTGGATGGAATACATTTTGGAAGGTAGTGTGGATCCAGTGGGCCTAATGGCCTGCTTCCACACTGTAGAGAGTAGTGATGAGTGGAGTCATAGATGAAGTTGGTTAGGTAAATGAGCCAAAAGGTATGGCAGGAAACAAAAAGTGTGAAATTTCTAAAGAAATAATTTAAAATGTTTACTAGAAATTACATCTGTTGGAAAATGAAAGCTTTGCAAATAAATCCATTGACAGCTTGCTCAGTATGTTTTAGGTTAAGTATTAGCTTAAATAAAAAAATGTTGCTGGTCTGAAAATTGAGAGCATTTTAGAAACCAGCAAAGGGCCATCAACATTTTGATAGCAAGGGAGAAAATGGAAAATAAAATGAAACAGGAAGAAATATATAAGATGTTTTACAAGTATATAAAAATGAAGGGAGTAGTTAATGTAAAAGCTGGTCCCTCACAAGCAGAGGGAGGATAAATTATCACAAGGAATAGGAAATGAGGGAAAACATAAGCGGAAAAAAGGTACATACCAGAAAGAGATAGTAAGCTCTGGGTATAAAAAAAAGTGAACAAGTTAAGGAAGTTAATAGCAGCAGAGAGAATGTGCTGGATAAGGCCCAAAAGACAAGAAAATTCTCAGACTGATCCCAAGGAAAAAAGGTAGCTTCCAAGATAATGGGTGCTCTGGTTTTCCTGAGCACCCATGATTCTGCCAAACACCGAGCAGATTGAGAGTCAACAAATGCATTAACAGCTATAGATGAAGGAGAAATGATAAGGATTGTTTCACCTTTATCATCATTCATGTGACATTCATATGTCTTAAGGGAGGATTTGGTGAAGGAGGAGAGATGTGTGTTAGGTCATTGTGTATTTGGGTTTACTGGCTGGTCAGTGGATTGTAGGTTGGCTCAGTTGTAGTGAACAAAGGTTATCAGGTGGTGGAATGAGATGCCATCAGATCAGCGATGGGGTGAGTGACTGAGTTGGGCAGTGAAGAGGGTAGCTGTGCTGCTTCACTGGAGAGGTGTTGGGGTAGCTAGGTGGTCATCCGGTAACCGTTAAAGTATGTAGTGATTAGGGGCTGGCCAGTTATGATGTGGATATGCGGGGTTTGTGATTGTGGTGTTACCTGGCGGTTAGACCAAACTTTTTTCAGTGTGAGCTTCTCAGCGATAGCTTGCAGGTAAGCACTGTCTGTCTGGTCCAAATCTCCACTCAGTTGTAGAATGTTTACATTAACAAAGCAAGAGCCTGTTGGATGCTTAAATTAGCCAAGCATTCCCACATGTGTCCACATCCCAGGATTTCTGTAGGATCTTCATACATTTGTTCAACATACATCTATCTCCAAGGACCCGGAAACCAGAAGATTTAGTCATGTATCATCAAGTGTTGCAAGAGGTCATGTGATACCCATCAATCATGTCACAGTGTCATACAGCACAGAAACAGGTCCTTCGGTCCAACTTGTTTGCACTGACGAGTCATCCTAAACTGATCTAGTCCCATTTGCCAGCAATTGCTCCATATCCCTCTAAACCCTTCCTTTTAGAATAGAATTACAATAGACAGCAGGTTGATTGAGGGATCAGTTAAAAGGGGGTGTAGTTTTAGGGCAAGGGGCAGGAGATTCAGAGGGGATTTGGGAAACCATTTTTTCACTCAGTGAGTGGTTGGAACTTGGGAATACACTGCTTGGGAGGCCGGAAAACTTACAATTTAAAAAAAAATTGCTTGAGCACTTCAGGAAATTTTGATTAGTATACTTTTAGTGGTAGATATGTTGGTGCAGGCTGGATAGGCTGAAGGGCCTTTCTACGCTGTATGTATCTATGACTCTATTCATATAATGACCCAGAGGTGTTTTATATGTTGCAACTGTACCAGTATCCACCACCTATTCTGGCCACTCATTCCATACACTCACCACTCTTTATAAGAGAATGTTGCCTGTCAGGTCCCTTTTAAATTTTTCCCTTCATAATTTAAACATCCATACATTCTGGTTTTGGACTCCCCTACCATGGGGAAAAGACCTTGGCTATCCATGACCCTCATGATTTTATAAACCTGTATAAAGTCAACCATCAGCCTCCAACGCTTCAAGGAAAATAGCCCCAGCCTATGCAACCTCTCCCTGTAGCTCAAACCCTCCAATCCTGGCAACGTGGTTGTAAATCTTTTCTGAACCCTTTCAAATTTAACACCATTCTTCCTATAGCAGGGAGACCAGAAGTGGCACATCTGCAACATGACATCCGAACTCCTATACTCAATGCTCTGACCAACAAAGATGTGGAAGTGCCGATGTTGGACTGGGGTGGAAAAAGTTAAAACTCACACAACACCAGGTTTGGAAGAGGATTATAAGACAAGAATTTACAGCAAACAATTACAGTGTCATGCAACTGAAATGATATGTGATCTTCTTACAGATCCTCTTCACTTAAAAGAAGTTCTGGGATTTACATATTAATGAACCAAAACCTGCAACCCATTCTAAAAGATGAAAGACTTCACAACAATCTAGGTTTTTTCAATATATCTTTTCAGTTGCATGACACTGTAATCTTTTGCTATAAATTCTGTGTCTTATGATCCTCTTCCAAAGTTACTTGATAAAGGAGCAGCACTCCAAAAGCTAGTGATTTCAGATACATCTGTTGGACTATAACTTGATCTTATGTGATTTTTAACTTTGACCAAAAAAGGCAAACATGCCTAATACCTTTTTCTCCATCCTGTCTACCTGTGACTCCAGTTTCAAGTATTGCACACAGGTTCCTAGCTAAATGGCTGGGAAGGCTTTACTTTCAAAGTCAGTGAGCATCCCTTTTACAATTTAGAATTAATTCAGAACTTCTTATTTTCTCCAAGGCTTCCCTCCATTTCCAACTATTTCTTTCAAGTCATGACTAGTAGTAATAGCTGTTTTTATTTGAATATCTTCATTTGGCTGTAGAATTGCTAAAATTGAATACTTCATCGAAACAAAATGGCCATTATACAATGGGTACCTGAATTGTGCTCCAAGTCGAATTTACTGACTGTACTTTTGTGTCTGACCCATCTGAAACCTCCAAGAGATAAGATTGGGTCAATCAGAGTGAAACAGTGGCTCTGATTATAATCACGACAAACAACAGTATCATTCCCAATGAACTGTAATTCTAAAACTCGTTCCACGCTTTCTAGATCCACTCTGCAACCTCACGCTGGATGATGGATATTTTGGAATCGTTAATACAACATGGCTGCAGGCAAACAATGAAAGTTGTCCAAATGGATCAGAAATCTCTGCTCCTCACCAGAGTCCGAGTGAGCAATACTGGGAGTAAGTACAGTGCTGCAAACAGCTGCACCTATAACCTACACAGCTGGGCCAGTAACCCCTCGGGGGATGGTTAGTTGGTGAATTGTCTCTTTAATGAAAGATAATTTATTTGATTTTAAGAGTGGTATTATTTATATCATATGCCTGTTACAAAATAACATCACAACAGGGATCCTTCATTAACAGCTTCCTGCTTTGTAACAGTGCACATTTATCTTAATATTAATACTGTAAAATATATATTGAATATTTTCTAGTTAATTACCACTAGAATTTCCAAACAACATTACATATGTTATTTGTGACTGTTATCAGCTCTGTTTTAAATTCAATACAGCTTTGTGTTTAACCCATTGGCTGGGAAATGAATTGGGGGAAATCAGTCTAGGAGCAAGTACCCCATTTAGCAATATGTAAGGGATGAATATTTTGAGAGACACAGTGACTAAACCAAGTAGTTTTAACAGGGAAATGTAAGGCAATCAATGAAACACTGTCAGGAAATCCCTTCAACTTGAATCAACCCTCCAGGGAAATCTCATCAACACTGATTGTTTAAACAAAGGTTTATACTTTAAGAAAACAATAGAAATACAGAGAAATTATTAATTAAGTCAAATTTCATGTCAGTTCTCATCATTAATTCTACACTAAAAGTCAAACTGATGCTTGGAATAATATTTGATGTGAGACAAAATACTCAGTTACATTGCATCTAATATTTTGTGAGAATAATGGACAGTGTCCTTGTGTAATAAATTTCTCTGTGATATTTTTTCTCAGTAAAGTGGTTTTACGCCGTACGAGTTCAATGGATGAGACTGGAGAGATAGTCTGGCATTTAGCCCTCTGTCTGCTTCTGGCATGGGTAATAGTTGGGGCAGCGCTATCTAAAGGAATCAAATCTTCAGGAAAGGTAAATGATTGATGATGAATAGCGTTAAAGCTAGTGATAAAATACAAATTCCTCAATCAATAAAATTAAAGTTTATAAATTATTTGACAAGTGGTTGGTTTATCTCCCAGGTAATGTTAATGGTGTCTCTTTGGAGAGTGGGAGATCCAGAATTCATCAACACTTCAGGCCTGAGGGAAATGTAAATCCAAATCACCAAGGACTGATATAAGATTCATGTCAACACCCTATAGAAATTCTGTTGCACAAATTATGTGGGAATTGCCTGGGAAGTTTCAACGTCTGATAGGCAATTGCCCTGCTCCCTGTGACCCTCAGTGAATGTCTGATTCTAAGTTTGCAGAATACTCCAGAGCAGTTACCCAGGAACTGTTAGACAGATTGAAACTTAGTCTAACTCTTTGGTAGCTGCACATCTGACCTCCTAATCACACTTGCTAAATCCCAGATGACTTGAGCCACTTACACGTCCTAATTGCCTAAATACTCCTGACCCCCATGACGACATTCTTAAATACCGAGTTGCCCTGCCAGCCACTCACAATGTCTATTAGCTTCCCCAAAACCCAACAATACACCACCTCAACATGACCAACCAATGCCTAATCCCTGTTCATCCTCCACCCACTCACTCACCGTACTTACCTCACCCAAACATTTATTCACTTACCCACTCACTCACTCACTCTCACACACACATGCTCACTCGCGCTTTCTCTCTCACACACTCAGTCTTTCTCTCTCTCTCACGCACACACACTCAATCTTTGTCTCTCACACACATTCACACTTTCATCTCTTTAAATTTACATTTTAAATTTACTGTTTATAAAATCATGAAGGGATAAGGTTAATAGCCAAGGTTTTTCTCCCAGTGAGTCCAAATAGGTTTAAGTTGAGAGGGGAAAGAAACAAAAGGGACCTAAGAGGCAACTTTTTCACACAAAGATTGGTGCGTGTGTGGAATGAGCTTCCAGAGGAAGTGGTGGAAGTTGGTACAATATGACATTTAAAAGGCATCTGGATGGGTAAATGAATAGGAAGGGCTTAGAGGAATATGGACCATATACTGGCAAATGGGAGTAGTTAGTGCTAAATGGATGTATCCTGTGTTCCCACAGCTCTCTACTTCGCTTTGATAGAGATCCCTGTGGATGCTGCATTGTGCATTCCTGTGACAGCCAGCATCAGAAAATTCTTTCATTAATGTGTGGCAGCATTGAGTCGGGAGAATCATGGGAGTGCAGCTTCAATCAGCTTAACATTCCTGCTGCTCAGAAAATTCAGAGCATTGTAACTAGTTACATGTTTTCACACAAAGATTTCTGTTCTACAGAATGCAAGATTAATACTTACCACACATAGAATTACTTTTCAGCAACCTGCTCATTTACTGCATTGGGTCCAAATGCTCAATCTGACCGTACTGATAAATTTCTCAGTAGCTACCTTCTCCCCTCTGGGAGGATTGCACACAGACAACTTTAGTGGGTGCCTGGAACACACTTCCAGCAGAAGTGGTAAAGGCAGGCACGATAGTGTCATTTAAGATATATCCAACCAGGTACATGAATGGGCAGGGAGCAGAGGGATACAGACCCTTAGATATTGGGCAGCAGATTTAGATAGAGAATCTGGAATGGCGCAAGCTTGGAAGGCTGAAGGGCCTATTCCTGTGCTGTAATTTTCTTTGTTGTTTGTTTGATGCCAGTTCTTGCTGCTGTGTTCTTCACTCAGTCCTACACTTGCCCTTATTGGTCAGTGTATTGAGTATAGGAGTTAGGATAGGCCACTTTTGAAATATGTGTTTAATTTTGGTCTTTCTGTTATAGTGTGGAAGCTCAGCTTTGAGCTTCTGGGCTTTTTGTGAACGCCTGTCCAAGAACAGAGAACCACCACTTGATTAACACATTTCAACAGTACTGTTTTTATTCAAGACTGTCAGTATACGAATATACAAACAATCCTGGGAGAGAAAAGCCACTTTAGACCACGCCAGGTACTAAAGGATGGATTCTCTCACCGTTGATAGGGAAAGTTGTTACATTTATACATAACTTCGTACACAATACAGAGTCCCGTATCATCAAGCTATCGCACAGTGTAAAATTAAACAAAGCATACTTTATTGGAAGCTTACACAAAAAAAAGTGCTCTAAATCTAACACACACACAGATACCAACAGCCATCTGGTTAAGCTCTTAACATAGTCCTCATTATTCTTACTCTGCTTTTCAAGGTAACATTCAGATATCAAAAATTGCTCTAAACTACACATATATTCAGTAGTACAGCTCTAAAACAATGAGGCTCCAGTATTCCTCTGATGGTTGCCCTTTTATCTTGTGCTATGTACTATCTCATCCTTGGACCTGTGGGGAGGATTGTTTACCGCTAGGCTGGCTTCTTACAAATTGCTATGTTAGCAATTAGTTTCGCTTAGCCTGTCGCTTAGGATGCCGGGAAATACAGCCAATATGCCGGGGCCATTTTAGTTAACATTTCTGAGCTCTATTTTCTATATGGTCACTATATCTATTTCCAACTTATCATTCCTCCCTTTTTATCATTTTATGATAACCCTCAGAAATTAATACGTTGAAGTCGAGCAAACTCTTGTCCTGTTTCTACATCTGAATTGTCATCAGTCAAAAGTGTAGGTGTCAATCCTTCCTCATGTGTCCATATCGGGCTTTTCTCCTTTTTACATCGGCGTCGTGTGGGACAAGTTTGACAACTTCTTGTAATAAGGGCCCAAGCGATTCGGATACTAATACAAATGCCAAGAATGATGGCCAGAATGGAGAGAATGTCCAGCCCAATAGACTTTAGCCATCCCAACAGCTGACACAGTAAATTCCACCCGGCACAGGTCTCTTCTGAGACTGAATGGTCCAGGTCATATGCTTTAGTGGCAACATCGTTAATTAGTGAAGTGTCATTATATACAGCCGAGCTCTCATCCTCAATATAGGTACAACACTCAGGGCCAATAACTGCACATGCTCCCCCTTGGCTTGCTAAGAGATAGTCTAAAGCCATCCTATTCTGTAAGGTCATCATTCGTAGGGCAGTCTGCTCGTGTTCAGAAGGGCGCCAAAGAATCTGCTCCAAAATGTCTGTTGGTGGAACAGATGCTGCAGTATTATTCACAAAGGCATGGCAGCACGTGCGTGTATCATTTAAGTACGTATAGGTATCCTCGGATTTGGTGCCATTTCCTCGTAGGCATAAATACATTACTTCCTGGCAGATGCCAGTATTATATTACGGGGACATTCTGTCCTGGCATCCAGAGTTGTAATATTATATCCAGGGTACCACTGTTGAAGTCCTGTTAGGTTTTGCAAATGCTCTACGCAATCCTGTGACCATGCAAGATTTTGGATGACTATGCTGCTATAATTAGAAGTGGCCTTAGAGTAGTCAGGAAAGCCGACCAAGGGACAAATTGTCTGGTTAAACCCACTGTTACCTGGGCCATGACGATCACTCTGACCTGAACTATTCTCGTGGGGCCTGTGTTATTCAGCGTTATGCTATTCTCCTGTTTCCATACCCACCAATCCCCGATGAGGTTGCAAGGGGTAGCTAGGGTCTGACTGTACTCACTTATATTATTAGACTGGGTACCTATCACTCTGGGCAGTGATAAACTCATTGGGGGGGTGCTAATAGTCATATTGTCACTCATAGTACTCACGAGATCCCTCGGGACTATTACTGTACCATTGGGGCCATCAGAAGCAATACGTGGTGCCATACTCACAAAACCATTAGTCATTTTAGTAGTAACATCTGTAGAGTGTGAAGTCATCGCGGGGGTGCCTGTTTTTATCCACGTCTCCGCGGTGGTTGCACTAGAGTTGCTTGTAGACCCTTGGAGAGTGGGGGGTGCACCGCTGGTGGTGTTACTGGTCTGCGTTGATGTCCATGTCGCTGTTAGGCAGAGGCCAAAGAGAAAGAGGATAGGTTTCATCGTTTCACTTTTCTTCAGTCTTCCTTCCTTAGTGGCACCTATGTCAAGGGAAGAGAAAATACATACAGCAGTAGCTGCCCCTTATTATCATTCCTCCCCAATAAGCTTGCAATGGTGTAGGCTGATCCAGGCTTAATCTCCTTGAGTAAAGTCTTAACAACAGTGTCAGCCTTGTTATCAGCTGCAGGATAAGCCTCAATCCATTTACTAAAAACATCTACAATAACTGGGCGGCACGGTGGCACAGTGGTTAGCACTGCTGCCTCACAGCGCCTGAGACCCGGGTTCAGTTCCCGACTCAGGCGACTGACTGTGTGGAGTTTGCACGTTCTCCCCGTGTCTGCGTGGGTTTCCTCTGGGTGCTCCGGTTTCCTCCCACAGTCCAAAGATGTGCGGGTCAGGTGAATTGGCCATGCTAAATTGCCCGTAGTGTTAGGTAAGGGGTAAATGTAGGGGTATGGGTGGGTTGCGCTTCGGCGGGTCGGTGTGGACTTGTTGGGCCGAAGGGCCTGTTTCCACACTGTAAGTCTAATCTAATCTAAACTAAAACATATTTACACTTGGCTGTTCTGGGTAGCTCAATGAAGTCCATTTGCAACGTATCGAAGGGGCCTTCAGGCAGCGGGGTTCTACCCTGTTCACAGGGGACCCCCTTGCTGGGGTTATGCTGCATACATGTCAAGCATTTTTTAGTTTGTGCTCTAGCCAATTGCAGAACACTGGGATGCCACCAAGATTCCCAGACTAAATCTGCAGTTTGTCTAGCCCCACAGTGTGTTAAGTGATGGACAACATCAACCACCCAGACGGCTAAAACATCAGTCATACACACCTGGCCTGCTGGGGTTTTCCAAAGACCGTCAACGTCTTTGAAACATCCCAGATCAGTCCATTCATGAAGTACATTGTCAGGGGCGTCCCCCTGTAAAGCAACAATATCAGCGGTGGAGGGAGGTGGCTTGTCAGGAACTGAGGTCCTAATAGATTTCTTCTGAACCATCATAAAGGAGCCAGGGAGCTCCGTAGCCTGTTTAGCTACTTCATCTGCCTGTTTGTTTCCCATAGAAACCGGATCCGTTCCGGCAGAGTGCGCGGAACATTTAATAATGGCCAATTCGCGAGGACTTTGAATGGCCTGTAACAAATTAATGACTTCCTCCCTGTGTACGATAGGGGTCCCAGACGAGGTGAGGAAGCCTCGATTTTCCCATAGTGTCCCAAAATCATGGGCAACCCCGAAAGCATATCTAGAGTCAGTATAAATATTAGCTGTAAGTCCGGAGGCTAGCTCACATGCCCTAGTTAATGCAATTAATTCAGCTTTCTGAGCGGATACTGCGGGTATGAGGTGATGCTGCTCCACAATCCAACCCCCCGCATCCACTATACCATATCCAGCCACCCGTCCTCCATTCTTGTGTACAGAGGAGCTACCATCTACGAACAAAGTGACATCGGGATGTGGGAAGGGGCGATCAGTCAAGTCAAATCTGGGCCTAGTGTCTAGCATGATTTTGTGGGCGCAATCGTGAACGGGGACAGGAGTCTCAGCAGGGATGTCAGACATAAAAGTTGCCGGGTTAATACTTGCGCAATATTTGAAAGTCAATAAGGGGTTTCCTAAAAGGAAGATTTCCAACCTGGGACATAAAAATCCGGTTCCAGCTGATAGCCTCTATTGTCAGACTGCAGCTGGGGACCGGGTAATCTCCACAGCCCTTGCTGCTGTGTCTGCTGGGGAGGGGTGGGAGGTTGCCGCAAGGGGGCCATGGTATTTTGATCACTTTCCCATACAACAAATTCAGATTTAATAGGTTTTTCGGCCTTAGGACCGTCACCCTCGCCCCATAATGCTTTAATTGCCCTAGCTGCATCACCCTGTGGGGAATTGATCCAATTTAAGTTGTTAGTTTTCCATCTATCTTGTGTAGGTTTAGGCAAAGTGTTCATCAAGAGACTATTATACTGTTGTGAGACAGCCCCCACTCCCAAAGGGAAAAGAGGGTCCCAGAATATGTGCCATAAGTTTCATTAAACCTCTGTAGGTATTCCTCAGCACCCTCCCCCTTTTTTGGTTTTAAATCAATGATTTTTGCTAAGCCAACCGGTTTTCTGAGGACCTGCCGCATTGCTTCTTTAATTTCCTGCTCCTGTTGTTGTTGATTCGGGTGTTGTGCTGTAAAGGCAATCCAACTGTTGGCACCAGGGGGCATATTTAATATTTCCAAAAATTTTGCCCACTTAGAGCCAATAAACACAACCCTCAAAAAGTTCCAGATATCTTCTCCCACTGCCCCGTAAGCCTGCCAAATACTTTCAACTGATTCACACCATTTTTGTGGGTCCTTATCTTTGTCAGGGAGATTCATAGTCAGTGCCAAAATTTCCTGCGGTTTCCATGGTGTAAAAATTTCTATGGTAGCGGGGTAAAGAATCGCAGCGACAGGAGGGTTAGCGCGCGGCTGGCCGGGGACTATTACCCATCCCGCTTGAGGATTAGGAACAGTACGCATAGGGAACATGTGGCCTGGGGGTTCTTCTGTCTCTAAACTGTCATCGTCAGCCTCCTCTGTCCAAGGGTAGGGCAATTGCCGTTCGGGTTCACACTGTGGTGGAGGCCGATATCCTTTTTTACCTGTGCTGTGGGTAAAACTCCTTTCACTACGTGCCTCCTGGGGTATTGTACCCGATGGAGGGGGTTGGGGAGGGGATTCCACATTCCTAGAACTAATTCCCTTATCTTCCCATCCTGCACCCAGCCTCAGGTCTGACAATGCCGTCTCCACCGCTTGGTTGGCCAACCGTTTATTCTTATTAATATTTTCATCAAAATTTGCACATGCAACCTTGAGCTCATGAAGGGTCAAAGGAAGCCCATCCTTAGTGACACTTAGCCCCCTTTTTGTAGCATTATGTAACCAACTGTTGTAAACCTTCTGCCATAATTTTCTTACCCTTCTTTCCTCCTATTCCCTTTTTCCATACTAACTCCGTAGCTCTCTTTACAATCTTCAATTTCCACGTACCCCCTGCAGGCCATTCATCAGGTCCCAATTTTTCTGTTAGCCATCCTGACAATTTCCTGAGTGACTGCGCATCCTCAGGATATTCTGCACAGACTGTTACAATTAATGATCCCGGATCCTCACATTTATCCATGAACTGTCCCATAATGTTCCCTAAACTTTCCCTAACCTTTTGTGAGTGTTGCTTTTATGAGATCCTGCTCAAGGGACTTTAAACCTTCTCACACATACGTACCTCGGTGCTTTTATGAGGACTCTAACCCCATGGGACTTTAAACCCGTACGTATCTAAACAACTACTTGTGAGCGGTGCTTTTATGAGATCCTGCTCAAGGGACTTTAAACCCTCTCACACAGACGTACTGTGGTGCTTTTATGGGGACTCTAACCCCAAGGGACTTTAAACCCGTACGTATCTAAACAACTACTTGTGAGTGGTGCTTTTGTGAGATCCTGCTCAAGGGACTTTAAACCCTCTCACACAGACGTACTGTGGTGCTTCTATGGGGACTCTAACCCCAAGGGACTTTAAACCCGTACGTATCTAACTATTCTTATTTCTCCCCGCGCTCCCAGCGCCCTTTTTTTAAAAAAAAATTGTCCTACCTTCTATAGCACTCCCAGCGCTTGTGTGGTGGTCCCTTTAAAAAGCTGTTCACTGGTTCGTTCTGGATCCCGTCCGGTAGCAGCTCCTGCTGCGGTGAGTTGGATCCAGGTCCGCCCCTGACTTGGGGAGACACTAGTCGTGAGTCCCAAACGGTATACTCACGTCCTAGTTGGGCCCGTGTCCACCTTGCCACAGCAAGACCGTGTCCTGTTCAACCGTCACCAGGAGCCGCCTTCCGTTGGGATCCCACCGCTGGCACCAAAATGTGGAAGCTCAGCTTTGAGCTTCTGGGCTTTTTGTGAACGCCTGTCCAAGAACAGAGAACCACCACTTGATTAACACATTTCAACAGTACTGTTTTTATTCAAGACTGTCAGTATACGAATATACAAACAATCCTGGGAGAGAAAAGCCACTTTAGACCACGCCAGGTACTAAAGGATGGATTCTCTCACCCATTTTTGCATGCACTAGTCCTCCTTTTAAAAACATGCTTTGGAATTACAGATATCTGGTTGGCATGGACGTGTTGGACTGAAGGATCTGTTTCCATGCTGTACATCTCTATGACTCTATGATCATGCAATTACCAATATCAATACTTTCAATAACCTCTACTGCAATGATCATAACATCCAACTATTGTAAACAATTCAGAGATCTATCCACCAACTTATTTAAATATTCAGACTCACCTATTATTTCTAATCAATAGGTATGTGTATTGTTAGTATTTATTCTTATTTCTAGTAATTAAGACACTCACTCCTTTTTTTTGTTAATTCAAGAAAACCAGGCTGGATAGGCTCCTTTTAAAATGCATGTGGTCTGGGAGAAAGGTATCATCAATGGGAAAGGATCTTCTTTAAATTAAACTTGTTTTATCCAACTTAACAGGTGGGTGAATAAATAAGGTGAACCAGTTCATCCTTCCTCACCCTTGAGCTTAACGGTTTGGGACATCCCACCTGGAGATGTAACAAACTGGGGATTGGTCGATGCAAGGCATGGATTTAAACCAGACACCACTCCCATTACAGACATTTACTTTCGCCTTGCTGTAACACAGAATGTCGCTGATGGCACATGATCCAGCCCTAATGGAGTTGTCCCACAACACTAGTCACATTTGCTGCCTTCAGGCAAACTGGTTCGATAGCACTGAGCATCTGACTGACCATGGAGTAGGTGGGGAATCATGTGGTCCTCCCACTGGTTGCAATAGGATGTCCAAACTGTGCTCTAAAAACCTTGGGCTCTAATCCCTCTTAGTTTACTCTGAGCTTCAGCCATCTGGAAATAAGGCAGCAGGAGACCCATAAATCTGCATGAATGGATGTCAGAGTCAGAGATGTACAGCATGGAAACAGACCCTTCGTTCCAACTCATCTATGCTGACCAGATATCCTAAATTATTCTAATCTCATTTGTCAGCATTTGGCCCATAACCCTCTAAACCCTTCCTATTCATATACCCATCCAGATGCCTTTTAAATGTTGTAATTGTACCTACCTCTGGCAGTTCATTCCATGCACGCACTACCCTCAGCATGAAAAAATTACTCCTTAGACCCCTTTTATATCTTCCCTCTCTCACTTTAAACTTAAACCTGCCCTCTAGTTTTGGACTCCCCTATCCCAGGAAAAAAACCTTGACTATTCATCCTATCCATGCCCCTCATGATTTTATAAACCTCTATATGGTCACCCCTCAGCCTCTGATTCTCCAGAGAAAAATGCCCCAGCCTATTCAGCCTCCCTGTAGCTCAAACCCTCCAACTGTGGCAACATCTTCTAAAACTTTTCTGAAGCCTTTCAAGTTTAACAACATCCTCCCTATAGCAGGGAGAAGAGAATTTAACACGGTATTCCAAAAGTGGCCTAACCAATAACCAATTGTTGCAACATGCCCTCCCAATTTCTATAGTCAATGCATTGACCAATTATAGCAATTGTATCAAATACCTTCTTCATCACCCTGTCTACTTTTGCCTTCACTTTCACGAACTATGAACCTGCACTTCAAGGTCCCTTTGTTCAGCAACACTTCTCAGGAACTTACCATTATGTGTATGAGTCCTGCCCTGATTTGCCTTTCCAAAATGCAGCATGTTTGAATTTACAAAGGCATCAGGTTACAAACTCTTGGTACGCGAAGGGTCTATTGCTGTGTTATGCTGATCTCTGTTCTTTATTCTTTGACTACAATCAGGAAAGTGAAGAGACAGCAACTAGTTTGTAGGCTGTCTGCCGTAATGCAAAGTGCCACAAACAGGCTGCACATTGTTTTGAATTTAGAAAAACATCCTGATGAAGGGCTTATGCCCGAAACGTCGAGCCTCCTGCTCCTTGGTTGCTGCCTGACCTGCTGTTCTTTTCCAGCACCCCACTCTCAACTCTGATGTCTAGTCCTGGTTGTAATAGGATCTCATTTGCAACTGTAATCCCCACAGCTGCAAGTCAACCATAACAATGTTTAAAACTCAGTGATTCTGCAAACCCCTGAATTAAGTCTGTCATTCTCAGGATTTTAGTCATTGATACAGGGACTCTGCATAAATTTCCAGTTGCTCTGAAAAGCTGGGCAGAACTGGGGAGAATGGATTGAGAAGGGATTAGGGTCAAGGTTTTATCAGAGGGAGATGAAATTTACGTGGAACATGGCAATTGGGAAAAAAACTGAAAAGTAAAAGTGGGGCATGAAACATATTCATCATTTCAGCTCTGACGAAGAGTCACTGGACTCAAGACCTTAGCTCTGCTTTCTTCCCACAGATGCTGAATTTCTCTAGCAATTTCTGTTCTTTTTTCCAGATCTCCAGCATCTGCACTTTTTTGTTTTATTATTCATTACAGTTTGTTCTATTCTTCAATTGAATGTGTTATTTTCCTGTGCATGAATTATATAAAATTTAAGGCAATATTCTAATTTGCTGCTCAGCATTAAACACATCACTACAACTACTCCTATAGTCATAGGGTTAATTCTCTGTATTCATCGCAGTTCTGTTGGTTATCCATTCATTATGTCCTGTACTAGCCTTATAGGGAAACATTTTTTAAAAAGGCATTTTCTGTTTTTAGGCTGTGTATTTCACTTCGACATTCCCTTATTTGGTTCTGACCACATTCCTGATCCGAGGTGTTACCCTGGAGGGAGCCAGTAAAGGGATTGAATTCTACATTGGGAGCCAGTCAAATTTCTCCAAACTGGCTGATGCTGAGGTAAATACAGCAGTATAATTGACTGAATTTCAGGTACGCTTAGTTTTTGTTTTTGCCTGTTTCAGGTAGTGAATTTAATCTGGTTGGAGTTCTTGGTTAAATGGGGGAAAACTCAGTTGACAATTTTGACCGAGAACCTGTGATCAAATGCAAAACCCAACCTTGGCCTATCGCCTTCTCAAACGTTCCCAATCCCTCCCAGCCTAATACCCTGGCTTTTCTCGGTTCAGCACTTATGGCAGTCTTCATTGTACGCCTGCCCATAGCGCCAGCAGTGCTTGCTGCCAAGCTCTGACATTGCCAGAAAGTCAAATGGACGGGCAGCTCTGAAGGAGCTTCCATTGAGGGCAGGTCCTACCACCATCTTGTTCAAGCTGCAGAGGATATTATTTATAGACAAGGTGGATGGTGAGCAGTACTCCCTCAGTTAACTATAGTCCAACATGACTCATAGTCAGTGTAATTTTATCTGTTGGATGGACTTTCTCAATGCTAATTCTCTGTCCTATTCCAGGTTTGGAAAGATGCTGCAACACAAATTTTCTTTTCTCTTACTATCGGATGGGGTAGTTTAATAACACTGTCATCGTACAACAAGTTCCACAACAACTGCTACAGAGATACCATTGTTGTCTGTGTTGTTAATTCCGTTACGAGCGTGTTTGCTGGATTTGTCATCTTCTCAATCCTTGGACACATGGCCCATGTCCAAGGCAAACCTATTGCAGAGGTCATACAGTCAGGTAACCACAGAGTTAAATTTACTGATCTGAGTGATGCTAAAGCACTACATTTCATCATGTATCATGCTAATTAGAAGTTTTTATATAGCCCTAAGTTTGGAAATGTTTGTTGCAAAACTCAATGGAATTTTGAACTGATGAGTGCAACAGGGTATCTGGAACATCAGTGAATGGCAGAACAATGGGACTTGGGAATTGAGGAAGAACCAGAAATGATATTGATGGAAACTAACTAGCTAAGGGTCAAACATAAACCAAGCATTAAGAGAATGCATGAAAGGACAGCTTAACATTTTAAACATTGTTAGAATTGGTGCTGGATAATGTTATTATGGTACAATGAGATTCATCTTAGTGATCCCATGTCCCTGAAAGAGACAAGATACCAGTCTGCAATGAATTGTGAAGAGACAAGTCATTGGCACTACCCAAGCGAGCTGTATTTGACAATCAGCTGTATGCAGATATAAATATCTGAGTTGCGTAGTAGATAGTGAGTCTTCCTTCAAGATAAGGTGCAACAGCCTCAGAAATTGTGTATTTGCAGACACCTACAGCCTAGATGCTCCAGTTAAACTCCTCAATGAGCAGATAGCCATATTGGTATAAAGTACAAGATAAAGCTAAAATATTGGAATGGATTCATTTGTTTGTGCTTTTTGTCACAGGATTTGACTATGAGTACATATAATATTCCACAGAAGATGGATTGAGAGGTGGGAGCTCTCCAATAACTTTGAAGTGAGGGTTAGATCACACAAATCTGGGACCTGATTATCTGCTCAGGGACAACCTTTCAGAGCAAATGGGATCAAATAACCTCCATTCAATCCCTCCTCACCCTGATCCTCCTCATTCTTCTCCTGCTCCTTCTCCCAAAGTGTCGTCTGACAGGCATTCCTTCCCAACTCATCTGTACTAAAACTAGCAACGTCCCCTTAACAATCCTGAAAGCTTGCAAAACCTTTTCATATTCTCAAAGACATCTTTTCACTTTCCGCTAACTCTGTACCATCAAAAGAAAGAAACATTCCTCATCTGAAGATCCATGGTAAGCTCTACAAATAAAATGAATGTTCAGGTAGAGTGGTGGGATACATCTTGATCAGAAACTTTATAGGGAGTGATTAAGAGAGGGTGTCAACTGTGCCTACAAAATACAAAATGACAAATCCTGTCTCTTACCAGTCAATTTGATTAGATTCCTTACAGTATGGAAACAAGTCCTTCGACCTAATAAGTCCACCGAACCAGAAGACACAGCTTAAAAATACGGTATGGACCATTTAGGACAGAGATGAGGAGAAACTTCTTCACCCAGAGAGTGGTGGCTGTGTGGAATGCTCTGCCCCAGAGGGCGGTGGAGGCCCAGTGTCGGGATTCATTTAAGAAAGAGTTGGATAGAGCTCTCAAGGATTGTGGAATCAAGGGTTATGGAGATAAAGCAAGAACAGGATACTGATTAAGGATGATCAGCCATGATCATATTGAATGGTGGTGCAGGCTCGAAGAGCAGAATGGCCTACTCCTGCACTTATCGCCTATTGTCGATTGTCCATTGTCCACACCGACCCTCCGAAGAGTAACCCACTCAGACCCATTCCCCTACATTTACCCCTGACAAATGCACCCAACACTATGGGCAATTTAGCATGGCCAATTCACCTAACCCCTGCACATCTTTGGGTTGTGGGAAGAAGCTGGAGCACCCGGAAGAAACCCACACAGACACGAGCAGACAGGCAGGATCCTGGTAAACCTGAGGAAAGTGGGTGTATCTGGAGGATAGAGAGACTTTGGTTGGGAGTCATCTCCAGTGCTGGAAGTGGTTTGGGTTTTGGTAGCAGGGATTGGTTCAAAACTTAATTGGGGGATCAATTTTATTGTTGGCCAGGAGCTAGAACAACTTTTACAGTCTCACTTTCCTGAGTAACAATTGAGCAAGATGGAACTTGCCAAAGTCTCTAACTCAGAGTTAAGGATTTTTTAGGAGTATGCCAGATGCTGGGAGATTGTCCATTGGAAGTTTTGCCTTTCTAAATCTAATGCCACAGATTCAATTTTGCCAGGGCTTCTGTTTGGTCATGACACACAATGTCTGCTTATAATTCAACAATAACTATCTACCCACCAGAAGATCTGCATCATTAAGCTAAATATAAAAAAAAACATTATTTCGTAGTCTCGTGATCTTACATCACTTCCTGATGAAGATGCTATCGATCTTACGTATACATATATCGATCTTACATTAACCTTTTGCATGACATTGGAGAGCTAAAGTTGTCAATCAACATCTGTATTAAGCACTATTAATATTGCCATATCAATTCTACCCACTGTTTAGGTTTTGGATTGGCTTTCATTGCCTATCCGGAGGCTCTTGCCCAGTTGCCATGGGCACCTTTCTGGTCCATTTTATTTTTCTTCATGCTGCTCACTGTGGGGCTCAGCAGTCTGTTTGCAAGTACAGGTAAGAATGATATTACTTTCTTTACCCAAATTCATTCCTTTTATAAAGGAAACCTATTTACATTACTGTGTCAGTGGTGGAGGGGTGAATGTTGAAAGTGGTGGATGGAATGCCAGTTAAGCATGCTGTTTTGTTCTGGATGGGGTCAAGCTTCTTGAATATCACTGAAGCTGCACCCATCCAGGAAAATGGGGATGACTTCATCACTGAATGTGGGGGGCATCTGATAGAATCATCAAGTTATGAAGGGAATAGATAAGATAGAAGATGAGAGGATCTTTCCACTGATGGGTTAAACTAGAACTGGGGGGCCTCAAAATAAGGCGGAGCAGATTTAGGACTGAGTTGAGGAGAACTTCTTCACCCAAAGGGTTGTGAATATGTGGTATTCCCTGCCCAATGAAGCAGTCTAAGCTGCCTCATTGAATGTTTTTAAGGCAAAGATCGATTTTTGAACAGTGAAGGAATTAAGGATTATGGTGAGCGGGCAGCTAAGTGGAGCTGAGGGCATGATAAAGATCAGCCACAATGTTATTGAATGGCAGAGCGGGCTCAAAGGGCCAGATGGCCTACTCCTGTTCTTAGTTCTTATGTCGTTATGTTCTTGTGTAAACTACTCACCATCCTGACTTGAAAATGCATCATTGTCCCTTCACTGTCGCTGGGTCAAAATCCTGGAAGTCTCTTTGTAATAGCATTTTGAGTGTCCATACACTGCAAGGACAGCAATAGTTCAAAATGGTAACTCACCAGCACATTCTCAAGAACAATTAGAGTTGGACAATGAATCATTGCCCAGCCAGCAGTACCCTCATCCCCGAATGAATTTTCAAAAAATGCTCAGTTTTTACTTAACTGCTGCAGGTATCTGAGGATAGTCACTGTGCAGTTTCAGGTACATCCTGAGCAGTACTCTCACACTAAAGTAAAAGGGACACAGTTACGTTAAAAATGAGTTGGGGAATGGTGACATTTTAGTAAATTCAGTGATATTACTAGATTAATCCAGAACCCTAGAGAAATTATCTGGAGATGAGTTCAAGCACCTGATAAATTTAATTCAGTCAATTAAATACATCTGGAATGAGGAAACGGTGTGAGCAATGTTAAGCATGAAACTAGCAGCTTGGTGGTAAATCCCACTCTGTATCACTAGGGCTCTTTAGGGAAAAGAATATGTCATCGTGTGAGTGAGGCATACATGAAACTCCGGGCCTACAGCCATGTGGTTGACCCTAGCCTCCACTTCGAAATGGGCTAAGCAGCCCCTTATCTGTAACTAACTATTGCGATAATAAGTATAAACCTGAGGGGACTATAAAGTTGGGAAGCACCTAGGCACCAGAAATGAGAAAGGTGCACACTGCTCTGCCTGCCCATAAAATTGCACAGACCAGTGGAGTAACTGTCCGATATCATCCTGTCACTGACTTATAGCTTACAGCTAATGTCATAGAGTTATCCACCTCCCACTCTGATAGGATAACACTAACGGTGCACTCACAGGCCTGGAATTCATCAACATTGACTCTGGACTCAAATCTCAGATCCCCATGTCAAACATGGACAGAGAAACCACTTGTTATTGACCTATCATGTTCCCTTAACTGGAACAAGAATTGGATGGGGTCTGGAATCAGTGTAGTTGCAGAAAAACCAGGCTGGGCGATTCTTTGAAAGACATAGCAATTATACTGGCGCAGCATCAGTAGATAGTGGGGAACCAATATGACAGAATCCTTACCCTCATCAATCTGTCAGCATCGGCAGTGCTAGGTTTCTTCGGGAATGTGTAAATTATCGATGAATTATTAATCTCACTTAATGATTGTTTTCATCAGAATCAGTTATAACAGCCCTGCTGGACCTGTTCCCAAAGGTTCTACGATCAAGGCGCTTTTCTCTGACAATTTCTATTTGTTCGTTATTTTTTATCTGCGGCCTTCTATGTGTAACACAGGTATGTTTACATTTCACAATTTCTCCATATTTAGTCTTAGATCACAATAAAAGTGAAATACTGTATTGACAACTGCGTATATTTCTAACTAAGTGTCAGTTTAGTTCAGTTGGAAGCACTCACCTCTGATTGGTAGTGCAAGGTTTTGGTAACAAAATCTAGTGGACAATCCAATGTATCATTAAGGGTGCGCTGCATTGCTAATGCTGGAGACTGTTCCAGCATTCGGAAGTTAAAATTGGAAGGGAATATAAAAATTGTGGGGATATTAATAATTTAACATGAGAAAATACATTTCCAAAGCCAGTGCATTCAAAGACATCAGTTACTGGATGAGACTATTTGAAGAAAACCATCGATAAGATGCTACAAGGAAGATTAGTAAACAAAATTAAAATGTGAGCTCGCAGGAAATACATGGATATGGATTCAAGATTGATAATGAAAGGCACACAGAGGAGGAACAAATGATTCATTCCCAGTTTGAACATCGATGATAAGTTTGGCACTTAACTGTCAATTATCATCTAACTAGTGTATTCTCCATGATGATGCATCTACCAATTAGATTCTATTTGCAAACTCATCACCACTCCCCTCACTTACAATATAAATCATTGTTTCTTTGGAATTTCCTGTGAATTGTTCTGGTGAGCACAAGGCAAAATTCTTTGACAAAATTAATCTCTGTCAGCAGTTTCCAAGTTTGCAGAGATACAAAAATAGATTGGAATGTGTGTTGTCAGGATGATGCATTTATATAGAGCACTAATGATAGCTGGCCTAGAGTCCTGCTTATGGTTTTGTTATGGTTATCTAAGGAAGGATATACTTGCCATAGAGGGAGTGCAGCAGACATCATCAAATTGAATCCCAGAATGGCAGAACAGTCCCTTCAGGAGAGATTGAGGAGGCTGGACTTTGTAACACTAGACAGGTCATCTCTTTAAAACACCTCCTCTAAATCTTTTACCCTTTAACTTCAATCCTAGTCATTGATCCCTCCATCAAGGGGAAATGTGTTTTTTCTGTCTATCCTAAGAATGCCGCTCATAATTTCATACATCTCAATCATGTCCCCTCTCAATTTCCGCTGCTCTAATAAAAGTAATTCCAGTCTGCCCAATCTCTCTTCATAACTGAACCCTCCAGCCCAAGCAGCATGCTAGTAAATCTCCTCTCCAGTACAATCATATCCCTCCAATGTGGATTCCAGAACTGTACACAATATGCTTATCTGTGGTCTGACCAACATCTTATATTTCCAGCATAATATCCCTGCTCTTAAAATCTTTGCCTTGGCTAATAAAGACAGGTATATCATTTGCCATCTTAATCACTTTTCCACATGTCCTGATACCTTCGAAGATCCAGAGTACAGGCACACCAAGGTCCCTCTAATCCTCAGCACCTCCCAGTGTCCTACCATTCATTATGTGAAGCTTGCCTTGTTTGTCCTGCCCAAGAGCATCACCTCACATTCATCCAAACTGAATTCCATTTGTCATTGGTCCGTCCATCTGACCAGCTGGTCTCTTTCCTCCTATAATGTAAGGCTATCCTCCTCACTTTTGGTCACCCTGCCAATTTTTATATCATCCGCAAACTAACCAATCAACTCACCTATATTTAAGCCTCAATCATTTATAGAAACCACAAACAGCAAGTGCTACAGCACAGACTTTCAATTGGAAAATACCCCTCAACCATCACCCTCAGCTTCCTGCCACTCAGCCAATTGTGGATCCAATTTGCCAAATTTCCTTGGAACCCATGGCCTATTATCTTTTCTATCAGTCTCCCATGTGGGACCTCATCAAAAGCCTCACTTTTTGAAGTCCCAGTAGATGGCATCAAAAGCATTGCCCTCATCTATACATCTAGTCATCTCTTCAAAAAATCAATGAAGTTAGTCAGACATGACCTCCCTTTAACAAAGTCGAGATTAGAGTGATGCTGGAAAAGCACAGCCACTCAGGCAGCATTCGAGGAGCAGGGATTCCTGATGAAGGGCTTTTGTCCAAAATGTCGATTTTCCTGCTCCTCAGATGCTGCCTGACTTGTTGTGCTTTTGCAGCACCACTCTAATCTCGACTCTGATCTCCAGCATCTGCAGTACCCACTTTCACCTGCTCCATTTAACAAACCCTGATAGTTCTTAATTAATCCCTGCCTCGCCAAATGCAGATTCATTCTGACCCTTGGAATTACTTCCAAAAGTTTCCCAACTACCCAGGTTAGACTGACTGGCCAATAGGTTGCTGTTTATACCCTCCTCCCCTCTGAATGTTCACTAAAGAAAGCAAGAGAAATAAATCCATTCCAAATAAAATTTATGACTTCATCATAAATTACATGAAAATGCAAGACAGTCAAAATGTGATTTAAACCTTCTAGATCTTCAGTGCCAGATGATGTTGAGTGAGACTAATGAGAATTATGCAGTAGTGACAATCATTGGCAATAAACACTGATGTTTATGACTGACACCATTCACAATTAGCAGACTTTCTGCTCACCTTGAGATTCAATATGTGTGACATTGAGACAGAAGGCCATCACCATGGCCTTGATTGCACAGAAAGATAAAGTTTCAAACTATATTCTGCTCCTGTGAAATATATCCCATGTAAATCTGATTCAAAAAGTGACAAAAAATGTAATTTTCTAGGCTCTGGTAAAGGTTTAGTCACTCCCACATCATCATTGCACAATATTGACAATTAAAGAAACATCAGGACCAACACACACTTCATGAATGATGTTGAAACAGCAGAGAAAGGCACAGAATTAGACTTAGAGATGGTAGTTACCTGAAACCCAACCAGTGTAGATTGAAGCGTTAATCATTCATTAGATCTGGTCAGCAGTGCTAAGGCCATCATGTAGTGTCCATTTCTAATTGCCTTTGAAATGTTGGTGGTGAGCACCTTACCAATCACGGCATTCAATCCCTATATCTACACCCATGATGCTGTAATGGAGTTACCAGTTTTAGACTCAGTGATAGTGAGGGCACCATGATAAATGACTAAGTCAGAGTGATGTGCGAGTTTGAAGGGAACTTACAAATGGTCATGTTCTCATTTGCTTGGTCCTTCTTTTCTTCACCGTAATGTGAGTTAAGGTAATTACAGTTGAAGGAACCTTGGTAAGTTGTGACATGGCTAATGAATGTTTAAAGTGCTGGATGGTGTGTCTTTGATAGTGTTGAGCTTCTTGAGATCATCAGCAACAAATGCAAAAGGTTTATTCAATTGTATTGCTGCAACAGTAGAATATATATCAGACAGGGTGATCATCAGAGTGTGTGGTGCTCTGGATAGAGCCCATCATGACTCCATCCATTCCTTCCAACTAAGCGACAGAGAGAGGCATTCAAACCCTGGAGGAGTGATGGCTCAATGATTAACACTGCTGCTTCATAATGCCAGGGATGTGGGTTCAATTCCAGCCTTGAGCAACTATGTGGAGTTTACACATTCTCCCTGTGTTTGTATGGGTTTCCTCCCACACTTCAAAGATGTGCAGGTTAGTTGGATTAATCATGGGAAATGCAAGGTTATAGGGAAGGGGGGGTGGGTCTGGCTGGGAATGCTCTTTAGAGATTCAGTGTGGACTTGTTGGGCCATATCGCCTGCTTCTACACTGTAAGGATTCTAAGGAAAGGGCAACAGGACTAATCCTTAGAGTCAGGGTTTAGGATTGAGGAAAGATTATCAACACTGAATCTTTCAATTTGGAAGTCAAATATCTCAGCTTGATCTTATAGAGGAATGCAAATTTGCTAAAGATTGTAGAAATAGTTAGAGGGCACAACTTCCAATAACAAAATAAAGTTATAGAGATGATTTTAGGAAATTCTTCGCAACTCCTGCTTGGAACTGTTTTCTGTATTGAACTTTGGAATCACTGAAGAAACAATCTGAATCAAGACGGACGTTCTACATTCGTAATTAAGCTGTGATTTCTGAACAGAATTACAGAAGTTTAATGGCACAGAGGAGTCCATTCATCTCATTGTGTCTGCACCAGCTTTTTCAAATAAGTGTGATTGTCTACTGCCTGTTTCCTGTTTTATCTCCTTGCTCCTCCACACTATTTGTTATCCAAATAATCATCCAATACTCCCTTGAGAGTCTCAGTTGATCCTGCCTCCAACATATTTCATACCCTAACTCAAGAAGCTTGACACCCATCAGAATAAAGCAGCCAGTTTGATTTGCACCACATCCACAGATATACACTCTCTCCACCATTGATGTACTGATATTTAAATCATAAGAATATGACAACTGAGTGCTGAGAAAAGGTGGTATGGTTTAAACTCTGTGCTGCACTATTTGGAGCCTGTTGGATAGCATTTTTGAAGGAGCCATGATTAGAAAAGCTTTTCTTTAACATAAAACAAAATGAGGAGTGGAGTGGCAATTTGACAGTGATTGCCACTCCTTGGAAAATCTGGTCCAATATGATGAGATTCAGTGGATGGAAAGATTGATGTTGAGCAAGTGATAAATGGGTTGAGATATCAATAAGGGAGAGAGATTAGATTAGATTACTTACAGTGTGGAAACAGGCCCTTCGGCCCAACAAGTCCACACCGACCCGCCGAAGCGCAACCCACCCATACCCCTACATTTACCCCTTACCTAACACTACGGACAATTTTAGCATGGCCAATTCACCTGACCCGCACATCTTTGGACTGTGGGAGGAAACCGGAGCACCCTGAGGAAACCCACGCAGACACGGGGAGAACGTGCAAACTCCACACAGTCAGTCGCCTGAGTCGGGAATTGAACCCGGGTCTCAGGCGCTGTGAGGCAGCAGTGCTAACCACTGTGCCACCGTGCTGCCCACAAAAAAGATTGTCTCAAACCTAGTGTTTTCAAGTCATCCTCTCTTAAAATAAACCGTCCCTGGGTGGGCTCGAACCACCAACCTTTCGGTTAACAGCCAAACGCGCTAACCGATTGCGCCACAGATCTGGAACAATTTACAGGTACATTACCAATACAGCTAATTCAATGACCCAGGGCAGTGAAAGCAACACAAGCTCTGGCATGACATGGTGGCTCAGTGGTTAACACTCTTGTCTCACAGTATTTGGGACTTGAGTTCAATTCCAGCCTCAGGTGACGGTCTGTGTTGAATTAGCATATTTTTCCCATGTCTGCCTGTGTTCTCTCCAGTGCTCCGGTTTCCTCCCACATCCCAAGAATGTACAGATTAAGTCGACTAGTCATGCTAAATTGCTCATAATGTCCAGGAATGTGCAGACTAAGTGGATTAGCCATGGGAAAAAACAGATTTTGGGGATAGGGTATGAATCTGGGTCTGGGTGAGATGCACTTTGGAAAGTCGGTGTGGACTTGATGGACTGAATGGCCTCCATCTGTGCTGTAGGGATTCTATGAATAGTAAGGAGAAATAACATAAATCAAGAGACATATTTGACCCAAGTAAGATGAACTCTGGATTGCTACATACATTATTAGTCTCCTTGCTTCAAAAAGGATGATCAGTTCTTGAAACAAAATAATTTTAGAAATTAGGGAAAAGAAAAAGACTGAGCAAACTAGTTAGAATTGTGTGGATGGTCTTTACATAAATCTACATTTCTCATTCCCTATTAATCTCTTATCATGAATGTTCGATTGTTTCCATGTCAAACTTTCTAATTTCCCATTTACATTTAGGCTGGGATTTACTGGTTAAATTTAATAGATCATTTCTGTACTGGATTGACTACCATTATAACAGCTCTGCTGGAAGTGATTGGTCTGAGCTGGATCTATGGTGAGTGCAATAGAAAGAAAAAGTAAGTGAATGAAAGCATTACATTAAATGCTACTTGTGTGGATCTTCCTGTTTCTTCAGAAAAATACATGAGAATTGGGGTTGAATGATGGGATTTAGTTCATCTTTCTTCCCTGATGATGATGGGAGTTTTTCTGTCCTTTTGTTATCCAAAATATTGTTCCCAGATGCTGGAGTAAAACAGCAAAATGCTTCTTTTTGTTCAATTAATGTGATGTGAGCATTATTTTTATTTTCCATCCTTAATTGCCCAGAGAGCGCTTAAGAGTCCATCACAGGCCTGGAGTTACACAGGGTGAGGGCAGCAGTGTGTTCCCTAAAGGACATTAGAGGATTTTTACCTGACAATGCTTGCATGGCCGTCATTAGACTCTTACTTGCAGATTTTAATTCCATTCAAAATCCACCATCTAACATTGCAAGTTTTGAAACCAGGTTCCCAGGAAATGATGTAGATCTCTGGATTAACAGTTGAGTGATAATACCACCAGGCCAGCACCTTCCTTTTTATATCCTTTCCCAGTGGCACTATTAATGCCTGTCGTTAGGGAAAATGTCAGTGTCCTGTTTTCCCACTAATTGTTTTTGGAGATGATATTGAATTTCCTTCATGCTCAGTTTAGCAAGTTGCCACTCAATCTAGACAGTTCCCAGTTTACCAAGGTGCTGGGGCAATAGGGCAAGAACTCCAACGGCGCATTCATAATAATCCTGCCCAACTATCAAATTAGTGACAGGAAATAATTTCCACTTCTTGCTTGAATTCCTGTGTGACCTCTTCTCTGCTTTATCCTGTTCATGAGTTAAGCTCGGTACAAGATGAACTTGTACAGTAAATAAGTTGCCCTGTAATCAGGACAAAGCCAATGATTGTGTCTCTCTGCTGCCTTGTTGTTTACAGGGATAAACAGATTCATCAAGGACATTGAGACGATGATTGGGAAAAAGAACTGGCTCTTCTGGCTGTGGTGGAGAGCGTGTTGGATTATTATCACTCCATGTTTGCTGGCAGTGAGGAGATGTTACACATTTTAGATATTTAAACTAAAAATAATATTTCTGCAGGTAATAGAATTTACCTATTCTATTAGGTAAATATATTTCTGATCTGATTTATACAACAATTTCATTACAGGCAATCTTGTTCTGGTCCTTGGCAATATTTGCCCTCCCAACCTACGGACCTGTTGAATACCCTGTCTGGGCAATAGCACTGGGCTGGTGTATGGTTATCTTCTGCATTATGTGGATTCCCATTGTGGCCATTGTGAGAGTTGTCAAAGCTGAGGGCTCCACCTTGTGGCAGGTAAGACAATGCTTCAAAGGTAAGGGAATAAGACATCAATGAAGTTCTCCCAATTTCTCATTGTACAACAATAACAACAACTTGTAACTGCATTACATCTTTGACATATTAATATATCCTTTCACAGGAAGGTTATACTGTTCAATCTGACACTGAGCTACAGAAGGAGATATAAGGCAATTTACTAAAACAAGTTGGTTTTAAGAAGCATTTTGGCTGAAAATGTGTTGCTGGAAAAGCACAGCAGGTCAGGCAGTATCCAAAGAGCAGGATAATCGACGTTTCGGGCATGAGCCCTTCTTCAGATGCTCTGATCTCCAGCATCTGCAGTCCTCACTTTCTCCTTTAAGAAGCATTTTACCAAAGAAATGGTAGAGAGAGAAAAGAGGAAAATCTAGTGCCCAGGTCCTCAGCAGTTGAAGGAAGGAACACCAATGGTGAAGCAGTTAGAATCAGGGATGCTCAAAAAGCAAAATTAAAGGAATCTTGGAGATTTGTGAGACTGAGGAAGATCTCAGAGACAGGGAGGGACAAAACCACAGATGAATTTAAAGTCAAGGGGAATTTAGAATTCTGAAATTGAGAATGCTCCTCAACCCAGAGCCAAGAATGGTTAGCAAGCGTACAGATAATTATCTGAACTTGACTTGCCATGAGTAAGAACACTACCAGCAGAATGGATAATGTCAAGTTTACCAAAAGCAGGATTTGGGGGATTAGCCAGCAGTCAATCAGAGACATCTAGTCTAGATGCAAGAAAAGCAATGGATGAAGCTTTCAGCAATGAAACAGAGCCACTTGGGTAAAGTTACAGAGTGATATCTGTGGAGAACTTGCCAACAACATGAGTATGTGATTGGAAATTCATCACCTGATGAAATATGATCCACGATTACAAACAACTGGTTCAGTCTCAGACAGTTGCCAGGATGGAAACTGACAAAGAGCCACCTCTAGCTTTGATTATCCCACTGCTCCCTGCCTGGCCTCTATCTGCCAGCATTGGTCAAGAAGAGCTCTTCCAAAATTTCACACTGGCACTAAGCAGTGTTCATTCATCACTCCAGTGAGTGTAGGCTCACTGGCCTACACTGGCTCCCTCGACTCTAATCTCCAGCATCTGCAGTCCTCACTTTCACCTACACTGGCTCCTGGTCTGGCAATATTTCAATTACAAATCCATATTCTGGTTTCAAATCTCTCCATGGTCTTGTTCCTGACTATGGTTCCTCTTGTCACACGAGCCTCCAACATCTCTGTGCTGCTCCAGTTTTGTATCTGGCTGATTATAATCTCTCTACTATTAGCCACCGTGTTTCAACTGCCTGAGCCCTAAGCTCTGGAATTATCCAATTGAACATCTCTTTCCATTAAAGAAGCTCCTTAAAAACTCTTTGATGAAGATTTCAGCCATCCATTCTGAATTCTCTTTCATGCCTTGACATAAAAAAAGTATTGAGAGAACTCTTGTTCAACATCTCAGATCTTTCTACTTCATGAGAAATGTTTAGTAATGCAACCTCCTTCTCCTGAGGAGAAGGCAACATAAAGTACTCCACAGCAGACCAGGCAAAAGATGTCCACGAAATCACCAGTTGCAGAGCGCGATTGAGGCTGCATTGGCAAGGTGGTCCCAGTCATTGAGGGGGGAGCCCTAAGTTCTCCACATTGAACAAAGTCACACACTGGCTCCTTCCAGAGTCCAGTTGTCAAATCCTCAGGTGATGGAGAACTGCAATGGGGCCGGGCCTGAGAACCTGTGATTGAGAGTCTGCACAAAGGCTCCAGAAGCATGAAATAACATTAGAATGTGCTGGAGAGAGAAACAGATTTAACATTTCTGATTCAACTGAAGAATCTTTGGGCTCAAACTGTTGACAGTGTTTTTCTCTCTCTGCAGATGCGGGGGTTTCTCCAGCATTTTCTGCTTTTATTTTGAGTATTTATAGTCATTTGCTGTTTATTGCTATTGATTGTTGGATACCGGTGTTAGATCAGAAGTTTCTTTGGGCTATGACTGATCTATGACTGATCTGCCTCTTTCCCATCCCATCCGGGGGGGCGATGCTGCCCTAAAATTAGCTCAAATTTTTTCCTGGATGGGGAAACCATGTATCTGCAGGATTAGCATTTCGGTGGCCAAAGAAAGAAACCCATACATTTTTTGACTTGGGTTGAGCGAACATTCATGCAAAGTATGAAACAAGACCAGCCAGAAAGGGGATCTGTAGTCATATCAGAGGAACCATCAAGAATCCTACTGATATAAAATATAAAATGTGCTGGAAAGGGACGACTGAAAGTACATGCAAGAGGAACACCTGCAACTGGACACAAAGACTGACAGCAAGCTTCACGTCCACAGACTTGTGTCAAGCACTGTGCATCCTCAAAGCACTGTCAGAATGTCTCAGTTGTATAAACAAGAGGCTCGTGACACCAGTTCAGCCATATCCTATATGTTATCATCACCAGTGCTTATAATCTTTAATGAGGAGGTCAATGGTAAATTCCTTTCCTGAACATAATGAAGCCCTCACTGCCATCATCACTGCCAAAATCTGGGAAACTGGTGTCAGAGAATCCAGTTCAAAGGGTGTCCTGCTGACAAAGTGTGGCCACTGTGGCAATCCCCGCCACCCCCACCCCGCACCCCCTCCCCGCACCCCTGTTTAACAAATACGATCGTCTAGCAGGGGATCAAATAAAGTAAAACCACATGGAGGCAACTTGAGTCTGAGCGGTACCACCTCCTGGGTTACTCTACTGTCTGAGTCAAAGCTGCATGTGATGACAGTATCACTCAGAGCGGATATTTGCTGCATGAATTATCGACTTGTTTTGTTGGTGGTGAGCATCCATCCAGCACAAACATAATCCTGTGGCCAAAATCAAAAGTTTTATAGCTCCTGCCCAAAGCAACCCAACTAAAATTGGTGCACAAAAAACAGTTCACAGTCAATCAGTGAAATTTCCGCATATCCAATTCAATTTCAGAACAGTGGGATCACATAAATTTCCAGGTCAAGAACAGTGGGAGCAAACATCATTGTCACCAGCACTGGTGCAACGAAAGCTGAAATGCATGTTCTCCTGGAATTGAACCAAACAGCCCTCACTGCTTGATGGAAAAATCTATAGTCACAAGTCAACAACCCAAGGCTGATACCCAAAGACACATCCGGAAGATAAAGGAAATGTGGTGTGAACAGAAACTCTGAGAAATCTAACTGATGCTGACCTTCATGACATGGACCATTTATAGACCAATGCCAAGTGGAGAAAAACCCTTCATTCATGTGTTCTTCCTCAGGATGACGATACCATCTGTTAATGCTGGAAGGAATATTTCTAACAACTTCTCAATTTTGAATCCACAGGAGCAAATGGTCATCTTTTGCCTCTCTCTCCACTGCCCTGCGATCAAATCTGTATGCAAACTGCTGTCAATGAGAGAGCTGCCATCTGTTAAATGAATGACAAATG
This sequence comes from Hemiscyllium ocellatum, assembly GCF_020745735.1. Taxonomy (NCBI): domain Eukaryota; kingdom Metazoa; phylum Chordata; class Chondrichthyes; order Orectolobiformes; family Hemiscylliidae; genus Hemiscyllium; species Hemiscyllium ocellatum. The sequence goes on along the minus strand of NC_083411.1, from coordinate 43,405,168 downwards.
ACAAAGCCTGTGGCCTTTTATGGGATTGCAGTTGAAGTCTTCAAAGTTGCTTATGTCAAGATCTGATGTACTCATCCTGCAAAGAAACAGAACTCTTTTTCTCCTCCCTCCACGTGCCCCATCCCATCTCTCCTTACTGCCCTGTCAACTCAGGAATGCAAAAATTGTCAGTATTTTCAAGAAGGGAGATAAAAGATGCCATGGAAGCTATTGAGGGTTTTCCCTTCCATCCATAGCCAGGAAAACACTGACATGTGTTCACTCAATTCATTTTCTTCCTGTATCTGAGAAAAACATGTCAGAGAAATGGCATAGCTTGAGGCCTTCTTGATGAACCAGGTCCTTGTTGGCAGGGAAATGTCAAGAGCCACACTAGGGACTTTCCCTTGCATTCATTGATCTGCCCAAAGCATTTGATTCAGTAAATCACAAGGCACTCTGGATTGTACTCTAATGGGTTTGGAAATCCAAGAAATTTTGTCACAATCCTGCAACTGCCTCATAGTGAGAAGCCCACAAATCACATAGGTGCATTAGAACAAGCGTAGGCTATTCTACCTATAATGGCTGATTCACCACTCAATAAAACCATGGCTGATCATTCACCGCAGGGCTACCACAGTATTTCCATACCACTTGATGTCATTAGTCTCTAAATATTTAATCATTTCTGTTAAGAAGCTGTTCAATGATTGACCTTGCACTGCACTTTCTAATCTCTTCGTTGAGAGATCTGAAATATAGCCCTTCAAAGAGGGCCAAGAGTGGAAGGGTGGCGCAGTGGTTAGCATTGTTGCCTCATGACCTCATGGACCTGGGTTCAATGACTGTTTGCCTAGGTTTTCTCTGTTTTCCTCCCGCAGTCCAAAAATGTACAAGTTAGGTGAATTGGCCATGCTAAATTGTCCATGGTGTCCAGTGATGGGCAGGTAGATGGATTAGCCAAGAGAAATGTACGGTCTTGGGGATAAAATTAGATTAGATTAGATTAGTTACAGTGTGGAAACAGGCCCTTCGGCCCAACAAGTCCACACTGACCCGCCGAAGCACAACCCAGCCATACCCCTACATTTAACCCTTACCTAACACTACGGGCAATTTAGCATGGCCAATTCATCTAACCCACATATCTTTGGATTGTGGGAGGAAACCGGAGCACCCGGAGGAAACCCACGCAGACACAGCGAGAACGTGCAAACTCCATACAGTCGATCGCCTGAGGAGGGAATTGAACCCGGGTCTCTGGCGCTGTGAGGCAGCAGTGCTAACCACTGTGCCACCGTGCTGCCCATGGGAGGGCTAGGTCTGGGAGAGATGCTCTTCAAAGGGTTAGTGTAGATTTGATGGGACGAATGGCCTTTTTCCACAATGTTTGGATTCTATGATTCTAAATCGGGACCAGTGTCAAGCAAGGTTGTGTGATTCTCCCACACTATATGGGTTGGTCATCTCATCAAAGATCCATTGCCTTTTGGCATGTATATAAAATGGCATTGTAGTGAACTAAATGGAAATGTCTTTAATCTCAGTTGCCTCCACGCCAATCTGAACTGATTACCATAGCAAACATGATCAACAATATGCCAATGACTCAAGTGCTCACTCTCTACCAGATTTGCAAGTCACCCTCAATCTCTTCAATTCTGAACGTAAATGACTCGGTCTGAACTTGAATCCTGCTAAAACAGTGCTTGTGTTAAAGGAGAGAGTCTGGAATATGCTAAGAGGTTATTGAGAAGAATATTTTTGATAAGAAGATCCAACACTGGGTCAACTACACCATCTCAGCCATCTCCAAATCATGGTCGAGACAAAAATAAAATCTGCAGATGTTGGAATCTACAAACTATAGCAACTGGTTCATAATAACAGAAACCTTCACAAGTTAACACCACTCCTAGTACACAGAGCTGTTGTGGTCTCTGAACTCCACCAGTCCAGTGAGACTGTGACTGTACATCATGTGTCCAGAGAGATGAAAATCACCTCCCCAACCAAGTCATGAGTTAGCCATGAGAAATTCAGAGTTGTGGGGGTTGGTCTGGGAGAGATGCTCTTCAGAAGGTTGATGTGGCCTTGATGGACTAAAATCACCTGCTTCCCTATGTGGGGATTCTATAATTTCAAATGTTAAACTCCAGTTCCTTGTTGGACACCCTGCTCCACCTCCCCAAAGATCTACAGGTTGAGGATCAGTCTGTTCATCACATGAATACATGGGACAGAAACCAAGGGCCCTGAATAAATATCACCTCAACGTGAAACTCAGTTGATAAGGTTTTGGTGGGCATTTCTCTTGCCCCAGCTCATGCTGTAATTAGTTCCATGGTATCTACACTGTTCAGAATGAGTGATTTGGGAACATGTCGAATTGTTTTATGACAGGTCTTCCACTGTCAGCATGCCATTTATGTTTTTTCATCATGAGAATAAATTAATGGCTCAATAACAATGCTTAAGTTGATGTGCCAGTGCCTGCACTAAAGTATTTGTACTAGGAATTATTTTGGTCCTTCAGTGTATCTCACTGCCTGAGAAATTAGAGTTTCGATACAGGAGTATAATCTCTAGGATAAACCTACTGGCTACTCTTGGTTTAATGTGAGTTGCAAATGTTGAACAAACTACAGAACAATCTCATTTGGATCAGGATTTCTTTTGCTAGTTTGATGTTAATTCTGCTTAAAGGTCAGGTAGAAATAATGAAACACTTCAATTTTTCCTTTCACAGAAAATTACTGGTGCTTGCACTTCGGCTCCAGATTGGAATCCATGCTTGGAAGAACACAAAGGGGAAAGATATGAAAACAAACCTGATTCTGCAGATGCCCCAGTCTGTGTGAAACTCCTGCCCACTCCTGAGAAAGAACAATCTCCGTTTTAATTTGTAAACACAGATTGATTTACCTAATTTACTAATTTATCACCATTCTACTGCACTCCACTGCAACCAGGGGAATCTCTGGAGCAGTGTCCACATGGTTCCTGAGGCAATATCTATGTAGACCGCGGGGCTGTGTCCATATAGTCCCTGGGACAGTATCCACCCAATCCCTGGTGTACTGACTATGCAGTATCTTGGTAGTATCAATGGAGCTGTATCTATGCAGATCTTGTGGCAGTATCTACACAGTGCCTGAACTATGTCCATGCCATCCTGTGTAAAATCTATACAGTTCCAGGGACAGTATCTATGCAGTCCCTGGGGCGGTAAGTACACAGTTGCTGGGATATATCCATTGAGTCCCTGTGTAGAATCTACATTGTCCCTGTACGTTATGTACACAATCCCTGGGTAGTGTCCAGGTTCAGGAAAGTCATGGCTGAGTGTAGCAACATTTGAGATAATATTGTTGATCTTTCATTTTCTCTGCTGGCTTCCATGAAATCAACAATTCAATTGATTTTTCTGAAGAAGCTTGTAATGATACAATTGCAGGAGAATTGCAGGGTGGTATATTTGACCAGTTCCTTTTGTATTGGATTTGTTTGCTTGACATAGGTCACACATGGGTTGTTGTTCTTCATATGAATATGTTTGTTTCCTTGCAGCATTGGGGTGGTCTTCAAGGTTCTGTTCAAGACATGAATGTCAATGTTAAATTGAGAATGAATTGCTTTGTTGTTAGTATGTTTTTGAGACTCTACCACACCTGTAAGAAATTGTGAGTTTTGCTGCATTGAGTACATTCCTACTGGAAGGCTGGACAGTTTTCTTTTCACAAAAGTGACACTACCAGATTGTTTCAAATTTTATATTGTTGTTTGCAAACGTGTTACTGTTCAGCTGAGAGGTATTTTTGCTCTGGTCAGATGGTTATTGTGCAACAGCGAATGTTCCCTGTTGAATGTTTTGAATTAAATTGAACTTATACTGTATAATGCTTTGTGAATAATTTTCTAGGATCTGTGTCTACTGCTCTGTTAACTGCTCATTCAAGAGTTAGATTCTCTTTGGTTGAAGCAGTAGCTGATTTCTATGAGAGACCGATAGTAATTCTGTCAGCAATGAGCTCTTGTTTTAGGTTTCATAGCTACTTTGTCCATCTACTGCATACAGCTTATTCATGAAACTCTCGACAAGCTTTCCTGGAGGTCGATATCTGCTATTGAAGTTTAATCGTAAAAATCACACAACATCAGGTTATAGTCCAACAGGTTTATTTGGAAGAACTAGCTTTCAGAGCACTGCTCCTTCAATAGGTAGCTGTAGAGCAGGATCATTGGACACAGAATTTATTGCAAAACATCAGAGTGTCACGCAGCTGAAATGATGTATTGAACAAACCTAATTTAGATTTGTTCAATACATTGTTCCAGTGCATGACACTGTGATATTTTGCTATAAATTCTGTGTCTCATGATCCTGCTTCACAACCACCCGATGAAGGGGCAGCGCTCTGAAAGATAGCGCTTCCAAATAAACCTATTGGACATAAACCTGGTGTTGTGTGATTTTTAACTTTAGTCACCCCAATCCAACACTGGCTCCTCAACATCAAGTTAATCTTGACAGTGTCCAATTTGTTCTTGAAGTGAAATATTGACCAAAAGCTCTTTGGAAGTCTTCAAAATAATTTGCTTCTTGCATGATTCAATGTTCCAATGAATGAGAGGTATGCTAATTTGATCTGGTGTCCTGACTGTGTTTGAAGCATTAAGAATTGTGATTTCCATGTCTAATCATTCATTGTTCAATTAAATGGATCTGAAAATTTAAACTTTCTGGTGGAACGTTTGGAGTAGACAAGTTTGTTACATTATTTTATTGTTAATGGGCACTTGAAGTTGCTATTTTCTTGATTTGGAAGATAATTATTAGGATTTTGTTCTGCTTGTACTATTATGTATGATATTTCTAGTTGATTAACAATGTTGTTGAAGCATTTTGGCTGTAAAGGTTGTTATATTAGGACCTAAAGGTGTTAATGGTTCTGCTATTCTAAATGATGCTTTCAAAGTCTTTACCCATATGCTATCATCATAAAATTAAATGAAGATATTTAATGCAGGCCAGGATTTTTCAAGAATAGATTCCATTAATAACATCTAATTATTTTTAACTGTATTGAAGATGATTGCCTTGACATCAGTGACACAGATTTTGCTGCATCTGACTTGTCTTCTCAGCTAGTTTAACAGCCCATGATCAGATTAACGTTTTTATTTCTTAATCCAATATTTTGCATTTAAAGAATGTAATCTTCCAGTTGCCAAATTAAATTTTGAACTTGTTGTGTTCAAATTGTGTTTGTTTTAAGAGATTCCCTCCCTACTGACTCTTAATTTTCAAGTATCTTTAGGAAGTCCTCCTAAATTTTCTTCAGTGGAAGCAGGCACAAAATAGTTGTTCCAAGTTTCTCACATTTTTGTTATTTTCTACAATCCTATATTGCTTCTCTCAAAATGTTAGCTTTTGCACAGTGAACTGCCATGGGGTGATCTCCTGAGAGTCTACTATAGCTACGCCTGAAAGTGAGATATGAAGATGGTGGATATTTAAACTGGCACAAGGAGAGCTGTGCTCTGATTGTTATTGGAGGGGCTTTGGAAGTGGCAAACTGAGACAAGAAGTTTAGCTGGTTGAGAATAAGGCCAAGACAAAACAGAGGTAAGTAAAGCCAACATTCAGTGAGTAACCAGTAGAATATAATGGTGTACAGTCATTCACAAGCAGCAATAAGCTTGATGCATAATCTTTGGAAATAACAGCATGGATCACTGTGAGGAACTCCTTGGGGAGTCACTGCAGCACTTCTCCTCAATCATCTCCAGGTAGCTCCATGCTCAGCAACAGCACCTGCCTTCGCTTTCCTTCCAGTTCCATACTCTCCCCTTGTCCCGGGATGGGGGTGATGTTCCTTATCACCACTGAACCCAAACTCTGACAATTTGCCCTTGCTGTCAGCTGGAATCTTTCTACTGGGCAGGTGCCCACTCCAGTGCTCTTGCCATTTTTGTCCCTGTGCATCTATTCCCACCAAGTTGACACCATTCAAGTTCTGAGTGCCCACTCCTTTACAAAGTATGAGTGGCTGAGCACCCCACCACCCACTCAGTAAGTCTCTAGGTGCCATGATGCCATGACTCACTGGTCACTCTATACCCACCTCGTTCCAATTACCTATTTCTGACGGTGTGAGGGACCTGTGTGATGCTTTTCAAATACTGTATAACAAGAAGTGCTGATGGTGGTGCTACCAAATTGAATTCATCATGCCAGCCCTGATTTGTTGTGCAAGCTTATATTAGCAACAGTGGTGGGGCTGGACCGAAGAATAGACAGGAAGGCTGCTATCACCACAGCACACACAAGACCCCAACAGCAGCAGAGGTGATCCCTTTCTGCAGCTCTCCTCCAGGCTAAAAAGATAAGGATGTCCTCTTCCCCAGGAATAATCCAAAGTTAAAAATCACACAACACCAGTTTGTAGTCCAACAGGTTGATTTGGAAGCACTAGCTTTCAGAGTGCCACTCCTTCATCAGGTGGTTGTGGAGCATCTAGCGATCTTATACTCTACAACCTGGGTAAATTGGTGTTGTGTAACTTTTAACTTTGTACATCCCAGTCCAACAACGGCACTTCCAAATCAGGAATAATCCAGCAAGAATGGACGATGGATCACCAAGGAGGTCAGCTACCATGAGGACATCTGCACATCCTGGCTCCCATTGTGGTAGACAGCCAATGACCTCCTTTAGATGGCCAGACTCTTCCTCTCTTCAGAGTCTTGATGTGGAGTTGCCAGTGTTGGACTGGGGTGGACAAATTCAGAAGTCACACAACACCAGGTTATAGTCCAACAGGTTTATTTGAAATCACCAAGCGGTTGGAATGCTGCCACTTCGTCGGAATGCCTTCCTCCAGGGAAAGGTTACTGGACCCGAAACGTTAACTGTTTTGTCTTCACAGATGCTGCCAGACTTCTGAGTTTTCCCAAGCAGCTTCTGTTTTGGTTCCTGTTAGACTATAACCTGGTGTTTGTGACTTCTGACTTTCTTCAGAGTCTGAATGTGGTTATATGGGAATGTGTGGATGCACAATTCGTAGAAATCTATCCTCAATATTGAACCAAATTGTAAAATAATGAAAACTGTGAATGGCAAGATCCTGTTCCATATTGGAATCAACACGAGTGTTTGGACAGTGTGGACAGGGAAGACCCAATTGGGGAAATGTTTTGGTATCTCAGGGCCGATTAATATTATCATCTTTCATGGAGACATGATGGTGGGGTTAGTGTTGCTCTGAATATACTACACTTATTCAGAGGTAAATAGGCCTAAACACTGCTTGTAGCAAGAGCTGATAAGGTGTACAAAATCCAGTAATGGGTTTGAGATGGGTTTTTTTGATTAAGAAATAGTTGTTATAATTTGGTCTATCTTATGACAGTAAAATATACTACAAAACCATGGTCTTACGAATGAATGAAACCATGTTATAGTAGTGAGTTATGAATGAATTGAAATAGGAATGCAGTGTTCTTTGTTCGTAAAGGAGATATGAATGAATAAACATAAAGAGCTTGTGAATGCGTTAGTGAAGAAACCTGGAATACAATATCTCACAGCACTTCGGACTTCTGAATTTTCTCTTCATTTAGAAAATAGTCCATGCCTCTATTCTTATATCAAAGTGAATGCGCTCACACTTCCCCACATTGTACTCCATCTGCCACTTCTTTGCCCACTCTCCTAACCTGTCCGAATCCTTCTACAATCAACAGAGAAAATGCTGGAAAATCTTCGCAGGTCTGGCAGCATCTGTAAGGAGAGAAAAGAGCTGATGTTTTGAGTCTAACTGATCCTTTGTCAAAAAAAACCCAAAAAATCTCCATCTGAACTTTCTGCCCTTAGCTCCCTTGGGTCCAACCCCAACTTTGTCATCGAACCTACTGACAAAGGGGGTGCTGTTGTCATCTGGCATACTGACCTCTACCTCACAGAGGCTGAGCGCCAACTCTCAGATTCCTCCTCCTACCTCTCCCTGGAGCATGACCACACCACTGAGCATCAAGCCATTATCTCCAACACCGTGACTGACCTCATTTCCTCCGGATGCCTCCCCCACCTCCCCAAAACAGCTTCCAACCTCATAGTCTCCCAACCCCAGACAGCCCGAAGAAAAAAGAGCTTTGACAAAGGGTCAGTTAGACTTGAAACGTCAGCTCTTTTCTCTCCTTACAGATGCTGCCAGACCTGCTGAGATTTTCCAGCATTTTTTCTATTGGTTTCAGATTCCACGATCCCCAGTAATTTGCTTTTATTCGAATCCTTCTGCAGCCTCCCTACCTCCTCAAAGCTACCTGTCCCTCTATCTATCTTTGCATCATCTGCAAACACAACCAGAATGCCCTCTTTTCCTTCATTCAGTTCGTTCATGCATAAAGTGAAAAGTCATGGTCCCCCAACACTGAGCCTTGCGGGAGATCCTGAGATCCTGACTTTTGTTCCCATTCTCTGTTTCCTGCCATACAGCCAAGCTTCTATCCATGCTAGTATCTTGCCTCTGACACCTTGGGCCCTTATCGCACTCTGCAGTCTCCTGTGTGACACCTTGTCAAAGGCCTTCTTGAAGTCCAGCTAGATAACATCCATTGACTCTCCTTGGTCTAACCTGCTCATTACTTTCTCAAAGAATTCAACCAGATTTGTCAGGCATGACCCTTCCCTTGAAGAATCTATTCTGACTCTGCCCTATTTTACCATACACTTCCAAGTATTCAGTAATCTCATTCTTCACAATGGATTCCAGGATCTTACCTATGACTGAGGTTAGGCTAATCAATCTGTAATTATCCATTTTTTGCCTTACTCCCTTTTTAAACAGGGTGTCACATTAGCAATTTTCCAGTCATCTGGACCTTTCCTGATTGTAGTGATTTCTGAAAGATCACCACTAACACCTCCACGATCTCTTCCCATAGAACTCTGGGGTGTAGTCCATCTGGTCTAGGCAATTTATCCACCTTCAGGCCACCCAGTCTTTCTAGCACCTTCTCCTTGGTGATGGCCACCATACTTGGCTCTGTCCCGTTATTCCCTTTAATTTTGGGATATTACTCATATCTTCCACCGTGAAGACTGACGCCAAGTAATTATTCAGTTCCTCAGCCATTTCCTTTTTCCCCACTACTACCTCTCTATGTCATTTTTCAGCAGTCCAATGTCCGCTTTTGCCTCTGTTTTGCTCTTTATATATCTAAAAAACACTCTTACAGTCTTCCTTTATATTACTGGCTAGCTTAACCTCATATTTAATCTTCTTCCTTCTTATTTCTTTTGGTCTTTGTAAGCTTCCCAATCCTCTGGTTTCCCACTGCCTTTCACCACGTTATATGCTTTCTCTTTTACTTTTATGCTATCCCTGACTTCCCTAGTCAGCCATGGTTGCCTCATCCTCCCTGTACCATACTCCTCTTTCCTCGGGATGAATCTCTGCTGTGTCTCCTGAATTATCCCTGAAACACCTGCCATTCCTGTTCCCCTGTCTCTCCTGCTAGGCTCCTCTCCCAGTCAATTCTACACAGCTCCTCCCTCATGCCTCTGTACTTGGCTGTCGTTACCTTTGATTCTATCTTCTCCCTCTCAAATGGCAGAATAAATTCAATCATATTATGATCACTGCCTCCTCAGGGTTCCTTCACTTTAAACTCCCTTACCAAGTCTGACTTATTGCACAACATTAAATCCAGTATCTGCAAGTCCAGCAGCACAGGGCCTTGTACTTAATCCTTTCTGTCTTCAAGACATATACTATTATTGAACTGATTTAAAATTTTAAAAATAACATATGTGGTGATACTCTGAGCATTAGTCAAAATAAACCCCACAGTCAGAAAAAGGCACTACTAAAAAACAGCTCCTGAATAGAGATGGAGGCTGATGTTGATCAGTGGTCAGTATTCAGTCAAACTATCAGGAGTTGGAGTGTTAGAGCTGCTGTTCACTTTGAAGACCATGGAGTATTCAGGAGGTCACTGGGGATCCATGCTTCAAGTGTGTCTTCAATCTGAGGTGTGTTGTTTACAAGTAAATCATCAGCAGAAACCAGGTGAAATCAGTTGCAAAAGTATGAGGTATACATCATGTACATGACATAAACTCTAGGAGCTTCCAACTGTGGGCATGTCCCAGCATTCAACATTCTGTGACCAGTGACTGTCACTCACTCGATCACTGATTGCTGTCCCAGAGGATGTTTAATCTGTAGGCTGTTAGAATGTTGCTTCATGCCAACCAGCTCCTGTGTCTTCATCAGTGGAATATTAAGTCATGTTCCTGTCCTCAGAAATACAGCACCTGCAACCTGTAAGTCTATGTCCCCAAACCTTCTTTCAGTGTGAACACTATTCTAATGGGGATCATAAGTCCGATGGAGCAGAGCCTTTCTATCTCACACACAGTAGTTTCATGGTCTTCTCTGCTTCGCCATTGGATGGTGGGCAGTGAGATGATGATAGGATGTGTTTAAATCCCATATCCTGGCCAGTACTACACATCCTGCTGATCTGGATGTTATCTATGATAAATGCTCCATGTGATTGAAGAAAGGATCAGGAAATTGACTTTCTGAAAGAAGACAGAGGGTGGTGGTTGATGGGAAATGTTCATCCTGGATTGATTTCGCTGCTCCTTGGATGCTGCCTGAACTGCTGTGCTCTTCTAGCACCACTAATCCAGAATGTTCATCCTGGAGTTCAGTTGCCAGTGATGTACCGCAAGGATCTATTTTGGGGGCCACTGCTATTTGTCATTTTTATAAATGACCTGGATGAGGCCTTAGAAGGATGGGTTAGTAAATTTGTGGATGACACTAAGGTCAGTGGAGTTGTGGATAGTGCTGAACGATGTTGCAGGTTACAGAGGGACATAGTTAAGCTGCAGAGCTGGCTGAGAGGTGGCAAATAGAGTTTAAGGCAGAGAAGTGTGAGGGATTCACTTTGGAAGGAGAAACAGGAACAAAGAGTACTGGGCTAATGGTAAGATTCTTGATAGTTTAGAAGAGCAGAGAGATCTCGGTGTTCACGTACATAGATCCCTGAAAGTTGCCAGCCATGCTGATAGGATTGTTAAGAAGGCATATGCTGCATTAGCTTTTATTGATAGAGGGATTGAGTTTTGGAGCCATGAGGTTATGTTGCAGCTGTACAAAACTCTGGTGCGGCCGCACTTGGAGAATTGCATACAGTTCTGGTCACTGCATCATTGGAAGGATATGGAAGCTTTGGAAAGGATTCAGACAAGATTTACTAGGATGTTGTCCAGTATGGAGGAAAGGTCTTATAAGGAAAGGTTGAGAGACTTGAGGTTGTTTGCATTAGAGAGAAGTTTGAGAGGTGACTTAATTGAGACATATAAGATAACCAGAGCGTTAGATATGGTGGACAGTGAGAGCCTTTTTCCTTGGATGGTGATGGCCAGCAGGAGGGGAAATTGCTTTAAATTGAGGGGAGATAGATTTAGGACAGTTGCCAGAGGTAGTTTCTTTACTCAGAGACTAGTAGAGGCATGAAATACACTGCTAACAACAGTAGTATACTCGCCAACTTTCAGGGCATTTAAACGGTCATTGAATAAGCATATGGATGATAATGGGTAAAAAATGAGGTCTGCAGATGCTGGAGATCACAGCTGCAAATGTGTTGCTGGTCAAAGCACAGCAGGTTAGGCAGCATCTCAGGAATAGAGAATTCGACGTTTCGAGCATAAGCCCTTCATCAGGAATAAGAGAGAGAGAGCCAAGCCGGCTGAGATAAAAGGTAGGGAGGAGGGACTAGGGGGAGGGGCGATGGAGGTGGGATAGGTGGAAGGAGGTCAAGGTGAGGGTGATAGGCCGGAGTGGGGTGGGGGCGGAGAGGTCAGGAAGAGGATTGCAGGTTAGGAGGGCGGTGCTGAGTTGAGGGAACCGACTGAGACAAGGTGGGGGGAGGGGAAATGAGGAAGCTGGAGAAATCTGAATTCATACCTTGTGGTTGGAGGGTTCCCAGGCGGAAGATGAGGCGCTCCTCCTCCAGCCGTCGTGTAGTTGTGTTCTGCCGGTGGAGGAGTCCAAGGACCTGCATGTCCTCGGTGGAGTGGGAGGGGGAGTTAAAGTGTTGAGCCACGGGGTGATTGGGTTGGTTGGTTCGGGCGGCCCAGAGGTGTTCTCTGAAGCGTTCCGCAAGTAAGCGGCCTGTCTCACCAATATAGAGGAGGCCACATCGGGTGCAGCGGATGCAATAGATGATGTGTGTGGAGGTACAGGTGAACTTGTGGCGGATATGGAAGGATCCCTTGGGGCCTTGGAGGGAAGTGAGTGTGGAGGTGTGGGCGCAAGTTTTACATTTCCTGCGGTTGCAGGGGAAGGTGCCGGGGGTGGAGGTTGGGTTGGTGGGGGGTGTGGATCTGACAAGGGAGTCACGAAGGGAGTGGTCCTTGCGGAACGCTGATAGGGGAGGGGAGGGAAATATATCCTTGGTGGTGGGGTCCGTTTGGAGGTGGCGGAAATGGCGGCGGATAATACGTTGTATGCGCAGGTTGGTGGGGTGGTAGGTGAGAACCAGTGGGGTTCTGTCTTGGTGGCGGTTGGAGGAGCGGGGCTCAAGGGCGGAGGAGCGGGAAGTGGAGGAGATGCGGTGGAGGGCATCGTCGTCCCACGAGGAGGTTGAACAGTTCATCAACTTTACTAACACCTTCCATCCCGACCTGAAATTCACCTGGACTGTCTCAGACTCCTCCCTCCCCTTCCTAGACCTTTCCATTTCTATCTCGGGCGACCGACTCAACACAGACATCTATTATAAACCGACTGACTCCCACAGCTACCTGGACTACACCTCCTCCCACCCTGCCCCCTGTAAAAACGCCATCCCATATTCCCAATTCCTTCGTCTCCGCCGCATCTGCTCCCAGGAGGACCAATTCCAACACCGCACAACCCAGATGGCCTCCTTCTTCAAGGACCGCAGATTCCCCCCAGACGTGATCGACGATGCCCTCCACCGCATCTCCTCCACTTCCCGCTCCTCCGCCCTTGAGCCCCGCTCCTCCAACCGCCACCAAGACAGAACCCCACTGGTTCTCACCTACCACCCCACCAACCTGCGCATACAACGTATTATCCGCCGCCATTTCCGCCACCTCCAAACGGACCCCACCACCAAGGATATATTTCCCTCCCCTCCCCTATCAGCGTTCCGCAAGGACCACTCCCTTCGTGACTCCCTTGTCAGATCCACACCCCCCACCAACCCAACCTCCACCCCCGGCACCTTCCCCTGCAACCGCAGGAAATGTAAAACTTGCGCCCACACCTCCACACTCACTTCCCTCCAAGGCCCCAAGGGATCCTTCCATATCCGCCACAAGTTCACCTGTACCTCCACACACATCATCTATTGCATCCGCTGCACCCGATGTGGCCTCCTCTATATTGGTGAGACAGGCCGCTTACTTGCGGAACGCTTCAGAGAACACCTCTGGGCCGCCCGAACCAACCAACCCAATCACCCCGTGGCTCAACACTTTAACTCCCCCTCCCACTCCACCGAGGACATGCAGGTCCTTGGACTCCTCCACCGGCAGAACACAACTACACGACGGCTGGAGGAGGAGCGCCTCATCTTCCGCCTGGGAACCCTCCAACCACAAGGTATGAATTCAGATTTCTCCAGCTTCCTCATTTCCCCTCCCCCCACCTTGTCTCAGTCGGTTCCCTCAACTCAGCACCGCCCTCCTAACCTGCAATCCTCTTCCTGACCTCTCCGCCCCCACCCCACTCCGGCCTATCACCCTCACCTTGACCTCCTTCCACCTATCCCACCTCCATCGCCCCTCCCCCTAGTCCCTCCTCCCTACCTTTTATCTCAGCCGGCTTGGCTCTCTCTCTCTTATTCCTGATGAAGGGCTTATGCTCGAAACGTCGAATTCTCTATTCCTGAGATGCTGCCTAACCTGCTGTGCTTTGACCAGCAACACATTTGCAGATATGGATGATAATGGAATAGTGTAGGTTAGATAGGCTTCAGATTAGTTTCACAGGTCTGTGCAACATCGAGGACTGAAGGGCCTGTATTGCGCTGTAATGTTCTATGTTCTCAGGGATCCTTCATTCCACAGGCAACAAATCTCTCCAAACAAAGTTTAATACAGAGATAAACCTTTGACAACAGACATTAGCAGTTTGTGTTCTAGAGCTGAACTCCCGACCTTCAACTAGGAGAGTCCGGTTGGTGAAGTTGCTCTTGCTAGTTTTCCATGCCTGCATGATCCAGTTTGTCTTATCACAGAAGATAACATGCTGGCTCAGCAGTTAGCACTGCTGCTTCACAATGTCAGGGATCCGAATTTGATTCCAACCTGCAGTGACTGTGTAGATTTTGCACATTCTCCCCGTATCTAAGTGGGTTTCCTCCAAGTGTTCTGGTTTCCTCCCACAGTCCAAAGATGTGCTGGTTAGGAGAATTGGCCAAGCTAATTTGCCCATGGTGTTCCGAAATGTGCAGACTAGCTGAGTTAGCAATGAGAAATGCAGGGATAGGATAGGGGGTGTGCATCTGGGTGGCTGTTTACAGGGTCGGTATGGGCCAAATAGCCTGCTTCCACAGTGTCAAGATTCTCTGATGCCAAGAGCATCTTCCTCTCCTCATGGTCTCTCAGACTCAGGCATGCTGCCCTATTGACCTGCCTGGGTTCCTCTCGTCCTGCAGCTGTATGCCCTCTCCATTTCACTTATGCTGCAGGCAAAAGCTTCAGGATACCCTCTTCAACTTCTTTTCTCCTCAATGCCGTAATTTACCAGTCCTGCACTTCCATTCCAAGTCATTGTTGCTTCCCTCATTTTCTCTCTCCTCAAGGCTGCCGGTCCAATGTCTTCTTGGGGCCATTGTCAGAGTTTCAGTTCCCCCGTGCACAACCGACCAAGAATCTCAACTTTTCTCCTGAATGAGGATTCACAAGACCAACCAATTTCCCCCACCCGATGTCCCTTCAGTGTCAACAACCTCTGCTGTTAGGGATCCAGCTTTGAAAGGACACCCTTATTTAACAAGTGCCAAGGCCCAACTACATTTTCCTATTCTCCTACCATTGCCAATCTCTCTCACATTTCCTGGAGTTCTCCCTGAACATTGTACATAGGGATTGAAGATAAGCAAGTTACTTTTGATGAAGTGAACTCTGTTTGGTAGAGGCCACTTTCATGCAATACAAGTATTGGTTACCCCAATTTGACATCCTGACTCCCCAATGTAAAGGGGACCACATCGAGAGCAATAGACACAGTTGATGAGGTGTTTGGATGTGCAGGAAAATCTCTGCAGGATGTGGAAGGATCCTCTGGGGCTTTGGATAGAGGTGAGGAGAGAGATATGGGCACAGATTTTACACCTCTTGAGTGGCAAGGGAAGATGCCAGGAGTGGAGGATGGGTTGGTAGAGGATGTGGACCTAACAAGGGAATCGTGGAGGGAATGGTCTCTGCGGAATGCTGATTGGGGTGGGCATGGTGGTGGGGTCTGATTGTAGTTGACGCCAACTTGCGGAATGTTTCAGAGAACATCTCTGAGACACAAGCACAAAACAACTCCACTGACCTATGGCCGACCACTTCAACTCCCCCTCCCACTCCGGCAAGGTCATGAAAGTCCTGGGCCGCCTCCTCCACAAAATCCTGACCACCCGATGACTGGAGGATGATTGCTTCATCTTCTGCCTTGTCCCTTTCAACCACAAGGAATCAATGTCGATTTCATCAGTTTCTTCATCTCCCGTCCACCCACCTTATCCCAGACCCAACCCTCTAACCCGGCACTGCCCTCTTGAACTGTCCTACCTGTCCATCTTCCTTCCCACCTATCTATTTGCTCCACCCTCTGCTCCGACCTATCACCATGATCCTTACCTTCATCCACCTATCGCATTCCTAACTACCTTCCCTCCCCCAGCCTCACCCCCCTCCCAATTATATCTCAGCCCTCTTGCTCCCCCTGCTCACATCCCTCCACCCCTCCCCTCCCCACTATCCCCATTATTCCCGAAGGACATATGCCAAAACATTGATTCTCCTGTTCCTCGGATGTTGCCTGACCTGCTGTGCTTTTCCAACACCACACTCTTCGACCCTAATCTTCAGAATCTGCAATCCTCACTTTCTCCCAAGCTCTATGCTGTCGAATATGAATTTGTTTTGAATCACTAATTTATTCTAATAGTTAAAGGACGATGTTTTAAGATGACGCTGACTTGCTAAATGATTACACATGGTAGCTTCTGAACCAGGTCGTTATGGTAGGTGCATCTTGCCCTTAAGAGAGTACATCTTGTACAGTAATTTTTATTCCAATGGTTGGTGATCTTCCTCAATGTTCATCATGTTCCATTTGTGGATACAATCTCCAAATTAATTGTAAGTGGAGATGCTCACAAGGAATACTCCCCCATCTGTGTGAATCTCTGTTAACTTTGTCCATTTTGATTCATTGTATATCCAAGTCCAGATTGTGACACGTCAATTAGATTAGATTAGATTAGATTCCCTACAGTGTTGAAAAACGCCCTTTGGCCCAACAAGTCCACACCAACCCTCTGAAGAGAAACCCACCCAGATCCATTTCCCTCTGACTAATGTACCTAACACTATGGGCAATTTTGCATGGCCAATCCACCTAACCTGCATATCTTTGAACTGTGGGAGCACCCGGAGGAAACCCACAGAAACATGGGGAGAATGTGCAAACTCCACACAGTCACCAAGGCTGGAATCAAGCCTGGGTCTCTGGTGCTGTGAGGCAGCAGTGCTAACCACTGAGCCACCGTGCTGCCCCAAATGGAGAATTGGTATGATGGTGACTGCTGCTTTAACTCATTATAATGTTAATTCTATCAATTCTCTTTAATCATCCTACAGCCTTCTATATTACATCTCACAGATATTGAAGACATTTACTCAGACAATGAGAAAGTTCGATGGGCAATGAAGGATATAAGCTTAAGAAGGATATATTAGCCTTTGAGAGAATTCAATATAGGTTTAGAAGAATGTTACCTGGGCTTCAAGGCTTCAGTTTTGATGAGACAAATAAGACCTTTTTTCTCTAGAATTTAGAAAGTTAAGGGGTGCTCTCATTGATGCTTTCAAGACAATACCAGGATTCTATGAAATGACTGGACAGATAAAGATAGACTAGTTGCGACTCTACAGTTAGGGGAATGGACTGAGAAGTTGGGCCAGACTATTCAGGAGAGATGTTGTGTTTCGACACACAAAGATTGGTAAAATCACCTACAGTGTGGAAAGAGGCCATTTGGCCTATCAAGTCGGCACTGATCACCTGAAGTGCATCCCGCCCAGGCCCAGACCCCTATCCTCATAACCCCAGATTTCCCATGGCTAAACCACCTAGCCTGCACAATTTAACATTACCAATCCGCCTAACCTTCAAATCTTTGGACTGTGGGATGAAACTAGAGCACCCAACGGAATCCCACGCAGATACTGACAGAACATGCAAACTCCATGCAGTCACCTGAGGCTGGAATTAAACCCAGATCCCTGGTGCTGTGGGGCCCCAGTGTTAAACACTGAGGCACCGTGCCACTCGTAGATGCTTGGAATTCTATTCCACAAACAACAATGGACGCTGAACCAGTTGTTAACTTTATGTCTGAGATGAATCCATTTTTGTTAAGCAAAGGTATTAAAAAATATGAGCCAAAAACAGGTACGGGGAATTATGCCACAAATTAGTCATGATCTCATTGAATAGTGCAGCAGGCTCAATTGGCTGAATGGCCTACTCCTGTTTCTATATTCAAGCATTTGATGGATTCCAGAAATCAGTGATGACTGCAGAATTTAAAAGTTGGGAGTCACAGATTAACAAAAGGGGGTTAAATGCATAAAATTTAGGATAATTTATTAAGTAGACTATTAAGAAATGACACACGGTTTACCAGTTACAGAGAGTGAATGGAGGGACTGGAGCTGATTTCTGCTGTCCAGGAAATCATCAGATTCAAGAGGAATTTCTCGCATTAGAATTAATATCACAAATTAAGTAAAGCACTATGTTAATAAAATAACTTGCAGAATTTGCTAGGTGCAAAGTCATAAACAATTATACAGCATCACTGGCTGACAACCCACAAATAGGCATACAGAAAGAACTAAAAGAGACATGTTAAAAATTGCTGTTTTCCAAGAACTTTTACTTAAATCCATTTTGTCAATGACTGTTCATAACAGTTCAGCAACCTTGGTCATAATGGCCAAGTCAGGTTCTCCCAAAAGATAGCTCCTCTTCACCGGAAAAAAGCAATGAATTTATGTTGGGATTCTAAGTAAAAAGCGTTCTATCTGGATGCATCACAACGTTGTTTGGCAATTGTTTTTCCCAGTCCATCACACAAACCAGCCTTCCATCCATTGACTCTGTCTATACTTCCCATTGCCTAAAGCAACCAACATCATCAAAAACCCGGCCCAACCGGGTTATATTCTCTTCCATCAGGCAGAAGATATAAAAGTTTGAATGCATGTACAAATAGAATAAAGAACATCTTTTTTAGATTAGATTCCCTACAGTGTGGAAACAGGCCCTTCGCCCCAACAAATCCACACCGACCCTCCGAAGAGCAACCCACCCAGACCCCTATGTTTTTTTTACCCCTGACTAATGCACCTAACACTATGGGCAATTTAGCGTGGCCAATTCACCTAACCTGCGCATCTTTGCATTGTGGGAGGAAACCAGAGCACCAGGAGAAAACCCATGCAGACACAGTGAGAACGTGCAAACTCCACACTGACAGTTGCTCAAGGCAGGAATTGAACCCGGGTCCCTGGCGCTGTGAGGCAGCAGTGCTAGCCACTGAGCCACTGCACTGCACTCTTCTTCCCCCTTATTATCAGACTTTTGAACAAGCCTCTCAAATATTGAAGTTGATCTTTCTTTGCACCTTCTCCGTGGCTGTAACACTGTGTTCTGCACTCCATTCTGCTACCCTGATGCACTTTAAATGGTACAATCTGCCTGTATTGCACTCAAACCAACTCTTTTCACTGTATCTCGGTACATGTGACAACAATAAAGCAATCAAATCAAAGTGTTGTTTCCATATGATGATAATTTGTTTACCCTAATTTTTTTTAGATGGATTTGTTACACTTCCAAACAGAACTGTAACTTCACATATCTTTCTAAGTGTTTGTATAAAGCCTCTCTATTATCTCGAGACGTGTCAACTATTTCATTTATTCTTTCCTCTGACATACTGTAACCATTACTATAATGGATTCCAGGATTGATTCTTAGAACAAAATATTAGTTAGTAATCATCTTAAAGGCTGCAAAATTACAGTTAATGCCTTAAAGATCCAGATAACATTCTCTAGAATTTTAAAGTAAAAAGTTTTATGTACTGAGATAGCATAGGTCATCTGAGATGTTTTTGCTCTAATAAATCAAAGCAGTTATGTTTTATACTGAGGTATCTTTGGTGTCTACAAATTCCTGGGAGTTATTTTAGAACCAAGCTCATAGTTGGTAACAAAATCAGAAATTGCAGGAGAAACTCAGCAGTTCTGGCAGCTTCTGTAAAGAGAGGGAATGTTTAAGGTCCAGTGCCCCACTTCAGAACTGAACTCCAAACATTATTCCTGTTTCTCACTCCATAGCTGCTGCCAGACTTGGTTAGCTTCTTCTGCAATTTCTGTTTTTGTTAGAGAGTTTCAGCATCCACAGTTAATTGTTTTATTTTCGGTAGTTGGTAAAGCTGATTAAGTTGTGGTAATGATTTAGAATCGTACCTTGTTGAGTGTTTAATCAACAATAGGTTGGACTCAGTAAATTTGCTTTTGCATGAGGTAGGATCTTAGCAGTGCAGTTGGGGAATATTGTTTCTTGTCAGCTCTATTTGCTGCCTTTCTCTCTTTTATTGAGTTAACCGTTTTTTTTTATTCATTGATGGGATGAGGACGTGCTGGCTAGGCCAACATTTATTGCTCACCCCTAATTGTCCAGAAAGCAGTTAAGAGTCAACCACATGACTGTGAGTCATGTAGGCCAGACCAGGTAAGGACAGCAATTTTCTTCCTTGAAGGACATTAGTGAACCAGGTGGACTTTTCCAACAATCGGCTCATGGTCATCGTTAGACTCTTAATTCCAGATTTTTGTTGAATTCAAATTCCACCATTTGTCGTGATGGGATTCAAACCCAGGTCCCCAGAACATGACTTGGGTCTCTGGAGTAATAATCCAGCGATATTGCCATTAGGCCATCACCTCCCCCATACCATGTTGCAAGGAAACACTGTCTCCCAGTATTCTTTGTCTGAAGAAGACTTCTCAGAACGGATCATTTTGAAAAACTGTTTCCTGTCCAAACTTTTTTGCTCCTCTTAACAGCTAGAGATCATGGTCCTCAGCAATGATAACAGGGCCATCCACGTGATTTTCGGCAAACTGTTTCTTCCTAAGCTGTTGATAGCATTCAATACAGTCCATAAGATCTTGTAATGTTATTACACATAGAATTCTTATTCAGCAACTTCAAAATTACTTTAACTTTGGTTGCAACAACACAAAGTTCTCTCCTGTAGTATCTAATTAGCTATATTCCTTGACTAAAGAGTTTCACATTGTCCTGTTTGATGCACCATTTTCATCACATTGCCGTTGAAAAACATTCAAGTCTCTATTCAGGGTTCAACCATTTATCTGAAACTATTTGTTACAATTGTTACAATCTGCATTGCCATTTTTCTCACACTTATCATTGATTTAGGTGCCTGGCTTTTGAAGACTTCAGACAGTGTCCTGTACCGAAATGGCAAATGTATTAACTAAAAAAGAACAGAATGTGGTTAGAAAATGATGGATGATCAGGACTTAAGGATGTGAAGAGTCAGGAAGAATTGTCAGCCTGTGGCGAACCTTCAGTTGTCAGTAGCGCATTTCGTTAGAATTAGAATTACAATTAGATTTATTGTCACATTCTCAAATGAATACAGTGAAAAGTTTACAAGTTGCCACTTACTGCTCTATTTTAGGTACAAGGAGGTACGGATGCTCAAGTACAAATGCTTAGGGAAAAAAATAGAAAAGTAAAGAAATTAAAGGTTCAGCAACACAGGAGTAAATCAGAAAAATAAAGAAATAAAAAATTCAGCACAACAATCTTTCCAATCCAGTCCATGCCAGTGTCTTGCCCCTAGTCATTGATGGGCCTTGATTCCAGATTGCACAGGGCTTTATCTTGAGGTTCTCGAAGTTCAGTCTTCAGAATCTAAACTGTTGTGTAGTGTGACCTTTTTCTTAGATTTTATGAGGTCATCGTTCTGCTCCATGAGTCTACAGTTAGCAGAGAGCAATGAAGAAAGAGTCAGAACTAGATAAGTGCAGGCATCCTGGCGTGGTGCACAGCTAGAGCTGGTTATGGAGCTAGGGAGATGTGAGGCCACAGAGGGGTTGGAAAACAAGATTGTGAATTTTAATATTAACCTATTGCTTAAATGGAAGCCAATGCAGATCAGTGAGCATAGAGTGAATGGAGCTTGCTCTGAGTAAAATGAAGTCATGTTTGTAGAAGGTGGAGCATGATTAGCCACTGGTAGAGTGTAGGAATGATCAAGATTTGGACTGAACAAAGGCATGACTAAGGAAGCAGATGAGCTGAGGCAGAGGTGGAGTCAGAGGTGTCACTAGGTGGTCTGAGTGATGGGCATGGATGTACGGCTAAAGCTCACCTTAGTATCAAACATGACACCAAGATTATCACCTTTCTGGGTCAGTCTCAGACATCGCTGTGGGACACAATTGAGTTGGTTGTGATGGAATTGAGTTTGTAGTGAGGATTGATCAATCATCTTATTACTTAGTTGGGAGAAATTTCTGCTCATCCAGTACCGGGTGCCTGATAAGCAGTCTAATAACTTTGCAACTGTGAAAAATCAGGAAAGGTGGTGGTGGCAGAGTGAACATCATTAACATAAATTTGAAAAGTAAAAGTGTGCTTTTGGATGAGAGGCATAAAAGGAGAAATGGGGAGTCTGACTTTAAATATCTGGATATTCACAATTATAACTCCGTAGTTGATCTGCTTTTCTGGATTTTGGTTTGACTCCTGTTTTGCACCATCTGTATATTTAATAATGTTCTGCATTTCAGGAAACAATCAGAATTATTCCAGTCAGTTTTTTGCTGTGGTTTCTCATGCCAGGAGTTGGAACTTATGTATCAGCCACCAGTCTATTAATGACGAGAAAAATGAATGCAAGTCAGTCAGTTGGCTACAAAATACAGGCCTCAATGATTCGACTATTTTCGATTTGGAAATTATGTTTTTTTTTTGTGATTCTCCCTTTTACTGGTAAGGTACTTTTCCCATTTTCAGTCACCAGTACTTTTAGATCTCTCATGTCTTTCCCTGCCTTTTTCACCAGCCTTTGAAGAGAAGCATCATCCAGCCCTAGCCATTTATGGAAATTGCTCCAACCAGTATGGCAATGTTACAACTAAAGGGTAGTGCAGAAATTCCAATGTCCCAGAAAGTATTGCCATCATGCAAACACATTTCCTCAGCTCTTTCCTTTTCTTCTCTACAATCTCTACATGTGTTGCAAATGCTAGTCACAGTATCTATGCATAATCAGAATCTCATAAAACATTGCTTCTCGCTGGAGTTAAGGAGGTTGTGATCCATTGCCTCGAGCTAGTTGGTTATCGCTGTGATGGAAGCCGCGCCCCCATGCTCATAGTTCCATCACCACTATCTCCAATGTCCACTCATCTTCGGTCAGCCGCTGATGATCAAGCACCAAACACTGTAAATAATTTCCTTGTTATTGTGTTCAATGAAGGGAGTAGTCTGGGTGCTGTGTATACAAGAGATCAAATGGACGTCAATTCCCCTTCTCATATTATACCAAGCCAAGCAAAACTTTTCAACAACCAACTTGCTTGAGAGGATTCACACCTGAAATATTTCACTGTAACATCGGATTTCATAAACATTCAGGGTTAGACTTCTTTATCAGCTCCAGCACACTCAGTTATCGAAAGGGCAGGGTGTTCTAATCAGTCCCAAAAGCAGCCTTCACCACATACTGTGCATTGTTTGTAAGATCATCCAATACTACATTCAGCAGATGGTAGATCTGAAGAAATTATGGTCTTGCTCCAAAGAGGGCCTCAATGACTGGGATGGTGTAATGGATAACATCATTTACTAAAATGGAACCAGCAGTGATCCCATTCACTCTATTTCCAAGTAATTCTCTCATTATTCTGCCCCCAACCAAAGATGTTTTCGCCACTGCTTTCGGATCTCCTACATCTTTTCCTGCCTTTCTTGTCAGCCTTTGAAGAGAGGCATCATCCAGCCCCAGACATTTACGGAAGTGTGTAATTGCTCCAACCAGTATGACAATGTTACAACAAAAGGGTAGTGCAGGAATTGGCACAAATTCCACTGTCCCAGAAACTATTGCCAACATCCAGATCTTTTTCCTTAGCTCTTTCCTTTTCTTCTGTACAATCTCCAAACTTAAATTTGCAAGTGCCAGTATATGCACACTTCTCTTTATATTTGGAAGATTATATTCAAGGGTGCTACTGAAGAGATTAAATCATACAGATTCAGCTCAAGGTTTGAAAGCAGGAACACTCTGGGTGATGGGATCCCTGCTTCACACAACGTCCTGGCACATCTTTTTTAGTTCGGCTTTTTCATTACCATCTCTCCTTTGTTTTCTCAGTGCACAACAATCATTGTCAATTTTAGATTGAATGAAGTAGAATTTCTTCCCCAGCTGTTTAGAACATAGAACTTAGAACAATACAGCACAGAACAGGCCCTTCGGCCCACGATGTTGTGCTGAACATTTGTCCTAGCTTAAGCACCTATCCACGTACCTATCCAATTGCCGCTTAAAGGTCACCAATGATTCTGACTCTGCCACTCCTACAGGCAGCGCATTCCATGTCCCCACCACTCTCTGGGTAAAGAACCTACCCCTGACATCCCCCCTATACCTTCCACCCTTCACCTTAAATTTATGTCCCCTTGTAACACTCTGTTGTACCCAGGGAAAAAATCTCTGACTGTCTACTCTATCTATTCCCCTGATCATCTTATAAACCCCTATCTTATAATTCTTTGGCGAATTTTACATCATTTTCTCTGAATCGGCAATCTGAGATAATGATGAATGAATCATAGTTTTGAAAATTCATTTCCCTCAGGTATTTATGTGCTGGGAACTTTGTTGATCCAATTCCTGGCAGATCCCAGAAACAAACATTTGGCAGGTTGGAGTATCTACTGGGGATGTTCTGTTCTTGTTGTAATTGGAGTGGTGGGGTTCAAAGGCAGAGATGTGGAAAGTGGGGGTGATATGCTGGAGGGTATACCCCACCAATCTCCAGATACAATGCATCATCCTCCGACATTTCCACCACCTACAGTCAGACCCCACCACAAGAGATAGATTTCCCTCCCCACCCCTATCTGTGTTCAACAGAGATCATTCCCTCCTATGCCTCCGTCCCCTCCAGCAACCCACCCTCCACTCCTGGCACCTTCCTCTGCCATCACAAGTGGTCTAAAACCTGCGCCTCCACTTCCCCCACCCTACCTCCATCCAAGGCCCTAAAAGATCCTTCCATGTCCATCAGAGATTTTCCTGCATATCTAAACACCTCATTTACTGGGTCAGTTGGTCTCAATGGGGTCTCCTCTATGTAGGGAGACAGGGCGCCAACTTGCAGAATAGTTCAGAGAACATCTCTGGGACACACGTACTAAACAACCCTACCGACCCGTGACTGACCACTTCAACTTCCTCTCCCACTCCACAAAGGATATGCAAGTCCTGGGCCTCTTCCACTGCCAAATCTATGCCACCCGACAGCTAGAGGAAGAACGCCTCATTTTCTGCCTCGGCATCCTCCAACCACATGGGATCAATGTTGATTTCACCAGTTTCCTCATCACCCCTCCCTCCAACTTGGCACCACCCTCTTTAACTGTCCTACCCATTCATCTTCCTTCCCACCTATCTGCTCAACCTTCCCCTCCAACCTATCACCATCACCCCCTACATTCACCTACCTTCCAAGCTACCTTCCCCCCAGTCCCACACCCCCTCCTATTTATCTTTCAGCTCCCTTGCTAAACCCCACCTTCCTGATGAACAGCTTATGCCTGAAACGTCTACTCTCCTGCTCCTCGGATGCACCCTGACCTGCTGTGCTTTTCCAGTGCAACATTTGTTGACTCACTATTGAATGTTGGTGTTGGTGAGCTGAACCTCAGGTGCTGGGGTGAACTAGATCTTAGGGTACAGGAGGATTAGATACCAAAATGTCAGACAAGTTGGACATGAGGATCAGTGGCTATAGATTTAGAACTCAGGACAATGCCAACCTCTTTCAGGGAATAGAATGTTTGTCAGGAACAGCATCTCACTTCTCTTCAGTAGCCATCTTTGTAAGCTTACTTTGCTTCATTCTAGTCCAGTGCTTGGACGCAAAATGATTCAGTTTCTTACAGTAGGGCATGCTTTTCCCATAGTGGCCATCCTCCTACCTTATGTGGTTGGCCCTTACAGTATTTACATCCTTCATCGTTCTGCTGGCCTTTCTGTAAATATTTCTTATCTTACTCCATGGTTGCATTCTCTCTCAACATATCCATTCTGTCATTATTACTCTCTGGCTAATGATTGACAACTTCAAAGCTCATGTGTTGGAAGCATTCTTGAAAATAAATGGTGATAATCTTGCAAATGTCCAAATTCACAGGATTCAGGTCAATGTCTTTGTGCAAAAACATACTCATCGATATTCTCCCAATCTTCCTAAGGTCTGAAATTAAATCCATACTGTCCATAACTAACATCAGCAGAGGATTCCAAATGGGATTTCAAAACCTCCAATATTTTTCCCATCTTGATTTTCTGCTCCTTAGTGAGATCTAGGATACAATTATAACCTATGATTTACCATAGTGTCATGCCTCACTGAGAATGTGTTCTGGAATCAAGCCTTGCTATTCCCAATGTCATCACAAAAGTTAAACTATTTATCAAAACCTCCAAATTTACCTGTAGATCGGCCCTCCAGTTGTGTGTGTGTGTGTGCATGTTTATCCTTCAGGGGAGTTTTATAAAGAGGTTTTAGAATTTTGACAAGTAGAGTTATAAATAAACAGTTCAGGGTTGTTTACCTGCAGCTAGGATAATCCCTGGTGTTGTATATCATTGGCACAGTGTCAGCTTGTGCTGTTTGTGAAACACTGAGCTAGAAACTCAGGACCCTGAATATCTGTACTGGGATTTTACATCCTCATAAGAAATTCAATTTCATGTTGTGGAAAAGTTGAGACTTCTCAGGGAGATATAAACCAGATAATCAAGCAACATTAAATTCCAACACCCTATCCCCCAAATCTTGTGCAATGATATTCTAAGGACAGCATTGAGGTATATTTTGAACAACTCTCTTGATACAGTCTGCACTCCTGCATCAGGCAGATTGTTCTAAATCCCTCACACTGAGTTGGGTTGTGACTGTGAAAAATGAGTTATAGTGAGTTTACATTCACCAGATATTAATTTCGATTGGGCTCAATGAGTCAAGATGCAAACCAGTGATGGTGAATTAGCAGTTTCCTCACACCTTAACAACCCAGCTCAGATTATTTCAAATATTATCCCTTCTTCTGGATTCCCTCACAGGAGAAAACAGTCCCTCTTTATTTACCCCTCTTTATGAACACCACAATTAGATTACTATCAATCTTTGAAACTCAAAGGAATGTCAACCACACTGATGTAACCTGCCCTCTTAATTTGACTCTTTAATCACTGGTATCATCTTGACGAATCTGTGCCCCGCAGCTGTACTCCAGAAGGGGTCTAACCAAGTCTCTGTTTATCCTTCTCATTGCCAAATTCCAATCCCTGAAGATAAAGACCCCAAATCCAGCAGCCATTTTGATTCTGCTTTGTCTGGCTGCACTCAGTTCTAGAAGTACTGTGGATGAAAACCTCAAAGCCCTTTGCTTTGTCACACCTCCACGCCTCTTGTCCTATTTTGTTTCTTTTTGTATATGAAGTGCTCAATAGTGGGGGATAAATTAGTCAAGATCATATCCCTTTTTGATGCCGATACCACCATTCACATTAAGCCTTGATTAGCTGACTGCGACCAATTGATTAATGTCTCAAACTCAATGCTCACAGGTTTATGGATTTAAGATAAATATAAGAATAATCCAATTTTCTTGTCTTACCTAATGTATATCCTGTGGAGAGTCTATTGCTGCTAACACATCAACACCTTGATCAAGTGTCAGTCCTGTTGTTTCTGAGGAAAACAGTTATCCTGTTTGATTGGCTGATATCATACTTTCTCAGAAATGCAACTCCTGTTTTCTGATCAATAGGACTTACGAATAGAAGTTGTCGTCAGGGGGACGAGTACACAAACATTCTTCAATAAACAATGGTTAGCAATTCAAACTTATTCATCCTTCCACTTTCCCAGGAGAATAGTATTACCAGTTTTTTTTCACTCATTCACAGGGCTAGGGCATCACTAGCTAAGCCAGCATTTATTGCCCATCCCTAATTACTCAGGGGGCCGTTAAAAATCAATCACATTGCTGAGTCTGGAGTGACATGTAGGCCAGAACAGGTGAGGATGCCAGATTTCCTTCCCTGAAGTGATGTACATGAGCTTTTCTAATAACTGACAATGGATTCGTAGTCATCATTAGACACTTAATCTCAGATTCTATTTATTGAATTCAAACTCCACCATCTTTTGTGGTAGAATTTGAACCCGGGCCCCCAGAACATTCCGGAGTCTCTGGATTAACAATCCAGTGATAATAAAACTAGGCCATCGCCTCCCAAGATGCTGGGCATACTCAATGCTTTATTCACAAGATTTGTTTATAGAATGAGGAAGGTTTGAATTGTTTCTAAGGAGACTAATCCTCCTTAAATTACTCACACAGCATTGAAATTTACACTTCAACTTTACCTCAGCTGCTGTGCTAGCTATGGTTCAGTTATCACATGTTCCCACACATGAGAATGCACCTGGTAATTATGACTGACAGCTAGCTGCCAGATTCTGGTTGTGCTTTTAACGCAAGCTGGTTGACTCAAATTGCTTAGGGCAAAGCCCTGAGAAAGAAACCATGGAATTCCTGTCACTTATTTTGTTGAGTTGGAACAAGCGTAAGTGTGTATGCATGTTCTTTCTGTCCACAAAGTACAGGGCCCTGTGGATTAGTACATGTAAAGCTCAGTACCTGCAAGTGTGTTGATGTAAGATCAACTGACAATCCCTGATTGCTCTCAATATAATTTTTCACACACTTAGGATCATGTAGCGGGTGTGGGGTGTGGGGTGTGGGGTGTGGGGTGTGGGGTGTGGGGTGTGGGGTGTGGGGTGTGGGGTGTGGGGTGTGACAGCACCACACCCCACTGCACTGCACCTATGGCCACGCTCATCTTAAAAATGCCTGATCTCAAAAGTTAAGCAGACTCAGGTCTGGTTAGGACTTGGATGGGAGACTGCCTGGGAATACCAGGTACAGTAGGCTGTTTCTGCCAGCAGTGGCTGCTTGTGTCACCACTCTGCACTTTTGTTGAGCCACACAATGGAGTAGCAGGTTAATTTTCACTGTTTGATCACAAAGTATTGCCAATTGATGTGAAGGGCACTGCTTATTACTGGCCACTTCGATGTTTCTTTTCTTCCTGGAAACTAAATAAAGATTTGTACACCTTGTGTTTTTCACTGTGTCTCACACCTGCACACACACAACATGGGTGCGGGGAAAAATACGCACTACCGCAGAAAAGTAAAAATAAACAAGAGGGCTTCTGTTCATTCTGAGAGCTGGCTCTGAGGAAGCTGGGAAAAAAAACAAGTGTTGTCCTATTGCAGAGTCACATCTAATGATGTTCACTATGTTGCGAGTTTCGCTGGTTGGCTATGTTTAACATCTTGCTTATGGTGAACAGCTGGTTGGAAATACTGTTTCATAATGATCAGTTCACGTGGAGACTAGAGTCCAAATGGCTGGGGTGAGGAATTTGACAAGTTCCTTCAAGTTAGGGACAAGGCAAGTGGTAAGACTGCTCTTCTTGGAGTTGTTAATAAACAAAGGATATGTTTGTTTTAATGTGAATTCAAGGATCCTCAAAAGCTGGTGAGTTTTGAAGCAAGTGGAGCTCCTTGCCTGGAATCTGTTGCTTTCTTTGTCAGTGACATCACACTCAAAAGTTCAGAACATGTGACAAAAGTTCTCCAAAATTCTAAAGAGTTTCATTCACATGTTGTTCATCATTAACAGACAATGGGTGATTTAGATTCTGCCCCGTCAGATCTGATATAATATGGTTAATGTAATTTCTGCAGTTTCATGCATTTATACACACACACACACATTCTACTCATACATTCACACACACACATAACACACACACACACACACACACACACTCACACATAAACCCACATACATACACACACCTACACACACACACACTCACTCATACACATACACACACCTACACACACACACTCACACACACACACACAACATACACACACACACCTCACACATAAACCCACACACATACACACACCTACACACACCTCACACATAAACCCACACACATACACACACCTACACACACACTCACTCACACACACACACACTCTTGGTATGAGTGGGGTAATTTCTGTACTAAAACTGAGGTTTAATGAATAGAAGCTAAATTATGAAACTAATGATTGACTAGGCCATAATGAAGCATGAACTAGAAGTTACCTCTGTAAAGCCAGGAACATGGTAACCTTGGGCAAGAAACCAAGGAATGCTTCGATTAGACACAGAGGGCAAAATACAATGAAAGCTCTTTTCATGACATACACAAAAATCAATAAATGTTATAACTAGTAGAACATGAAGATACCAAATAGCAGAAATTGTAAAATAATATAACATTTTAATTAAAGAAATTGGCAGAGAAAAGCGTGAAATGCTTTAACCAATGGAATTGTCATTAATGATTTTTAATGTAAGAAAAATCCATAGCGTGAGATGTTTAAACCAATGAAATTATCACCAATGTATTTGAATGGAAAAATAATGTATAAGTATTAGTGCTGTAAAATCTTCCGTTGCGATTTCCGAAGTCTTTTTTGGAAACTCGCCCAATCTTCGAAGATTGAATAAACATCTGTTGCTCCGTTTGTGTGTGTCTCGCAGTATTTCGATTTGCCACAGGAGAAGTGATAGCCGGTGGGGATAAGGGCTGATACCAGTCAACTTAGAGTTCGCCTTTTTGAACTTAACCTTGCGGACAGTCTCCCTTGATACAAGGGTTAAAGGACAGTCTGCGGTTGGCAGAGTTCGGAGGCAGGACCCGGTTGTTCTGAATCAGATCCCTAGAGTTAGAATAGTTAGCCAAGTGTCAGGAACTATTCTCCGGAGATTCAGAAAGCCTAGACAGAAATCACTTATAACAAATTTGGGGGCTCGTCCGGGATCCTAAACAGAACTCCCACGGGAGGCTCTGAATGATTCTGGGACACTGTGACACACACAGATGTTTGAGCAAACGATGTGAATAGGTGGCGCTCGCAATAAAGTAAAAAGGTTGAAGCTTCGAAAAAGTAAAAAGGTGATTTTTTACTTTGAGTCGGACAACTCCGTGCACGGATCAAGGTAAGAACCTTCTCTGGTATTTGGGGTTTTCGCGGAATTGAGAAGGGTACACTGCCTTGTCGACTCGGTGGTTGTGACAGCTAACCGGGATACAAGGGTTAATTGAGTAACCAGAGTGTAGGTTAGCCTGAAGACCAACCATGGGTGGCCGAGGTTCCAGGTCTAAAAAGGAACGGGAAGACGAAACCCCAAAAATTCCCCTTGATAGTCCGCTGGGACGAAAATTGGGGAATTGGAGTCCCTACGAAAGTCGGGGCTTAAAGATAAAGGAAATGATAAAATACTGTTGTTTTGTTTGGGTAAAAGAACCCATCCGTCCGCCATCAGTGATCTGGCCAAAATTTGGATTGGACGAGGATTGGGTTTGTCAAATTTTAAATGATTATGTAAAGAATAAACAGTATCCAGGTTTAAAGGAGAACGAGTATGCTGCATGTTGGGTAGGGAACCTGACAGGAACTGCTCCAACCCCAGTACCCTTATATCCTTTAACCCCACTGAATGAGAGTAAGTGGGAAGTGTTAGAGAACTTACCCCCGCCTGTGGCACCCCCGCCATATGCTCTTCAGGAGGAACAACGGCAGCGGCCGTTGGAGAATCAGGGAGCGGGATCCAAGGGATCTGGCGAAGGGGACGTGGAAGCCACAGCAGCAGGGGCTGAGGGGGTGAGGAGATCTGCACGACTAAAGGAGAGAGAGATGAGGGGAAAAGGTGATAAAGAAGTAGTGAGACTGTGTCCCCTACGGGAGGTCCCGTTTGGGGAACGGACCACAGGATTTGTTGTAGCACCATTAAACTCAAATGATATAAGACAACTGAAGTTTATTTTTTACCAGCAGCTTGCAGTAAGACCGACAGAGAGAGAGAGAGTGCGAGAACTGCTCGCAAAACATTTAACCCTCTGTGATTCGGTTTGAATGCACATTGGTTTGTTGGTGATTGAATGAGGAAGTTTTATTCACTGGAGCTTGAGTTCCAGGATTGTTTTAAATGTGATTTTTATGTAAACTTAATATGATTTATTTTCAATATGTGAAGGACAGTTGTAGTTCCAATTCAACAGTAGACTGTCGGGAAAAAAAAGACGATAACTTCCATGGTTATTATCTGAGACCTTGGATTCGGCCATTAGAATTTTTTTTTAAACTTGAATTGACAAATTATTGTAAGACAGCTCTGATTATTTTACGACCTAAAGTGTTGTAATTGAGAAATAATTGGTCAGGAGTACATAAGAAAACTAATTTTGGATCTAAACTAGGGTACTAAATCTGGGTGATTACAGTGGATTTTAAAATTGGGAACTGTATGCATTTTACATTTTAAATATTAAATACTGAATAAATGGACGTAAATATATAAATATGTTTACAAGTTAGGAACAGGCTTTAAAGTTAGTCAAGCATGAATTAATAAGTTGGGGTTTGAGGATATGAGAAGCTAGGAACATTGCAATATTTCTTAAAAAAAGGAAGAACGTATCGACTAAAGTGCCGATAGGGGACAAGGAGATTGGGTTTGTGTGTGACCCCCTCACCAGTGGGGAGGTCGGAACATTTAAAAGGAAATGACGGTCCTGGATGAGAATCCGATAGGATT
This sequence comes from Hemiscyllium ocellatum, assembly GCF_020745735.1. Lineage (NCBI taxonomy): Eukaryota > Metazoa > Chordata > Chondrichthyes > Orectolobiformes > Hemiscylliidae > Hemiscyllium > Hemiscyllium ocellatum. The sequence continues at coordinate 43,372,829 of NC_083411.1, read as the reverse complement.
GTCAGAACAAATTAATTTATTTTTGAGGCCCAGTCTGTATATGTGGGCTGAGTTAATGTCTATTTTTGAATATACTATTTACTGGGGGAGAAAGGAGACTTATATGGGGATACTGGATAGGGAAAGTGTTAATTGAGATTAAAAAAAAACTAGTAGCAGTGCCGGTATTAAGCTTGCCGGACAATTTGGCATGAGAGGGGGATGGTTAGGGGTGAAGACAAATATCCCCTTCAGAACCCTAACTGGGACCACCACAATATAGAAGGGTGGAATAATATGTTAGACATGCAAAATTTGATAATCCAAGGGATACAAACTTGCATCCCCAAACAACAAAATTTAGCCAAGGTTTTCGACCTGAGGCAGGGAAAGGACGAGTCTCCCTGTGCATTCTTACACAGATTAAGGGAGTCGGTTAGGAAATGTTCGGGTATAGACCCAGATGGGGAAATAGGATGACGGATGGTAAAGGTTCACTTCGTGACAAAGGCATGGCCTGATATCCAGAAGAAGTTACAGAAGATAGAGGACGGGAACGGTAGAAATGAGTCGGAGTTGTTACAGGAGGTTCAGAAAGTATTTGTATAGAGAGACATAATGGCGGAGGAACGGAAGGCTAAGATAATGGTAGCAGTAGTAAGGGAGGACTGTATGAAAGACAAAAGGAGTCGGATAAATAAGGTGGTTATCTAAATCTGAATATTTATGTCTTTGTGGGCCGGCCCCCGATAGGAATTTTGTGTTGGTGAAGATTTATGTGTGTCTTTGTGTGTGTAAATTTGATTGTAAAAAAAAAGTCTCTGTGGATGTGAGAATTTGTGTTTGTGTATGGATTTTTTTTAAAAAGGCTTCTCAGCTAACAAGCAGTTTAACACTTTGTGCTCTGGCTTGAATTCATCTGTTTGTTAATGGTTTTATGTGTGAAACTTGTTGTTTGTCATTTGATTCAGTGTGCTATTTTTGATTGTAATTTTATGAATGCTCAACGTTATTTTTTTTTTCTCATGATATGATTTTATTAGAACTTAAGGAGGACCCTGATACTGGGAGAAAACAGCAGTATAGGTGGACTGTCTTAGCTGAAGGTTTTACCGAGTCACCAAACTTGTTTGGACAGATCCTAGAACAAGTTCTTGAGGGCTTGACTTTAAGACCAACTTTAAAGTTAATTCAGTATGTGGACGACCTCCTGTTGTCCGGTCCCACCCAAACTGACACACAGCAGGGAACCAATGATTTATTAAACTACCTTGCAGTGAAGGGATTGCGAGTTAGTCAGAACAAACTACAGTATGTGGAACGGGAAGTAAGATATTTAGAGCATTTGATCAGTCAAGGGCAGAAGAGAATAAGCCCTGAAAGAGTAAAGGGAATTGTAGAATTAGGACTACCCCGAACTAAGAGGGAACTCCGAAAGTTCCTGGGTTTGCTGGGTTATTGCAGACTCTGGATAGATAATTATGCTACAAGCAGTAGCAGCCACTGCTAAGCTAGTGGAAGAAAGCCAGAAACTGACGTTTGGAGCACCACTGACTGTGGTTACTCCTCACCAAGTCCGCACTATTTTTTTTTAGATTAGATTACTTACAGTGTGGAAACAGGCCGTTCGGCCCAACAAGTCCACACCGACCCGCCGAAGCGCAACCCACCCATACCCCTACATTTACCCCTTACCTAACACTATGGGCAATTTAGCATGGCCAATTCACCTGACCCGCACATCTTTGGACTGTGGGAGGAAACCGGAGCACCCGGAGGAAACCCACGCAGACACGGGGAGAATGTGCAAACTCCACACAGTCAGTCGCCTGAGGCGGGAATTGAACCCAGGTCCCTGGCGCTGTGAGGCAGCAGTGCTAACCACTGTGCCACCGTGCTGCCCTTAAATTCTGAATCAAAAAGCGGGACGATGGCTCACAGACTCCCGAATCCTGAAATATGAGGCAGTGCTCTTAGATAGAGAGGACCTTAAGATAGAGGTGGGTGCATGTTCAAATCCGGCTGACTTCTTATGGAAAGGAGGACCATTCATGAGATTGAGTGCAAGGTAGTAATAAGTTAGAACAATTCCAAATTCACACGACATGAGGGGTGGTATCCACCTTCAGGAAAATGAGGCAGGGGAGCAGGGGCTCCAGGGGCAAATGTACCCAGTTACACAGAGAGATAGGCTGCCAGTGAGGCAGGGGAGCAGTGGCTCTGGAACAGATGTACAAAGAAATAGGCTGCTGATAAGGCAGGGGGAAACAGAAACTCTGAGGGTAGATGCGAATTAATATGGGTAACTTGAGAGTGAGTTTCAGGACGTTGAGACAGTAAGTAGACTGTATTGCGCTGAGATTGTTCGTGGGGGCTATACGGCGTGTAGGGCTGCATTGAAAAACGGTAGGTAGGGAGCGGGAGCTCCGGGGGCAGATGCGCCCAGACACAGGGAAAACATTACATTTGACAACTGCGATGTGCTTGAAAGAATTAAAATGTTACTGACAACCGACGCTGAACAGTTCCCAGACACAGAATACAGTGACAGGCAGACATAGACAGAGAGACCAACACCGTATGAGAGAGAGAGAGAGAGAACGGAAGCTATTACATTTTGTTGAGTTTCTGGCTGAAAGTTATCTGTTCGTTAGTGCATGAATGTTTGAGTGTTTATCACCTAGAGCTTGAGTCATGAGATATGTGTATCTGTAAATATGTTGAGACTCTGGGCTTCGCTGTTTCTCGTTTACTCCACCAGGGATTCCTGACTCAGACACCACCTCTGGATTTCGCTGTGCACACTATTGAACCCGGTGAAGGGGTTTTGATCAAACATTGACAACAGTTAACTCTCGAACTTGTGTGGGACGGCCCGTTCCTAGTACTCCTCACCATTGAACGGCGGAGAAAAGCTGGCAAATGGCCAGTCACCTCTCCAGTTAAGAAAGGAGTCTGGACAGCCGAATCAACACGTGACCCACTGAAACTCAGACTGAACAGACTTTGATTAACTGACTATACTATGGCGACGTGAGTGCGGGGACTGATTCTTCAGAATTGTATGTTAATCTTGTTTTGTGCTTTGATATATTGTTTAAGTTCTTAGCACTAGTCAGAATTATGCTGCTATTCCTGTTACTTCTGAGTTTTGCTCATATATCTTTTTCAGATGTTGTGTTAATGATTTCTGTTTCGGAATTTCCACAAGTTATAAAAATTGATGCTTGCAGCCTAAGTAGAATGCCCAGATGTAGAGTTTCAAAGGGAATATCTTTCCTCCAAGATACTTCTTCACACCCTACCGAACCGCAAAAGCCACCGCCTAGCATCACTATCCATAGAGCCCCCTTTAGCCCAGCCCTAAACTGTTTTGACAGGAAGTGTCATCCTATATATATCTCACCATTAAAAATGCTTCCTCTGAAGACTCATTTCCCCATAAAAATGGGTCCCAACTCCTTAGTAAAGATTTAAAGATAGAGATGACAGTGTATGGGAAGCGTTTTGTGGGCTGCTATTTTTGAATTGGCGTCGGACGGGGACAGCCTTTGGGATTCCTTGATTCTAAACTGCAACCTTTAACCCCTTACACTGATCCAAAGTCACTGCAGATTATAGAGGTTAAAGACCTGAGACAGACTCTTGAAATAGAAACAGGATATGGATAAACAAATGCCTGGATTGAATGGGTTAAATATACTGTAAAAAGTCTGAACAAAAGCAATTGCTATGCATGTGCCTCCGGTAGGACAGTGTCTCAGGTAGTTCCCTTTCCGCTCGGGTGGGAGCGAAACAAACAGGGCATGGAACAGGCTCTCAATGTTGTACTTTTATTCCCAACAATACGGCCCCTGATGGCTCGGTGACCCGTGCCCTGGAAGGTCTCCAGGCACTGGCTGATGAGATAGCTGAGAATTCATGTGTAAATACTAATTGGACTGGCTGGCTAGAGCGGTGGTTCGATAAATGGAAGGGGGTGATGGTCTCAGTGGTGATTACACTTCTGTTGGTAATCGGGATTTTAGTTGCTTTGGGCTGTTGTATAATTCCATGTCTGCGTGGTCCAATTACCCACCTTATTGAGACTACTTTGATTAAGAGTGACCCGCATACAGTTGTGGGCATTCACCTTCAAGCTGATGCAAATGACCCTGAGGCTGATTGGAATAGACAGGCCACGATTATGTTGCAGAAATTACAGACTGCATAAAAAGACAGGGGGGATTGATATAATATGGTTAATGTAATTTCTGCAGTTTCATGCATTTATACACACACACACACACACACACACATTCTACTCATACATTCACACACACACATAACACACACACACACACACACACACCTCACACATAAACCCACACACATACACACACCTACACACACACACACTCACTCATACACATACACACACCTACACACACACACTCACACACAACATACACACACACACCTCACACAGAAACCCACACACATACACACACCTACACACACACTCACTCATACACATACACACACCTACACACACACACTCACACACAACATACACACACACACCTCACACATAAACCCACACACATACACACACCTACACACACACTCACTCACACACTCTCTTGGTATGAGTGGGGTAATTTCTGTACTAAAACTGAGGTTTAATGAATAGAAGCTAAATTATGAAACTAATGATTGACTAGGCCATAATGAAGCATGAACTAGAAGTTACCTCTGTAAAGCCAGGAACATGGTAACCTTGGGCAAGAAACCAAGGAATGCTTCGATTAGACACAGAGGGCAAAATACAATGAAAGCTCTTTTCATGACATACACAAAAATCAATAAATGTTATAACTAGTAGAACATGAAGATACCAAATAGCAGAAATTGTAAAATAATATAACATTTTAATTAAAGAAATTGGCAGAGAAAAGCGTGAAATGCTTTAACCAATGGAATTGTCATTAATGATTTTTAATGTAAGAAAAATCCATAGCGTGAGATGTTTAAACCAATGAAATTATCACCAATGTATTTGAATGGAAAAATAATGTATAAGTATTAGTGCTGTAAAATCTTCCGTTGCGATTTCCGAAGTCTTTTTTGGAAACTCGCCCAATCTTCGAAGATTGAATAAACATCTGTTGCTCCGTTTGTGTGTGTCTCGCAGTATTTCGATTTGCCACGGGAGAAGTGATAGCCCGTGGGGATAAGGGCTGATACCAGTCAACTTAGAGTTCGCCTTTTTGAACTTAACCTTGCGGACAGTCTCCCTTGATACAAGGTTAAAGGACAGTCCGCGGTTGGCAGAGTTCGGAGGCAGGACCCGGTTGTTCTGAATCAGATGCCTAGAGTTAGAATAGTTAGCCAAGTGTCAGGAACTATTCTCCGGAGATTCAGAAAGCCTAGACAGAAATCACTTATAACAGATCCATTAAACATTTCATAGACCATAAGAAATAGGAACAGGAGTAGTCCACTCAGCCCTCCAATGACTCCATCATTAAATAGGGTCACGGCTAATCCAGCATTCCTCACATCTGCTTCCCCATAACCTTTGATTCCTCTAATTAAGAATTAATCTCAGCCTTAAATATACACAAGGATTTTGCCCCCACCAATCTCCATGGCAAGGAATTGCAAAAACTCAAAACACTCTGAGGAGAGAAATTAGTCTGCATCCCAGTCTTAACTTAGAACCCTTTTAACCTGAGGCTAAGCCTTCTGATCCTCGACACTCCCACGTGGGGAAACATCCTCTTAGCATTTACCTGTCAAGCCCCTGAAGAATCCTGTACATTTCAATAAACCCTAGGGTTCATATAAACCCTAGTAAGTAGAGTCCCGACTCATTTAGCCTTTGCTCATACAACAGTCCCTCCATATCAAGAGTAATCTTAGTGAACACTTTCTTAACTGCCTCCAATGAAATGATACCTTTCCTTAAGTGAGAAGACCAAAATTGCTCTCTGTATTCCAAAGAAGTGCTCACCAGCACCTCGTACAATTGCAGTAAGACTTCCCTGCTCTTAAACTCCAACCGCATTGAAATAAGAGCCACCAATCCATTAGTCCTCCGGATTCCCTGCTACCTGTGTGCTGGCTTACTGTGTTTCACACACAGGTACTCCCAAGTCCCTTTGTCTCGTGGCTTTTTGCAGATTTTGTCCATTTAAGTAATATCCTATGTTTTCATTCTTCCTTCCAAGATGAACAAATTTACATTTTTCCACATTCTCCTTTTGTCAATTTACTTAAACGTTCAATATCTCTCTCTATGTCCTTCCCAACATGCCTTTCCACCTATTTTGGTGTCATCTGAAAATTGTGCTACAGTATATTCACATCCTTCCTCCAAGTCATTAATATGTATTGTAAACAGTCACGATCCCAGCACTGGTTCCTGTAACACCTCACTGGTCATGGATCACCAACCTGAAAAAGAACCTCTGATCCCCACTCATTATTTCTTACCCATGTGCCAATTCTGTAGCCATGCCAATATACTACCTCCAACACCATGGGCTCTCACCTTCCGACTTAACTTTTTGTGAGATATCTTGTCAAACACCTTTGCAAACACCAAATCTACTGATTCCCATCTATCCAATGTGTTTGAGACTTCCTCAAAAAACTCCAATAAATTAATCATCTTAGGAGATAGACCAAAAAGAGAGAATGCTGGAGAAATTCAATTGGTGTGACAACACTTGCGGAGAGAAAACAGAGTTAAGGTTTGAAGTCCAGTGTGACTCTCCTTGAGAACCCAGAGGGGCTGGAGAATGGAGGTTTTCTTTATACTGTCATGAGGGGAGGGGGTTGCAATGTGAGGAGAACAGATTGTGAGAATGCCAGAAGCAAAATATATAGAGCAAATGTTGGCAATGGAGAAACAGAGGTATAAAATAGATAAATGTGAAAGGGAGAAAAAGTGACGATTTACTGAAAGCAAAGCCAGTGAGACATGAACAAGAGGTGGGGCGGGAGTGGGATTATAATCAAATGGAGGACTGAATTCACACTCTGAAGTTGTCAAACTCAGTGGTGAATCGTAAAGGCTGTAAATGCCTCAGCAAAATTAGATGTGGCTTTCCCTCCAACTTGCATTAAGCATTGTTTGAACACTGCTGCAAGCCTAGGATTTAAACATAATACCCGAGTATGGTGGTTTGTTGAAATGGTACGCAGCTGAAAGATTGGACAGAGCAGAAATGTTCAGTAAAGCAGCTTTCGTTTGGCCTTACTGGTATAAAGGAGATTGAATTGTGAGGAGCAAATGCAGTAGATTACATTGAAAGAAATATAATTAAAGTGTTGATTCACCTGAAAGATATGTTTGGGCCTTTGGACAGTGAGGAGGGAGAGAGTAAAAGGGCAAGTGTTAGACTTTCTATGATTGTATGAGAAGGGGCCACGGACAGGTGAGGAGTTGTTAGGAGTGACCAACGAGTGGACAAAGAGTGCAACAAGGGTCCTGAGAAATGCTGATGGTGGAAGGGAAGGTATATTTGGTAGTGGCATCCTGCTGGCAGAGAGGAAATGATGGAGAATGATCCTTCCAATGCAAAGAATGATGGCATAGAAAGTAAGGACAATCAGAGCACTTGTTCTGGCAAGGAGGAAGGCAGAATTGTGGAAAATGGATCAGACATGGGTGAGAGCCCTGCCAGCTCCTGGGGTGGGGATCTGCAGTTGGGGAGAAAGAACCACCCCAATGTCATCAGGTGGCATCAGAACTGATGACATGGCAACAAAGAATGGAATGTCATAGAGTCTGAGTGTTACACAATGCAGAAACAAACACTTCTGTCCAACTCGTTCAGGCTGGCCAAGCATCCCATAATCTGACCTAGTTCCATTTGCCAGCATTTGAACCATATCCCTCTGTTCATACACCAATCTAGGTGCCTTTTAAATTTTGTGATTGTATCAGCCTCCACCACTTAGTTATAGAATCCTACAGCACAGAGATAGACCCTTCAGCCCAACCTGGTTCATGGTGACCAAAATGTCCATCCATATGAACACCATTTCCCAGCATTTGGCCCAGATCCTTCTAATCTTTTCCTATCCATTTATTTGTCCAAATGCCTTTTAAATGTTTATAATGTACCCGCCTCAATCACGTCTGCTGGCAGCTCATTCCATATACATGCCACACCATGTAAAAAAGTTGCCCCTCAGGGTCCCTTTTATTCTTTCCCCTCTAACTTTTAACTGATGCCCTCTCGTCCTTAATTCCCCAACCCTGGGAGAAAGACTGAGTGCATTGACCCTACCCATGTCTCTCATGATCTTATACACCTCTATAAGATCCTCCCTCAGTCTCCTACACTGAGTCCTAGTTTGTCCAACCTCTCCCTATCGCTCAGACTGTTGAGTCCTGGCAACATCCTTGTAAATTTATTCTACACTCTTTCCAGTTTAATAACATTCTTCCTGTAGCAAAGTGACAAAAACTGAACACAATACTCCAAGTGCGGTCTCATCCATGTCCCATACAACCGCAACATAACTTCTCAACTTCTATACTCAATATCCTGATTTCTTCACTGCCCTGTCCCCTGTGACTCCATTGTTTTGCTGCTTGTTCCATAGACACACCACCCTTTGCATGAAAACGTTACACCTTAAGTCCTTTATAAATCTTTCCCTCTCATCGTAAACCTGTGTCCTTTTGTTTTGGACTCCCACATCTTGGGTAAAAGATCTTGGCTATTCACCCTATCCATGGTCCTCATGACTTTATAAACGTCTATAAGATCAGCCCTCAGCCTCCAACAGTCCAGGAACTGGAATCCTTGTAGGAAGTAGGGAGTGAGCAGGTGTAACTGTGGGGTGTCAGAGAGTTAGTAGTGGATATAGGTGGACAGCCTATCCTCAGAAAAGGAAATGGTGAAATCAAGGAAGGGAAAGAAAAGTCAAGTGGACCAAGTGAATGTGAGAGAAGAATGGAAACAAAAAGTAAAACTGGATTATTTTTTCTAAATTCCGGATGAAAGCAGGACTGATTACAACAATATATCGAATAGAATTGTGGGTAGCGGTCTGTGTAGGACTGGAACAGGAATACTCCAAATGCCCCACAAAGAAACAGGTTTAGCTGGGGTCATGAAGGGACCCAACACCATACTTGGAGAAAATGAGATGTCTTCAAGGAGAAGTTGTTCAAACTAAGAACAAACTGAGCTTGGTGGAGGAGGATACGGTGGATGGAAATGGTTTAGGTCTCGTTTCAGAACCATCCTAATGGGGGATTGTGGGAAAAGATTTGCTAACCCACAATAGGCCCACAAAAGCAAATTGGCCAAATTGTACCAGGACACCCAGAATTCCCGAGCAGCTCACAAACTGGGTCAGATGGCACACAGATAATGGAATATGCTTTCAAGCTCCCATGGACATGACAGAGATCTCAAAGCCCTGAAGCAGTTTCACAACCCAGCAACAGCAAAGCCACACAAAGGGCAGGACAGACAAACAGGCACCACAGGACAATGGAAGCACCTCACCACTTCAGAAAAGACTTTAACACCTACTGGGAAGATAAATGGAACCATGATACTGTCAGGATGTTGCATTGTGTGAAGGTACAGGAATTTCATCCAATAAACTGTTTTCCAATTAGCATCTTTGCAACTAAATTACTCCATTCCCAGACACATTGTAGTTTCCCATTTCTTAATCAGTGTCATTGTGCAGCATTACTATAAAACTGGTCCTATCCTCAGCTCTGGGAGGAGAAATCAAATTCTCTGTGCAGACTGTCAGTTCTCTACTCCAGAGGAGCAAGACCAGCAGCAAATGGACACTGTTAACCTTGTAAATTGTTAAAATGGGGTTTAAAATTGCCAGCATCAATGTGTGTAGCATCAAATCGGCTACACGATGTGTTTCAACGATGGCCTTCCTGGTCAGCTTTAAAGCCGACCTCCTGTTTCTGCAGGAGTGTGGGATACCGCACCTCAGCAGCTACAGGAGATGGTCGAGCTTGTGGGCCCATGGGCAGTCAGTTTGGTCGGGAGGCAACGATAGCCGCGCCTCCGGCCTGGATATCCTGTTGCGAGGAAGCAACTTCACCATCTCCGAGGTTAAGGAGGTGGTGGGCAGGCGCCTCCTCGTCGCCAACGTTATGTACAAGAATGCTCCCCTGAGACTGATCAATGTGTATGCCCCAGTGGGTAAGAGTGAACGGCTGGCCATCCTGCAGCAGCTTCCACTGTTGCTGGCTACGTCCAGGCCGGTCATTCTGGCCGGAGACTTCAACTGTATCATTGATGCAGATGGACGATCCGGCGGGGGGGACAGTAAACTGGACGCCATGTCCAGAGCCCTGAGGGACACGGTAAAAGATGCCAAGCTGCACGACGTCTTCAGCACCCCTGCAGACGGAGCGCAGCGTAGATACACCTGGTCACGGGCAGACGGATCTATCCGCTCAAGGATAGATTACCTGTTTGTGTCCAGAATGCTCTTGGTCAGATCCACCGACGTCAAGCCGGTGTTCTTCTCTGACCACTGCCTCCTGCTGGCCAACTGTCACCTACAGGACGAACAGCGGGCGGGTAAGGGAACGTGGAAGCTGAACACTAAGCTGTTGACCTCAGGAAACACTGAAGAGCTCAAGAGGGACTACGCAGGTTGGAGAACCGTGAAGCCCCTCTTTGAGTCTCCAGCAGACTGGTGGGAAACAGTTAACGGGAACGTCAAGAGGTTCGTCATCCTCAAAGGTGTTCAGGAGGCGAGAGAGAGGCGGGGAAAACTGTCCCAGCTCCAGGAAAGTATGCAGAACCTGCTCCTGCTGCAGACGATGGGGGTCGATGTCACGGAGGACCACAAGGAGGTGAAGGGTCAGCAAGCCTCGCTCTTTTCCTCGGAGGCTTCCAAGATAATCTTCCGGTCCAGGGTCCACTCGGTGGCGCAGGGCGAAACGTGCTCACGCTTCTTCTTCCAGAAGGTGCACAAAGAGAGCTCTGTGCTCAGCAGCCTGAAGGAAGAAGACGGCTCGACAACGTCATCTCAGGCTGACATCATGAGGATCAGTAAATCCTTCTATGCCAGTCTGTATGACGCGAAGCCGACCGACAGCGCGGCGTTCCTGTCGTCTATCACGGAGGTCTTAGACGACAGAACACGTGGGAGGCTGGACCAGCCGCTATCTCTGGGTGAGCTGACCAAGGCCCTTGAGTCCTTCGAAAAGAATAAAACTCCCGGAAGCGATGGCTTACCGGTCGAGCTCTATTCCGCTCTGTGGGACTTGATTGGCCAGGACCTGCTGGAGGTGTATGTCAGTATGCTTCAGGCGGGTACCATGAGCGAATCCATGAGGAAAGGCATCATCACCCTCATCTACAAGTGGAAGGGGGAGAGGGAGGAACTCAAAAATTGGAGAACGATCACACTGTTGAATGCGGATTACAAAATCCTATCAAAGGTAATCGCCAACCGGGTCAGGTCTGCTTTGGGGTCGGTGATTCACCCTGACCAAACCTGTGCTGTGCCGGGCAGGAAGATCGCTGAGAGTCTCGCACTCCTCAGGGATACGATCGCCTACGTGCAGGACAGAGGGTTGGATGCCTGCCTGATCAGCCTGGACCAGGAGAAAGCCTTTGACAGGAGATCACACAGGTATATGAGAGATGTTCTCTCCAAAATGGGCTTTGGGGAGGGAATCTGCAATTGGATCAGACTGCTCTACACCAACATTGTCAGTGCAGTCTCAATCAATGGGTGGGAATCAGATAGCTTCCCAGTCAGATCTGGAGTCAGGCAGGGCTGCCCTCTCTCTCCTGCCTTGTTTGTGTGCTGCATAGAGCCATTTGCCGAGTCCATCAGGAAGGATGCGAGCCTGAGAGGGGTGACTATTCCGGGCAGCGGGGGCCTGCAGGTTAAGGCCTCCCTGTACATGGATGACGTCGCCGTTTTCTGCTCGGATCCGCTGTCCGAGCGCAGACTCATGTGCATTTGTGACCAGTTCGAACAGGCCTCGGGAGCCAAGGTAAACCGAGGCAAGAGCGAGGCCATGCTCTTCGGGAACTGGGCCAACCAATCCTCGATCCCCTTCACTGTCAGGACCGACCACCTGAAGGTGCTTGGGTATTTGGTTCGGGGGGGCTGGGGCGTGCACCAAGTCTTGGGAGGAGCGTATCAGTAAAGTGAGGCAGAAACTGGGCAGATGGAGGCTACGGTTGCTCTCCATCACGGGAAAAAAACCTGGTCATCAGGTGTGAGGCACTGTCATTGCTGTTGTACGTGGCACAGGTCTGGCCTATTCCCAGAACCTGCGCCGCTGCAGTAACCCGGGCCATCTTCCAGTTCATATGGAGTTCAAAGATGGACCGGTCCGAAGGGACTCACTATACAAAGATCTGGGCAACGGGGTAAAAAATACACCCAATGCCACCCTCACCCTGATGGCCACCTTTGTGTGTGGCTGCATCAAGCTGTGCGTGGATTCCCCGTATGCAAACACCAAGTGTCACTACGTACTGAGGTTCTACTTGTCCCCGGTGTTGTGAAGGATGGGTCTGGCCTCGCTGCCGCGGAACGCTCCGAGTAGTTGGACCGTTCCGTACCACCTGCCCTTCATGGAGAAATTTTTGAAGAAAAACACCTTTGACCACAAGTTCATCAGGAAGTGGTCAGCACGTAGCATCCTTGGGACCCTTCGGGAAAAGGAGAGGGCGGATCCTGTCGAGTGGTTCCCTGAGCAGACTGTCAAAGCAATTTGGCAGAATGCCTCATCGCCAGAACTTTCCAACAAGCACCAAGACATGGCTTGGCTGGTGGTGAGAAGGGCTCTACCTGTGAGATCATTTATGCACGCCCGGACTCTCAGCCACACCGCACGCTGCCCTCGAAGCGGCTGCGGGGGGGACGAGACTGTCAAACACCTCCTTCTGGAATGTACCTATGCAGAGGAAGTCTGGAGAGGAATGCAGTGGTGTTTGTTGAGGTTCGTCCCGAGCAGCGCCGTGACACGGGACTCCGTGCTCTACGGCCTGTTCCCCGGGACGCACATCGAGACGAACATCAACTGCGTCTGGAGGATCATCAACTCGGTGAAGGACACTCTCTGGGTGGTCCAAAACCTGTTGATCTTCCAGCTGAAGGAGTTGACCCTGAATGAGTGTTGCAGACTGGCACATTCCAAGGTCCAGGACTACGTGTTGAGGGACGCGCTGTAGCTCGGGGCAGCTGCCGCCAAGGCCTGCCTAAAGATGATCAGGGGGCCCATGCAGTCAGTTGGGCTCTACTGACGCCTCGACTCAATATATGGGCATATGAGTGAGAAATGCACAGACCTGTATGAAATAATGATAATTCTAAGCTGTGTATGTAAATGTTGACATATGTATGGCATTACCTAATGTACAGTGTATCAAATTATTTTATGAATATTTTACGAATAAAGTATATTTTTTGAAATAAAAAAGTCAGCTAGTCTGTTTTCTCCTCCAGCGATATTTCTTGCAATAAACTGTTTATTTCACTTCGAGCTGTGTTTTGGGATCTCTAACCTACTGGGCACATTTCTCCGACAGAGATGGATGTGTAAAAGAATCAATCATCTATGGTGAAGAGGTGGTGGCTAGTGAAAAAAAAACTGGAAAATGTGGAAACAGTGTAAAGTCTCAGAAAAATCATGAATTTAACTGGGAAGGGGCTGAACAAGAGGGGACAGATAAAGTCAACAGTGACTAAGTTGACTAAGTAAGTCAACTTACTATAACTAAACAAATAATTTCAGTGCAACAGACTGAAACTATGAGTCCTCTTTGTGGATTTTGGGAAGGAGGTAGAAGTGGGCTGTGCAGGGTTGAGGGACAATGAGGTGGAAAACTGTTGAGGTGAGATCTCCAGAGGAGATGAGACCAGTGATAGCCCTGGAAACTATTGCCTGCTGTTCATGGGGATAGGTGGTGGATAGTTACAAGATAGATTGTTGCTTTTAGCCTCTCTGTAGGCACAATGAGTCTTGTTGCTGAACAAAGCTCAGACAGCAGGAATTTGAGATCCCTTTCATTTGATATTTTGCAGAATGCTCACACAATGGCAGGTGAAGAATTCTACAAGTAAGCCTTGCAACCACCTCCCTCTGCAGTTCATTGGTAAACGCTTTGGGAACTTTGGCCAAGTTGTAAACCATTTGATCTAAAGATCCCACGCACAAATCAATAAAAAGACAGTAGACAGAAGCAGAAAACTGGTGAATGAAAAGTAGGCTTTCTATTGTCAACCAAGACTTACTTGCTTCCAAAAGGGAATTTTTACCTGATGTGGCAATGCTTCTATTAACTCCCACAGAAGTAGATATCATAATATTAAAGAATCCATCAGACACTTATAACACAAAAATTACACACAAACGTTAGATTTCTCTGAGTATTAAGGCTCATATTAAGCTGGTTACAACAGAGGATCAACAAACAGCTGGCTTCAAGTGATGCTGAGTAAAGATGGAGTTTGAAACTGTTACAGCTTCAGGTCACATGCCACAATACAAAGGTGATATCCTGAGAAAGTCTCTTAGTATACTGACATAATTATGACCATAAGATAGGACACAATATGTTACATACTTGCTCAATATTTATTAGAGTATTGATTATACAGTAAACTATTTACTCTACAGGGGAAACATCAGAAAAACGAAGAGTTGGCATATCTGTGAACCAGGAGGAAGTGAGGACTGCAGATGCTGGAGATCAGAGCTTAAAAATGTGTTGCTGGAAAAGCGCAGCAGGTCAGGCAGCATCAAAAGATCAGGAGAATCGATGTTTCGGGCATAAGCCCTTCTTCAGGAATATCTGTGAACCAGCCAAGCTGCTTATTCTTCTACAGAACATGAAAGAGGATGTACATCATAACAGTGGTGGGTTTTCAGAACCATTATTTATAAATTTTCTCTAAGATGATTATATCTCTGTTGTAATATGACATTGTGCGTAGTCTAGGACTTCTGTAGAATTGGGCCTATTTCTATATCTCTCCCCTTTGTGTTGTTTTAGGTACGGACCCCAGTCAGAAGCTGATGTGCAAGCAGCAGAAATTTTCTGTGAAAGCAAAAGTAAAATGTTTAATCATTCCTGCCTGATTTTTACCCATCATTAATATCCAACTACAGCAAAACCTGATTCTAATCTGTGTTCTGCTTCTTGTTTCAACAATGTCAAATTGTAAATGGGATTCAATTTACCCTAATACTTAATAACAGGGGAAAAATCTCACTCGGGGAGTTATAGAGCATTTGTTATAAACCAGAAGTATGGATTACTTTGGACTGTTTGAACTAATTTGCCATCCTTACTAGAACCAAAACATAGATTCAAACTAGCAGGTTGATCATAGAGAGACAGGAAAACAATACCGCAATTTCCAAAAGTATATAAACTATTTTGAGCATAGCAGCAAGTGTGAAGGAGGATGCAGTAAAACTCATAGGCTATAATTAACTAATAATGTTAGTGAGCTGCAAGCACACATTGGTTCATGAGATCATGCTTACGGAGCCTGACTCAAACGAGTGGGTTTTTAACATTTCTGATTAACAAGTAGTCATGAAGAGTAGAGTAAGAATAAAAGAAGGGGACAGTGTCAGTGTTGATTAAGAACAACGCTGTAGTTCTGAAGAGCTACACTGATCGCAAAATATTCACTCTGTTTCTCTCTTCACAGATGTTGCCTGAGTTCCTCCAGCATTCTCTTTACTTTTTTCTAAGCATTTTGCAGCTGTTTTACTCTGCTATTCTTTTGGCTAGTGGGGTGTTAACACTCCATTCTCTTTAATTGTTTCAAATTTTCTAGCATCTGCAGTATTTTACTTTTAGTGGGTGTGCCATGTGGTTCTGGGACCTCATATTTCCAGAGTCTTCTGATTTAAGGAATACAGTTAGAAAAAGATAGTGTTGGGAGTTCCAGTTTCAGACTAAGAAAGGAAATTGCTGGAAAAAGTTTAAGAAGTGAAACAAAATTGGAATTGTAATATTAGGCAAATTTAATTTCCTGAATGTAAAGAAAAACATGCTTCTGATTATAACGAAAGAGCAAAATTTCTCGTGTGTACAGAGTAGTTTCTTGATCAATATGTCACCAGTCTAACTTGGAATGAAGCTATATTGAATTTAGTTCAGGAAAATGAACTAGTTCAGGCAATTGTTTGAGTTACTATCAGGGATCAAAGAGCTAACAGTGACTGCAACGTAATTTAGTTTCCAGGAATTATCGAAAGCTACACTGAAAATATTAAGGGCAAAAATGCTCCATGAGAGATCATTTCAGTGATCTAAAAAGGGACCTAGCACAAGTAGATGAAAAAAGTGATTGTCGGGTTAATGCTGGATTAGATAGAATCTTGACTGGTGTGGCTGTCAAAAGTCATAGGAACGAGAAGCTGATATTGACCCTACAGTGATGAGCTTATCAAATAACAGAATATACTCAAAAGACAGAATGGGCTACTCCTGCTCCTAATTTATATGTTTGGATATTCATAAAGGAATCACACATCAATGTAGCATTCAGAAAGAAAATAATTCACGTACAAAGAATATTCCTTTGAAGGGAAAAGATAAATCATTCAAAGTTTATGCACCATGAAGAAGCACAAAGATAAATTATGATCAGACAAATAAATGAAGCTTGTGTTAAATGTCAGGAGGTAGTCTCAGTTAATAATGCTGAAAATTATAATGACTATTTGACAGAACTGAATTTAATATCAGAGGAGAAGAGCAGTCATGAGAGAAGATTAACAACAAACAATAAATTGAAATTGAAACCATTTTAAAAACATATAGGATGGGATTTTCATTCCCAGGTCAGGATCTGACATGAGTTGAAAAATGTAGCACTGGAAAAGAACAGCAGTTCATTCCTGACATAGGGCTTATGCCCAAAACATTGATCCTCCTGCTCCTTGGATGCTGCCTCACCTGCTGTGCTTTTCCAGTACAACGTGTTTAAATTCTGACTCCAGCATCTGCAGTCCTCACTTTCTCCCTGGATCTGACATGAGGATTACGCCCAAACCCTAACCCCTTGTGGGGTGTCTTTGGCACAGCCACATCAATGTTTAACAAGCTTCTGAATTCATGAGCAGAGAGGGAGCTCATCATCTCTCTAAGGGTGGCACGGTGGCTCAACAGTTAGTATTGCTGCCTCAGCGCCAGAGACCTGAGTTCGATTCCAGCCTCGGGTGACTGGCTTTGTGGAGTTGGCGTGGGTTTCCTCTGGTTACCTCCCACAGTCCAAAGATGTGCAGGTCAGATGAATTGGCCATGCTAAATTACCCATAGTGTTAGGTGTATTAGTCAGGGGTAAATATAGGGTAGGGGAATGGGTCTAGATGGGTTATTCTTTGGAGGGTCAGTGTGGACTTTTTGGGCAGAAGGGCCAGTTTCCATGCCATAGGGAACCTAATCACCACAGATAGGGGCTATGGGGTGTTGAAAAGGTGGTCCTGAAACCAATAGGACGCTCTTGAATCTGACACATAATAGACCTACCTACTGAAGTGGGATGGGCTAATTTCCCATGCAGGGAGACAGAGAGAGGTGCCTCAATACTGAAACACACTCTGCAGAAAAGGTCAGATTCAAAAGATGGCCATAGGTGGCTTATAAGTGTGTGGAGGGCCATACACCTTCTTAAGGTGGCCACAACTTTGACACAGAAATGCTGTGGGTCCAGAGGAAGAAGTCACACAGGATGTTTTTTATGGCCCCATCTGCCTTATCTATCATGCCTAAATCAGAAGAACTGTGTATAGTGCTGGTTACCATAGTTACATAGAGATATTAATGCACTGGAAGCAGTTCAAAGAAGGCTTACAAGACTAATACTGGATTGAGTGGCTTGCCTTATGAGGAAAGGGTAGAGCGGGTGAATGTGGAAAAGATGTTTCCCTGTTGTGTAAAAATCTCAAACTTAGGGTCACAGTTTAAAAATAAGGGGTCACTCATTCTCTCTCTCAAAGCATGAAGTGTCTTTGGAATTCCTTTCCTCGGAAAGCAGTAGGTACAGAATCATTTGGTATTTTTAAAGTAAAGGAGGATAGATTCTTGATGACCAAGTAGAAGAAAGATATTGGCGATATGCAGGAATGTAGACTTGTGGGTAAATTCAGATCAACTAGAATCTTATTGAACGTTGCAGCAAGACTGAGGGGTTGACTGGCTTATTTTTGCTTCTTGTTCTTATGTTCAGAAGCACTTTGATGCTTAAATATCAATAACGTTTCTAACTTTTCTCCATCCAGTTCTGGACTGCAGTGGCTGAGGATGCAGGTTAAGGCAATGAAGAAGCTGTATAGATTAAGCAGGAAGACACCGTGGTTATAGAATCTATCCCCTTCCTGATCCTGTGCACTGCAACTGATCCCGGAGCTGCTGTTGTCCCAGCAGAGATCACCAGTCCCAATGGAGTTGCTGGGTCTGATCAGTTGTTGGACATCTCATTTGAGTTGGGGCCCCTTCACCTGCAAAGGTCCAGAAGCCATGATAGATGCCTGATGTCTGATAAATGTTGAACTTTATTGAGGTTTTCAGAAATAGTCTAAGGTGACTGGACAGTTAATCTCTCACCTGGTAATATTATTGACATGTTTGAAAAACAGAGGATGATTGGCCACTGCCGGATTCTTGGACAATTGAATTACTTGTTAGTAATTAGTTCGGCATTGTTCTGTCACTTCATTATTGATGTAGAATAAAAAGCCATTGGCTAACGATTTAAAGGAGAAATGAAAAAAAGCCTTTTATTGACTCAGACAATTTTCAGGATCAGTAACACTCTGCCTGAAAAAGACAGTGTAAGCTGATTCCATAAATAATTTTATAAATAAGGCATTTGAAAATAGGGAACTTTTATGGACAAGTGAAAGAATTGAATTTGCCCTTTGCCACCTGACAAATCAATTTACATCCAACAAAGTACCCTTCAAGTGCAGCTACAGGAGTTCTGTAGGAGAAAATCTGTTGATGGAGGGATGCATACTGACTGGGATAATATGGAGAAATCCTGCTGTTCTTCAAAGTAGGTTTATGGCTCTTTCCTGTAGATTTCAAATGTCAAGCTTTAGAGTGTTTCAGTGCAGAAGGATCTGGGTGTCAAAGTGCATAAATCACAGAAAGCTAATATGCAAGTACGGCAGGTAATAAGAAGGCAATTGGAATTTTGGCATTTATTGCTCAAGGAATAGAGTAGAGATGTAATGCTGCTACTGTACAGAACATTTAGTATACATACAATGTTGGTCCTCTTGAGAGGGGATCGAGATGTATTGGAGGTAGTTCAGAAGAAAATCATCAGGGGCGGCCTAGTGGCTCAGTGGTTAGCACTGCTGCCTCACAGCGCCAAGGACCCCGGTTCGTTTCCAGTCTCAAGTGACTGTCTGTGTGGAGTTTGCACATTCTCCCCATGTCTGCATGGATTTCCTCTGGTTTCTCCCGTTTCCTCCACAATCCATAGATGTGCAGGTTAGGTGGATTGGCCAGGCTAAATTGCCCATAGTGTTCAGGGATGTTAGATGCATCAGTCAGGGGTAAATGTAGAGTAATAAGGTAAGTGGATGGGTCTGGATGAGGTATTCTTCGGAGGATCAGTGTGGACTTATTGGGTCAAATGGCCTTTTTCCACACTGTAGGGATTCTTTGAAAAACCCCTCACACTTCTATGAAATTAATTGCAGAGATAAAGGTTTGTCTTAAGAGGATAGAGTGAGCAGTTTAAGCCAACATTCTCAGGAGCTTAGAAGAACAAGAGGAAATCTAATGGAGGTATATGAGATGCTGAAGGGGATTGACAAAGTAGGCAGAGAGCATGTTTCTTCATGTACGGCAAATCTAAAATGCAAGGTTATAGACTTAGGATATGGGGTTACAAATTTAAAACAGAGATGAGAAGAAGTTATTTCTCTCAAAAGGTCATGAATTTGTGGAATTCACTTCCCTGGAGAGTGGTGGATGTTGGAATGTTGAGTGAATCTAAGAGGAGATAGAAAAAGTTGACGGGTTAGGGACAGTGGACAGGAAAGTGGACTTGAGGCTAAAATGAGATCAGCCATGATCATATTAAATGGTGGAGCAGGCTCAAGGGGCTGAACTGCCTACTCCTGATGCTAATTCTTATGTTCGAGCCTCATTTAGACCTTTCCTCTAAAAGGTGATAGCTTTAACAATGTAGCATGCAATGAGAGTGCCAACTTTGATTTTGGTGAGCATGTCATGGAGTCTTACTCAAACACATAACTTCCTGACTCCAGGAAGGAGTGCTTCCAACTGACAATTGCTGACTCATGCACTCGCAAAAAAAAAGTCCTCTAGAGTAAGCAGGAATGCTGTATGAAGGAGCAAGCTTATGTCACTGGGTTGAATGGTGTTCTTCTGACTTCAATTAGTTCAAAAAAATCATTGCCATTTTCCAAGTTATGATGTGGAGGAGCCAGTGTTGGACTCATTTCCTTTCTAAATTGACCCCCACCTTTGGCAGGTGATCAACTTGGAAGATGTTAAAAATCACACAACACCAGGGTATAGTCCAACAGGTTTACTTGGAATCACTAGCTTTCAAAGTGTTGTTTTGGGCTGAGGAGTGGCAGATGGAGTTCAACCCTGTCAAGTGTGAGCTTGTCCATTTTGGAGGACAAATAAGAATGTGGAACTGGTTTATTTAGAAACACTAGCTGGACAACCACCTGATGTAGAACATAGAACAATACTGCACAGAACAGGCCCTTCGGCTCACGATGTTGTGCCGAACATTTGTCCTAGCTTAAGCACCTATCCATGTATCTATCCAATTGCCGCTTAAAGGTCACCAATGATTCTGACTCTGCCACTCCCACAGGCAGCGCATTCCATGCCCCCACCACTCTCTGGGTAAAGAACCTACTCCTGACATCCCCCCATACCTTCCACCCTTCACCTTAAATTTATGTCCCCTTGTAACACTCTGTTGTACCTGGGGAAAAAGTCTCTGACTCTACTCTATCTATTCCCCTGATCATCTTATAAACCTCTATCAAGTCACCCCTCATCCTTCGCCGTTCCAATGAGAAAAGGCCTAGCATTGTCAACCTGTCCTCGTACAACCTATTCTCCATTCCAGGCAATATCCTGATAAATCTCCTCTGCACCCTCTCCAAAGCTTCCACATCTTTCCTAAAGTGAGGCGACTAGAACTGCACACAGTACTTCAAATGTGGCCTTACCAAGGTCCTGTACAGCTGCAACATTACCTCATGACTCTTGAATTCAATCCCTCTGCTAATGAATGCTAATACACCATAGGCTTTCTTACAAGCTCTATCCATCTGAGTGGCAACTTTCAAAGAGCTATGAACATAGACCCCAATATCCCTCTGCTCCTCCACCCTACTAAGAACCCTACCGTTAACCCTGTATTCCGCATTCTTATTTGTCCTCCAAAATGGACAAGCTCACACTTGACAGGGTTGAACTCCATCTGCCACTCCTCAGCCCAAAACAGCACTTTGAAAGCTAGTGATTCCAAGTAAACCTGTTGGACTATACCCTGGTGTTGTGTGATTTTTAACATCTTTCAAGTTGATCATCTGCCAAAGGTGTGGTTCAATTTAGAATGGAAATGAGGAAACATATCTTCAGCCAGAGAGTGGCGGGCCTGTGGAATTCATTGTGATGGAGCGCAGTGGAGGCCGGGCATTAAATTTTTTCAAGGCAGAGATTGATGAATTCTTGATCTCGCAAGGAATTAAGGGCTACATAGAGAGTGCGGGTAAGTGGATTCGAAATGCCCATCAGCCTCGATTGAATGGTGGGATGGACTTGATGGGCCAAAAGGCCTTACTTCAACTCCTATGTCTTACAGTCTTATGGTCTTAAACTGTGGTAGAGTGGGGAATTTTACAAAAATTTTGCCCGTGAACTTTCAAAGATATCAAGATATTTCCTCTTACCTGACACAAGGTGGAGCCCTCAGCTTGAACAACTCTAACTATGGCGATTATGGGAATCCACATTGTACAGAAAATGGTTATGCACCAACCCAGCACTACTGCCCAGTCAGGATATTCAACAGGTCCGTATGTTGGTGGGCCAAATGTGACTAAGGACCAGAATAATATTGCCTAAAATGAAACAAACACACAAAACTATATCAGAAATGTGATAAAATTGATTATCTGTTCAAAGATCATTTTCCGATTAAATCATCAGTAGATGTGACATCTCCTTACTGCCAACACACACGGAGTGACAAAAAGCCAACAGATTCTCCACCACAGCCAGAAGAGCCAGTTCTTTTCTCCAATCATCATCTCAATGTCCTTAATGAATCTGTTTATCCCTGTAAACAACAAGGCAGCAGAGAGACATAATCATCCATTTTGTCCTGTCTTCAGGGCAGTTAGGGGTGAAGATAGATTAAAAAAAAACCTTTTCAGGCATGCACCAGATCTCACCGGGACCTTCATAGACCCAGAGGGTGGGGTCACTTTGACTGCCACCACTTAGAGTAACATCTCCATCAGCAATTAACAGGAAGTTGGCTGCAATGAAACTTACCCCCAACAATAAGCAACACTACCTCACAGCAAATAGAGAGGTCACAGGGTGACTGATGGAGAAGACTCTGCCATTCTCAGATCACTGAAATCAGCTGGGAGAAAGTCTTTGAAGTGAGCACTTGAATTCCTACTTCACAGATACATAGAAAATAGAAAGTTCAGGGCATTCAGCCCCTTGAGTCTGTGCTGTCATTCAATATGACCATGACTCATCATCTAACTCAAAACCTTGTTCCCACTTTCTCCCCATACCCTTTGATCCCTTTAGCCCCAGGAACTGTATTTAATTTCTTATTGAAAACATTCAATGTGTTGGCCTCAACTGCTTTCTGTGGTTAAGGAGGCTGGTTAGTTCATTTGGCTGGTTTGGAATGCAGAACACCACCAAACAGTGTGGGTTCAATTCCTGTACCAGCTGAGGTTACCCTAAAGATCCCATTTCCCCAACCTCACCTTTCACATGAAATGAGCTGGCCCTCAGGTTAAATTCACCACCAGTCATTTCTCTCTGTAAAATCACAGTTCTCCAGGACTATAGTGGATTTAGGTACATGGTGGATTTTCACAGGCTTACCACTTTCTTAGTGAAGAGATTTTCCATAGAATAATAGAATCGTTATAGTGTGGAAGTAGGCCATTTGGCCCATCAAGTCCACACAGACCCTCAGACCAGCATCCCAAACACCTCCGCCCTTCTCTATCTCTGTAACGATTTCCCATGGCTAATTCACCGACCCAGCACACCCTTGAATACGATGGGCAATTTAGCATGGTCAATGCACACAACCTGCACATCTTTGAGACAGAAAACTAGAGCAGCTGGAGGAAACATACAGACACAGGGGGAACGTGCAAACTCCGCACAAACAGTTGCCCGAGGATGAAATCAAACCCAGGTCCCTGGCTCTGTGAGGTAGTAGTATTAAACACTGAGTCAGCACACTGCCCCTCAGCTCATTCTCATCCCTTTTTGCTTTATTTGACAGTATTTGTGATCACCATTAGCTTTTTAATCCCAGATTACTTTACTCAATGCAAGTTGAACATCTGCCATATTGATATAGTCCAGAGCCACTCAATTCACATGTCTTAATACCGCTGAATGTCCATGAAAATATTTCTTACAGTGCAATCATTCTATTTCAGTGTTTTCACTTACCATAGATCCAGCTCAGACCAATGACCTCCAGCAGAGCAGCTGTCAGAATGCCCCATCCAGCAGTGAAATGATCAATTAACTTGATCCAGTAAATTCCTGCCTGGAAGGTGAAGGTACTGCATATCAGATTATAACCCCTCCAATCAAAATAAGTCCAGCTTGTGCCAAAAGGTGTGCTCTCAGTTCTTTTTTAAAATTCACTCCAGGAATGTGGGCATCGCTGGCTAGGCCAGCATTTATTGTCCATCCCTAATTGCCCAAGGGCAGTTAAGAGTCAACCACATCACTGTGGTTCTGGAGTCACATATAGACCAGACCAGTTGAAGATGGCAGATTCCCTTCCCTGAAGGACATTAGTGCGTCAGATGGGTTTTCCGACAATTGGCAATGCCCTCAGTAGATTCCTAATTCCAATTTATAAAAAAAATTGAATTCAAATTCACTATCTGATGTGGTGGGATGCAAACCATATTCCCCACAAAAGCGGAGTTTCAGGATTAATAGCTTAGTACTATTGTGCTACTAAATTGTCGAGGGAAGCCTATGTAAAACAGATGAGGAGGAATGTCTTCTCTCAGGGGGTTGTAGTCTTTGGAACTTCTTGCCACAGAAAGCTGCAGGAGCAGAGTTCTTGTGTATATTTGTGGAAGCCATTTTCTTGGCTATGGCTTCCCTCCTGGTCAAGGAACCATTTTGCTTATGTGCCCCTCACCCCAGAACAATTTACTCGGCATGTTAGCTATGGCAGTCCTATATGCCCCTCACGCAGCCTCTCTGTTCACGGTGACACATCTTGTCTGCTCAGTGTTTCTCCACTGTGATGTTTTGCTAGGGCAACTAGCTTAGATGCTCAAGGGTGCTTAGCCCCGTCAATTAGTTTACGATGTATTGCCAAAGTGTGTGGCGCTTCTAATTAAGGACATTTGTTACAGCATGTTAGGTGATAACTTTCATTCCTGTTCACTTGTGGAATGTGTAGCATCTTTTAGGGCTGACCTAGAGAGCTGACCCCTTATTCAGTACCTCCTCTGGCCATCCTGACACCTTGTAATAAATGGTCAGCCTGTGCCTCAGCCTAGGTCTTGTTTCTGATATTCCCTGTAACTTTCTGCTGTACTTCGGAATTCGACCAAGCCACTGCTAGGACAGTTGGTCTCCCCATGATGCATCATGTGTTAAACTAGTCAATGCTCAAGATCTGCCTCTCGAGACTTTCTTCAACAATATGTAAGGGTAAAATAGATAGATTCTTGGAGAAAGTGAGGACTGCAGATGCTGGAGATCAGCGTCAAAATGTGTGGTGCTGGAAAAGCGCAGCAGGTCAGGCAGCATCCGAGGAGCATAAGCTCTTCATCAAGAATGTCTTCATGCTTGACCCATCAACTCTCCTGCTCCTCAGATGCTGCCTGACTGGCTGTGCTTTTCCAACACCATAGACAGATTTGTGATCAGTACGGAAATCAAAAGGTTATGGGGAAAAGGGTAGGAGGGTGAATAGGAGGGGGGTCAGATCAGCCATGGTCTTAGTAAATGGCGGAGGGGAGTCTACTCCTGTTCCTATTTCTTAAGGGCAAATTCTACACATAAACATCGGTGTCCATGCATTGAAGAATTTCCTGATGTACCCCAATTGTAGGTTATGGCCATAGATTTCTGCTCAGAGTGGTAACCATTACCAACTGAGTCAAGCTAACACTGAGGTGGAAACTTGATAAAGTTGTCATCTTTGCACCCAAAAGAGATTTCAAACAATATCCTTCATTTAGCATGTGTCAAAAAAAAAACCCATCTGGCTTAAGAATGCCCTTCAGGGAAGGCAATCTGCTGTGCTCGTTTGGTCTGGTCAACATGTGACTCCAGACCCACAGTGACGTGGTTGGCTTTTAGCTGCCCTCTGGGCAATTAGAGATAGTCAATAAATACTGGCCTGGCCGGCAATGTCCACATTTCTGGAGTGAATTAAAAAAGTCATGAGAGCACACCCTCTGGCACCAGACTTGACTTATTTTGACAGCCCATAATAAACTGAGGCCCATTCTTGCTAAGGCTGTTAATTCGGAGTTGAGGAAGGATCAGTTAGCCCCACTGCATAATACTAAGCAAATCATAGCATCCCTACAGTGTGGAAACAAGCCATTAGGCCCAACAAGTCCACACCAACCCTCCAAAGAGTAACCCACCCAAATTCGAAGGAAAAAAACACAAGAACAAAGATTCCATTTTTTATTAACTCCTGCGCAATTCCTGCTTTTGCAGAGTTATGACCAGAACTACTTGTGGAAAGGCAGCACAGTATTAAATGAATTACATACCTGAGTTACGCATTCAAGGCCAAAGCAATAAAACAACAACCAAATGACAGTTATCAGATAAAGGCGCTTTGGTCGTAGAAACGTAGGGAACTGGTCCACCAGGGCTGTCATGATTGTTTCTGATTTTAAAAAAAAAGAGTGAAATGTAATCAGTAACTAATTAACAATTCTCACAGTTACTGAGCACCTGCCAAGAGATTGATTGAATTTCTACAGTCCAGAAAACAGGTGAGGACAGATTCTTCTATTCATGTGTACACGCTCTGGAACATTGCAGCAATCTGGGTGGATTGTTAGCTCCTTTCTAAATTACAAAGCAGAATATTAACGCACAGCTTTCTTTCACTTAAACATCAGGAGGAATGATTTGACTAAGTGACCCTGCTGGATAGCTTGATAACTGCAGTGTCTAGCTGCAAATGTGTTGCTGGTCAAAGCACAGCAGGCCAGGCAGCATCTCAGGAATAGAGAATTCGACGTTTCGAGCATAAGCCCTTCATCAGGAATAAGAGAGAGAGAGCCAAGCAGGCTAAGATAAAAGGTAGGGAGGAGGGACTAGGGGGAGGGGCGATGGAGGTGGGATAGGTGGAAGGAGGTCAAGGTGAGGATGATAGGCCGGAGTGGGGTGGGGGCGGAGAGGTCAGGAAGAGGATTGCAGGTTAGGAGGGCGGTGCTGAGTTGAGGGAACCGACTGAGACAAGGTGGGGGGAGGGGAAATGAGGAAGCTGGAGAAATCTGAATTCATACCTTGTGGTTGGAGGGTTCCCAGGCGGAAGATGAGGCGCTCCTCCTCCAGCCGTCGTGTAGTTGTGTTCTGCCGGTGGAGGAGTCCAAGGACCTGCATGTCCTCGGTGGAGTGGGAGGGGGAGTTAAAGTGTTGAGCCACGAGGTGATTGGGTTGGTTGGTTCGGGCGGCCCGGAGGTGTTCTCTGAAGCGTTTCGCAAGTAAGCGGCCTGTCTCACCAATATAGAAGAGGCCACATCGGGTGCAGCGGATGCAATAGATGATGTGTGTGGAGGTACAGGTGAACTTGTGGCGGATATGGAAGGATCCCTTGGGGCCTTGGAGGGAAGTGAGTGTGGAGGTGTGGGCGCAAGTTTTACATTTCCTGCGGTTGCAGGGGAAGGTGCCGGGGGTGGAGGTTGGGTTGGTGGGGGGTGTGGATCTGACAAGGGAGTCACGAAGGGAGTGGTCCTTGCGGAACGCTGATAGGGGAGGGGAGGGAAATATATCCTTGGTGGTGGGGTCCGTTTGGAGGTGGCGGAAATGGCGGCGGATGATACGTTGTATGCGCAGGTTGGTGGGGTGGTAGGTGAGAACCAGTGGGGTTCTGTCTTGGTGGCGGTTGGAGGAGCGGGGCTCAAGGGCGGAGGAGCGGGAAGTGGAGGAAATGCGGTGGAGGGCATCGTCGATCACGTCTGGGGGGAATCTGCGGTCCTTACTTGCGGAACGCTTCAGAGAACACCTCCGGGCCGCCCGAACCAACCAACCCAATCACCCCGTGGCTCAACACTTTAACTCCCCCTCCCACTCCACCGAGGACATGCAGGTCCTTGGACTCCTCCACCGGCAGAACACAACTACACGACGGCTGGAGGAGGAGCGCCTCATCTTCCGCCTGGGAACCCTCCAACCACAAGGTATGAATTCAGATTTCTCCAGCTTCCTCATTTCCCCTCCCCCCACCTTGTCTCAGTCGGTTCCCTCAACTCAGCACCGCCCTCCTAACCTGCAATCCTCTTCCTGACCTCTCCGCCCCCACCCCACTCCGGCCTATCACCCTCACCTTGACCTCCCTCCCCCTAGTCCCTCCTCCCTACCTTTTATCTTAGCCTGCTTGGCTCTCTCTCTCTTATTCCTGATGAAGGGCTTATGCTCGAAACGTCGAATTCTCTATTCCTGAGATGCTGCCTGGCCTGCTGTGCTTTGACCAGCAACACATTTGCAGCTGTGATCTCCAGCATCTGCAGACCTCATTTTTTACACTAACTGCAGTGTCTACTCATTCTCTTGCCTTGAAAAATCCTTTTGCTGCTAGCTTTCCAGAGGTTGGTGCTGTTGTACCATTGAAGAGAGAAGACAATGGGTGGCACAGTGGCTCAGTGGTTAGCACTGTGGCCTCTCAGCACCAGGGTCCAAGGTTCGATTCCAGCCTCGGGCGACCGTCTGTGTGGAGCTTGCACATTCTCCCCATGTCTGCATGGGTTTCCTCCCACAGTCCAAAGATGTGCAAGTCAGGTGAATTGACCATGCTAAATTGCCCATAGTGTTATTAGTCTCATTAGCCTAAGGGAAATGGGTCTGGGTGGGTTGCTCTTTGGAGAGTCGGTGTGGACTATATGTGATTCTATGACAGATAGAAGTCTGCATAAGTTGTCGATGGCCTTACGCACTGCACAGTGAGCTCTGTCAGATTCTTAACAAGTCAAGAAATCCAGGGCAGTCGACACAGAGAGCAAAGGTGGTAGTACTGGTTAAAATGGCCATAAGAATTATTCTGGGCCTTTACACTGGAGTTTGGAATACAAGTAAGAAATGATGCTGAATTGCTTTAGGCCACAGCTGGAATATGTGCTGTGGCAATTCCACTGTCAGTCAGATCGTTGAGCCAATGAAAAATGACATAGAGATATCAATCAGATCCTGAAAGTCAAGACCTAAGGTTGAGAAGAAAGGCTAAAATATTTTGAAACCTTCTTCATTAGAATAGGAGCAATGTAAAGGCAGATTTCAAAATAATAACAGGTAAATTGTGAAAGAATGCAGCAGTGGCTGTTAACACGAGGATATTAACAGAGAATTTTCACTGAGAGATTGAAGGTCAGTGATGTTAGAGGGATTTATTTTGCTGGAAGTGGTGCCAAGAAAGTGATTGGGGGTCACTGAAAAAAGGAAATTTGTTCAATGGTTGGAAAGGACAAAGTTTTAAAGGAAATGTGCTACAGGCAATAGGTTACCTTGCGGTGCCTCCTGAAGCATGTAATTTCTAATTATAATTCACCCATAAATCAGTAAGGCAGGTAGACTGTGACTCTGACAAAATCTCTTGGGGAGCAAGGAGGCAAGATCAAGTCAGAGACCCTCTGAGAAGTAACTTCCTCATTTGGTACCCAGTCCCCACTCCAAACCTAGCTCTGTAGGAGCAGGAAATTTCCACCATGGAATGGGATGAGATCAGATGTCAACTGCTAAACAAGCTCTCACTGGCACAACTGGAATGGGCTGAATGGTTACTTCTGCCATACAATTGTAATGACTGAACATTCCACCATTTAGATTGGAATTGCCGAGTGTTGAGATGCCACAGAAGTCATCAGTAAATCTGAAAGGTCGAATGTGAGATTTGTTATCAGTGACATTTATAGGGAAAAAGCAGTGACGGTGTCTAGGAAAAGGAACAAAAAAGCCAGAATTCAACCCACAGACTCCCGATAGAGGCAGCGCCAATTGAGATGTAAACAAAACAAAATCTTCCAGATTATAGGTTAACATATGTTACTGTTTAAAGTGTATAAGGTAGATGGTGCATTAAGATAATGGGTAGACAATTCTAGGAAAGAAACATTACACATTTATCACAAATATTACGAAGAATTATTCTTCAACCTTGTAATAAATCAGAGACTTTATGGTGTAGAAAATTGCTGCTGCTACACATATTGAACAGAGAGTAGGTGAATGCATAATCATTATGGCTGATTGTGTTTTGTGCTCATTCAGCACCAGGGTGTGTTGCTACCATGTTAATCAAAGTTCCTAGTTAGGTGTTCAGGACCCTGTCTGAAACTGCCATTAACCTCTTTGATGAGGGGGAAACAGCTTCATTGCTGTTTGAACCTCATTTACACAACAAGATGCTGAGTGACCACAAAATGATCCAAACAGGCTGGAGTAATATTTGTGGACACTTGGAAATCAACTAGTGCTCATTACAGGGGCAACAAATAATTTTTCTTAATTGATATTAATCTTTTTTTTTTAAAAATCAAACTTAACAGGAACTGTAGGTGCAGGATTGTACATTCTGCTCTCATTGGTTTCTCATTCTCCCAGAATTAGGAGGCTCCCTTTGTTTCTAAAATGGGTGCAGACAATAATAAAATGGTAATAAATAAACAAGACTGGAGATTAATTTCCCACTATGCCAGAATTGACCCTTTTAGGAACAACAGAGTGGCTCAGCGGTTAGCACTGCTGGCTCACAGCACCAGGGATCCGGATTCAACTCCAGCCTCAGGCGTTTATCTGTGTGAACTTCCTCTGCAGCTGTACAGGACATTGGTTAGGCCACTGCTGGAAAATTTCGTGCAATTCTGGTCTTCTTCCTATCGGAAAGATGTTGTGAAACTTGAAAGGGTTCAGAAAAGATTTACGAGGATGTTGCCAGGGTTGGAGGATCTGAGCTACAGGGAGAGGCTGAACAGGCTGGGACTGTTTTCCCTGGACTGTCGGAGACTGAGGGGTGACCTTATAGAGGTTAAATTATGAGAGGCATGGATAGGATAAATAGACAAGGTCTTTTCCCTGGGGTCAGGGGAGTCCATAACTAGAGGGCATAGGTTTAGGGCAAGAGGGGAAAGATATAAAAGAGACCTAAGGGGCAACTCTTCCACACAGAGGGTGGTACATGTATGGAATGAGCTGCTAGAGGATGTGGTGGAGGTACAATTGCAACATTTAAGAGGCATTTGAATGGGTATGTGAATAGGAAGGGCTTGGAGGGATATGGGCTGTGTGCTGGCAGGTGGGACTAGATTGGATTGGGATGTCTGGTCAGTATGGACAGGTTGGACTGAAGAGTCTGTTTCCATGCTGTACATCTCTGTGATTCTATGGCCCTACATGCAGGTTAGGTGAATCGGCCATGCTGAATTGTCCATAGTGTTCAGGGATGTGTAGGTTAGTTGCATTCATTAGGGGAAATGTAGAGTAAGAGAGTAGTGGGAGGGGTCTGGGTGAATTACTCTTTGGAGGGCCGGTGTGGACTTGTTGGGCCAAAAGATCTATTTCCATACTGTAGGGATGCTATGATTCTAAAATATGTATATAATAGGCAACACTCCAATCAGGCACAATACCATTTCTCCATTCACATAACTCCCTTCTATAAAAGTGAAAAAGAGTTCAATTAAATAATATCTCACTTACCTAAACCTGCAAACAGAGTTTCAACTCCCAGAGTGACCAGCATGAAGAAAAATAATGTAGACCATAAAGGTGCCCAGGGTAATTGGCAAGGGCCTCTGGGTAGACAATGAAAGCCAATCCAAAACCTATAGAGCAGAGAGAATTAAAGCTTCCACACAAAGTGTCTTTTCTCTGCAAGATACAGGAACATCTTGGATTGGCAAGGTGGCTCAGTGGTTGGCCCTGCTGCTTCACCGTGCCAGGGACCTGGATTTGATTCCAGCCTTAGACAACTGTCTGTGTGGAGTTTGCATATCCAGTGTCTGTATGATTTGGAGTTGCCGGTGTTGGACTGGGGTGTACAAAGTTAAAAATCACACAACATCAGGTTATAGTCCAACAGATTTAATTGGAAGCACACTAGCTTTTGGAGTGGTGCTCCGAAAGCTAGTGTGTTTCCAATTAAACCTGTTGGACTATAACCTGATGTTATGTGATTTTTAACTGTGTCTGTATGCGTTTCCTCCAGGTACTCTGGTTTCTTCCCACAATCCAAAGATGAGCAGGTTAGGTGGATTGACCATGCTAAATTGCCCCTAGTGTTCAGGGATGTGTTGGTTAGTTGCATTGTTAGGGGTATATGTAGGATAGGGGAATGGGTCTGGGCGGGTTACTGTTCGGAGGGTCAGTGTGGACTTGTTAGCCGAAGGGCCTGTTTCCACACTGTAGGGAATTCTTAAAAAAAATACAATAAATTTATTTCTGCATGTACCTGACTGTGCAATGTCTGAAACAGGCTTATCTTGCAGATGAGCCATGTGTCCAAGGATGGAGAAGATGGCAAAGCCAGAAAATATGCTTGTAGCAGAATTAACAATGCAGACAATGATGGTATCTCTGTAGCAGTTGTTGTGGAACTTGTTGTAGGATGAAAGTGTTATTAAGCTCCCCCAACTGATTGATGTTGAATAAAAAATCTGTATTGCGGCATCTTTCCAGACCTGGGAAAGAGAAGTGACAATTAGTCAGCAATAGAAGATTTCAACAGGCACCATGCCATGCTTTTGTGTGTCCTCTTATATGTCACAGAATTAGAATGAAATGACTCTCAACTAGGGTTGGTCCATACTTTTAACTGAAATTTACATTGTTTAACAGGCAACCATTTAGAAACAAGAATCAAATGGCATGGGTAATAAGTTGCAGATGATACCAAAATTGGTGATAGTGTGGACAGTGAAGGAAATTATCTAAGGTTACAAAGGGATTTTGATCAGATGGGCGAATGGGCTGAGGAGTGGTAGATGGAGTTTAAGTTGGATAAATGTGAGGGATAGCATTTTGGTAAAACAAACAAGGGCAGGACTTATATAGTTCGTGGCAGGGCCCTGGGTAGTCAAGCTGTGTGTAAAGATTTGTAGCTCGTGTGCCAGTTGCAGTTGTTGTGGGTATGTTCGCCGAGCTGGGAACTTGGTCTGCAGACATTTTGTCCCCTTTCTAGGTGACATTGTCAGTGCTGCTGAGCCTCCTGTGAAGTGCTGCTGTATTGTGTCAGTTGGAATGTATTTGATTTCGCTCCCGCTGCTTCTGGATGCTGGTTCTGGTTGTTTGTTGCAGTGGTCGGTATATTGGGTCTCAGTCAATGTGTTCATTGATGGAGTCTGTGGATGAGTGCCATGCTTCTAGGAATTCTCTGGCTGTCCTCTGTTTGGCTTGTTGTTGTGTTTCCCAGTCAAATTTGTGATTCTGGGTAGTGCTGTTGAACACAGAGACCCAGGGGATTCTGTGAAACTTGCATCACAGGTAGACAGGTGGTTAAAGGGAATTTAACAAGCTTTGCTTCATTGTTCAGTCCGTTGAGTTGAGACATCATGTTGAGGTTGTACAGGATGCTGGGAGGCCACTTTTGGAGTACTGTGTACAGTTCTGTTCACCCTACTATAGGAAGAGAGTGTTATTAAATTGGAGAGGGCTCAGAATAGATTTACGAGTGTGTTGCCGGAACCAAAGGGCTTGAGATATATAGATAGGATGGGACATTTTTCACTAGAGCGTAGGAGGTTGATGGGTAACCTTAAATAGGTTTATCATCATCATGAAGGGCATAGACAAGGTGAATAGCAATGGTCTTTTCCCTAAAGTGAGGGAGTTCAAAACTAGGGAGCATTTTTTTTAAGGTGAGAGGAGAAAGATTTAAAAGGGACCTGAGGAGCAGATTTTTTTTCTTTTATAGAGGGTAGTTTGAATGTGGAATGACCTTCTAGAAGAAGTGGTAGATACAGGTACAGTTACAACATTTAAAAGGCACTTGGACAAGAACATGAATAGGAAAGGTTTAGAGGGATATGGGCCAGATGCAGGTAAGTGGGACTGGTTTAGTTTGGGTCTGTTTCCATACTATATGACTATATATGCAGTTTCTTGGACATACACAAAATGAATATTTAGGGTAAAAAGAGACACAGTGTTAAAGCTTTTTGAGTTGCTCACTCAGAAGAAAATTGCAAGAATGTCAAATGTCAGAGAACACCAAGTTACACTGCATAAGATGATGCTGGTTGGTTGGCAAGTGGAATTCAACTGGTAGAAATAATGCCACAAACAAGTTAACAGGGAATAATAAACTAATTGAGGTTCTATTTAAGTTTGAACCAAACTACTATGATTGATGAAAACTGGTGCAATGCAGAAGGCACCAGTGTATGTTTTTAATAAGTGGAAAATCTCTGTACATTACTTCCTTGGCAACTAAATAAAAGCTTCAGTAATGGTACATTCCCCATGGCAACACTTTGGCCATTCAGAGTTGACTTGTCTGGTTTGAATTTAAACAGAACATTGGCAGATAACTGTTGCATGCACTCTCAATGGCAATATCTTTTAGAATAAGAGTCAATCTGTATCTACTATCCATGTAGTGCAAATTGTTGTTCCCTTTGCAATTTGGTATTCTTGTGATTCTGCCCTGATTGTGTGTAAGAAGAAACATTTTGATAGCATGTCTGATCTTTTCAACAAATCTCAACTATGAAAAAGCAAAAACAACACAGCTAATGCATATCATGAACCTTTGACATTGTTTTTTTCCCACCTTGCCCAATCCCACCCTCCACCATCAAGCTGGTGATTCAATTCTAGCTCATTGTATCTCATCACATCTTATTCCATTTTAATCCTTTCTATCTGCTACTTGCCTGGAAGCCAAACATCATAAATTAAACAGCCCCGTCTTATCCCAAGGAATGAAGTGTCACTTTCTTGCAGTTCCTTGCACCAAACATGATTGATTAAAAGCTGACCAATAACTAACAAACCCAAAGCAATGCTCAGGCCTTCAACGTTTTGCCTCAGACATCCTGGAGATAAATAAATAGGAACCTGAATCTGTTTGTCAGAAATTTACGGATAACTTCCATGGATTCCTATCATATTTACCTCAGCATCAGCCAGTCTAGAGAAATCTGACTGGCTTCCAATGTAGAATTCGATTCCTTTATGGGCTCCCTCCAGGGTAACCCCGCGGATCAAGAGTGCAGTCAGAACCACATAAGGGAATGTTGCAGTGAAATAAACCACCTGAATGTGGAGAGTTCCAGGTTAGATTTCTCTGTATCGCTTGTGTAATATTGGATGGTAAAATAATATCATCAAGGAATGATCCAAAAGACAATTGGGACAATAATAACTATGTAATGTTCATATTTAACACTAGGCTGTGCATTGTAACAGCATTTAAGGAGCGCCTTTGAGTTATTTATGTCTCCCGTTCAGCTAAGTTTAAACATTAAAATGGAATAAGATGATGAACAAATGGCACAGTGGCTCAGTGGCTAACATTGCTGTCTCACAGCAGCAGGGACGCGGGTTTGATTCCAGCCTCAGGTGACTGTCTGTGTAGAGTTTGCACATTCCCCCCATGTCTGTGTGGGTTTCCTCTGGTTGCTCCAGTTCCTCCCATAGTCAAAAGATGTGCAGGTTAGGTGGATTGACCATGCTAAATTGTCCACAGTGTTCAGGGATATGTACAGTAGGTGCATTAGCCAGGGGAAATGGGTCTGGGTGGGTTAGTCTTCGGAGGGTCAGTGTGGACTTTTTGGGCAAATGGCCTGTTTCCACACTGTAAGGATTTTATGAATATGTTTTAATACTCACATTTACTCAACTTTCTTTCTCATTCCTCAGACAAATCTGACTTCAATCAAATAAAGCCCTTCATCTAACAGTAATCTACTCAATCACTTCACCCTGTAGTACCCAGTCTTCCAGAGTTATAGGAAATGACCCCAGAGACCCTGTATCCCTTCAAACTAGGGACATAATTACAGGGATTTGGTGAATTCACTGCTGTTCCTTCCACAACACCAGAGAAAGATCTTTAAATCTTCTTCAGAGCGCTCTTCACCTGCATTGCTCATAAATTATGAATCTCACATTTCACAGCAACAGAAGTGTGTCTTTATTTGGCACCTTTAATTATTAAATAAGCAAAATGCTTCTTCACACAAACATTAGATAACAAGAAGTGACACTGAGTCTGCATGGGAGAGGAAACCAGGCTTACCCTCTTGCTGGACAGTCAGGGGGTGTAACAGCCTCTACACTGCTAGGAATGCCCAAGCTGGTTTTACTGCCAGCAGGCCAGGTACTGGATCAGAGGGCTTTTACCTGAAACGTCGATTTTCCAGCTCCTCAGATGCTGCCTGATCTGCTGTGCTTTTCCAGCACCACTCTAATCTCAACTCTGGTTGCCAGCATCTGGAGTCCTCACTTTTGCCCAGGCACTGGATAAGGCTGAGACTTCCTATGTCCAGCCTTTGAGATCTCCTGGCCAAACAAATGGGAACGATGGCCATTTCTAGAGCTGCAGCCAGTATCTGGAAAGTCTGTCATCAAGATAACAGGAGGGGGTGTATGATTTTGGATAGTAACTCCTGTAATTGGAAAAGCAGACAAGTACAGACAGGTAATGTCATGTAACAGTATTGGGGGCTGTGAGGGCAAACACCTCCATTGGACAAATTGGCCCAGGCTGGGAAAGTGCCCATTCTCCACTCACATAACAGAGTGTGAGCATCCTTTCCACACTCTCCAGTCATTTCTAACACCACCTGTGCAATGAACAAACCCATGGATGTGATGTTCTAATTTTACTGTTGCAGCAATCTGTCCTTTATGTCAACAGTCCAATCCGTTTCATCACTCGTCATTTTACCTTTCCTGAAGATTTGATTCCTTTGGATAGCACAGTTCCAATGATCAGCCAGGCCAGAAGCAGACAGAGGGCTAAATACCAAACCATCTCCCCTGTCTCATCTATTGAACTAGTCCGACGTAAAGCCACTTTACTGAAGAACAGAATGACAAAAAGCATCTTTGATAGGACTCAGAATGTAGACAGTATTTAAGCAAATATATCCAGTTTTGAATGATGTCTAACTCAATCAGTTCGACTTTTGGAAATGGAATTTTGGAAAAGGTTGGGTTATATTCAACACTATTTAATTAAAACAAAGATAAAATTTTATGTTTTTATGATTTTGCTCTCTACTTTTACTGATTTGATTAACAAAGTTAAACAGAGAAAGCATATCAAATTCCCTGGAGGATTGATTGGATTTGAAGGCATTCCTAACCATGTTTCATTGACTTTCTTATATTAGCCCAGATCTTCACATACCAGACACAGAGCCAAAAGTGTACATTTGGAACCTGTGGGGTCACCCTGCTGCAAGCCTATACATCTACCTACTTATCCAAAATATATATTCACTCAGTCATGCACTCACCCCATTCAGTGAAACACCAGCCCCACACTGGACTGTGAAGTGTACCTGACAGCAGCTAATGCCATTAAAATGGAGCATGGTCAGTCCACCCACAACGGTGCAGCACCATTATGTGGCTCTTTGACAGACTCTGTGCTCTGTGTAAGTGAAGAAGCTGGGCTTGCAAGACTTGGAGAATGTAAAGCAGTATTTAGGTGAAAACAAGTTCAAGCAAAACAGCAATCTCATGATGATTAGTCAAAACATCTACACGGTGGCAATGTTAAAGCACAGTACTGTTCTCCATTCAGTTCGAGCATTATGGGTTATTTAATTAAACAGAGATAATTAGAACCAATTCTCATGGTGAATCTGTTCCTTGATTAATAAATAGAAATGTTCAATAAATGTTTCACTATGCAAACGTTGTTAAAATAAGCCTGCAGTCTTAGAAAACAGGAAACTGTTTACAAATGAAGGACTCCTGTTGCGATGTTATAGTTTACCTGGAGTATGATATAAATAAAAGCTCCATTGAAATCAAACAGCTTCCCTTTCATTCAACAGGACATTCACCAACTAACCTTTCTACGAGGAGTTACTGGTCCAGCTGCACAGGTTATAGGTGCAGCTCTCTGCAGCAATGTACTTACTCCCAGTATTGCTCACTCGGACCCTGGTGAGGAATGGAGATTACTGATCCATTTGGACAACTTTCATTGTTTGTCTGCAGCCATGTTGTGTTAACAATTTTAAAATATCCATCGTCCAGAGTGAGATTGCAGAGTGGATCTGGAACATGTGGAATGTGTTTAGAATTGCAGCGCACCAGGAACAAAGCTGTTATTTCTAGTGATTAATCAGGATCACTGGCTCACTGTGACTGATTCAGCTTGATGGTTACAGATGTGTCAGAGAAAAAGAGATACAGTCTCTTTCAGCACTGTCATCCTTTCTGTGCACTGGTGCTTTTATTTGACAGAAACTAGACTTCTGCTAAACAGATTAAAGATATTAAATTACAGGGTTCCTCCAGTGAGTGATTATTATTATAAAGCTTATCAATATGCAAAGAAACACACTGTGCTGATAGAATCGGGACTCCTTTATGCGAATTCTTTCAATTACTGATATTTCCACTGAAGTTAGAGTTCTCAGAGTTGAAGTGATATCATAATAACACAGAGCCAAAATACAACACATGGTCCTGTTGTTATCCATAGCCCCAACTGATTAGAATTGTAATTTTCAATGGATTGTAATATTTAACTCAGTGTAACACAGTCTAATTGTAACAAATGATTCAATTATAATGCACTGCCCCATTTAGTATGTCGTATGACAGACCTTGAGACAACACACAATAGAAATATGGAAAATAGGAAAGGAATCAGTCTTTTGACCCAGTTTGTCCAATCTAACATTCAGTATGATTATTCACAATACACCATCACAATCCCATGCTTCACTCTCTTCTCATAAGCCTTGGTTCTATAAACCCATTTCTTTCTTAAATATATTGGGTGATATGCCCTCCCCGGGTTCGCTATCTTATAAGTGAAGGACTTTCTCTTATCTTGGTCCCCTAGCCAACTGAGAACCCTGAGTGTGAGGCTCCTTGGCCATGGATCCCTGCATCTGGGCTGTCCAGTTCTGTCAGAATTGTAAATGTGGCAGAAATATCCCTGTTCATTCTTCTGAACTTGTGTGCACATACCCAGTCAAATCAATCTCGATTCAAATGACAATACTGCTATGCCAGGAATCAGCCTGGTGAACCTTCATTGTTCTCCCTCTTCGCAAGGAGTCGAAAACAACATACTTCATGTGTAATTCTGAAGAAGGGTTCTGATGAAGGTCATGATTATACCCAAAACATCGATTTTCCTGCATCTACGGATGCTGCCTGACCTGTTGTGCTTTGTCAGCAGCACACTCTGATCTCCAGCATCTGCAGTCCTCACTTTCTCATACTTTGTGTGCAGTAAACCATCCTCATTCCTGTATTCAAATCCTCTTGTGTTGACAGCCAAAGTACCATTTCTCCTGCTTACTGCTTTCAGTGAGTAGTGTACAATGACATCCAGGTCCCTTCATGCAACCATGTCTCCCAATCTATCACCATTTAAATAATATTCTGCCATTCTGTTTTTCTGACCAAAATAAACAATTTCACACCTGTCCACATTATACTGCACCTACCGTGCATTTGCTCACTCACTCAACTTGTCTAATTCACACTGAATCCTCTTTACATCCCCATCATTCATAATCCTACCTAATTCTGTGTCATCAGCAAATGTGAAAATAATATATTTGATTTTTTTTCATCCAAATTGTTGATCCTTACTGGGAATTGCTGGGGCCCAAGCACTAATCCCTGATGTACATCAATTGTCACCACCTTCCACTTCAAAAATGACCTAGTTAGTTTTCCCC
The DNA here is from genome assembly GCF_020745735.1 of Hemiscyllium ocellatum. Taxonomy (NCBI): domain Eukaryota; kingdom Metazoa; phylum Chordata; class Chondrichthyes; order Orectolobiformes; family Hemiscylliidae; genus Hemiscyllium; species Hemiscyllium ocellatum. The sequence continues at coordinate 43,333,498 of NC_083411.1, read as the reverse complement.
AGTTTTCCGAGTGCAATTTCTCAATCCATTAGATTGCACCACACATACACCTTTCTCCTGCGCCCCCTCCACTCCCTGCCATCCCATGTGCATTCATTTTTTCTTGGGACTTTATCAAAATCTTTCTGTAAATACAAATAAGGTTCTCCCTTATCGATGAGTTATATTCCAGAAAACCCCCAACAGGTTTGGCAAACTAACTTCCCTTTCAGAAGTCTGTCTGGACTTTGTGTACTTCCATTGGTATTTTGTAAGTGAGCTATTAACCTATCCTTTATAATAGACCCTGACATTACTACTGATTTCAGGTTAACCAGTCTGAAAATTCCAGTTTTTTCTTTCCCTCACTTTTAAATAGCTGAGTTACATTTCCCATCTTCTGATCTACCAGGACTGTTACAGATTCAACAGAATTCCACAGATTTAACAGAGTTTTGGAAGAAAGTTATCCCCACGTCCATTATTTCCATGTCCACCTCCTTTAGTTCACAAGCAGGATATTATCAGGCCTGGGGATTTATTAACTTTCGATTCTATTAATTTCTCCAGTACTAGTGTTTTGCAAATACTAATCTCTTGCAAGTTAATATTCCTTTAAATTTCTGGCAAGTTATTTGTTATCTATGAAGACAGATGTGAAGTAGCTGTTTAATTACTCTGCCATTTCCTATTTTCCATTATCAATTCCCCTGTGCCAGACATTGAGGGTCCTACATTTGTTTGCACTAATCTTGTTCTTTTCAAATACTTATGATCTTACAATCTGCTTCCATGTCACTTGCCGGTTTACTTTCATACTTTAGTGTCCCCCTCTTTATCAATCTTCCAAATTCTAAACTTCTCCAGTTATCAACATTGCTTCAAATAACATCTGCCTGAGTTCCCTTGAACTTTTGCTACCATCTAGTCTTGCTGGAAGGCAGTAACTGCGAGTGCCAGGGGCTTGTAAAGGTGACAACCTATCATATTTGGCAGATATCCTTCCAGTTGGAGGGGGTAGGGTGGATTAATATGCACAGAGTATAAATGGATTGTTTGAAATACATCCTTCCCTCCAACACAACCTGTTAAATTATCCACATGGACTGTATCATGGAAACAAACTGTAGCCCATCAACTATCATGATATTCTACATAAACACTATGCTGTAAAACAAACTGTCCAGACAATCAACAAACGAAGTGGGTACTGTGGAATTTGTTGCAATAACATCTGGCCATTTACTGCATAGAAAGTGCAGCAAACCTTGCCAGCACTTCTCCAGAAAAAAATTGTTTGTAGCTGGTAGCATGGTTTTACTGGTCCTGAGTTAGAGATTGCAGGGTACAGAGTAACAGATTGCTCACTGACCGTATAAGCTACATACTTGCCAAAGGTTTAAACATAGAAAAATAGAACCAAAGTAGGCCATTTGGCTCTTCAAGCATGATGTGCTATTCAATATGACCATAGTTGACCATCCAAATCCATCCCCAGTTTTCTTCTCCCATACAGTTTAGCCATACAAGGTATTTCTAACTTCTTCATGAGAGAATCCAGAACTAGGGATCATAGTTTAACAATGATGCCCAATTTTTTTCAAACAATTGCAGATTGTTATCAAAGCCCATGTGGTTTATTAGTGCCCTTTACAGAGAGAAACTGCCATCCTTACCTGGCCTGGCTTAGAGTTCACAGAGATGTAGAGCATGGAAATAGACCCTTCGGTCCAACCCGTCTAAGCCAACCAGATATCCCAACCCAATCTAGTCCCCCCTGCCAGCACCCGGCCCATATCCCTCCAAATCCTTCCTATTCATATACCCATTTGTACCAGCATCCACCACTTCCTCTAGCGTCTAATTCCATACACATACCACCCTCTGAAAATGTTGCCCCATAGGTCTCTTTCATATCTTTCCCCCCTCACCCTAAACCTATGCCCTAGTTCTGTACTCCCCAACCTCAGGGAAAAGATTTTGCCTATTTATCCTATCGTGCCCCTCAATTTTGTAAACCTCTCTAAGGTCACCCCTCAGCCTCCGATGCTCCAGGGAAAACAGCATCAGCCTGTTCAGCCTCTCCCTATAGGTCAAATCCTCCAACCTGGCAACATCCTTGTAAATCCTTTTTGAACCCTTTCAAGTTTCACAACATCTTTCCGATAGGAAGGAGGCCAGAATTGCACGCAATATTCCAGCAGTGGCCTAACCAATGTCCTGTACAGTCGCAACATGACCTCCTTGTACTCAATACTCTGACCAATAAACGAAAGCATACCAAATGTCTTCTTCACTATCCTATCTACCCGTGACTCCACTCTCAAGGAGCTATGAACCTGCACTCCAAGGTCTCTTTGTTCAGCAACACACCCTAGAACCTTACCATTAAGTCCTGCTAAGATTTGCTTTCCCAAAATGCAGCACCTCGCAGTTATCTGAATTAAACTCCATCTGCCACTTCTCTGCCCATTGGCTCATCTGATCAAGATCCTGTTGTAATCTGAGGTAACCCTCCTTGCTGTCCACTACATCACCAATTTTGTTGACATCTGCAAACTTACTATCTGTACTTCTTATGTTCGCATCCAAATCATTTATGTAAACAACAAAATGTACCCAGCACCGATCCTTGTGGCACTCACTGGTCAAAGGCCTCCAGTCTGAAAAACAACCCTCCACCACCACCCTCTGTTCTCTACCTTTGAGTCAATTCTGTATCCAAAATGGCTAGATCTCCCTGTATTCCGTGAGATCTAACCTTGCTAATCAGTCTCCCATGTGGATCCTTGTCGAATGCCTTACTGAAATCCATATAGATCACATCTACTGCTCTGCCCTCATCAATCCTCTTTGTTACATCCTCAAAAAACTCAATCAAGTTTGTGAGACATGATTTCCCATGCACAAAACCATGTTGACTATCCCTAATCAGTCCTTGCCTTTCCAAATACATGTACATCCTGTCCCTCAGGATTCCCTCCAACAACTTGCCCACCACGGAGGTCAGGCTCACTGGTCTATAGTTCCCTGCCTTTTCCTTACCACCCTTTTTAAACAGTGGCACCACGTTAGCCAACCTCCAGTCTTCCAGCACCTCACCAGTGACTATCGATGCTGCAAATATCTCAGCAAGGCCCAGCAATCACTTCTCTAGGTTCCCACAGAGTTCTAGGGTACACCTGATCAGGCCCTGGGGATTTATCCACCTTTAACTGTTTCAAGACATCCAGCACTTCCTCCTTTGTAATCTGGACATTTTGCAAGATGTCACCATCTACTTCCCTACAGTCTACATCTTCCATATCCTTTTCCACAGTAAATGCTGATGCAAAATACTCGTTTAGTATCTCCCCCATTTTCTGCTGCTCCACACAAAGGCTGCCTTGCTGATCTTTGAGGGGCCCTATTCTCTCCCTAGTTAGCCTTTTGTCCTTAATGTATTTGTAATAACTTTTTGGATTCCCCTTAATTCTATTTGCTAGAACGATCTCATGTCCCCTTTTTTGCCCTTGTGATATCGCTCTTAAGTATACTCCTATTTCCTTTATATTCTTCTAAGGATTCACTCAATCTATCCTGTCTATGCCTTACATATGCTTCCTTCTTTTTCTTAACAAAACCCTCAATTTCTTTAGTCATCCAGCAGTCCCTGTACCTACCAGCCTTCCCTTTCACCCTGACAGGAATATACTTTCTCTGGATTCTTGTTATCTCATTTCTGAAGGCTTCCCATTTTCCAGATGCGAACATCTGCCCTCAGTCAGCTTTCAAAAGTTCTTGCCTAATACCTAATCCAAAATAAGGGGATGTAAGATCATTAGGATCTGCAGGAATGTAGAGTGGAGGTTAAAATCAGATCAGCCACAATCTTATTGAATGACAGAACAAACTCAAAAGGCCTAGCGGCCTTCTCTTGTTGCTGGTTTGCATGTTTATATGTAAATGATTTTTGGTCATAATGGAGTGAACACAGGAGGTGCCACTGTGACGATGCTGCCACTTTAAGAGATTATTTTGTCCTTGTTTTTGGAAGAGAGGTTGTAAGGCAGAGATACCAAACTGTCTCTAACAAAGTGAACAATGAGAGGCCTTGGGTTTTATTTTAAGTTGGAAAAATGAAAGTAGTCTGTGTGTAGCCACCTCTCACAGCTCAGGCTTTCTAGTTTTCAGCTTTATAATTTTAAGCAGGAGCCTTTGGGGTCTCAACTGAGTTGGGAGCTTCATGAACTTTCTCTGAATTTTCTTTTGATCTTTTTTTCCCTCCCGAATCGGAGAACTGCATGCGAGAATCTGTGTCTGAATTTCCCTTTTTACCAAGGGATGTGTTTCTGGGATGTTACTATTTTGGAACAGTTAATCAGTAATGGATACGATATTTACTATTCAATTAACTGTTCTAAAAGTTAAGTTATTCTAAATTCCATTTTCTTTTGTTTGTATTTTAAATATAGTGTTCAAATAAATTGTGTTTTGCTTACCATCGAGTCATTTGACCAGTCACATTGCATCTGGAGCATGGTACTTCACATCTGCCTTCAATATAAGAAAAAGTTAAGGTCCCGGCTACCTTAAAATATTATCAGGGAGTCTGGTCAGGTCTATACACCACTCATAAATCAACATCCCTCCAGACTCAACCCAGAGAAGTTAGCGCAAGTAAGTAAGAGATCAAGTTCATGATTGACAATGACATTATTGAACAGAGTCTTATAAAGGTGTGGGTTGCTCAGCGTGATGGTGTGAACACCAGGCAGATCACAATGGCTGGATAAAGTATCACCAAGTCAATATTATGGAAATGACGAATTTATATTGATTCTGACTGGAGGAATATACAGTATTGGAGAGGATTAGAAAGACACAGTTTGTTATAAAAATGTATTCATTAATGGGATATTGACAAGTTACTTTGACCAATAAAGCCTCAGAAATATCAGCTCCATTAACCCCAATGGAATTTATCAATATAAATACATGCCCTTCAAGTTGAAAAATGCATCAGCAATATTTCAATGATTAACCAGCAAGGCCATCGGACAATTATGCAACTGTGTGGTATTTATTATGATTTGGTCAAAATCAGCTATGTCTGGGAGGAACATATATACCACATGAACAAATGGAGAAATTAAAAAGCTACTTTGTCCACGGTCTTTTTCAAAAGTGAATTTTCTAAAGCAAAAATAACAAAATCATGGGACAAAGCCAAGTAGCACCAATAGAAGCAAAAATAAGCAGTCAGAGGATATAAGAAGAAATATGCAGTGGGTAAGTACTACCATAGGTTTGTTCAGAATTTTAGCATATGCTGCTTCCTTTGATAATTTATTTAAAAATTTGCAAGAGATATGAATGATAGTGTGATTTCAGAATACGTTTGACAGGTTGAAAGTTGTACTGACTGTTGCACCAATTTCAGCAGCACTGAATTATGCATTACCATTTAAACTGGTAGTTAATGCCAGTGACATTGGCATTAGTGCAGCTTTATTACAAGCTGACAAGATGGCAATCAAACAAATAGTCAGCTATTGTTTTATGCAAGTAATATTGAACAATGGAAATTGGTATTGGCTATGCAACACTTTTACATTGACATATACAAAAACTCAGACTTATTTATATAGATTACAGCTCTCTAATTTATCTTGCAGAATTTTCCAACAGAACGGAATTAGGTTTTTGTTAAAGTGTAATGCTATAATCAGCCAATTCAAAAATCTTTATGTCAAAGCAAGAGACAGTATCATACTGAATGATTTATCAAAAGCAAACATGGAAGGAAACAGGATTTTTCGTCAAAACGGATCAAAGCGTATATACACTGTAAGACTATAAGACATGGGAGCAGAAATTAGGCCATTCAGCCGGTCGAGTCTGCTCTGCCATTTGATCATGGCTGATAAGTTTCTCCATCCATTCTCCTGCTTTTTCCCCACAACCCTTGATACTTAAGAACTTATCTCCATCTTAAATACAGTCAATGATCAGGCTTCCACAGCCTTCCGTGGCAATGAGTTCCATAGATCCACCACTCTCTGACTGAAGATGTTTCTAATTATCTCCATTCTAAAAAGGTCTTCCCTTTACTCTAAGGCTGTGCACTTGGGTCCTTGTCTCTCCTACCATTGGAAACATCATCCTCACACCCACTCTGTCCAGCCAGTTCACACAGGTATGCAGTTAACGTCAAAGTAAAATCAGAATTGAATTAATCTAATCATAAGGAAATAATTGAAAATTAAAATCCTTTTACAAGTACATATACTGTATTTTTCCATGGGGAGCTGTGAGGTGGGATGAAGTTTCATAATATGTTATTACTTCTATTTGAGATTGCAGAATTGAAGTTGGAAGCAACTGCATTTTCTTCAGAAAGGTCAGATTGCTATTTTGAACAATGAACTCAAAACAGCATTTTCAAGAAATTTTACAATCTCTGTGAAATGATGAGCAAACTATCTTGAGGAATAATTGAAAAGCTGTCTGGTGACTTGTGGTTTGCAGTACAATGTAGGGGAACAGAAACAGATTCATTCAGAAATTCAGGCAACATGGCAGAAGTGCTGATAGTATCCATCAGCAATAACAGTCAAGGCAGGGCTGGGCAGAGGTCCTTGATTACAGGACAACACCAGATGCAGAAGGCTGTCAAGCTATCAGAGGACACATCCTCCAAAACATGAAGATACGAGTTTAAGGAAATTATTTTCTATAGTAATAGTGAGCTGAGTTAGAGGCTTAGGGAGAGACATGAACTGAACATAATAGCTTGACACCATGTGTAAATGATCATCAATTTGCCAAAACAGAAATCACTTGCTGCTGGTTCAGCTGAATTTTAGTGTGGTGATAGGGGTAACCCTTTCCTGAGGTGTTGTTGTGTTAAAAGGGAAAAATAATTCTCTCAGATATTAATCATGAATTCATTTCATAGTTCCAGTATGGTGTAATATAGTTTGTATTTTTTGTGTCTTTTACTTCCAACATAAAAGATTCAAATGAGGAACATTTCAAATGTTTTGATCCCAGCTGATGGGAATACTGGACAAATCAGTTCCCACAATGAAACCTGGATTGTTAGACCATAAAAGTTTATTTTTGGAGCTGGTTACTTTTATGATTAGTTACTGAATGCATTTACACAAAGCTGACAATGTTCAAAAACACAAGAATGCAAATTTATAATAAAGAAATTTCAAAATGTTTTGTATGGAGATGTTAGATTTTAACATAAGCAGAAAAACAAAAGTGTCAACATTTTCCTGAGCAATATCCTTTATGGATCCTCAGCCCCAGAGAAATATAATTCCTGTTTTAACACTTGGCTTTTTAATTAGCATTTCAATTTTCCTGTTGTTAGACTTTTAAGACTGCCTTTTAGTTCTGATGGTTTGAAGGTCCTTTCAATTCTGATGGTCTAACCCCTTTCTCAGTTCTTACATCTTAAAAATTTGTGTACTAACTCTCCTACTCCAACTTCACAAACTAAGACCCTTCTCTATGGTGTCTATTCTCCTAAACTGAAAACTTGATTCTTCTGCTTCGAGTCAACTGTTCTCTTGAACTTCTAATTCTTCTGAACTGAAATTAAACTTCCATTCAAGGAATGACTACAACATTGTGGGGATATAGAGGTGTGATTAGTATGTTCAGTACATCTCAGTATAAACATGTTGATTCATCCCTGATCAGTACACAAACACATAAGCTACCTATCTTATACATACAGTATCCATGTGTTCTTGGTGTTAAATGGACATGGAGTAAAGCTTTTGGTATTATTTCTTTCTTACTTTTCAAAATGATTTGTCTCGATTGTTTTGTACCTTTGAGGTTGTGCGTGAGGTGAACAATACGGAAAGTTTGGTCATCTGAATTTTGCCTTTCACTTTGGTTTACATTTGTGCACCTTGCCTTACTGCCATCTTGCTGCTCCTGTGTTTTGATCTGGGATCAGGCTTAACCTTTGGAACCAACTGCCTGCAAAATCTCTCATTGTCACATGCTTCAGTGATTAAGAAAAGCTGAACAGCTTTTGGGTAGATGTGACAAACCACATCTGTAAATTTTGTTGGTTGATTGTGCTTTGTTGACTAGAGCAAGAGTGTGCTGGCTGAACACAGTGAGGTTGTTCTGCTGCTGTAGCTTCACACTTGCATCAATCATTAAGGAATGCCATATAATGTCTGGCCCTCTCTCTTACTGGAAAATTCCTCTCTTCAGGCTTTAAGTGTTGTCAAACTCAAAGAACTACTCTGACAGTCCCACTTCAGAAAAATCATACTCATGCCAACAAATTGGTCAGTAGATTGTTGGGTCTGTTGTCTGTATACCATGAGTTGGATTCTATTCATTCTGAACTTTAGTTTTAACTTGAGTTAACCTTGAGAACCTTCTATGCCATTATTGTGTCTTTAAGATCACCCATGGAAAACACACTTTGCAAATTTTGTAATTTTTGTGAAAGTACACTTTGCTTGGATTTTACAGCTCTTTTTTCAGGATCATCTATCTTTTGGCAGATAAAGTATAATTTCCTAGCTTGTTTAAACAGTTACAATTCTGTAAATGTGTCACTGGATGCCCAAAGCCTTATGAGATTTCTGCTATCCACGAATCAGCCTTTAAAATGTTGCACTGTACCAACATAAGACAACTGTTCCTTATAGTATGTCAGCATATGTTAAAACTGCTCTTTCCTTAAGAACAAAGTTCTTGCCGTTGTTCTAAAAATCTATTACTTAAACATCAACTCTCTGGAGCAGAGCATCCAGCTTTCGAGCTTTCTGTACTGCACTTGGCTTCTGCTCCATTCTATGTGTAGAATTTAGCTTTTTTGTTTTACTTTTAATTAAGGCAATCTTAAAAAATTATTTTGTCTTAAAAGTTCATACATTCTTATCAAGAAGAAAGCAGCTCTGTTGTCTTGATCATTAATGCTTAACTATAGATTTCTGTAGTTGCATGGACTCTCAGAATCTGAATCACGATGAGCTACTTTCTCATTGTTTGAATTTTCTGTTGTTTTGCAAATATCGGCCAATATACTGGAGTACTTCACAGATAGTAACTTCTGCTATCATGATTTGTATTTACCACTAAAAGGATAACTTATCTCATGTAACAATGTATTTGTCACCTTCTGTAACAAAGGCCGCTGGTCTTGAATATTGTGGAATCAAAGAATCCAACAGACATTTACTGCAAGGTGTGTGAAGGTTTGTAGCTCAGGTTGAGGTTTAGGGTGTAGGTTTGCTTGCTGAGCTGTAGGTTTGATATCCAGACGTTTCATTACCTGGGTAGGTAACACCATCAGTGGCGACCTCCAAGTGAAGTGAAGCTGTTGTCTCCTGCTTTCTTCCTGTTTGTCTTACGTAGTGTTTGTGGCAGTCCTTGCATGAAATTTAGCCCGAGGATACACAAACACCAGCTCGCCACAAAAAGGCACGACCCTCTCTCCCTCATAGCCCTGCACACGGATGAAAAAAAACCACCATTTCGACAACACATCTATCCTGGGACAAGCTAAGCAAAGACATGCCAGAGAATTCCTAGAGGCCTGGCACTCCAACCACAACGCCATAACAAACACATAGATCTAGATACCATCTATCAATGCCTCAGAAAATGAACATGAAATGACATCACCACAAACCCCAGGAACCCCATCCAGGAAAAAGATATAAATAGAAATAGAAATAATAATACCCTAGACATTTCCTACAACTAACTATTTTGTAGAACATTATACTCAAATGTGTCTATGGTAATATTAAGCCAATAGGTGACAACAGAGCATATGTTTCCAGTAGAATGTCCTGCTTCAAGTGATCTTGGGGAAGATGGATTGAGACATTTTTGCTGTCAGATCACATGCCATAATACAGTGATGATATCATGAGCATATTTCTTAAAAGTATATTAACATACCGATGAAAAGGCAGAACACAGCCTACTCTGGTACATATTGTTGCAAAACAAAATCCCCAAAATCATCAGGAAATTCATACCTTTCGGGTATGTGCAAATCTGCTTCTCCAAGTTTATGTCAAAGTCGTAATCACCCATTTGTAAACCTCTGCCTTCACTAAATGTTTATCTAACTTTAGCAGAGAACACAGCAAGATGGCACCGGATATGATCGACTCCTTGTGAGAACCTGAATGCAGATCTAAGTTTCCTACTTCCTATAATCACCCTACACTCTTTAAACTTAATAGAATGCATTTAAAAATTACTAATAACTCTGTTTTCACAAACTCTTAATATTCGCCTGTACCTGTGATTTTGTTTTGCCGCTGCTTACTTATTATTTACTATCTATGCTACTTAACTGCATTGCTTGCAAGACAAAGCTTTTCACTGTGCCTCAGTACACGTGACAATAAATTCAATTCAATGTGGACAAGTTCCACTTCACAGCCACCACCAAGTCATAGAATAAAGAGCTCCCTCTACTGTCTTAGACTGGGAGAGCTGTCGCTCAGATGAACCCAGTAACAGCCTCACATTGTTATACTCTCAGAACGATACTCAACAGCCGATATCCCACACAGCAAGATCATCACCAAACTCTCTTCCATTGACAGGGAAGATTCACCAGAGAGTATATTGAGTATAGAACATAGAACAGTGCAGCACAGTACAGGCCCTTCAGCCCACGATGCTGTACTGAGCATTTATCTTAAACTACACACCCCTCAATTTACTGCCATCCATGTGCTTGCTCCACTGTCGCTTAAATGTCCCTAATGACTCTGACTCTACTATCACCGCTGGCAATGCATTCCATGCACTCATCTCCCTCTGCATAAAGAACCTACCTCTGACATCTCCCCTATACCTTCCTCAATCACCTTAAAATTATGAACCCTCGTGACAGCCATTTCTGCCCTGGGGAAAAGTCTGTGGCCATCCACTCTGTCTATGCTTCTCATTACTTTGTACACCTCTATCCAGTCACCTCTCTTCCTTCTCTCCAGTGTGAAAACCCTGAACTCACTCAACCTCTCTCCATAAGATAAGCCCCCCAATCCAGGCAGCATTCTGGTAAATCTGTGTACCCTCTCTGAAGCATCTACATCCTTCCTGCAATGAGACAACCAGAACTGGCACAATATTCCAAATGTGGTCTAACCAGGACCTTGCAGCTCTTAAACTCAATTTCCCTGTTAATGAAAGCCAAAACACAATATCCCTTCTTAACAACTCTATCAATTTGGGTGGCAACTTTGAGGGATCTATGGACATGGATCCCAAGATCTTACTGTTCCTCCACATGGTCAAAAATCCTGTCTTTAAACCTGTATTAAGCATTCAATTCGACCTTCCAAAATGAACCACTTCACACTTAGCCATCTGCCACTTCTCAGCCCAGCTCTGCATCCTGTCAACATCTTGTTGTAGACTGCAACAGCTCTTGACACTATTTAAAACACCACCGATGTTTGCGTCACCAGCAAACTTATTGACCCACCCTTCCTCTTCCAAGTAATTTATAAAAACTACAGGCCCAAGAACAGATCCCTGGACATCATTGGTCACTGACCTCCAGGCAGAATATTTGGAATATTTTCCATCCACTGCCACGCGCTGAATTCTTTCAGCCCCCCAATTTTGTACTGGACAGCCAGCCTACCGTGGGGAATCTTATCGAAGGCCTTACTGAAATCCATATACATCACATCCACTGCTTGAGCTTTGTCAACTTGTCTCATCACATCTTTATAGACTCAATAAAGGCTTGAGAGGCATGACCTGCCCCTCACAAATCCATGTTCACTATCTTTAATTAAACTATGTTTTTTCCAAACAGTCATAAATCCTATATGCGTATGGTATAGTAGTTAATAATACACTGCACTTACAACAGTCAGAATTAACTCTTGCTCTCAAATATTACATTTGAACTTTAGGTACAGATATAAACAATACCCACAAATGTCTATGATATTTCATTGACATGATTGATCTGTGCGATCAAAGTAATTATTAATATATCATTGCTTATATAAGAAGATAGTAATGAGAGCAGCAATTGGCTATTGTATCCCCAAATCCAAGATCTTGTAACATAGGTCATGTTTTAACACAGCTCTATTTTATCCCCCATTCCCTCATCTTTTAGCTCCCTAAATGCCCAAACTAATCTGTCTTTCTCAATCTCAGAGTTTTCAAGTGGACCTTGGCCCCCACATAGCCCTTGTTCCCACCTTCCTGATCTCTTAACCTTCTCTGCACTCCTCAGACCCCAGATGCACCTCAAGACCCAGTGGGTTAACAGTGGGCCACTGCACAGGATACATGACGATGAGGTTCAAGGCCCTATACTTGTGCAACAGGATGTTAACACTGAGTGAGGATGCACATGTTCCCAATTTAAATCCTGGTAATCCATTGAGCAGAAGTGAAGAAAACAAGAAAATATTCATTGAGACACAGTTACAGAAAGAAAGAGCTACTCTATGGGAGGCAAACTAGTTCTTGCAAACCACTTTTGTTCATAAACCTTTATAGCTCACTATCCTGCAATTCCAGTCACTCAATAACAATTAGTTGGATATTTTACACTACTGCGTTATTTTGGGTTTGGGGAGAGCGGTAGCATCATGCAATATAGGTCGACAAGCTAACCCTGCAGCTCCCCACACATCCCAACGCTCACCACCACCACACACCCCCCCCCCCCCACCCCGCCCCCACCATGAGGCAGAGGGTCAATGGGTACGGACATCAGTAACCTGTGCACTAAGTGCATTTAAGACATCAGACCACAAGATATGGAAGCAGAATTAGGCCATTCAGCTCATCAAGCCTGCTCCACCATTCGATCATGGCTAATGTTTTTCAACCCCATTCTCCTACCGACTCCCTGTAATCCTTGAACCCTTTACTAATCTATGTCATAAATACATTCAATGATCTGGCCTCCACAGTCTTGTGTAGCAATGAGTTCCACAGAGTCGCCCTCTGTCTGAAGAAATTCCTCCTCAACTCAATTCTAAAGGGTCATCCCATCACTCGGCAACCTTGCCCCCAGATCAGAGTCTCTCCAGCTGATGGAAACATCTTCTCCATGCCCATTATCACAAATACTTGCAGGTCCATTTGGCTCGTTTAAAAACTCAACTTACCACAAAATACCTGTCCCATACCATAACACAGTTGGCACATGCAGATGGCTGCTGGATTTGGAGGGTGCCTTTTTGCTGATCAAGGGAACCCTAGCATCCAACAACAAAAGACAAACATCTCTTTCATTCCTATCCACCTGCACTTCCAAACCCAACAGTGCCACCCTACTTGTCATTCACATCTCTCCCTGCCCAACAGTCATAGCTTCCTCTGGCACCTGGATCTGTCTATTTTGATTTACAGCCCCAGCAGTAACCACAGTGGAGCGCTCTTACAGTCAGGTCGATTGAAAAAGTTGGCCAGCAGCTTCAGAGCTTGAGATTCTCCACTGAGGAAGGACAATTCCAGCTTTCTACCTGTTTGTAGTGCCGACTGCATATTATTTCAGTGGGGCTGACTAAACTGCCCATTAGGCGGAAGTGGGTACTGACAATGTTGGAGATTAGAGTCAAGATTAGAGTGGTGCTTTTTTTGTTTTTCCTGCTCCTTGAATACTACCTGACCTTCTGTGCTTTTCCAGCATCACACTAATCTGAACAGCCCACTCCGATGTACTCCTTGTAACATCCAGCCCAATGTTACTGTTGCTGATTTCTATCAGAGTCTTTCTGCTGCATGATCACAGTGAAGATGGTCACTAATACTCCTGCCCATTTCTCTCATTCATTCAGACTGGCAGAATGAACAGTCAGTGACTATAGTTTCCCCAATAGAAGTACTGTACCTTTGGGAGTCCTGCTGCATGTTTCATCTGCTCCCCACCAACTGAAGCAGTCTGTCCACGGCAGGGGTGATTGGAAGGAAGCAAACAGGTAGTACAGGCTGTAGGCGAGGATGCTGCAGTACGAAATGTTGCCAATTGCTCCGAAAAGGATCATGGTTATACCCACACCTTTAAAACGGAATGAGGAAGAGGCAGAAACTACTAATTTGAAATAAATTCTTGGACAAGGATTCAGATGGTCAAGAAAAATCAATCTTATTTCATTGTAAAAATTGCTGGAAAATCTCAGTAGGTCTGGCAGTTTCAGTGGAGACAAATCCGAGTCAACGTTTCGGGTCCAGTGACCCTTCCTCAGAACACCAGATCCAAAACATTCACTCTAATTTCTCACCACGGATGCTGCCAGACCTGCTGAGATTTTCCGGGAACTTCACTCTTTGTTTCAGATTTCCAGCATTCACAGCTCTTTCAGTTCTTTCATTACCATTAGTTACTGTTATACTGATATCTACAATTCTCTAAGAGTTATTTACAATGTGATACAAGTTACATTTCATTTTATATATATTTATATTCACCAGCCTTCAGATGTCACAACGTGGATGATATAAAGCAAATTGGAGAAATAATCTGTCAGTTATTGTTCCTCCTGATTGTCTGAGGTGTGTGCAAAAGTCATGCATTCACAACCAGGTGAAAAGTAGGAAGCAGTGGTGGTGTAGTGGAAATGTCTGGTAATATTCTGGGACGATGTGGAGATGCCAGTTGGATTGGAAGGGACAAAACCAGAAGTCACATGACGTCAGGTTAAAGTACATCAGGTTTATATAAAATCACAAGCTTTTGGAGCGTTGCTCCTTCATCAGGTAAAGTGACTTCACTTGAAGGATCAGTGCTCCAAAAGCTTGTGAGTTCAAATAAACCTGTTGGACCATAAGCTTTTGTTATTTGATTTCTAATAATGCTCTGGGGACATGGGTATGTGAAATTTCAATTTTATAAACATCAAGAATTAACGCTCACCTAGCTGATGATTGTTGTAAAATGGTTCTTTAGGGAAGGAGATCTACCAACTTTACTGGGTCAGTCCTACATGTGACTCCAGATTGTGACTAACTCTTAATAGCCATCAAATGCCCTCGAGAGCCATTCAGCTCAAGAACAATGAAAGATGGGCAATACTTAATGGTAAGGTCCTAGGGAGTGTTGCTGAACAAAGAGACCTTGGAGTGCAGGTTCATAGCTCTTTCAAAGTGGAGTCACAGGTAGATAGGATAGTGAAGGTGGTGTTTGGTATGCTTTCCTTTATCGATCAGAGTATGGAGTACAGGAGTCAGGAGATCATATTGCAGCTGTACAGGACATTGGCTAGACCACTGTTGGAATATTGCATGCAATTCTGGTCTTCTTCCTATCAGAAAGATGTTGTGAAACTTGAAAGAATTGAGAAAAGATTTACAAGGATGTCACCAGGGTTGGAGGATTTGAGCTATAAGGAGAGGCTAAACAGATTGGTGCTGCATTCCCTGGAGCGTCGGAGGCTGAGGGGTGACCTTATAGGAGGTTTATAAAATTATGAGGGACATGGATAGGATAAATAGTCTTTTCCCTGGGGTCGGGGAGTCCAGAACTAGAGGACATAGGTTTAGGGTGAGACAGGAAAGATATAAAAGAGACCCAAGGGGCAACTTTTTCATGCAGAGAGTGGTGTGTGAGCTACCAGAGGAAGTGGTGGAGGCTGGTAC
Organism: Hemiscyllium ocellatum; assembly: GCF_020745735.1. NCBI lineage: Eukaryota > Metazoa > Chordata > Chondrichthyes > Orectolobiformes > Hemiscylliidae > Hemiscyllium > Hemiscyllium ocellatum. The sequence goes on along the minus strand of NC_083411.1, from coordinate 43,317,910 downwards.
AATTGCAACATTTAAAAGGCATCTGGATGGGTATACGAATAGGAAGAATTTGGAGGGATATGGCCGGGTGCTGGCAGATAGGACTAGATTGGGTTGGGATATCTGGTCGGCATGGATGGGGTGGACCGAAGGGTCTGTTTCCAAGCTGTACATTGCTTTGACTATAACTCTATAAATGTTGCCCAAGCCAGAAATGCTCCCATCTCGTGAAAGACTAAAGAGGAAAAACAGGTTATAGAGAGGCAATCAATCATTCTCAAAATGTACCTGTGTAGAGTTTTTTTTTACCCATCTGGCCTTAACAGGATAAACTAAACAAAATTCTGTGGAGCAAAGTATGCAGTAGGGGCAGATGGGTCAAGTCTCTGCTTCTATACAAGAGTTTGCTATCTGACCACTGTGAGCAATGCCACAGAAAATGTGCTTCTGAAAATAATGTATGCTAAAAACAATTTATCTGACTTTTTAATCTTGCATTAATGCTCAAAGACATAATGGAAAGGTTAACTGCTGAGAAGTGAATAAAAGAACTTTAAACTTGGAATGGGAGCACTTTTGTATAGAAGCTTTGTGAGGCAGTGGGCAGTGTCTCCACCATTGCATCAGAAGCTCTGGGTCCAAATCCAACTGCAGGACTTGTTGGTAGCTGAGGAACATGGGAGCATAAATACATAATTGTCAACTTTTCCCATATGGTAAAAATAGGAGACAACCCAGATATTGTTTTCACTCAAGTTTCAAGAGTTCTAAATAAACAACAACGGTGGAGTAATGCAAGATTAGCCAGCAGCTCCATTCATTCCTCTCAGCTTTTCCCTGGTCAAAACTCAAGCCTAGCCTTAATGGACACTCGCCTCATTGAAGCAAACTTCCTAATAATAGCATGCTCTATTATCATTCAACACCACCTTGTTCTGCAAGACTGGAAGGAAAGTTCATCCTATGATCTGTAAGGAGCTAAGCCTCCAATCAGAGATTCTGTCTCTCCTTTGTTCCCCCAATCACAGATTCCTTCCGACCCTATCCCTGCCGCTCCTCCAGAGATCCTGTCTCATGAGGAGCAACAAAAGTGGGAAAGAGGGAGTCTGTGATTGGAGGAGCGAGACAGAGTCTTTGATTGGAGAAGCAGCTCCTCATTGATCATGGGGTGAACCTTTTCTGATTGCTGGCCCTCATGATCGAGTTTTCAGAGGGGGTTTGGGCTGACCTCTCCCTGTCTGGCATTGTCATGGCAGAATGATGGTGCAGCCAAGATAAAACCATCTAGGTATTCCATTGTTCCTAAAACAGCTTTCCCCAAGCCCAGAGTTGTGAACTAAACTGTGATGAACTTTGACCTTTTGTTTCATTGTCATGTATGATTTCTGTCATTAATAAAAGTGCCATGGTAGGTCAACTTATAAAACTTTTCACTTTACATAAAAGTACACTGAGGGCAGATTTGTCTGATACACATCCTGCTCTGGACATTTTGAATGTTGTTTGTTGACCAGATGAGTGCTGGACATGAAGTCAAAGAACGCTGGATGTGAACTGAACATGATATAATGCTCTCCTCTCCTGACCCAATGAAATCATTAAACCTTTCCATCATCCAAGTGTTCCATCGTTCCTAAATTGGCTTTCCCCAAGCCCAGAGTCATGAACTAAACTGTGATGAACTTTGACCTTTTTTCAGAGAGTGATTAAATAGGCATTTAGCATGCTTGACTTCATTGCTCAGTCTTTGAGTATAGGATTTGGGAAGTCATCTTGAGGTTTTACAGGCCTCTGCTGGAATATTGCATCCAGATCTGGCCACCTAGTTATTGGAAGAATATTATTAACCCAGACAGGGTTCAGAAGAGATTGACCAGGACATTGCCAGGTTTGAGTTACAAAGAAAGGCTGGATAGGCTGGGACTTATTTCTCTGGACTGTAGGAGGCTGAGAGGTGACCATATGGAGAGATACAGGTAGGGTTAATGAGAGGTGTTTTTTCCCCTGGATGGGGAATTTAAAGTCTAGAGGGCACATTTTTTAAGGCAGGAGGAGAGAGATTTTTAAAAGGCATGCAGGGTAAATTTTTGCACAGAGTGTGGGTTCATGTGTGGAATGAACTTCCTGATGAAGTGATGGATGTAGGCACAATTACAAAGTTTATAAGACATTTTGATAAGTAGATGAGTAGGAAAGGTTTGGAGGATGAGTCAGGAGCAGCAGGTGGGACTGGTTTAGTTTAGGATTATGTTCGGCATGGACTGGTTGGACCAAATGATCTGTTTCTATGCAGTGTGACTCTATGACTATGGCTCTACAATCAGATGATAGGCTCTCAGTGCTAAACTCCTTGCTAACGGCAGCCCCCACCACTTCTAGCCAGGTATGTTTCATCATTGCATCTGACCTCCCTCCTGTCCTTCAGGCAAGAGTCAGAGACCAGGGGCAGCCTTATTCATCCACGTGCTAGACTCCAGCACTTTCCAAACAGTGACACTGAAACCATTATCGATTGTTGTAAAAACCCATCTGGTTCACTAATGTACTTTAGGGAAGGAAATCTACCGCCCTTACCTGATCTGGCCTACATGTGACTCCAGACTCATAGCAATGTGGTTGGCTCTTAACTGCTCTCTGAAATGGTCTAATGAGATTCTTGGTTCAAGGGCAATGAGGAATGAAATGGTGGTGGTTGCTGTTAGCAAGGAGTGTGGTGCTGAGAACCTATTATAGATTTAGATTATAAAGCCACAATCATACAGTCATACAGCATGGAAACAGACTCTTCAGTCCAACCAACCCATGCCAAATATAATGAGGGATGAACAATGAATGCAGCCCCAGCGAGTGGCATCAACATCCCATGAATCCCTACCAATGACATCAGGAAACCCCTGTTGCTGCAATTGAAAGAAACAAAATAGTCAACATCCCATTTAGATGAAAACAGCATCAGTATTAAGAACAAAATGACCAGAGAGTTCTAGAGGTGCTCAGTCTAAATCTGATTGCATTTGAAATGAGGGAAGAGCCATTGCATGTGTCTCTTTCTGTAAGGTAAATGATAGATTCTGGACAGTACAACAGCATTCTGATCATAAAATTACAAACAGGATATTAGCATGATTAAACACTAAAGCTGCAATTTTCACTTTGCACATGACTCTAAAATATGTGGTATTAATTCAGATTACTCCCCAATTACTCAATTTAATTGTTGCCAACCTTATGATGCTGAATAAACCCTAACCTTGCAACATGGGCACAGCTTTCCAGGCTGCAACAGGTCCAAGGCTGGCAAACTGCCCAAAGGAAGATTCCAGAAAAAACATTGGTATGCCAATGAGTGCCAGCATGAGTGTGTAGGGAATAAGGAACACACCTGGAAAAGAGAGGAAATGAAAACTGACAAAGGCTGTATTAATGTTGGACTCACCTGTCTTGTTGACAGTTTTGGAGTGGATGTTAAGTAAAGAAACAAATGGCTCCATTTTATATTAACATTAAAACCAGAATGCAAGGTTATTCAGCATCTAAATTCAAAACAAAAAAAAGTGGTCCATTTCAGCATAGTCAAACAGTTTACAGGGAATTTGTGTGAATGTATGAATTAGGAGGAAGACCGTTTAACCTATTATTTATTTCAGACTTCCTGTGAGGTTGCTAGCTTCTGCAGTATTTTGCTTTTATTAGGCTATTTAGCCCCTTGACTGTGCTCTGCCAATCAACTAGTTTAGTTCAGGAAATTGTCAGCATTGACTAGATGGACCAAAGTGTTTGTTTCCATGACTCAATTGACTCTATGACTCTATAACAAGATTATGGCTGGCTGTTTGAAATCTGAATTCCATATTCTCATCTACCCTCAATAACTCTTGATTCTTCTGCTTAACAAGAATTCAGTTCATTATAGATCATTGCTAGGGTGAAAATACAATCCGTAATCCTGGCACAGGCATCGTACAATGATAACGTTCCTGAAAATGGAGAGTTCATTGTTTCTTTGAAAATATAGAGTTTCAAATGGGACATGATGACATCAAATCAGAAATGTGGGCCATCAAATTACACAGCACTCCTGAATTTTTCTCCTCTATCAAGGTTTAGGGTTTGTGTTGCAAATTTCCCTGAAGTTAGTTTTGGAGTGAATCCTACCTCATCATTTTCTGGCCATTTTCTCTCCCCCCACCGTGCGGTTATTGATGAGAGCCCAGGCCAGAGTTTCCTGCACCTTTTACAGTGTTCAAAATAAAACTGAACTGAAATGATATGAGTCTCAATTCCAACCCTACTGCATTCCTGCCTTACAAGCAGTTTCACTATTATTCCTTTTTGGTGATTGTTTAATACCTGACTAAGCAAATATCAGTGGCAGTGTGATGTAACACATGACGGCAGAGAGATGCTGAAAAAAGAAACAAGCGTCTCGACCCTGGGCTGATTCAAAAGATCCATTCTTACTGAAAAATGAATTGTTACTTTAGGAAGTCCTTAGACTCTTGGATCCTCTCTTTGGTAAAATAGTGTTTCCAACCTCCCCCAAGAATATCCACACAATAGACTTTTTTTTTAAAAAGGCTACCCAAAAAGTGATTAAATTATCAATTGACAATAGTTCACATTAGAGTGTCAGTGACTGACTCACTAACATCCACCTGGTGAAAAGGGCACCAGCACCCAAGACTGGTTTAACCTGCAATTTTCTCCAGTCTCAGCCTCTACTTTCCTCCTCTCAAAAATGGGTTGTAATTAGCACCTGGTTATATCTTCCACATGACAACACAAAATATATTGCTAAACACAGAATAGATTCTGGCTGGTACTCCAGTCATTATTCCCTCTTTCAGCATTATCCAAAACCATACCATTTATCTTGTTGAGTAGATTGAATTTAAATTCTTTATCAATCCCTTCATTTACTTCTGTTTGCTTCCCCCCGCCCCTCTGTATTGTGGACCTGTCTACAGTACCTCCTCCGTTTCTGTAAGCCAGGTAAGGGAACCTCCAGACATTGCCCAGACCCACAGCACAGCCGATCATCGACAGTAAGTAATCGGTCTTTAAGGACCAGTTACCTCGCTCCACATTCTCATCACCTTCCTTCCCAGGATCATTGGTGGCAGCGTGAGAGACAGAGAGGAAAGTTAGACATTCTAAGATGAGAACGCACAGTTTTGTCCCACCACAGGAACACTGCAATGGTCTTCATTGGCAATGAATTGGTAGTTTGGAAATGTACTTAATTTCACAGTGACACTCTGCAATTAACAAAAAGAAATCAAAATCCTCAATTCATTGGCACCTCTCAAGACTTTTATATCAACAAGTTGGCTTGTTTTGACAAAATGCTCACCTCGTCCTTAGGACGGCATGCTTGATAGCGATTCTCTGCGAACCGCGTCAAATTCAACTCTACCTTGTCCATTTGTGGGCAATGACAAACGCTTCTTGCTCAGGGGTTGAAATTTGGGGGATGTCTGAACTTTGTCCAGCTCCAACACACTAGTTAAGAATTAATAAATCCTGCGCCAAGCAGTGACCTCTCCACAATCGTAATTTGGCCTTTTAAACTGCAGTTGTTTGCTGAAGGTTTCAGGGATACAGACCGAACCTGGTTATTTGAATGATCTTCGCAAATGGAAACAAAGACCATTAAGCTCCCTGCAAGGGAAGCTGAATGCTGTCATTTTGAATATGCGCATCCCTCATTAGTTAAAAGTGCAAAGAATAAAAACTCCAAGTGTGTTTGCTTAAAAATGGAAGCTTGAGTTCTCGCTGTAACAGGATAAATTCTTTCATAGAAATTCAGACTGTGTAATATTCAACAGTGACCATTCTCCTAGTTCAGCCAATAACAAAGACGTGAAAATAAAGCTCATAAAATAGTTGTCCGAGTTGATGTCCACCTAATAAAAATGTAAAATAAATCTTGATCTTTTATCGCTAATGATATCTGAAGGTGAGGCACACGATTTTTAATTATGGAAAGTGTTACTGCGCCTATGAACAGAGGGCACTCCATTTCCTGCCCGGTCCGTTCTGAGCCCTCCCCTTTGCCTTTGAAAAATTCTTCGGTTGCAGTTTCGTTTTCTCCAAAAGCTCCTACAGCTGCTTAATGTGGACTAAAACATCGCCATTTTAGGTGTCCGTGCTTCAAAAACACCCTGAATCTGCAGAGAAAAAGCAGTGGAGGAACAGTACAAAGTAAGTATTTTCCTTTTCCACCCAAGGGTCAGATCTCTGAGTGGAATGTCCGTGCACTGTTCAGTTCCTTGCCAATAATTTGCAATGCTGAAGTGCAGAGTTCAGAGAAAGTACTGGATCGGCCCTGAAAAAAAATACAGTCAGTGAAAGTTACAAAATGACATTTTAACTCCTTTCTCTTCTGTTCCCCTTTATCTCCAAGTTCAGCTTGCTCCTGCTGCCTCAGTCCTGTTCTGGTTGTCTAACTTCCGCTCATCTCTCCCATATTATTAACTGTTCCATCTTATCATTGGGGCTGCCACTTTATCCACCATCCCCACTCTCCTTAAAAACCACCCTTAACTCCATTTGTGTAAACTAATGTTCCATTTCCAACTTTCTAATTATCTCTAAAGTCCATGACCATGTTGCCACTTCCCAGATCCATGCTCATATTCCTGGGACTCCACTTCTGGATCCCTCCATTGTAATTTAGTATGGGAATAGCTCTTGTCAGTGGCACGATGACTATGTGACCATGACATGCAAATAGACTTGGAAAATTGTCTAGGTATGTCATGTGCACAAAAAGCAGGTAAAGTCCAACCTGGAACAATTAAAAGTCCCATTGCAAGAACTGAGTCTTTTTATTTTGTGATTTTATCTCTTCAGTCTGTAGTTTTTAAAGAGTTATTTTAAAATTAGTGTTTGAAAGGGTGGCTGCAGTTTTTAAAATAATATACAGGATACCCACACCAAGTATCATGCATATGATCGTTTGGAAAAGTAGTAATTACAGAGAACTTTGAGCTGAGGGGATGTACAGAAGCAACTTTTGCTAACAATAGGAAGATGATTGATCAATGTGTTAAAGACCAGTTATTGATGACAGAAACTCCCAACTGAATGATTGGTTCCCAGGTAACTGAACCACTTGGGCTGAGAACAAGTTACAGAGAGAGAGCTAAGCGTTTAGATCTTCCCTAGCTCAGGAACAGCCTGTCTATTCTCTGCAGTCAAAACTTACTGTAAGCCTGGAGAAAACCAGTTTCTCTTTCCTGCAACAGTTGCCTTAAGCTGTGACCTTTAAGTGATAAGTCAGAAACCTTTTAGAACTGAGCCAGCCACCTTGTATCTCTCACTAACTGGAGGAAGCTTCAGGAGAAAGATGACTGAGGCAGTGTGCTAGCTAACAGAAGAACCACAAGGATTATCTCAGCAATAGAACCTAAAAACAAAGACTCCCTTTCCTGTTGTTTTCCTCCATCAATAACTATTTTACCCTGTGTGTGTGTTTTGCATGTGTGTCAATGTTTATGTATGTGGGTGTGTGCCAATAGGGGAAGTTAATAAGTGAATTTGAATTATAATTTGCTGCATTATATACTGTGGGTTTATAACTATTGCGCTGTAGCTAGAATCTAATTGATTGTAATAGATAGTGATTCGTATTCAGAAGAGAGACCTGATTGGCGCTTTATCTGTAATTTGGGGATATTTGCATAGTTTTGAAAGTTTTTAACTTCCATGACGACTCAGGAATATCAGGACTTTATTTCCAGAACATTACCTCAGTGAGGTATGAAATAATCACCAAAGTGATGGGAGGGATGGTTGACAATACTATCAGATGTGCCAGAACACCCAAGTCTGCTGTCAAATTGTTCTTTAAAAGCAACTCTGACAAAAACTGTTCATAGCCTTTAAAAAAAATCACTCGGCGAAAGGAGAAAGTTGGACCAAATTTGCCGTGGTGGCAGTGTCAGTACAGAATCGCTTCCTAAAATCAATGTGATTACATTGACTCTTTTGAAAATTATAAATGAATACTCCCAACTATAGGGAAGGGATCCTTTCAAACATTAACCTTGCTGGTGACCAACTGAGAGTGGCAAGGGGAGCTAGTTTGTTGAAATGGCAGGCAAGATCATTCTGTGCACAGAATGTAGGCGTTCTACAAAGTGGTCACCCAGCCTGTGTTTTATCTCCCCAATGTAGACACGACCCAACTGTGAGCAGTGAATACAGTAGACTCGATTGAGTGAAGTGCAGGTAAAGTGCTGCGTGACCAGGAAGGTGTGTCTGGAGTCTTGGGTAGTGAGGAGGGAAATGAACAGAGTTTTGGGAAGGGTGTGGGAGGGAGATGTTGTGAATGAAGGAGAAGTCAACTCTGACAGCTAATCACACTCAAACCTGTTGTCAGCTACTAATAGACCCCAATTCATTCTTCCTGGCTGACTTTACCCAACCTTTTGTCTACTCCATCCTTTTTCCTCTCTCTCTGGGCTCTATCATTTATTCTTGCCCCCATCTACCACCTCATCTTTAGCAGGTATACCAAATTTAACTGCGCTACAATCAGTTCTGCTTCCTCTCCACAGATGGTGCCTACCTGCTGAGTTTTTCCAGCAAGTTCAGATTAGATTACTTACAGTATGGAAACAGGCACTTCGACCCAACAAGTCCACACCAACCCTCTGAAGAGTAACCCACTCGGACCCATTTCCCTATTTACCCCTGACTAATGTAACTAACACTATGGGCAACTTAGCATGGCCAATTCACCTGACCTGCTCATCTTTGAATTGTGGGAAGAAACCAGAGCACCCAGGGCAAACCCACATAGACATGGCGAAAGTGTGCAAATTTCACACTGACAGCCATCTGAGGTTGGAATCAAACCTGGGTCCCTGACACTGAGGAAGCAGTGCTAGCCACTGAGCCACCGTGCTGACCCATGGGGTTTTTGTACAAGAGACTTGTTTGACCTCAGCTGGACTGCAGTCTACAGTTGTAAGCACTCTGTTAGAGGAAGGATGTGAACACATTGAAGAGATTACAGAAGCAATTTACAAGAATGGTTCCAGAAATGAGAAACTGCAATAGTGAGGATAGATTGAAGGACTTTGACTACTCTCCTTGAAGAGGTTTGATGAAGACTTTCTGAAAAACCTGCACAGAGGTTGGGTATCCAAATCACCAAGTCAGTTACATTTACTTATGCACAGTCCACTGGCAGTGGCCAGCCAGCTCAAAGTCAGTTGCTTCAACGGAGGAGATTCTAAATCTCCTGTTTATATATTTTTTAAAGCCCCACATGACCACCTAACAGCAGTAGTGCTTATTAATTCCCCAGCATCCACATCATATGCAAGTGTAGGGCATATTGAAGAACAAGTGCATAAAACTTTATTCATATTCTGCCACCAGAAATGGCCAATGACAAGCAGATACCCTTCTCATCAAAAGGGCAATGTTGTGTGATCAAAAAAAAGTGCAGGGGGTCAGGGATTAAATTAAGAGAGAGGTGGAGGGGAATCTCCTGTTTACATTTTTTTTCCTCAATAAAGAAGGAATTTGTTAACAAACTGGCTCAATAATTCAGCCAGTTCAGGATTCAGGTTCCCCCCCCCCCCCCCCTTCCAAAAAAAAAGCAGAAACCAATGTAGAGTAATACACAGACTGTGGCCCAGCCAGCACAGAGTCAGTCCCCTAAACTGAGGAGACACTAAATCTCCTGTTTTTTTTAAAATATTTTATTAACCAATGCAAATTACAAACAAACAGTTAACATTAACAGCTGTACATAAGAAACAGCAATTTACAGGGGAAAAGGAGCAGCAAGGTCAGACCCCCAAACCCCACAATCTGTTCACAGGGAAACAAGGATGAACCTCAAATCCCAGCTTACATCAATCAAAAAAGAACCATTCGACGCAATCACACGCAGACAGTCTGATAAACCCAACAACAAAACTGGTGCATATAACAGACATTCCTGGCAACCCAGCAAACCACTTGTCCCTTCCACCTTCTGGCCTCTCAAAGGCAGCCCGTCCCTTCAACCCTTCCAGCTCTTGCTCCACCCTGACATCTTCTGGCCACCTCTAGGGCAGCCCGTCTTGTTTCCACAACCCCCCCACCCCACCCACCCAGGACGACAGCGATCAGGACAGCCTATCCACCTCTGGCTTCCCTAACCACCCTTCGCACTTTCCGACCACAACTAGGATAGAACATAGAAAAATACAGCACAGTACAGGCACTTTGGCCCTCAATGTTGCGCCGATCCAAGCCCACCTAACCTACACTAGCCCACTATCCTCCATATGCCTATCCAATGCTCGTTTAAATGCCCATAAAGAGGAAGAGTCCACCACTGTTACTGGCAGGGCATTCCATGAACTCACGACTCGCTGAGTAAAGAATCTACCCCTAACATCTGTCCTATACCTACCTCCCCTTAATTTAAAGCTATGCCCCCTCCTAATAGCTGACTCCATACTTGGAAAAAGGTTCTCATTGTCAACCCTATCTAAACCCCTAATCATCTTGTACACCTCTATCAAGTCACCCCTAAACTTTTTCTCCAATGAAAACAGCTCCAAGTGCCTCAGCCTTTCCTCATACGATCTTCCTACCATACCAGGCAACATCCTGGTAAATCTCCTCTGCACCCGTTCCAGTGCCTCCACATCTTTCCTATAGTATGGTGACCAAAACTGCACACAATACTCCAGATGAGGCCGCACCAGAGTCTTATACAACTGCAACATGACCTCAGGACTCCGGAACTCAATTCCTCTACCAATAAAAGCCAGTACATCATATGCCTGCTTCACAGCACTATTTACCTGGGTGGCAACTTTCAGAAATCTGTGTACATGGACACCAAGATCCCTCTGCTCATCCACACTACCAAGTATCCGACCATTAGCCCAGTACTCCATCCTCTTGTTACTCTTACCAAAATGAATCACTTCACACACTTACCTACGTTGAACTCCATTTGCCATCTTTCTGCCCAGTTCTGCAGCTTGTCTATATCCCGCTGTAACCTGCCACATCCTTCCTCACTGTCAACAACTCCACCAACTTTCATATCATCCGCAAACTTGCTCACCCAACCTTCTAGCCCCTCCTCCAGATCATTTATAAAAATGACAAACAGCAATGGTCCCAAAACAGATCCTTGTGGAACACCGCTAGTAGCAGCACTCCAAGACGAACCTTTACCATCAACCACTATCCTCTGTCTTCTTCCAGCCAGCCAATTCCTAATCCAAACCTCTAACGCACCCTCAATGCCATACCTCCGTATTTTTTGCAGTAGCTTACCATGGGAAACCTTATCATACACCTTACTAAAATCCATATACACCACACGCTTTACCCTCGTCCACCACCTTAGTCACCTTCTCAAAGAATTCAATCAAGGTTTGTGAGGCACGACCTGCCCTTCACAAAACCATGCTAACTATCCTTGATCACATTATTCCTATCCAGATGTTCATAAATCCTATCCCTTACAATTCTCTCCAAGACTTTGCCCACAACAGAAGGGAGACTCACCGGCCTATAGTTACTAGGGTTATCCCTACTCCCCTTCTTGAACAAGGAAACCACATTTGATAGCCTGCCCTGGTACCTGCCCAGGGTGACAGCACTGAGGAAGGCCTACCTGCCTTCCAGCTTTTGGTCTGCCCCTATGTACCATCTGGCTCTTGTCCACCCCAATGTGCCATTTGGCCTGTGTACTGCCCTGACCCACCTTCTAGCTACCTCTAGGACAATTCGTCCCCTTCCCTGAGATGACGGAGCACAGGTCATCCTATAAGCTTTCTGATCTCAGCCTACCCCTATGAACCTTTTAGCTTTGGCCGTTGCAACTCACCTTCTGGCCACCTGTAGGACAGTCCATTCCGATTACCCTTTTTTGGGATGATAGCACTCAGAACAGCCTACCCACATCCAGCTCTCAGGGCGACCGGCGTCAAGGTGTCCTACCCCCCCCTCCGGCTTTTGGGACAGCCTACCCACCTTCAGGTTCACAGGATGGCCTACCCACCCTCCAGTTCTCAGGATGACAGCTTTCAGGACGACCCATGAGCCTTCCAGCTCACTAAGGCATGTCAGACACAGGGACACAAAACAGTGCAGGTGATAACTTAACAAGCAACAAGACAAATCAATTACCAACAAACAATCCTTTCTAATACACAGAATCCATTACTAGAAACAGTTGTCTTCAAAACAGAGTCCATTACCAGTAACAGAGTCCACTCCTGAAGGCAGCAAATATACACCCTCAGTACACACACAGGTGTTCAGTCTCCATGGAGACCAGGTGTATCGAGAAAGCACCAACCCACTCAGATGAACAGTGCATTGTGAAGTTGCATTTAACTGAGGGGTTTGGTACACGCGCGTGCACACACCTCGTCCAAAAGGCCAGCTCATCAGGAAAGGCACAATTCCTCACAGGGATTCAGCCCCAGTACCAAAACCCTGCCATAAAAGTCAGTTTTATCCTTTTCCCAAAGTAAAAGGAAAGAGTAACACAGGCTGTAACCAGCCAGTGAAACAACAGTTCCCTAACGAGAACTATTACACCTGAAACACATTGCCTGATCTACACAGTCAATTTAGAAATCAGTCCTCAATAAAAGGAATACCAGCCAGTTTTGGAATCAGGTTGTCCCAACAAAACCCAACAGCAGCAGCAACATTCTGACTGTAACCTAGCTAGCACAGAATCAGTCCCCTAAACCTCCTGGTTATCTTTGTTTTCCCCCCACACTACTGCCTAATAGTGGTTGTGCTTATTTTCCCCCCCAGCACCCATGTTGTGTGTGTGCAAGTGTGAGACAGCGAAAGACAAGGTGTACAAATCTCTATTCAGTTTCCACCACCAGGAAGAAAGGAAACACTCGAGTGGCCAGTGACAAGCAGTGCCCTTTATGTCAACGGGCAATGTTGTGTGATCAAACAGTGAAGAGGAGGGCAGGGACTAAATCAAAATAGAGTTGGAGGGGGAAATAATGCACTCCACTCCCTGCGGCACTCACCTCTCCCTGGACTAGAGCGTAATATCATGTTTATATTGTTTTTTTTATCTCCTGATTATATAGTTTTTTCTTTTAGAAAGTCTCCTCAGTACCAGCAGGAACAATCTCTGGTTATATTATATTAAACAATTACAAAAGAGTTTACAGAAAAACAGTTCACATTTACAGCTGTATACAACAGATACCTTACAAGGGAGTGGAGCAGCAGAGCTCAACCCCAAACCCTACCGTTTAACCAGTTTACAGGGAAGTGAGCACAAATCTCAAATCCCAGTTTCAAACAGGAAGAGAAATCAACAATTTGTACATGAAACAATCCAGTTACATAAAAAAGTGCAGACAATACAAGCCTCCATTCCTCCCATCTTCTGACCACTAAGGCAGCCCGCTCCTACACACCTTCCAGTTCTCAGTCTGCCCTGACACACCTTTCAACCACCTCTAGGACAGCCCACCCAATCACGCCTGGTCAGGTGGGCAGCGCTCAGAATGGCTTACTCACCATCTGGCTCAGGGCAACTGGCATCAGAGTGGCCTACACACCCTCCGGCTTTCAGGACAGCCTACCAACCTTCAGGTTCACAGGATGGCCTACCCACCCTCCAGCTCTTGGGGTGACAGCTTTCAGGATGACCCATGAGCCTCCCAGCTCATAGTAAGACCTGCCAGACCCAGGGACACACAAGATAGTGCAGGTGATAACCCCAACAAACAACACGATACGGTTAAATTACTGAAAAACAGAGTCCTTTCTGGTACACAGTCCATCTATACAGAGCCTTCAAAATGTAGAGTCCATTTCCAAGAACAGAGTCCACTCCAGTATACAATGTGCATTATCATAAGTAGAGTCCACTCCAAACTGCAGAGTCCGCAATCAAGGGCAGAGTCCACTCCTGAAGGCAGCAAATGTACACCTCACAGCACACAGGTGTTCAGTCTCCATGGAGTCCTGGCCCAGCCTTGGAAAACCAGGCCCACTCACAGGAACAGTACATTGTACAAGTGCAGTTAACTCACAGAGGGTTTGGTCCACTCCCAAAGGAAAGGTCTTCTCCCAAACTCCAGGATATAGCAAGTGTTCATCTCCCAGCACACACAAAGGTGTTCAATCTTCAGAGGCCCAGTCCCAGGGCTAGGCCTCCCCACAGGAACAGCTCCTCTGGTAAAATGTATGTCTTCCATAAGGGCTCAGTCCAAACACCAAAAACAGTGACGATACATATAAAAAAAAAGAAAACTAGAGTCCAAGGGCTAAGCACTACCACAAAATCCACATTGTCCTTTTCTCAAAAGTAAAAAAAGGAGAGAAAAGAGTAACACACAGGCTATAAACCAGCCACTGCAACAACAATCCCCTAATGAAAACTGAGTTACACCTGAAACACATTGTGTGCATCAGGAGTTTAACAATCAGTCCTCACTAAAAGGAATACCAGTTAACAAACTGGCAAAATAAATCAGCCAGTTCAGGAATCAGGTTTCCCCCTCCAAAACAGAAGGGAAGCCAAAACTAACAGTAATACACGGACTGTAATACCAGCCAGCACAGAGTCAGTCCCCTAAACTGAGAAGACCTCTGAATCTCCTGTTTATTTTTTTTTAATGCTGTGTGATCAATCTCCTGTTTTTTTTTGGAGGGACACTTGTTTTTTTTAATTATTTTTCCCCCACACTACCCCCTAACTGTGGTAGTGCTTATTTTTTCCCCAGCACCCATGGTGTTTGTGTGCAGGTGTGAGACGCAGTGAGAGACACAAAGTGCACGAATCTTTATTCAATTTCCACCACCAGGAAGATAGGAAAACACCCGGGTGGCAATCTCCTGTTTATATCAGTCAGTCAGGGCTTCCTGATTGTCCGAGGCTAACAATCACAATCAAGGACCTCAAGATCACTACACTTTCAAAATCACAAGTGAGCTAGGTTGAGTAAATTGGGAGAGCTGTTCTCACACTTAAAATGAATAAAAATGAAAGGGCATAGATATAAAGTGATATGCAAACTAAACAAGGGTGAAATGAGAAAAACAATGAGAAAACTACTCAGTGAGTAATGAAGGTACAGAATGCACCGCTAGGAAATGTGGTAAAGGCAGGTTCAACTGATATTGAAGAGGGCATTAGATGGAAATAGTGCACAGGGACATGGGGAAAAGGCAGGAGGTTGGCATGAGGTAATACAACTGATGTAAATATGATGGGCTAAATAGTCTCCTCTTTTAATATTGTGGGCCAAAGGGCCTGTTCTGTGCTGTACTTTTCTATGTTCTATATTTGCAGGAACAGTTTCTGTGATTGTATAATCCCTTGTCTGACATAACCACTTGGATAATGGAGCAGAAGTTCTTAAATTCTGGGCAGCACGGTGGCACAGTGGTTAGCACTGCTGCCTCACAGCGCCTGAGACCCGGGTTCAATTCCCGACTCAGGCGACTGACTGTGTAGAGTTTGCACGTTCTCCCCGTGTCTGCGTGGGTTTCCTCCGGGTGCTCCGGTTTCCTCCCACAGTCCAAAGATGTGCGGGTCAGGCGAATTGGCCATGCTAAATTGCCCGTAGTGTTAGGTAAGGGGTAAATGTAGGGGTATGAGTGGGTTGCGATCTGGCGGGTCGGTGTGGACTTGTTGGGCCGAAGGGCCTGTTTCCACACTGTCAGTAATCTAATCTAAATTACAGGAGGATTTTAATGGATTGGGCAGATGCACTTTGGAAGATGTAATGAGACCACAGCATACTCAATGAACAGCAGGACACTAGGAAGCTCAAAGGAACACTGCAAACTTGGGATGGTTGTCTGATGATAATAGGCGAGGTTAATAGGGTAGTTGAGAAGATGTACAGGACACTGGCCTTTAACAATCACATGATCTGAGGGGATTGAGATGGCAATGCTTAAAATAATGAATGACGGGATGTGGTCAATGGGAGCTGGGTTGCTTTGAAAGATGGAGAGCTCAAATGCCCAGAACTGTAAAGAAAAGCTGACATGTTAGAGATTCAGACAGTGATCAAGAGAAACATTTTTACATCGGGATTTGTGAAAACGAGGGATTAGCTTCCAGGATTAGTGACTGGAGCACAAAGTTCAATAGTAGCAAAAATCAATTGATTATAAGAGCAAAGAGGTTATGTTGGAGCTGTGCCAAACTTTGGTGAGGCCACAGCCTGGAATACTATCTTCAGTTCTGGTGACCACACTAGAGCAAGGATGCGATTGCACTGGAATGGGTGCAGAGGAGCTTCACCAGAATGTTCCGTGGGATGGTGTAGTTTAGCTGTGAAGAGAGGCTAGATAAGTTCAGAAACAAACACAGAATTTACTGAAAGAAGCTCAGTGAAGAGAAATCAGAATCGAGTCCGGTGACCCTTCCTCAGAACTGGTTTTGAGGTGTGTGAGATTATGAAGTGCATGGGCAGGATGAATAGAAAACATCTGAGTCAAAAGGTCAAGAACAAGAGGGAGTAATTTTAAGGTGATAGGAAGGAGGTTTAGATGGGATTGAGGAAACCTTTGTTTTAACCCAGAGGGCAGTGAGGGTCTGGAATGTACTGCCTGAGAGGTATGTTGATGCAGATAACCTCACAACCTTTAAGAAGTAATTGAATGAGCACTTCAATTGTCATAACATTGAAGACTATGGGCTTTTCTAGATGGTGTGACTCATGTAGATTTAGTTGGACAAAAGCCCAACTATACTGTATGATTCTACAGTTCGACATCAGTGTTCGCATCATTGATTCACCAAAGAACAATTTCCACAACACAATAATAATTTCAGCCTGTCATTATCAGTTCAGAGTTGGATTTTCCCATGATTAATCTTTATCAAACGTTTCTAGTGGAGAGTCTTACTTTTTAGACAGCACTACTTAACATGGGGACAAGACTGAACGGTTATCAAAGGGACAGTATATCATAGAGGACAAATAATAATCTGTAAAAATTTGATACTTCTCAAATATTCGTGAATTCATGAATACATAACATTTGTGTATTGATGTTCTTTGCAGAGATCAAATGGCCCAGTCTACCCTCTCCAAGTTCTTCACTCCTCAGGAGAGCAGGAACCTACAGTGTCTGGACAACATGGGGGATTTGGAAACTGTGATTCTTCAGATGAAGAATAAGTCTCACAATTTAACCAACATGCAGCTGAACATTGCAGTGATGGGGGATGTGGGGTCAGGGAAGTCCACCTTCATTAATGCAATGAGAGGACTTCGGAGTGATGACCAAGGAGCTGCTCCAACCGGGAATGAAGAAACCAGGATTGAGCCAACCGGGTATCCTTATCAAGATCTGCCTAATGTCCAACTCTGGGATCTTCCAGGAACAAATTCCTTTGGGTTTGAACTAAATCGTTATCTAAAGAAGGTGAATTTTGAAAGCTATGACTTTTTCATTATTATTTCTCAGGCTCGATTCAGAGAGAACGACGCAGATCTTGCCAAAAAGATTCAAGAACAAGGCAAAGAGTTTTACTATGTCCGGGCCAAAATAGACAATGATGCCCGGTCACTGGGGAGACAAGGTGCTGACCTTAATGAAGGCTGGGTCAGAATCCGCAAGGACTGTATCAGTAACTTCCAAAGTGTCGGGGTTACACCACCTGCTATTTTTCTGATCTCCAGTTTTGATCGAGAGGAATATGACCTTCCTAAATTAAAGAACACGCTCGCCAAGGATCTCCCCAGTATTAAATCAAACATCTTCACGCTGTCAATCCCAAAGATTGTGATGGAAATTGCAGAACCCAAAACAAAGATGTTAGAGAAGAGAGTCAGGATGTTTGGCATTCTTGCTGGAGCAGTAGGTGCATTACAATTACTATTACGAGTTCAAATGCCAGGATCATTGCAAGTTCGAATACCAGTGCCAGTGTTGTCTTTTATGACTACCACTGGATTGACACTTGTTGGGTGGATATATCTTCAGAAACAGCTGAGAATCCGTTATAAGTTGCTGCAAAGTTTGTCCAGCAAAATCTCCAAGCCCAGTTCCATTCTGAAAGATGAAATGAATCGCCAGTTGTCAAGCAAGATACTACCAGCTGTTACCAATACCTTCTTAGGAATCAGCCTCATTGCATGCATGATAACTGGGATCAGACGTAACTTCAGTCCGATGACTCAGTCTATCTTCGGAGCAGTGTCATCCTTTGCTTTTACCTACACGTTGTTGAAGAATTCACAGAGACAACTGTTGGAAACCAAACAACAGTTAGTGAAGAGTGCATTGACTACAGATTGACATGCCCCCTGGACATTTCACCAATCAACGTTATTGCTCAGATTGTAGAGACTGCAATGGTATTTAATATAGAATGTGACAGTTTAATCTGAACAATTGCCAGGTCAAAATCGTTGTGTGTTCTGGGCATAATACGTATTCCTGGTCTTTGTAGTTGTTATTACACTTTACTAAAATAAGAATAAATGAAGATAAACTATATCGATGTTTGCTTGCATTTAGATTTCATTCACTGCTTTTTCAGCTCCTTTAGCTAACACCGATTACCATCAGCCATTTTACCAATCTTTGGAGCGAATGATTTGAATGAGGTCGATCCAGGATGAAAACGTGAAAGTCACTTGCCACTATTGAACTTTGTGCTCCAGTCAATAATCCTAGAAGTTCATACCACAGTTTCACAAATCCATATGTTAAGATGGTTCTCTTGATCACTGTTTGAAATCTCTAACACTTCATCTTTTCTCTACAGTTCTGGGCATTTGACCTCTTGATCTTTAGAAGCAACTTTTTTCTATCAAACATATCCCATCTTCCATTGTTTAAACATTGCTGTCTCAATCCCCTCAAAACATGTGTTCAATATGAATAGAGTGAGCTCTGACAGAGAGGGTACAAAGTAAAAATGAGCTGAAGAAATAGAGCTACCTACTTTACTGGACAGGAACACGCTGGTCTTGTCTGATATCCCAATCTTGATCTGTTACACAATCACATCTCATTGTCTCAGTGATTAGTTGGTGTAAACTACAGGCACAGATCACACTTGTCTATGCTTGTTTTAACTATCAGTTCTCCAGAGTGAGGAGGAAGGGGAAAGGAGGGTTTTCCTTCCCACAGGAATCTGCTTGTAATACTCTGCAACCTTTACTGTTCAAATAAAGTATCTCTCTTCAAACATCTGCCATGATTCATTTGGAGAATATTTTCTCCCCAGTCTGAGTGACAACAATAACATGCATTTATATGGCATCCTTAATATAGTAAAGCATCAGAGTGCTTTATAGGAGCATTATCATAGAAATCCCTCCATCTTTTGGCCCAACAAGTCCAGACAGACCCTTCGAAGAGTATCCCACCCAGACCCACTCCCCTACACCTATTACTCTACATTTTCCCTGACTCATGCACCTAGCCTACACATCCCCGAACACTATGGGCAATTTAGCATGGCCAATTCATTTTTGGGTAGTTATTATCAAATATAATATGGCATTGAGTCACAGAGAAAATATTTGGGCAGATAAATGCAAACTTGATCAAAGAGGTAGATTGTAACTGAGCATCTT
Organism: Hemiscyllium ocellatum; assembly: GCF_020745735.1. Classification (NCBI taxonomy): domain Eukaryota; kingdom Metazoa; phylum Chordata; class Chondrichthyes; order Orectolobiformes; family Hemiscylliidae; genus Hemiscyllium; species Hemiscyllium ocellatum. The sequence continues at coordinate 43,298,360 of NC_083411.1, read as the reverse complement.
GACAGAAAAAGTGAGGTAGAGGGTGGTGGATGTTGATTTGTTTATTGACTGTTTTAATGTCTAGTCACTGAATGGTGGATAATTAGATACTGAGGCAGAGAGGCAGCTGGTTATTATCAATGTCCCAAGTGGGACTGTATTTATCATCTCTGGCACCGAGAAGCAGCAAGTAGTTAAGAAAGAGGAAGAAGTCTTGGATGGTTTCTTGGAAAACTATTGAAAACGCTCCTCAACAATTTCATCAGTTTCAGCACTTTTCATGAAATATGAAGAAATGGTTGGACACACTGGGTACAGAAAAGGCTGTTGATGCAGAAACCATCTAGATATGCTGTTGATGACTTGCATTCCAAACACCTTACAACCTTGGTCCAAACACAAACTGAAGAGTTGAAATCCAGAGATAAAGTGAAAGCAACTGCCCCTGACATCAAGACCATATTTGACTGATTTGTGGCATCAAGGAGCCTCAGGTAAACTGAAATCAATAGGTATCATAGAAAACTCCACAGGTAAGAGTCGTTTCTGGTACATAGGAAGATGGTTGTGGTTGTTGGAGGTCAGTCATCTCAGCTCCAAGGCATTTCTGCACGAATTCCTCAGGGTCATGTCCTGGAACGAAACATCTTCAGCTGCTTCATCAATGACCTTCCCTCCATCATAAGTGGGGATGTTCACTGATGATTGCACAATGCTCAGCACCATTTGCAACTCCTCAGATACTGGGGTAGTCCATATTCAAATGCAACAAGATCTGGAGAATATCCAAGATTGGACTGACAAGTAACACAAGTGGCAGCACAGCAGTTAGCACTGCGATTTTTGACATTCTTCCCGTGCCTGCATTAATTTCCTTAGGGTGCTCTAATTTCCTCCCACAATCCAAAGATACGCAGCTTAGGTGGATTGGCCAGGCTAAATTGCCCATAGTGTCCAGGGATGTGTAGGCTAGTTAGGTTAGCCATTGGAAATGCAGGGATGGGAAGAGGGGTAGGTGTGGGTGGGATGCTCTTCAGAGGTTTGCTATGGACCAGTGGGGCTTTTAGTGTGCTTTCACACTGTAGGGATTCTATGATTCTATGAACATTCATACCACATAAGTGCCAGGCAATGTCCATTTCAAATAAGAGACAATTTTACCATCGGCCCATGACATTCAATGGCATTAAAATCACTGAAGAATACTATCAACATCCTGGCTTTTACCATTAGCCAGACACAGAATTTGACTAGTCATTAAATAGAAGAGCAGATTAGAGGCTAGGAATCCTGCAGGGAATAAGTCACCTCTTGTCTCCCCAGAACCTGTCCACTATCGACAAGGCACAAGTCAGGAATGTGATGGACTATTCCCCACTTGCCTGGATGAGTGAAGCTCCAACAACATGCAAGATGTTCCAGGCCACCCAGGGCAAAGCAGACCACCTGACTGGCACCCTACATATCACTTTCAATACACAGTCACTCCAACAAAGGTGGACAGAAGCCCACACAGAAAACATGTTCATTAACAATGAGGGTTTCTTCAATCTGAGTCCTCTACTACAAGGGCAGCAATTATATGGGTACATGACCAGTTTCTGGTTCCTGTCCAAGTTACACACAATCCTGGTTTGAAAAATACCATCATTCCTTCCATCAGAGGAGGAGTTAAAAACATGGAGCTCCTTTTTTTTAATAATAATGTGGGTGTCTGTACAGGGGTTGCAGAATCATTATCACAGAACCCTACAGTGTAAGAGCAGGCCATTCAGTCCATCAAGTCCACGCCAACCCTCCAAAGAGCACCCTCTCCCACTCCCACCATCCCTGTAAACCTGCATTTCCCATAGCTAACACACTTAGCCTGCACAACCCTGGACACTATGGGCAATTTAGCATGGCCAATTCACCTAACCTGCACATCACTAGATTGTGGGAAGAAGCCAGAGCCACAGAGAAAACCCATGCAGACGTGGGGAGAATGCACAAACTCCACACAGTCGCCCAAGGTTGAAATCAAACCCGGGTCTCTGGTGTTGTGAGACTGCAGTGTTAACCACTGTGCCACCAAGAAGATCGCTCTCCAACACTTTCCCAAAGGTAATCAGGGATGGACAATAGATGGAGGTCTTTAGAGCAATCCAGTAAATAATTGACCTTCTGACCCCCCAAAGCCTGTCTACTATTGATAACGCATGAGTAATAAATATGAACGAATAAAGATACACCCCTAAAATTACATTGGATACAGTATTTGAGGGAAATGACAAATGAACCAGAGATCCCAGGAGGAAATATTCTGAATGGATTGAATTCTTATGATCTAGGATGCAGTGAATGAAAAGAGCAGTGGAAGCAAATTCAATAATAAATTGCAAAGGGGAATTCAATATCTGCATGAATATTAGCATTCAGCAGGGATGGAGTAAGAATGGAAGAGTGAAACTAATCAGATATTCTTTCAAAGAGCTGGCAGAAAGGTGATGGGCTGAATAGAATCTTTCTGTATTTTAATCTTGCATCAATCAATATTATACATTGCATTCCCTAATTCCAATATTCTAAGTCTTAACATTCAAATTCTAACACCATAACTCTTCCATCCTAGACTTAACAGCTATCTCTGTAACATGCACTCGAACGTGCTCGTGTCTGATATGCAAACTTATTGAAAGCCTTCTGAAAGTCGAAGTAAACCACATTCCCTAGTTACCCCTTATCAACTCTACTAAAGATTCATAGAATTTACAGTAAGAAAGAGACCACCAAGTCTGTATCACCCCCCAAAAGGTTGATCTCACCATCAACATTACCTAACACCTTAAGTCCCAAGAGCTCTTCATGTGGGGTCACACAAAGTTCAGAGCAAAGTTGTGAGTCAAAACAAATTGATTATCCTGGAAATCTCCTGTTGAAATTTCCAGAAACATTAGATTTTCAGCATGATCTTTTCAAGAAAGTCGTTTTGCTGTTGGAGTCAAGTGAGCAAAAACCTAGCAGAGTTTCATCATCCCAACACATACTTGGTAAACCATTTGGTCTAACTGAAACCAGATTCATACCATGTTTCTAAACTGTAAGGAGTACACTGATGTACTGACTTAGCTTCCTTTAAAATCATTCCTTCCAGTGTAAAGCGCAAGCAAGATTTGTCAAAATTGACGACGTGGTGAAAAATTCCATAATGTCTTTGATCGCCATTGAAGCTCCTAAAGTGCTTCATGGTCAATTTGAAGGTGTAGTCACAAGTGTTGGAAGGTGTTGGTTTCAAGCCTCACTCCAGAGAATTGTGTACAAAATCTAGTCCAATTTTCAAGTGTGGGACTGACAGAATGCCACACTGCCAGGGATATACCTTGGATGAGACAGTAAAGCAAAACCTCTTTGGTATCCTGGTTGATATTTGTCCCTTAAACAACATCATTAAAAATTAATTTATTACTGTTTATGCAAACTTGCTGTGCACATATTGGCTGTCTGTTTTGCCCTTTGTTACAATAGTGACAGCACTTCAAAACTAAAAACAAAAGACAGTATTTATAATTGCAGAGCACATGGAGAACAATGACAGAGTCAGAAACAAAACCAAAAATTGCTGGAAAAGCTCAGCACGTCTGACAGCATCTGTGAACAGAAATCAGAGTTAACGTTTCAGGTCGAGTCACCCTTCCTTAGAATGAGTAGAGGTGGCACAAATTTGCAAAAAGCAAATCATGCCCGTCAACTCTACTGGAAGTTTTTGAGAATGTCACTACCTGGGTAGACTGTTCAGGAGGTGGTGCAGACTCGATGAGTCTCCTTCTAACTGTAAAATTCTATGATTCTATAGTAGAGTTGATAAGGAATAAGCAGGGAATAAGGCTTACTTGGACTTTCAGAAGACTTTCAATAAGATTGCATATCAGAGACTACCATGTACAATTAAAGTGCATGGGATTGGAATTGTTTATAGATAGTGCGCTTTTCCAGCAACACATTTTCAGCTCTGATCTCCAGCATCTGCAGTCCTCACTTTCTCCTAGAATCATTTATAGATAACTGGTTGACAGATAGGAAACAAAGAGTCAGAATAACCAGGTCTTTTTTCCAAATCACAGCCAGTGACCAGTGGAGTTCCACGGGGATCAGGGCCTGGACATAATATATTAATGATTTAGATGAGGGAACTAAATATAATATCTCCAAGTTAGCAGACAACACAATGTTGGGTGGTAATTTGCAGTTTTGGTCTCCTTATCTGAGGAAAGATGTTCTGGCTGTGGGGGTGTGTGCAGTGAAGGTTCACCAGACTGACCCCTGAGACGGCAGTAATTGGAACCGTTAGGACTATATTCATTAGAGTTTAGAAGAATAAGGGGAGATCTCGCAGAAGCTTTGAAAATTCTAACCGGACTTGTCATGTTTATTGAGCTCTTAGGAATAGGATTTATACACATTTGTAAAATGATGGCCTAATTAGGGACAGTCAGCATGGCTTTGTGCTGGACAGGTCATATCGGACTAACTTGATTGAATTTTTCGAGGAGATGACGAAGGTGATCGATGAGGGTAGATCAGTGAATATTAGGATAAAGTGAGGACTGCAGATGCTGGAGATCAGAGCTGTAAAATGTGTTGCTGGAAAAGTGCAGCAGGTCAGGCAGCATCAAAGGAGCAGAAGAATCGACGTTTCAGGAATTCCTGAAGAAGGGCTGATGACCAAAACGTCAATTCTTCTGCTCCTTTGATGCTGCCTGACCTGCTGCGCTTTTCCAGCAACACATTTTTCAACATCAGTGAATATTGTCTACACTGATTTTGATCAGGCTTTCGACAAATTCCTTCATGGTCAGCTCATCCAAAAGATTAAGTTGCATGGGATTCTTGGCCACTTGGATTCAGAATTGGCTTGCCCATAGAAGGCAGAGGGTATTGGTGGAAGACTGTTTTTCTGGCTGGAGGTCCATGACTAGTGGTATTCCATAAGGATCCGTACGGAGATATCTGCTGTTTGTAATATATAAATGACTAAGATGAAACCGTAAATGGGTGGGTTAGTAAGTTAGCAGACGATACAAAGATCAGTGCAGTTGCAGATTGTGTAGAAGGATGTCAAAGGATGCAACAGAATATAGATTATTTGCAGATATGGGCAGAGAAATGGCAGATGCAGTTCAATCCACATAAGTGTGAGGTGCTGCACTTTGGAAGATCAAATGTTAAAGAAATGTATACAGTTCATGATAGGATCCCGAAAAGCATTGATGTATAGAGGGATCTTGGGATTCAACTCTTTAGCTCCCTGAAAGTGCCTTTATTGTTCAGAGAACTGAATACAAGAGTCAGGATGTCATGTAGCAATCTTTTAAGACCTTGATCAGGCTGCATTTAGAGTATTGTGTTCAATTCTGGTCACCACATTATAGGGAAGATGTGAAGGCTTTGGAGACAGTGCAGAAGAGGTTCACTGGGATCAAATTGTATGAGCTATAAGGGTTAGGGTGAAAGGAAAGGCTGGCAGGTGAAGGGAATGCAAGATGACTAAAGAAATTGAAGGTTTGGTTAAGAAAAAGAAGGAATCATACGTCAGGTATAGACAGGATAGATCGAGTGAACCCTTAGAATACAAAGGTAGTTGGAGTATACTTAAGAAGGAAATCAGAAGGGCAAAAAAGGGACATGAGATAGCTTTGGCAAATTGAGTTAAGGGGAGTCCAAAGCATTTTTACAAATACATTAAGGATCAAAGGGTAACGAGGGAGAGTTAAGGGCCCATCAAAGATCAGCAAGGCAGCCTTTGTGTGGACCCTCAGGAGATGGGGCAGATCCCAAACGAGTATTTTGCATCAGTGTTTACTGTGGAGAAGGACATGGAAGATATCGAATGTAGGAAAATGGAGGTAACATCTTGAAATATGTCCATATTACAGAGGAGGAAGTGTTGGATGTCCTGACATGCATAAAGATGGATAATCCCCAGGATCTGATCAGGTGTACCCTGGAACACTGTGGGAAGCTAGAGAAGTGATTGCTGGGCCCCTTCCTGAGATATTTGTATCATCAATAGTCATAGGTGAGGTGCCGGAAGACTGGAGGTTGGCTAATGTGGTGCCAATATTTAAGAAAGATGGTAAGGAAAAGCTAGGGAACTATAGACCAGTGAGCCTGACATCGGTGGTGGGCAAGTTGTTGGAGGGAATCCTGAGGGACAGGATGTACACATATTTGGAAAGGCAAGGACTGATTAGGGATAATCCACATGGCTTTGTGCATGGGAAACAATGTCTCACAAACTTGATTGAGTTTTTTGAAGAAATAAAAGAGAGTTGATGAAGGCAGAGTGGTGGATGTGATCTATATGGATGTCAGTAAGGCTTTCAACAAGGTTCCCCATGGGAGGCTGGTTGGCAAGGTTAGGTCTCATGGAATACAGGAGGAACTAGCCATTTGGATACAGAACTGGCTCAAAGGTAGAAGACAGAGGGTGGTGGTGGAGGGTTGTTTTTCAGACTGGAGACCTGTGACCACTGGAGTGCCATAAGGATCGGTGCTGGGCCCTCTACTTTTTATCATTTACATATGTGATTTGGATGTGAACACAGGAGGTACAGTTAGTTAGTTTGCAGATGACACAAAAATTAGAGGCGTAGTGGACAGAAAAGAAGGTTACCTCCGAGTACAACGGGATCTTGATCAGATGGGCCACTGGGCTGAGTGGCAGATGGAGTTTAATTTAGATAAATGCGAGGTACTGTATTTTGGAAAAGCAAATGAGAGCAGGACTTATACACTTAATGATAAGGCCGTAGGGAGTATTGCTGAACAAAGAGACCTTGGAGTGCAGGTTCATAGCTCCCTGAAAGTGGAGTCACAGGTAGATAGGATAGTGAAGAAGGCATTTGGTATGCTTTTCTTTATTGTTCAGAGTATTGAGTGTTGGATTTGGGAGGTCTTGTTGCAGTTGTACAGGACATTGGTTAGGCCACTTTTGGAATATTGCATGCAATTCTGGTCTCCTTCCTATTGGAAGGGTGTTGTGAAACTTGAAAGGGTTCAGAAAAGATTTACAAGGATGTTGCCCGGGTTGGAGGATTTGAGCTATTGGAAGAGGTTGAACAGGCTGGGGCTGTTTTCCCTGGAGTGTCGGAGGCTGAGGGGTGACCTTACAGAAGTTTATAAAATCATGAGGGGCATGGATAGGTAAATAGACAAAGTCTTTTCCCTGGGTTCGGGGAGTCCAGAACTAGAGGGCATACATTTATGGTGAGAGGGGAAAAATATAAAAGAGACCTAAGGGGCAATGTTCTCACGCAGAGGGTGGTATGTGTATGGAATGAGCTGTTAGTGGAAGTGTTGGGGGCTCGTACAATTGCAACATTTAAAAGGCATCTGGATGGGTATGTGAATAGGAAGGATTTGGAGGGGGGCTGGGTGCTGGCAAGTGGGACTAGATTAGACTGGAATATCTGGTCGGCATGGGTGAGTTGGACTGAAGGGTCTGGTTCTGTGTTGTACATCTCTATGACTCCATGGGAAGCTAGAAAATCTCAGGTTGTGTTGTCTGAAATTGCGGAGGCTGAGGGTTGACTTGATAGAAGTCTTTAAATTATGAGATGCATAGATAGGATTGACAGTCAGAATCATTTTCTCAGAGTTGAAACATCTACTGCTAGGGAGCATGCAAGAGAGGGGGAAAGTTCAAAGGAGATGTGGGAGGCAAGTTTTTTACACAAAGAGTGGTAGGAATCTGTAAGATGCTGCCAAGGGAGATGGTGGACAAAGACACAATGGGGCATTTAAGGGACTTTTAGTTAAGCACTCGAACATGCAAGGGATGGACCAAGGATAAACAGAAGGGATTTGTTTAACTTGGTGTCATGTCCGCACGACACCGTCGGAAGGACCATTCCTGTGCTGTACTGTACTGTAATTCGTTCTCTGTGTTCTCTGGACAAATGCAGGAAATATATTACCAATGACCAGGGAATCCAGAACCAGGGGTCATAGTTTAAGGATATAGGGTAGGCCATTTAGGACAGAGATGAGGGGAAATTTCTTCACCCAGAGAGTGCTGAGCCTAGAGAATTCTCTGTCACAGAAATCGGTTAATGCCAAAATTTTGAAAGGGGTCAGGTGAAGTTCTTAGGGCAAGAGAGAGAAAATGTTATGGATGAAAAGCAGGAGCAGGGCCATGGTCATGTTCAGTGGGGAAGCAGGCTCGGATGGACGAATGGCTTACTCCTGCTCCTATTTTCTATGATTCACCCTTCACAAGCTCAATATCTCCCAAAGCATTTTTCAGCTTTAAGTTTCAAGAAGCAGTCATTGTCATATCATAGGAAGCGCAACAAAAATAAAAATGCAGCAAGATCCCACAAGCAGTAACAAGATATTGAACAGATAATCTGTTTCCGTTATGTTGTTTGAATATTAAATATTGCACAATGGCAACTTGCCAGCTCTTCTTCCAAATAGTTCCACTAATAGGCACTTCCATCAGTGCAGCTTTCAATCAGTAGTACGCTGGGGTTTCAGCTTCAATTATACGCTCAACTCTCCAAATTTGATGCAGAACTCAAGATGTCATGACTCAAATGAAAGAATGCAACCTGCTGACCCAGGGCTGACAGCAAGACTTATATGGTTAATTGCAATTTTGGCTGCTAACTATTCTAAACTAAAGGAACTTGAAATGATCTCAAAATCTTGTTTTTGTCAGTGAGAAGGCCTCGACTCCAGTCATAACTATGCGGTCATTGTGGAGCCTATTATCACAAGTGCATGAGTGGAAGGAACTAAATAAGGAACAAAGGGATCTAGGGATGCAGGCTCATAGTTCCTTGAAGGTAATATTGCAGGTAGACAGAGTAGTGAAGGAAGTGTTTTGCCTTTATTGGTCAGTGCGTTGAGTGTAAGAGTTGGGAGGTCATGTTGTGGCTGTACAGAACATTGGTTTGGCCATTTTTGGAATATTACATTCAATTCTGCTATAAGAAAGATGTGGTTAAACTTGAAAGGGTGCAGAAAACATTCACAAGAATGTTGCCAAGATTGGAGGATTTGAGCTATAGGGAAAGGCTGAACAGGCTGGGGTTGTTTTCCCTGGAGCGTTGGAGGCTGAGGGATGAGCTTATAGAGGTTCATAAAATCAAGAGGGTCATGATGGGGTGAACAGACATCTTTTTCCTGTGGTATGGGAATCCAAAACTAGAGGGTGTAGGTTCAAAGTGAGAGGGGAAATATTTAAAAGGGAACTAAGTGGCAACTTCATCATGCAATTGTGATGCATGTATGGAATGAGCGGCCAGAGGAAGTGGTGGAGGCTGGTACAATTCCAACTTTAAAAAGCATCTGGATGGATACATGAAACAGGAAGGGTTTTGAGGGATGTGTGCCAAATGCTGGCAAATGGGACTAGATTAATTTAGGATATCTAATCGGAATGGTCAATTGGACGGGTCAGTTTCTGTGCTATATAACTCAATGACTCCTCCATTATTCTATTGGGTGGCACTGTGGCTCAGTGGTTAGCACTGCTGCCTTACAGTGCCAAGGTCCTGGGTTTGATTTCAGCCTCAGGTGACTGTCTGTGTGGAGTTTGCTCCACTTTCCTTCCACAATCCAAGAGTTGTGCATGTTAGATGAATTGGCCACGCTAAATTGCCGATAGTGTTCATGGATGGGTAGGTGGGGTGGATTAGTCAAGACGAAGTAGGCTTGGTTGGGATACCCTTCAGAGGATTGGTCTCGACTTGTTGGGCTGAAGGGCCTGTTTCCACACTTTAGCGATTCTAGTCTTCACTTCAAGAAAATATCAGTGTTAGAAATGTAGGGCTCTTTAAGGGTCAAGCATAACAACTTCAAAGTTGATTGAGACCTGTCAATGTTCAATGAATTTTGTATTTAAGCATCCAATCTTCCCCATTCAACTCCATTTTGATTTAATCCTCATTTTTGATGGTAATGCATTGTGTTGGTCAGGATTTGCATATAATTTGATTCATTGGAAACAGAAGTGGATTTAATTGTGATGGATAATAGGTGATAAGAACCACGGATGATTTGGCGATGGGAGAAGAGAACGTCCCAGTTGTATGCAAGAGCACATCTGGGTATAGACAAGAAAGGAAATGTACTAAATCTTTAGGAATCTCATGATGCAGTGTCCCTACCTCTGACCAAGGAAGCTTAGATTCAAGTCACACTTGTTCCAGAGGTGTGTAATAAAGTCCATTAACTGTTTGATTTAAACACTCAGTCACAGAATCATAGAATTTTGCAGTACAGAAGGAGGACATTGTATCTGTACTTGCTCCTGAAAGAGGACTCTTGTGGTGCAGAAGATCTGGTTAAAGCTTCAGTCTGCCCCAGAGATGTGCTGCAAAATATTTGAACTGGTTCACTGTTTTTCAAACTAAAGGGTTAGCTTCTTCCTTAGTAGAAGGTTGGCTTTTGGACAGGGAAAAATGTAGAAGCTGATGTTTGTGTTAAATTATAGGTTTGGAAAGCTTGTAAATCTCCAATGGTCTTTTGCTGCCTAATTCAACTAACAGATACTGATCTGTTAAACAGGACATTCCAGAGTTACCTTTCCTTGATCATTCCAGTCCTCTCCAAGCTTCCCACCTTCCAGCCTCCACCCAGAACTCTGTACACAAACTCTTATCGAATTCCATTAGCATTGTGGTTATGGATCTACTTTGGATCATTCTCTGTCAGGGCCTCAATTTTAAAATCCTCATCCTGGTTTTCAAAATCCATCCATGGTCTCACCCTCACCTTTCCCTACCTTCCACCCCATGACCTACTTCAGCCCTGTAACCTATTCCTCTAACCTACTGCAGCCCTATAACCTACTCCAGGTCCTCTGAATTGTCTGTATTCCTCTTATGCTGGTCTCTGCTTTGTTCTGGATTTAGTGCCAACTTCATTGGCTCGGCCTGTAGCTAACCAGAGTCTAGATTACAGTGGTGCTGGAAAAGCGCAGCATCCGAGGAGCAGGAAAATCGATGTTTCGGGCAAAAGCCCTTCATCAGGAATGAGTTAGAGAGCCTCTGCGGTGGAGAGATAAATGGGAGGGGGGGGTGTGGGGCTGGAGAGAAGGTAGCCAAGAGTACAATAGGTCAATGGAGGTGGGGATGAAGGTGATAGGTCGGAGAGGAGGGCGGAGCAGATAGGTGGGAAGGAAGATTGGCAGGTAGGACAGGTCATGAGGATGGTGCTGAACTGGAAGGTTGGAATTGGAGTAAGGTGGGGGGAGGGGAAATGAGGAAACTGGTGAAGTCCAACCTGCCAGCTCAGCACCTAGTGAGAGTAGGAATAGGAGAACTGGTGTGAGGGAGAAGGGTTCACATTTTTGGATCATTGGAATCTCTTCAAGGGTAGAAGTGACTGTATAAGAAGGATGGATTGCACCTGAATCGGAAGGGGACTGGTGGGAAGATTTGCTTGAGCTGTGTGTGTGTGTGTGTGTGTGTGTGAGTGCACATGGAAGAGAGAATGAGAGAGAGAGAGAGACACCCAGGGAGATAGTGACTGAAGTGATCAGTCTGAGACTGGTACAGTTGGGGAAAAGAATAAGTCAATCAGACAGGGGAGGTAACAAAGCAGAGAATGAGGTCAGACTGATAAGTTGACCTGCTTTTATTTCAATGCAAGAGGAATAACAGCTAAGGCAGATGAACTCAGGACATGGTTACGAACATTGGACTGGAAAATCATAACAATTACAGAGATGTGGCTCATGGATGGACAGGCCAGGCAGCTTAATGTTCCAAGATATAGGTGCTACAGGAAGGATTGAAATGGGGGCAAGAGAGGAGAGGGAGTGCCGCTTTTGATTAGGGATAACATTATTGGTCTATTTAGGAAGGATATCCCTGCGAATACATCCAATGAAGTTATTTGGTTGGAACTGAGAAATAAGAACGCAATGATCACCTTATTGGGATTGTTTTATTACAGACATCCTCCAAAAGTCAGAGGAAAATTGAGAAACAAATTTGTAAGGAGATTTCAGTTATCTGTAAGAATAATAGGATATTGATGGTAGAGGTTTCTAACTTTCCAAATATAGACTGGGACTAGGATCTTTAGCTATAAATTCTGTGTCCTATGATCCTATTCCACGAGCTGCCTGACAAAGGAGCAGTGCTCCAAAAGCTTGTAGTTTGAAATAACCCTGTTGGACTATAACCTGGGGTTGTGTAATCTTCTTCCAATGGTCTTGGAGGTATCTTCCTTTCTGTGGTTATTCTCGAGTTACCGCTCCTGAGGGTGGCGTTGCAAGGATTCTTATTCTTATTCTTGAGAAACAAATTTGTAAGGAGATTGGGAGGTCATATTGTGGCTGTACAGGTGAAAATGTGTTGCTGGTTAAAGCACAGCAGGTTAGGCAGCATCTCAGGAATAGGGAATTCGACGTTTCGAGCATAAGCCCTTCATCAGGGCTCAGGAATAGGGAATTCGACGTTTCGAGCGTAAGCCCTTCATCAGGCTCAGGAATAGGGAATTCGACGTTTCGAGCATAAGCCCTTCATCAGGCTCAGGAATAGGGAATTCGACACTTCGAGCATAAGCCCTTCATCAGGCCTCAGGAATAGGGAATTCGACGTTTCGAGCATAAGCCCTTCATCAGGTGTACAGGACATTGCTAAGGCCACTGTTGGTATATTGCATGCAATTCTGGTCTCCTTCCTATCGGAAAGATGTTGTGAAACTTGAAAGGGTTCAGAAAAGATTTACGAGAATGGTGCCAGGGTTTGAGGATTTAAGTTATAGGGAGAGGCTGAACAGGCTGGATCTGTTTTCCCTGGAGTATTGGAGGCTGAGGGTGACTTTATGGAAGTTTATAAAATCATGTGGGGTATGGATAGGATAAATGGACAAAGTTTTTTCCCTGGGGTGGGGGAGTCCAGAACTAGAGGGCATAGGGTTGGGATGAGAGGGGAAAGATATAAAAGAGACCTAAGGGGCAACTTTTTCACACAGAGGGTGGTATGTGTATGGAATGAGCTGCCAGAGGATGTGGTGGTGGCTGATACAATTACAACATTTAAGAGGCATTTGGATGGGTATATGAATAGGAAGGGTTTGGAGGGATATGGGCCGGGTGCTGGCAGGTGGGATGAGATTCGGTTGGGATATTTTGTCGGCATGGACGGGTTGGACCGAAGGGTCTGTTTCCGTGTTCTACATCTCTATGGCTCTATGACTGTATGGCATCTGGATGGTTATATGAATAGGAAGGGTTCGGACAGAGGTCTGGTGCTGGAGGGAATATCTGGTCAGCATGGACAAGTTGGACCGAACGGTCTGTTTCCATGCTGTACATCTCTATGATTCTATCTGGAGGAGCCGTTATTGAACAGGGGTGAACAAAGTTAAAAATTACACTACACCAAGTTATAGTCCAACAGGTTTATTCAGAGGCACGAGATTTCAAACTGCATAACCACCTGATGAAGGAGGTGCAGCGCTCCGAAAGTTAGTGCCTCCAAGAAAACCTGTTGGACCTGGTGTAGCGTGATTTTTAACTTTGTCCATTCCGGTCCAAAACAACGCCAGCTCGAAGTATGTTTCTCAAGTTCGACTTCTATCCACAAGGTAGAAGGTATCTCGGGCAACCGACTCAACACAGACATCTACTATAAACCGATTGACTCCCACAGCTACCTGGACTACACCTCCTCCCACCCTGCCCCCTGTAAAAACTCCATCCCATATTCCCAATTCCTTCGTCTCCGCCGCATCTGCTCCCAGGAGGACCAGTTCCAATACCGTACAGCCCAGATGGCCTCCTTCTTCAAGGACCACAGATTCCCCCCTGACGTGATCGACGATGCCCTCCACCGCATCTCCTCCACTTCCCACTCCTTCGCCCTTGAGCCCCGCCCCTCCAACTGCCACCAAGACAGAACCCCACTGGTTCTCACCTACCACCCCACCAACCTCTGTATACAGCGTATCATCCACCGTCATTTCCGCCAACTCCAAACGGACCCCACCACCAGGGATATATTTCCCTCCCCTCCCCTATCAGCGTTCCGCAAAGACCACTCCCTTCGTGACTCCCTCGTCAGGTCCACACCCCCCACCAACCCAACCTCCACTCCCGGCACCTTCCCCTGCAACCGCAGGAAATGCTAAACTTGCGCCCACACCTCCTCCCTTACTTCTCTCCAAGGCACCAAGGGATCCTTCCATATCCGCCACAAATTCACCTGCACTTCCACACACATCATATATTGCATCCGCTGCACCCGATGTGGCCTCCTCTATATTGGGGAGACGGGCCGCCTACTTGCGGAACGCTTCAGGGAACACCTCTGGGACGCCCGGACCAACCAACTCAACCACCCCGTGGCTCATCACTTTAACTCTCCCTCCCACTCCACCGAAGACATGCAAGTCCTTGGACTCCTCCATCGCCAGAACATAACAACACGACGGTTGGAGGAAGAGCGCCTCATCTTCCGCCTGGGAACCCTCCAACCACAAGGGATGAACTCAGATTTCTCCAGTTTCCTCATTTCCCCTCCCCCCACCTTGTCTCAGTCGATTCCCTTGAACTCAGCACCGCCCTCCTAACCTGCAATCCTCTTCCTGACCTCTTCGCCCCCACCCCACTCCGGCCTATCACCCTCACCTTGATCTCCTTCCACCTTGACCTCCTTCCACCTATCACGTCTCCATCGCCCCTCCCCCAAGTCCCTCCTCCCTACCTTTTACCTTAGCCTGCCTGGCACCCTCTCCTCATTCCTGATGAAGGGCTCTGGCCCGAAACTTCGAATTTCCTGTTCCTTGGATGCTTCCTGACCTGCTGTGCTTTAACCAGCAACACATTTTCAGCTTCTATCCACAAGGTGGCAATCTCTACAAAGAATCAAACCCTCTCTGGGATCTCCACGTAAAATTAGCTGGATAAAGTGGGTCTTAATCTTTTTCGGCATTACGTTGCATCTGTCTGAATAAAATAACTTTTTTTGTTGTGGTGGTTAATAGAATTCCTTCTGCTGTACCTCTGTGTATTTAACTGCATAGTCCTGACGAAGGGTTACACCTAAAATGTCAACTTTTCCACCTCCTGATGCTGCCTGCTTGCTGTGTTCTTCCAGCCTCCTGCCTGTCTACTTTAGATTTCAGCGTCTGTAGGCATGATTTGGAGATGCCGGTGTTGGACTGGGGTGTACAAAGTTAAAAATCACACAATACCAGCTTACAGTCCAACTGTATGTGCAGTGTATTTTTTATCTCTATCAATGTGTAGCAAAGATACACTCGGTACAGTGCATCCTAATCTGCAGGCAGGAAGGTGCAATGATTGACATGCCTGAGGTCCAACTGGAACTAGGTTTTTTTGAGCACCTCCTTATAGGGGGCGGGGGAGAGAAATGCTTCAAGTTAGGTTGAGCTGCAGGGTCTGAATAAAAACGACTGAGCGGGGAGGCGTGGGATAGAGAGAGAGAGAGAGAGAGAAGGAGGAAAAGACAGCAGCACCGACGTACACAGGTAAGGATAAGGAAACTGATGATTGATCCTTACAGTTCAATTTATCAACAATAGAACGAAAAAAAAATCCGTAGCTTTAAAGTTGTTATGCTCTAAATTTACCACAAAGTGAATAGATTTTGCAATATGCATTTTTCTCCCGATTTTACAATGCAAAGAAAAAAAAGTGGGGTGGGGATCGTGGAGATAAGTAAAAACAAATTTGTTTACGAAATGCTGGAAATATTTTCTATGGCATTCAAGCTCTGGAGATAACATCTGGAATTTCAATCTCATGTTCCAATCTGATTGTGTCGAAAACACTGAGCTGCAAGCTGTTGCAAGACTCTGAACACTGTTATATTGTTGCAGCTGAGGATGAAACTAGCTTTATTGAAAGCAACATTTCAAACGTTCTGATGGAAAGTTTTTTTTAATATTGCCGCTCTCAGAGATTCCAGCTCAATTCACTTTCTGACCCTGGGGCTAAAGAGGACAGGGATTTGTCCAGGCAGTGTTGAATTTTTTTTTACTTGTTAAAGCTGTTAAGGATTGGCTGCTGGAACGTGTTTGAATTAATTTTGATCTATTTCTGATGAAAGTTTGATGCTCTTGTAGGATTTTGAAGACGGGAATGTCTTGGGTGTTATTACTACGTATTAGCCCTAGAATGTGAATTGTTCCAGCGTGAGCAAGGAAACAGCTCAGTACTTTTAGCAAATATGCAGCCTTTAAATCGAGATTTGCAGCCTTAGTACCTCACTGTCACTGCAAAGGAGGCATCTATTTTTCATCTTAATTTCATAAGTACCCGTCCGCTCTCTAGTCAGCATTCACAGTTACTAAGTCTGAGTGAAATCCATTTGGAAGAATAATGGGTTAAGTACATTTGTTGTTTTCAGTCCTTCAGCCAGTGACTGTGCCCATGGTAATCAAGAGTCTTTCAGGAAATTGGAGAAGTTGATTATTTGGCTTCTACACAATCTCATGCTTTGTCAACCCTCCTCTCTCTCTCTTGCCTTCTCCTCCCCCTCCCTACAGTGCCACTCCCTCCTCTGTTCCTTCAATCACTCCTTTCCTCTTTAATACCCCAATTTTCTCCTCCTCAGTCCTTTCCTCACCCAACCCTGCCTTATTACAAAGTTGTTCAATATCACTAGTTTCTATGATTAGAAACTCCCCTTTTTACTGGCCTCCAACATTGTGAGGCTGTTGGAGAAAAAGAGCCACACCCTCATACGCTTAAGCATACTCTCTCACACACACACACTTGCATGCACACTCAGCCCTACACACACATCACCACACAACTATTCACAGCCACCCATGTGTGCACATGCAATACCCAGACACACACAAATGCTTGCATGTGCAGCCCAATGCACACAAATGGGCACCCAGCATATCCAAACACACAAATACAAGAAGCATGCAGATGCACTTATGCATGCACACACATTCATACAAACATGCATGCACATAGACATACATACACAATCACCAATACCCACCCATGCAGGCATACATACACATGTACACAGATATTAACATAAATAGACACAGGCACACACATAGAAGTAAATGAAATAGTTTCCCAGTTTCAGAAAAACTGATTTAGTTCACACCATGATCACCTGTATACATTGCACAGTTAAGATGGTGAACTTTCACAAGGTTAAGAATCACACAACACCAGGTTATAGTCCAACAGGTGATGAACCACCTGATGAAGGAGCAGCGCTCCGAAAGCTAGTGCTTCCAATTAAACCTGTTGGACTCTAACCTGGTGTTGTGTGTTTTTTAACTTTGTACACCCCAGTCCAACCCTGGCACCTCCACATCATGGCAACATTCACAAGAGGGTAATAGGCAACGTTCGACACTAAGTCGAAGAAAGTGACCAGGTCTCCGTGTTGGTTGTGAGAGACAGATTAGAGTAAATGAGGGCCGAGAGTGGTTTAAGGATGGCAATCCCGAAATTCGGTAATGAAGGAACATTCCCCACTGTTGCCGTGATTGCATTATAAATGACCAGATCAGTTTCTGATCTCCTTCCCCACAATCATAAGGTGTGAGAAAAACACTTTAGTTTACCAACTCCTTAACTTTCTTTATGCTGCACCTCACTCTGCCTAAGCTGGTCCAGACTTTTAAAACACAAAGAAGCATCTTTATGGTGACATGGTGGCACAGTGGTTAGCACTGCTGCCTCACAGCACCAGAGACCCGGGTTCACTTTCTGCCTCAGGCGACTCTCTGTGTGGAGTTTGCACATTCTCCTCCGTGTCCACGTGGGTTTCCTCCATGTGCTCCGACTTCCTCCCACAATCCAAAAATGTGCAGGTTAGGTGAATTGGCCATGCTAAATTACCTGTACTATTATGTGAAGGGGTAAATGTAGGGGAATGGGTCAGGGTGGCTTGCGCTTCAGAGGGTCAGTGTGGACTTGTTGGGCCGAAGGGCCTGTTTCCACACTAAGTAATTTAATCTTGATGATGGACAGCTTGTGTCAGTGGTGGACAGAATGCATGCCAGACAGAGCTTGAGTGAAAGAGAGTGTACGTGGCAAAAGAGATAACAGAGATAGGCAGGAGACAGTGGGATTCAGATCGTTATAGGAAATCTACCTGAGAATCCTAGAGAGTGAGATGGGGGGGAAAAAAAAGAGGAGTGCATGTGTGCAGGAGAGAGACAGAAAGTAGAACCGAAAAGAAAGAGTGGGCCAGAGGGAGAAAACTAGTGTCGTAGGCAACGTGAGTGCTCGAAAGAGAGGAAGAGTGAGACTGTACCAAAGAGAGCGAGAGAGAGAGTGGGAGGAAGTATGAATCAGAGTGGTGTGCACACCACTGACTCCACTGACTGAGAAGAGAGTTCTTAAGTTTTGTAACATCCCGTGCAGGCTTGCAGGTAGCCAGAACTGAGGAATGTAGACCTGTGGAAACTGGAGAGATAACACGGCGGGGATTGAAGAGGGAAATCCAGGGGAACTCAACATTGGAGTTTCGGGGAAAAGATGGTTCGTTCAAGGTTAGTTGACTTCGGGAGGAAGGAGTCTGGTTCTTGGGAGTTTGGGCGTGGGTGAGTGGGGGGGCAGCATTTCCCAGGAACTTTCAGTAAAGAAAGTAAGTGTGAACAGTACAGAGAGGATCAATGTCTAGATAGGAAAATCCTCTCATTCCAGCAATCAATGAGAAGAGTTGAATAAATAATATACTCCCTAGAGTTGAGAAGAATGAGAGATGATGTCTTTGAAACATTAAGGAGTATTTCATAGGGTGGTTACTGACTGGATGTGCCAAATGACTAGAGATTTGAGAACTATGGACCCAGTGTTTAGTTGCAGGGTTTACTGTTTAGGTGGTCAGATTGCTTGATTGAATGCACTAGGCATCTAGAATAAACATCCTTAACTGGAAGAGGGCTAATTTCTGCAAAACAATAGGTGACCTGACATGGGTTAGTTGAAGTATAACATTGGTAAGCTGAAATGGAAGATAACAAGGTCAGACTTGAAAGAGAAGGTAGAATGGATAAATCGAGGTATACCCCAGAAAGGAAGGGACTGCAACCAGAATCAGAGTTTGTTTGTCTGCTTCATGTTACTCTAGAACAATGAGGGTGTATGACAAATACCAGATTGCTGACAGAAAAGGGACGAAATAAACACTAGGGACTGTGAGAATAAACGACGCCTGTCACAAAAGGAAACCTAGATGTTTTCTGTGGATATATTGTCAGAGGCAGTTTCTACTCAGGATCAAAATGGATGTCTGTTTTTGAAGCAGCAAATATGATTGATGTAAATGCAGACCATTTGTGTTTATCAAAGGAGATGACTTTGCTGAGGCTATGATACTGAGGAGACAGTCCGGATACGAAGGATTAACATAGATAAGGTGGAAATATTGTGATGACCCTATTGCTCCACTCTATTGGCATTCTCCCCTCGTAACCCTCTCCTAAGTTTTCCTCCGCTGTTCCCTTCCTTCAGAGCTTTTTACCTGTTTACTTCATAGGATATGGAGGTCACTGACAAGACAAGCACTTTTTGCCCACCAATGAACTGAGTAGTTTGCTCAGCCATTTCACAGGCTTTCATTTAAAAAAAGATTAATCACATTGTGTGGGTCTGGAGTTACCAGATCAGCTAATGATGGCAGATATCCTTCCCTAAAGGATATTAGTTTCCCATGTTGATTTTACAAGTATCAATAATAGATTATAGTCAACCTACTAAGACTAGCCTTTCAATTCCAGATTTATTAATTTAAATTAGGAGCTGGAGTGGCTCAGGGTTAGGGTTAGGGTTAGGGTTACCTCTGAGCTGAAAAGTATTGAGTTGATTTCCCACCCCAGGAATCATAGAGTCATAGAGATGTACAGCATGGAAACAGACCCTTCAGTCCAACTCGTCCATGCTGACCAGATATCACAACCCAATCTAGTCCCACCTGCTAGCACCCGCACCAAATCCCTCCAAACCCTTCCTATTCATATACCAATCCAAATGCCTCTTAAATATTGTAATTGTACCAGCCTCTACCATTTCCTCCAGCAGCTCATTCCATATCCATACCACCCTCTGCGTGAAAACATTGCCCCTTAGGTCTCTTTTATATCTTTCCCCTCTCACCCTAAATCTGTGCCCTCTAGTTCTGGACTCCTCCACCCCAGGGAAAAGACGTCGCCTATTTAGCCTATCCATGCCCCTCATGATTTTATAAACCTCTATAAAGTCACCCCTCAGCCTCCAATGCTCCAGGGAAAACAGCCCCAGCCTGTTCAGCCTCTCCCAATAGCTCAAATCCTCCAACACTGGCAACATCCTTGCAAATCTTTTCTGAACCCTTTCAAGTTTCACAACATCTTTCAGATAGGAAGGAGACCAGAATTGGATGCAATATTCCAACAGTGGCCTAACTAATGTCCTGTACAGCTGCAGCATAACCTCCCAACTCCTGTACTCAATGCTCTGACCAATAAACAAAAGCATAACAAATGCCTTCTTCACCATCCTATCTACCTGCGACTCCACTTTCAAGGAGCTGCGAACCTGCACTCCAAGGTCTCTTTGTTCAGCAACACTCCCTAGAACCTTACCATTAAGTGTAGGCGTCCTGCTAAGATTTGCTTTTCCAAAATGCAGCACCTTGCATTTATCTAAATTAAACTCCATCTGCCACTTCTCAGCCCATTGGCCCATCTGGTCCACATCCTGTTGTAATCTCAGGTAACCCACTTCGCTGTCCACTACACCTCCAATTTTGGTGTCATCTGCAAACTTACTAACTGTACCTGTTATGCTCATATCCAAATCATTTATGTAAATGATTAAAAAGTAGAAGACCAGCACTGACCCTTGTGGCACTCCACTGGTCACAGGTCTCCAGTCTGAAAAACAACTCTCCACCACCTCCCTCTGTCTTCTACCTTTGAGCCAGTTCTGTATCCAAATGACTAGTTCTCCCCGTATTCCATGAGATCTAACCTTGCTAATCAGTCTCCCATGGACAACCTTGTCGAACGCCTTACTGAAGTCCAGATACATTTCATCAATCCTTTGTTCCTCAAAAAACTCAAGTTTGTGAGACATGATTTCCCACGTACAAAGCCATGTTGACTACCTGTAATCAGTCCTTGACTTTCCAAGTACATGTCCATCCTGTCCCTCAGGGTTCCCCCCAACAACTTGCCCACCACTGAGGTCAGGCTCACCAGTCTATAGTTCCCTGGCTTGTCTTTACTGCTCTTCTTAAACAGTGGCACCACGTTAGCCAACCTCCAGTCTTCTGGCACCTCACCTGTGACTATCAATGATACAAATATCTCCGCAAGAGGCCCAGCAATTACTTCTCTAGCTTCCCAAAGAGTTCTAGGGCACACCTGATCAGATCCTGGGATTATCTACCTTTTATGCATTTCATGACATCCAGCACTTCCTCTTCTGTAATTTGTACCACCATCTATTTCCCCTCAGTCTATATCTTCCATGTCCTTTTCCACAGTAAATATTGATACAACATATTCATTTAGTATCTCCCCCACTTTCTGCGGCTCCACACAAAGACTGCCTTGCTGATCTTTGAGGGACCCTACTTTCTCCCTAGTTACCCTTTTGTCCTTTTAATGTATTTGTAAAAACCTTTTGGATTCTCCTTAATTCTATTTGCCAAAGCTATCTTATGTCCCCTTTTTGCCCTCCTGATTTCCCTCTTAAGTATATTGCTACTGCCTTTGTACTCTTCTCAGGATTCACTCGATCTATCCTGTCTATACCTTACATATGCTTCCTCCTTTTTCTTAACCAAACCCTCAATTTCTTTAGTCATCCATCATTCCGTATACCTACCAGCCTTTCCTTTCACCCTGACAGGAATATACTTTCTCTGGATTTTCGTTATCTCATTTCTGAAGGCTTCCCATTTTCCAGCCGTACATTTACCTGCAAACAAAGACTTATCTAATGGCACAGGCAACTTAGTGTGTGACAGAGCTAGTCCTGGGCCTGGATCAATGGGGTCTCTGCAATGGAAGGACATCTGGCTTTAATACCGCCCGCCAAATCCAAGAATAGCATGTGGCATGATGAATGATCCACCAGCATTGTTGCCATCCCGTGTGATGTGGTAAATGTCCAAAGGGAATGGATGAAATAAGTGAATTAATTTTAACAAGTTTAAAAATGACACACCAGGTTGTTGTCCAACAGGCTTGTTTGGCAGTCCACCACTGGCACCTCCAAATCTTAATTTGTATCAGCTACAATGCTGGGATTTGAACCAATATGAGTCCCAGACTTGGTTTTGGATGATGAATCTAATGTTACTACTACCTTCTCCCTTGCATTGTTGTGCATGTACCTGTACCAATTGAATCGCAGAAGTTCAGAAAGACAACTCACTACTGCCTTTTCAGGGCCATTTAAGGCTGGCTGACAAATGCTTGCCTTTTCTGAATTACCAGAGCCTCGTGAAAGAATGTAAATACCCTAACAATGTTGGTGAAAATTCTAAGTGAACTCACACAAAATAAGACAATTCTGGTAACATTGGTTGAATTCATGTGAACGGATATCATGTGGTCGGAAATCCGTGTTATGCAAGGAATCTTTCCATATCCAGGTTGATAGAGTTGTTAAGAAGGCATATGGTGTCAGCTTTTATTGGTGGAGAGATTGAGTTTTGGAGCCATGAGGTCATGTTGCAGATAGAACAGTACAGCACAGAATAGGCTCTTCAGCCCACGATGTTGTGCCGAAACTCTGGTGCAACTGTACTTGGAGTATTGAGAACAGTTCTAGTCGCCCCATTATAAGAAGGATGTGGAAGCATTGGAAAGGGTGCAGAGGAAACTTACCAGAAGGTTGCTGGTATGGAGCCAAGGTCTTATGAGGAAAGGCTGAGGGACTTGAGGCTGTTTTCATTCGAGAGAAGAAGGTTAAGTGGTGACATACACTAATAGAGACATACAAGATCATCAAAAGATTAGATAGGGTGGACAGTGAGAGTCTTTTTCCTCAGATGGTGATGCCTCGCACGAGGGGACATAGCTTTAAATTAAGGAGTGATAGATATAGAACAGAAGTCAGAGGTAAGTTCTTTAGTCAGAGTAGTAAGGGTGTGGAATGCCCTGTCTGCAACAGTAGTAGACTTGCCAACTTTAAGGCACTTAAATAGTCATTGGGTAAACATATGGATGACAATGGAATAGGGTAGGTTAGATCGGCTTCAGATTGGTTTCACAGGTTGGCGCAATATCAAGGGTTGAAGGGCCAGTACTGCAATGTAATGTTCTATATCCCAGTTAGTGTTGTCAGACTACATGGTTCTGACTGTGCAAGTCACTCAGTTTATGGAATCACAGATGTGATATAGTCCAGAAACAAGCCATTCAGTCAATGGCCTGATAAATCATCACCTCCTGCTTTTCTCCATTTCCCTACACATTCACGTGCTCTGTTGAATGCAACAATTGAAGCTGCCTCATCACATATCCAGGCAATGCATTCCAGCTCCTACTCACTTCCTGAAAAATGTTGTAACGTAGTTGCAGCTTTGCTTAGAAGTCCAATATGAATTTTTTTTTAAATCCAATTTTCTGCCTTCCTGTCTTCTTTGTTTTTTGCATTTTTGATTCTCTTTGTTTCATTTTTGCTGCCAATTCTTGCTGTACCTGCTGTTTCTTTTCCCAGTTGCTTGATTCAGGAATTTCCTTCTCCCTAGCACTCAGCCCTTCTTGGGAATGTTCTTGTGAAGAAACTGGAAACTGTTTTCTTTTTACAGTTAATTGTAAAACATGCCAGACAAACCAGAGGAAGATCAGAAGAAAGACATGTCAGAAGTCAAATCGTTTAAAAAGAGCAGCCTAAAGAAAACGGAGACTCAAGAGAAGAACACACTGCCAACAAAAGACGGTATGTACAATTCGAATTCCGTTGTTCCACTTTACTGTTTCCCATTGGGCTGTATCTTCCAAGTATCTATGTCTGACCTAGAGATTGTGGGGATATGTAGGAGAGGACGAACTGCTGTGCTTTTCCAGCAAATTCAAATATCCATCAAAGTTTTTTACCTGCACATCCCGATGCGGTCTCCTCTACATTGGGGAGACTGGATATCTCCTAGCAGAGCGCTTTAGGGAACATCTGTGGGACACCCTCACCAGTCAACCACACTGCCCTGTGGCCCAACATTTCAACTCCCCCTACCATTCTGCCTAGGACATGGAGGCCCTGGGCCTCCTTCACGGCCGCTCCCTCACCACCAGATACCTGGAGGAAGAACGCCTCATCTTCTGCCTCTGAACACTTCAACCCCAGGCCACCAATGTGGACTTCAACAGTTTCCTCGTTTCCCCTTCCCCCACCTCACCCGAGTTCCAAACTTCCAGCTCAGCACTGTCCCCATGACTTGTCCTACCTGCCTATCTTCTTTTCCACCTATCCACTCCGCCCTCCCCCCTAACCTACCACCTTCCTCCCCTCCCCCACTCACCTATTGTACTCTATGCTACTTTCTCCCCATCCCCACCCTCCTCTCACTTATCTCTCCACCCTTCAGGCTCTCTGCCTGTATTCCTGATGAAGGGCTTTTGCCCGAAACATCGATTTTACTGCTCCTCGGATGCTGCCTGAACTGCTGTGCTTTTCCAGCATCACTCTAATCTACAATCTTGACTTCAGTTGCAGTGTTAAAATCTGCCTTTGAGAATAGTTTGCTGTGCCTTTGGCTGCAGGTCAAAAAAAGTGTCTAGTGTTCTGGAGAGCCCTTCGTCTTGATTTTCCTCTGTTGCATACTATTTTATAACTCAACGCTTGTCCCTATACCGAGCTTGCCCTCATACCATGTTTAATGTTTCCATGATTTGTTGAACTCCATCTAAATTGTTGAGTTTCTATGGTGTTGACAATGTGGGTTTTTTTTTGTATGTAAGTTGCCACAGTCAGAGCACACCAATCCTAAACTCTGACAAGGGCGGCATGGTTGTTCAGTGGTTAGCACTGCTACCACACAGTGCCAGGGACCTGGGTTTGATTCCACCCTTGGGTGACTGTCTGTCTGTGTGGAGTTTACAAGTTTGCCTGTTTCTGGGTGGGTTTCCTGTGGATGCTGTGGTTTCCTCCCACAGTCCAAAGCTGTGTAGGGTAAATGGATTGGCCATATTAAATTGGCCATAATATCCAGGGATGTAGATTAGCCAGGGAATGTGCAGGGTTACAGGAATGGGATGGGTTTGGTTGGGATGCTCTTTGGAGGGTCAGTGTGGAAATGAGGGGTTGAATGCCCTGCTTTCATGCTGTAGGGTTTCTATAACATTATTTACTTACAATTTGGAAAATTCAGAGGCAAATTCTAAACACACAGTTGGATGAATAGCCTTAATTTTAGTAAGGAGGTGATAATGACCAGTGCATAGAGAGACTATAGGGAGATTAGGAGCTGTGAATGACCAAGGCTGAAGCCAGTGCTATTTGGGGGATGGGGGGTGGGGGCAGGGTGGAGATGGGTGAAGCAGAGGCAAAATGGAAAACAGGGGAGAAGGGTAGCAAAGGGGGAAGAGGAGAGGAAAAAGGTGATGACAATCAAGAAATAAGAGGTATAGAGCAGTGAAAAACATGATAAATAAAATAAATGAAATAAAATTACAGAGCAGAATGAAAACAGAGGGGTTGAGATGGGATAATCATCTGAAGTTGTTGAATTCAGTGTTGAAGTGGCAAGCTACAGGAAGGTCCGGGACCTGATTGCGTACAGACCAAAGGTCTGATGAAGGGCTTATGCCCGAAACGTCGAATTTCCTGTTCCTTGGATGCTGCCTGACCTGCTGCGCTTTTCCAGCAACACATTTTCAGTACAGACCAAAGGTGCTCAGCAAAGCAATCACCCAGTTGGCATTTTGTCTCTCCGTTATAGAGACCACATTGGGAGCAACGAATACAATAGACCAAATTGAAAGAGGTATAAGTGAAACATTGCTTAATCTGAAATGAGTGTATGGGGCCTTGGATGGTGATCATGGAAGAGGTACAGGGCAAGTGTTGCACCTTCTGCGATTGCATGGGAAGGTGCCGTCTGTAATGGGAGAGGAGGAGTGGACTAGGTTGTCCTGGAGGGAACCATCTCTGCGGAATGCAGACAGGGGGAGGGAAGGGAAGATGTGTTTAGTGGTGGCGTCGTGTTGGAGTTGGTGAAAATGGGGGAGGATTATTCTTTACCTGTGAAGGCTGATGGGGTGAAAGGTGAGAACTAGTGGGACCCTATACTTGTTCGTGGAGGGGGTGAGGGTCATGGCATGGGATATGGACCGCATGCTGGCGAGAACCCTGTGAACAACCGTAGGTGGGAAGCCACGGTTGGAGAAGAAGGAGCACATTAAGAGCACCACTTTGGAAAGTGGCCTCATCGGAACAAAGGTGCTTTGCTGAGCATCTTCGGTCTGTACGCAATCAAGTCCCGGACCTTCCTGTGGCTTGCCACTTCAGCACACAATCCTGCTCCCATACCCACATGTCTGCCCTTGGCCTGCTGCAGTGTTCCAGGGAAGCTCAACGCAAACTGGAGGAACAGCATCTCATCTTCTCACTGGGCACGTTACAGCCTGCCGGTCTCAACACTGAATTCAACAACTTCAGATGATTATCCCATCTCAATCCCTCTGTTTTCATTCTGCTCTGTAATTTTATTTCATTTATTTTATTTATCATCTTTTTAATTTTTTTTCCCTGTTCTGTACCTCTTATTTCTTGATTGTCCCTCTTTCTCTCGCTCCCCACTCTCTCATCACCTTTTTCCTCTACTCTTCCCCCTTTGCTACCCTTCTCCCCTGTTATCCATTTTGCCTCAAATATCAAGAAAGATGTCAAAATTCTTAGGAAAGGATAGAGGAGATTTATAAGAAAGGGTTAACGACCTTAGTTTAAAGAGACTTTGAAGAGGGTCGAATCATTTGTTAGAAAGATTAGTGAGAAATTTATTAGAGCTCTTCAAAGCCATTCAGGATTTTGATAGAATAAAAAGGGAGAAACTGTTTTTTGTATAACCAGAAAGAAGTAAGAGAAATCAGACCTAGGAATTCATCATTAGACCTGTGTACTTAGATAGGCATCAGCTGATCAAAGAGTGTCAGCACAGAATTATTCAGAGGAAGCTACATGTAATCAGTCGATTGACCTTTTTGAAAAGGTCACTAAATGGTGAATAGCATAGTGCCTGTATAGAGTTTCAGAATTAAGTTTATCAAGTTCTACACAGTGGACTGCTGACAAAAATGACAGTACATGGAATAAGAGACAAACCTTAGAAATTAGTCGAGATAGTGGGAACTTTCTCTGACTTACAGGGACTGCAAGGTCACATTTCCCAGAATGCACCTTGATTTTCACCATGGATATAACACAAACAACAAAGGAATTGATATCCAAGTTTTCTAGACTCTAAGCCTAGCAGTACAGTACATTGTGTGGAGGTGAAGAGGAGATAAGTGACACACTATGTCAGTGAGAAAAGCTATGGCAGAAGTAAATCAGCACAGCAAACTTGTGAAATGGATGCTACAGGCCATTGCATCATTGGAAGGTCAAATTGATAAGAACTCAGATATACCAGAATGATACAAAGGTTTAAAACGTTATAATGCAATAAAGGCTGGCCTCAACCCATAGTCCCTTAAGAGTGGAAGAGTGATCTGATCATCAGACCAATTAATGTTGAAGATTGGATATGTGCAAAGCTATCATGTGCTCTTGTAAAGGAACCAAGAATAAACTCGACCAATTCAGTTCAGAAGTAAAATCAGGAAGCACTAAAATCTGAGATACAAAGAGAAAGGATGTCTAGCTGTGAAATAAATTTTCCAGATGAACCATTAATTGCCAGTACTACTTTCATATAACATAGGAGAACTTGCGCTAAGGTTTTCTGGGTTTTGGGTCCAAATTAACCCCACAAATTAAGAAAGAACTGTACACCAAATTAAAACATATATCAACACATTTATATATCTGTAAGTAAACTATGTAATTCTGCATCAGAATTGGCTTGTGAATTTTAGCAGATTGCACTTGTTTAAAAGACTTGTTGAAACCAACACCACACAAAACTTTGGCATTTCATTATCAACATTGTGGCACCAGGTTAGTGCACTGCCCCATCACTAGTACTTGCTGTTGTTAAACTTTGAGGTGTTTGAGTGACATGTGTCTAGCTCTCATTTTATGGACGGCTCGATGGCTTACTGTTTAACACTGATGCCTCACAGTACTGGGGACCCAGGTTTGATTCCCACCTCGGGCAACTGTCTGTGTAGAGTTTTCACATTCTCCCCATGTCCGCGTGGGTCTCTTCCGGGTGCTCCAACTTCTTCCCACAGTTCAAAGGTCTGCAGGTCAGGTGAATTGGACACGCTAAATTGCCCATAGTGTTAGTTGCATGAGTCTGGGTGGTTTCTCTTCGGAGGGTCGGTGTGGACTTGTTGGGCTGAAGGGCCTGTTTCCACACTGTAGGGAATCTAATCCAATCTAAATTGTCTTTGCAGTAATCGAACAGGAAAAGAAGTCTGCAATGGAACAAGCATCCTGAAATTGGCAGCTGAATTGCCCCTGTTTCTACAATGCCGAACAGTTTTTTTTAATATACGTATGGCACGTCAATAATCACAACATGCGCCTTGAGGGGAGAGGCATTGGCCCACTGACCCCTCAATATTTCAAGACACTCTGCTTGTTTATGGTGATTTTATTCTTTATGTTTGCTTTTGACACAGCTTTGAAGGTAGTGTGTAGGTTGGGGATGGGGTTTGTCTAATGGTATGGGGTGAGGGTGGGAGACGCTGAATAATTGAGCTGTGGACCGTGGCTGAATTTATACTATGTAATGATGATGCGTTGCCAATTGTTTTTGTCTTCCTATTAAAAGAAAACCCACTGAAAAATTTTAATATAAAAATGAAATAAAATATACATTTAAAATAAACTGGGCCCATCTCTTATTTGCTAGCAGTTTGTAAACCAGTTCCAGCACTGTAGATCTGGAACAATCATAATCGGTTTGGTGGATGAACAAAGCAGTGCCATTTTCTTCAAAGAAGTGTTAAGCATGTCTGCCCTCGTGGATAGGTGTCAAAGATCATGCAGCACGTTTCGAAGACAAGCAATTACACTTCAGTGTTGATATGACAATTGTGATCACAAAAGGTTCTATACGAATGTAGTCTTCTTTGACTGCGATGTGGGGCTGGAGTTTAGCACCCTAGTTATTCACAAGATAGGTGAGTGGGATCAAACAAAGAAGCTATCTCTGGAAATACTGTCTGTTTAGGGCTAGCAAATGTTTGGCGAGACAGGGAAGGAGATTCTGTGCTGCCGATTGCATATGTCACCAGTAGTCATAGATTCACACAGCATACAACATTGCACCACAGTACAGGCCCTTCAGCCCTCAATGTTGCGCCGACCTGTGAAACTAATCTGAAACCCATTAACTTACTTTATTCCATTATCATCCATATATTTGTCCAATCATCAATTAAATGCCCTGAAAGTTGGCGAGTCTTACTACCATTGCAGGCAGGGCATTCCATAACCTTACTACCCTCTGAATAAAGAAACTACCTCTGACATCTGTCCTATATCTATCACCCCTCAATTTAAAGCTATGCCACCTTGTGCTAGCCATCACCATCCGAGAAAATAAGCTTTCACTGTCTACCCTGTCTAACCCTCTGATCATCTTAATGTGCCTATTGAGTCACCTTGTAACCTTATTCTCTCTAAAGAAAACAGTCTTCAGTCCCTCAGACTTTCCTCCATACCAGGCAACGTCCTGGTAAATCTCCTCTGCACCCTTTCCAACGCTTCCACATTCTGACTGTAATGCGGTGACCAGAGCTGTACGCAATGCTCCAAATGCAGCCGCAACCAGAGTTTTGTACAGCTACAGCATGACCTCATGGCTCCAAAACTTAATCTACCAATAAAAGTTAACACACCGTAATTCTTTATGGCATCCCAATCAACCTCGGTGGCAACTTTCAGGGATCTATATACGTGGACACTGAGATCTCTCTGCTCATCCATGCTACCAAGAATCTTATCATTAGCCCACTGCTCTGTGTTCCTGTTTCACCTTCCAAAGTGAACCACTTCACTTTGCCACCTCTCAGCTCAGCTCTGCAGGTTATCTATGTTCCCCCTGTAACGTGCAACATCCTTCCGGACTGTCCACAAATCTGCCTACCTTAGTGTCATCGTAAATTTACTAACTCCTCTTTCTACACTCTCATCTGCGTCATTTATAAAAGTGACAAAAAGCAGTGGCCCCAAAACAGATCCTTACGGTAGACCATTAGTAACTGAACTCCAAGATAAACATTTCCCATCAACCATCACCCTCTGTCTTCTTACAGTTGGCCAATTTCTGATTCAAACCACTAAATCACCTTTAATCCCATGCCTCCATATTTTATGCAATAGCGTGCTGTGGGGAAACTTATCATGTGCTTTACTGAAATCCATATATACCACATCAAATGCTTTACCCTCATCCACCTGTTTCGTCACCTTCTCAGAGAACTCTATAAGGTTTGTGAGGCACAATCTATGTTGGCTTCACAAAACCATGTTGGCTATCCCTAATCAAATTAAATTATTCCTTTCTAGGAATGGAAACAGACCCTTTGGTGCAACTCGTCCAGGCCAACCAGACATCCCAATCTGACCTATTTGACAGCATATGGTCCATGTCCCTCTCAACCCTTGAATGTTGCAATTGTACCATCCTCCACCATTTCCTGTGGCAGCTTGTTCCATACCTGCACCACCCTCTGTGTGAAAACGTTAGCCCTCAGGTCATTTTTAAGTCTTGTCCCTCTCACTTTAAACCACTATTTTTGGACTCCCGCACTGTCAGATAGAGACTATTCACCCTAGCCACACTCCCTACCCCCCCACCCCCACCCCACACACACACACACACACACACACACACAATGATTTTATAAACCTCTATACCTCCGATGCTGCAGGGAAGAAAACCCGGCCTATTCAATCTGTTCCTCTGACCAGTCTCGGCAATATCCTTGCAAACCTTTTCCACACTCTTTCAAGTTTAACACCATCCTTTCGATAGAATGGCAAACAGAATTGTACGCAATATTCCGAAAGTGGTCTCACCAGTGTCTTGTACAGCTGCAATATGACGTCCTAAATCCATGTGGTATTTGCAGTGTGAGCACTGCTGTGGTATATAGAATAACAGAGAGAGAAAGGGGGTTGAACTAGAGGCATAAAAGACCTGGAAGAAATGACAGCCATTTCTTCACTGGCAGCATGAACCCTGACATTAATCTCCAGCTTCTGCCTGCAGTTGACATCCGCGTATGTCAATTAGCACCTTTAAAAAGCAGATTGCATTCTAAAGCCCAACCTCTCAGTGCCCAAGCACCTATTTTGTTATCTGACAAAGTATCAGCACTGCAGTCATTCTATGTTCAGCTGGTAAATTCCATTACCTTGGTAAAGCTACTGTTAAATGTTTCCCAATCAAACCTTTCTGTCGCTGCCAAAATTGCACTTGGTCTGCCTCTGGGAAAAGTGCCCAGAGGTAGATATCCTTTGTCAACTCAACCAGGCATTTTGTTCAGATTGAGTTTGGCAAATCTGTTGCCAGCAACCCCTCCTCCTGGATCTGGTTAAATTTCCCCTAACAGTGGAGACAGACGTTTAGTGTACAGAAGGAGACCAGTCAGCCCATTACTTCCATGCCAGAGATAGTAAACATTAATCTTACTGAGTACAGATCCATGTGCTTTATAAATATCATTGAGTTTAGTCTCTTGTTCAGATGGAATTAGTTGAGAAAACATTAAGATATTGTGAGAATAAATCATCTCAGTACCCAGGGGAAATTAGGTCATGTTGTCCTAAGGATTGCACCAGGAAAATCTCGCATATCACATTCAGGAAGCAATTTAAATAGAACATTCTGGAAAATGCATTACAGACTTACTGAATAAATTTTTGTGTGTGTGTGTGGAGACCTTGCCACATTCATATAGGAGTATTATCTGAAGGTTATTATTAACATAAGGAGAGATGGAGTCAGAAGGACAAGGACAGCAAATTCATGGGAACGCCTTCCCCTGTAAATTCCCCTTCAAGCCATTCATCTTGGAAATACGTCAGTATTCCTTCAATGTTGCTGGGTCAAAATCCTGGTATTCCCTTCCGAGCGGCATTGTAGTTCAGCCTACAGGACATGGCCTTTGGTTGCTTACGGAGGCAGTTCATCACCACCAGCTGCTCCTGTGTAATTAGCTGTGGATAATACATACAGAGTTAACCTATGATGCCCCCATCCAATGGATGAAGTTTAAAAAGGAGATTTGCATATTCACCCTCCCCTTACTGAATACACAACAATCTGATCTAATACACCATGTATCCAGAGGACATTTGTACGGTCCAAGGTCATTAACTGGGCCATTGTGGGTGGTCTGTGACACAGCCCATTAACTTGGGAACTTAAACAAATTCATGTGGAGAAGGAGCTTGTGATTAAACTTCACAGTTTGCCCCTACAGATGTTGAACACTATTTGTAGATCAGAAAAGTGGGAGCATTGCACGGAAAGTATTTGAGTGGTTTGAATACGTTAGCCTCAGTTTGAGATTGAGGTATAGAACGAAGCAGATTTTCACACATCCGAAAGCGCTTTATTACCAGCGAATAACTTTTGAAGAGCATTCACTGTTGTACTGTGGAAAACACTGCAGCTAATTTCTATATAGCAAGGTCCCATAAGCAGCAAAGAAATAACACTGTTTTCATAAGAAGTGGTAAATATATTGCCCAGGAGAGCAAAGGGACCTTCCCAACTCACAACTTCAAATAATGCCATACAGACATATGCACACATACCCCGGAGATAGCTGGCAGGGTTTGATTTTACTACCCTCAATGCCACACTCTCTCGATACTGTATTCCATACCTAGTTTTATTAAGTGCTGTTGAAGTTGAGCTGGAACACATTACTCAGAGGCAACAGTGCAAGCACTGGGTCAAGCTGACACTTGTGGAGAGCAGAGTTTTAATAGCCTCACCCAAGTTGTTGGTTGTGCATATTGGTCTCAGTGTTACCGTTTTCCCTGCCTAGTGACCTGCTTTTGGAGAGCCCATGTCAGAGTGAGGTTCAGTCTGGGCTCCATTTGTTTATTCTTCCACTCTAATTTGAGCAGGTTGTAAATTATTTGACTTCAGTCCCTTCTGCGCCCTCTGATTTTCAGCACTTGGATCTTGTAGATTTTTGGAACCTCACCAGGATCCTAACCTTGCCCTATATCTATGCAGCAACTCTCTCGGGTCCAGAACGTAGTTCTAATGAAGGATCACTGGACCCAAAATATTAACTCTGATTTCTTTCCACAAATGATGCCAGGCCTGCTGAGTTTCTCCAGCAATTTCTGGGTTATTTTTGATTTCTAGCATCCATCTTTTTTTTAAAGTTTTTTCCCCATAGTCATGAACTGTCTTAACGTTCACACGCAACAATGGTGTGGAGTAGGGTTGGTGATGTTGTTTTGGCCAGGGAAGCAGGTTCTCTTTTCCAAGTAGTCCCATTAGATCATTCATGAGCACCTGAGGAAGCAGATGGGAACTCAGTTGAACATGACATGTAAAAGATTGATCCTCAGAGATTAAACACTCTCTTGATACCACAACAGCCATATCAGCCTAGATTTCTGTGTTTGGGTTTAGTGGAGTAGGGCTTGAACCCACAGCCCTCTGGCTCAGACAGGAGAACTACAACTGGTCAAAAAAAATCACAATGTTTGGAAGGTGCTGAAATATCAGGATGAATCAGCAACTAATTTGAATGAAAATGTGATTTCCTCCCCATATTTTATCTAATGCATGTGTGCATGTGTGGCTAAAGGATTGATGATGTCTCAAAACAGCAAGTTCTCATTTCCAGGAGGTTCCAGTGAACTTCTACATTATTCTTTTGCTTCCTATTTTTCTCTCTGCAGAAATAAGTCAATTACCATTCTTGGGACTTTCTGGCTGGTGGTGCAGTTTATGCAGAATGGATGAGTGAAAGAACATAAACAGTGCAAATTAATTTACTAATATCCAGAAGATAGAAAGGGGATAAAGAGATTATGCTCACTGCGTGTCACTCATCTGTTGTATTCTATGTTTGTAACCACAGGTCAGAGTGTTAGACAGGTCATTTAGCTGGTCATTTCAATCTTTGTGTAATGCATTGATTTTCTCGGCTAGGTTTCCACTGCCTGAAAGCAAAGGCTACGATCATAAGGATCAGAGAAAGATAAGCACTGCCCATAACCATCAGCTCACCAGGGAAGTGTTGGGACTTATTATTTCAGATACAACCAATAAATTTGTCACTAGCAACAGAATATAGCCAAGTAAGACCAGGCAACCAGAGGCAGATTGACGAATGTGCACAAATGTCCCTGTGCACCCAACACATACAATTTTATCAACATATCCACACACACTATCTATATCAAAAGTTCACATTTGCACACACTCTCAATGTTCAATTCTGTGTGTATGTAGAATTCTGCATATCAGACGTATATAAAGAACTGTTTGTGATGTTCCACACTATTCTTAAACTCAACTAACACAATTCTGTACATACCCAACCCACAAAATTTGATATACACCCAACACACAAAATTGAGTCTACACTCAATATTCTGTATATACAGAGTTGCACGTAGTCCAGACCAGATGATGTGGTAAAGATTTCCTTCTCCAGATGGCATTAATGAATTTGATGTGTTGCTATGGACAATTGACAGTGGTTTCATGGTCACCAATAGTATAGCTTTTGCTTCCAGATTTTCTTTTAATTCAAATTTCATCAACTTGCCCCAGTGGGATTTGACACCACATCCCTAGAAGGTTAGAAAGTTTGGATTTACTCACCTAGTCAGCCTTGGGCAGCTGCAAGCTGATCCTTTGGCCCTGACGAGAGTACCAGTTGGTTAGCAGCCATGCTGCCCTGTCTGCCAGGCCCATGTCTGCAGTCAAGTTGAAGGTGGGAGTCTGACCTCCTCATGTCGGCAGAGCTTACCAGAATTTGAAACAGGACTTCTCTGTGGCGATTATGGATTAAAGGTAGCATCACAAGGTTGTGTGATAAGTTCCACAGCAGACACTACAGCACACAATTTAGGTCAGTGCACCCAGTGCAATACAGAGGAACTGCACCACTGTCAAAGCAACCATCTTTCAGATGAATTGTTAAACCAATGCCCCATCTAGGATTGGCAAAAAAGATCCCATGACACTGCTTGAAAAATAGAAAGGCTCTTCTACTTTATCTTTTAGTTTCAGCCAATTTGGCCACCTGCACATTGCAACATTAGTCTGGAGTCTTACAATCATCATGGCCTATAATACTGATAAAAGCCTTTATCCCATTGTGTCCTTGCTGGTAATAAGCTACCATCTAACCATTCTAATCCCACTTTCCAGGATGGCCCATAACCTTGTAGTCTTGGCTTTGCAAGTGTAAAAGTTTTCAATGTTATGAGGGTTTCTACTTCTACACCCTTATGTAATTTTATACATCTCAATCATGTCCCCTCTCAATCTCCTCTACTCTAAGGAAAGCAATCTAAATCAGTCCAACCTTCCTTCATAACTGTAAGTCTCCAGCCCAGCCAACATCCTAGCAATTCTCCTCTGTACAGTCTCCGGTGCTGTCACATCCGTCCTATCATGTGGATTCCAAAACTGCACACAATACATCTAGCTGTGGTCTAACCAATTCTTTTATACAGTTCTAGAATAACCTCCCTGCTCTCAAACGTTATGTCTTGACTGATAAAGGCAAGTAAACCATAAGTCTCCTTAACCACTTTATCTACCTGTCCAACTACCTTAAGTGAGGGGTTAATATGGTCCCTTTGATTTTTGGTGCTTCTCAGGGTCTCCCACTCGCCTGTGAGTGTCTGCACGTACACTGTCCCTAAGGCTATTGTTCCTAATCACTAAGTGAAGTTCTTTGATTCCTTTTGGGCTGTAGCACTCCCTTATTTATATCTGTACACAGAGCAGATTATCAAATACAGCTGTCTTAGGTAGGGTCTTTTCACATCTTATTCCAGACTAGATTCTTTTCTTTCTCTGATGTCAGAGTCATGTGATCATTTATGTCAGCATAATTTACATGAATCTCATTATCCCACATCCCCTTCTCTACCAACCTCACAAAACAGATTTTCAGATCAGTATCACTTTGTTGCTGTGAGCCCTTGCTATGTTCAAACAGGCCACTGCTTTTCCTGAATTACAACACTTCATTGGCTGTTCAGCACTTTGGGCATGCTGAGGTTATACCTAAGTGCAAGATTTCATTTCGTGGTTGAATTTTACAATGCCTTGTTTGTATTCCTGTTGGAGTTGGCATCAAAAGCTCCCAACTGGTTTCCATTTCCCTAGCTCACTAAGGTTAGGGACAGGGTCAAGACAGCCATCTTAGACCAGCACTCAGCTGAAAATAGCATCAAAACTTTCCACTTTCACAACAGCCGGCTGTTTAGAGGAAACAACCCTACTGCTCAGTCTGGCCTGGGTTCAACTTACATTGCTTCGAGAAGCTTCTGTGTCAAACAAAAGACAAAGAACTTAATTCCCTTATTTCTTTACAGTTGAACATAAAGGATTAAAGACAGAGAAGTATGGATGTATGGCATGTCAAGTCAGTGTACATATTGGGAGGATTTATAGGAATCTGTAAAAGTGAGGACTGTAGGGATGCGAGGTTGGTCGAGTGTAGATGTGATGGTTTTATTACCCAGGACTAAGTTGAGGCAGAGATATAATCAACAGTGTATTGTAGCATGTCTAGACTCATACTGGCTGGTGGAAGGTGTGCACTTAAAACACGTTTTCATGCTATGATTAATCAGCTTTAAACTGTCATCGGCATAGAGAGTTTTCCATTTAATACAGTGGGAAGCAGGGGAAATTAAGTAGAATGATATCTGGAATGGTAAGCTGTTAACAAATTGTCAGCCTTTGTTTAGAGTCATTGTTTTGATAATTTAATAAGAAATGACAACAACGATAAGATGCATTGATAAAACACCTTTTACATGTTACAATGCCTCTAGCTGTTTCACTGGACCATAATGAAATAGAGACTGAGGCAAAGAGAGGTTGTTACCCTTGTGGGAGAATCTAGAAAGATGGGTTATAATCTCAGAATGAGGGGGTCAGATGTTTAAGTTACAGATGAGCAGAAAATTCTTCTCTCAGAGGGTCGTGAATCTGTGAAACTCCTTACTGCAGAAGGCTGCTGAGGTTAGGTGTTTAAGTATATCGAAGGCTGAGATAAACAGATTTTTAGTTGAGAAGGGAATCAAGGATTATGGGGAAAAGGCAGGAAAGTGGTTTGTCAGGTCAGCCATGATCTCATTGGCTGGTGAAACAAGCAGGATGGACTGAATGCCTCACTCCTGCTTTTATGTCCGATGGTCTTAAAATTGGAGACATGAGTTAAGTGACCAGTAGCTTGATCAAAGAGGTGGATTGTAAGACATAAGAGAGCAGTGGAGGGTGGAGACATTTAAGGAGGATCCCAGAGGTTTGGGCTGAGACAGCTGAAGGCACAGCCACCAATAGTGAAGTGATTAAAATCAGGAATGTGTAAGGATCCAAATTAGAGAAATGCAGATGTATCGGAGGATTGTGGAAGTGGAGGAGCTGACAACAACAGGGAGGATTGTGGCCTTGCAGGAAGTTGAAAGTAAGGATGAGAATTTGCCCTTGGTTATGTTGTTAGACTGGGAACCAGTGTAAGTCAGTGAGCAGGGAGGGCTAAAGGCTGAATGAGGTGTATATGAAATGGACATCAGCTGCTGAGTTGAATCAATAGAAATGGGAAGGTCAGCCAGGCAGTCACTGAAGTAATCAAGTCTATCAGCTTGAAATTGCTTCAAACGAAAAGACTGAATCTGGGCTCACAATTGAACAATGTCCCTTGGGATGATTTTAGATTGTGTTTTGAATTAAAGGAATGTTTACTGCATGTTTGCTTTTCTCTGTTTTGCTTTGTATCATTATGTAATAATCATTTTATTAAAACAATTTGGTAACCATCACCATCTTTAATAGCAACAAAATGAACAGCCATTAACCACATGAGCAAAACTAAAGTCAGATCCTAACCTCAGCCTAGCTCCTGGAAATATTGAATAACAAGCCAGACTTTGTGTATATACCCATGATGATATAAAATACAGAGTAGTCATTTCTCTTCACTGAATATAGCTCCAAGATTGACAAATTGATTTGGGGAACCAGCGACTGTTTTGTCATATCGCTGAGTTGTCATGTCAGCATAGCTTTAAGTGACATGCTCATGATAGCCTTACTGCGCTATAACATTTTATCGGAAGCTAGAAAGAGCTCAGATTCTATCTAGCCCTAGATTCATCTGAAGCATGACACTCTACAGGAAGCATGCTCACTTGTTGTAACTGAATAGCCTACTTTTAGCCCAGACACTGATGTGCCCTTGAATGTAATATTGTACATAATCACTGGATGTAGTGAACATCTGCTGGATTCCTCAATCCCATGATGTCCATGCCCACTTTCTGAGGTTATGAGGATACCATAGTCATTTTTAAAAGGCCACTGTGCACCCAGATGAGCACTAACATTCCAAAGCTGCCCTGCTGAGTAATGGCAACAATGCAAAGATATCAGAGAAGAGGAGGATGGCGCCATGATTCTCCAACAGGAGCCTGAAGTCCTGATGGATGGGGTGGTGCAAAAGAGGAGAATATTGAGCATTCTATCAACACCATTGCCCCTCCTGGTGGAACACCTCAATTCATTCACTTCCCTCTGCACTGCTGTGAATGAAATGGTCTTTGATGTTTGGAACAGGGAATTTTGCACCACACATGTGGTCAATGCAATTACGATGGCTAGGGACTCAGGAACTTGCTGGTCTGTGCTTTGCACTGTGCATGGCTCCATCTATAATGTGGTTCCCCATTAAAAGCCCTTATCCCTTGTAGGTTCTGCAGCCGCCTATCCTCACAGGCTGAGACACTTAACTCATCCTTTCCAAGCATGGCCCCAGCCATTTCCCTTCACTTTGTGCATGTTCGAATTCCAGTAAGGAGTGAGTGTTCCTCCACCAGTGCTTTTAGCCTTGGTATGTGAATGAGCCCCCTCACACCCAGATCTGCTTCCTAATAACCTTTCCAATGAATCCCCCAGGTTTTGCTTCTATCTAAGCCCCCACTCAACCTGCTTACACGAGCTGTACCTGGCTGTCTTTCCATCCCATAGTCATAGAGTCATAGAGATGTACAGCATGGAAACAGACCGTTCGGTCCAACCCGTCCATGCCGACCAGATATCCCAACCCAATCTAGTCCCACCTGCCAGCACCTGACCCATATCCCTCCAAACTCTTCCTATTCATATACGCATCCAAATGCCTCTTAAGTGTTGCAATTGTACCAGCCTCCACCACATCCTCTGGCAGCTCATTTCATACACATACCACCCTCTGCATGAAAAAGTTGTCCCTTAAGTCCCTTTTATATCTTTCCCCTCTCACCCTAAACCTATGACCTCTAGTTCTGGACTCCCCGACCCCAGGGAAAATATTCTGTCTATTTATCCTATCCATGTCCCTCATAATTTTGTAAACCTCTAAAATGTCACCCCACAGCTTCCGACGCTCCAGGGAAAACAGCCCCAGCCTGTTCAGCTTCTCCCTATAGCTCAAATTCTCCAACCCTGGCAACATCCTTGTAAATCTTTTCTGAAGCCTTTCAAGTTTCACAACATCTTTCTGATAGGAAGGAGACCAGAATTGCATGCAATATTCCAACAGTGGCCTTAAACAATGTTCCTGGTATATGAGTGTGTGCATGTGAATGAATGAAGATGAATGCTAGGGTGCATGTGTTTTTGTGTACATGTATGCACCTATTTGTCTGTGCATGTGTGTGAGTGCATGTGTGTCTTTGTATATGTGTGTGTATGGGGCCTTAAATATCTGTATGAAGCTGTATCCTTTACATTGCATTTTAAGAATTCTTTTTCTCTAGTTCAACAGGTAATAAATTTCCTCTTTATATGATTCAAGCAAATTGGACCCTAATTTTTATAGTAAAATATAATTTGGTACATTTTTAATTTCAGAGAGCTATAGTCTGAACCAAAAAGAACTTTACCCTTTGATGTGACCAACCAAACAAGTTCAATCAAGGGCAGCAATTTCTTATGAATCACAACAAAAGCATGATGGATCATGTCCTCTCGGTGTGTTTCATAAACAGCAAATTCTTTAGTTGCAGCAAACATTAGGATTCAGAATGAATGTTGACTGACCTGGTAACTCCTGATACAGCCAAGATTAGGCAATACCTCAAAATGATAAATGTACCTATGATGGAGTGATATCAAAGTTGAACTGGGATCCATTGAATGACTTACGAACTATTGCAACTCATGTTTGCTCGCCCTGTTATACTACCGTTTTTACTAAGCAATGCTGAGGTTTTCCATCACATTCTTCAAACTATATTAAAAATAGCTAAGCTATATTAAATAACCAATATGTACAAATGACTACTGCAGGTTAATTAGCCTGCATGCAGCATGTTTGCAGTGTAGCAGGAATTAGACCATCAGTGTTTAAGGGAGAGGCAGATCTGCTGAGCCCGGGAGAGCCAGGTCACTCTGTGTCTGGGAGAGCCAGGCCCCGCTGGGTTTGGGAGAGTCAGGCCCCTCTGTGTCTGGGAGAGTCAGGCCCCTCTATGTTTGGGAGAGCCAGGCCCCTCTGTGTCTGGGAGAGCCAGGCCCCTTTATGTTTGGGAGAGACAGGCCCCGCTGGGTTTGGGAGAGCCAGGCCTCGCTGTGTCTGGGACAGCCAGGCCCCTATGTGTTTGGGAGAGTCAGGCCCCTCTGTGTCTGGGAGAGTCAGGCCCCTCTGTGTCTGGGACAGCCAGGCCCCTCTATGTTTGGGGGAGACCCAGGCCTCACTGTGTTTGGGAGACCCAGGCCTCACTGTGTTTGGGCAGTCAGGTCCTGCTGAGCCTGGGTGAGTTAGGTCCCTCTGTGTCTGGGAGAGTCAGGCCCCTCTGTGTCTGGGAGAGTCAGGACCCTCTGTGTCTGGGAGAGGCAGGCCCCTTTGTGTCTGGGAGAGTCAAGTCCCTCAGTGTCTGGGAGAGCGAGGTCCCGTTGATACAGGGAGAGCCAGGCCCCTCTGTGTCCGGGAGACTTAGGCCCCCTCTGTGTCCGGGAGAGTTAGGCCCGTCTGATACTTGGAGAGTCAGGCCTGTTGATATTTTGAACAGCCAGCCCCTCTGCTTTTTCAGTGGTTCCAGTTAGGGCCTGATAACATTCCACTGTACACTCTCCTCCGAGACACATCATTCTGATGTGGAAATATATCTTCGTTCCTTCACAGTTGCTGGATCAAAATCCTGGACCTTCTTTCCCAACAGCACCACATGAACACACATCCCAGCAACTGCAGTGGTTCCAGTAGGCAGTTCACTACCACCTTCTTCAGGACAATTAAATTGACTTAGCCAGCGATGTCCAACATCCCATGAATGAAGAGAACAAAACACAGTTTAGATTAGAGTGATGCTGGAAAAGCACAGTAGGCCAGAGAGCATCCGAGGAGCAGGAAAATCAATGTTTCGGGCAAAAACCCTTCATCAGGACTGAAGGCAGAGAGCCTCCAGGGTGGAAAGATAAATGGGAGGGGGGAGGTGGGGCTGGAAAGAAGGTAACAAAGAGTACAATAAGTAGATGGGGCAGGGGATGGAGGTGGTAAGTAGAGAGGAGGGTGGAGTGGATAGGTGGGGAGGAAGATAAGCAGGTAGGACAGGTCATGAGCATGGTGCTGAGCTGGAAGGTTGGAACTGGGGTGAGGTGGGGGAAGGGGAAATGAGGAAACTGTTGAAGTCCACATTGATGCCATGGGGTTGGAGTGTTCAGAGGCGGAAGATGAGGCATTCTTCCTCCAGGTGTCGGGTGGTGAGGGAGCGGCGGTGGCGGAGGCCCAGGACCTCCATGTCCTCGGCA
Source organism: Hemiscyllium ocellatum (assembly GCF_020745735.1). Classification (NCBI taxonomy): domain Eukaryota; kingdom Metazoa; phylum Chordata; class Chondrichthyes; order Orectolobiformes; family Hemiscylliidae; genus Hemiscyllium; species Hemiscyllium ocellatum. The sequence continues at coordinate 43,256,307 of NC_083411.1, read as the reverse complement.
GAGTGGGAGGGGGAGTTGAAATGTTGGGCCAGAGGGTGGTGTGGTTGATTGGTGTGGGTGTCCCGGAGATGTTCCCTAAAGCGCTCTGCTGGGGGAGACGTCCAGTCCCCCCAATGTAGAGGACACCGCATCGGGAGCAACGGATACAATAAATGATATTGGTGAACGTACCAGTAAAGCTTTGATGGATGTGGAAGGCTCCTTTGGGGCCTTGGATAGAGGTGAGGGAGGCGGTATGGGTGCAGGTTTTGCAATTCCTGCAGTGGCAGCGGATGGTGCCAGGACGGGAGGGTGGGTTGTAAGGGGGCGTGGACCTGACCAGGTAGACATGGAGGGAATGGTCTTTGCAGAAAGTGGATAGGGGTGGGGAGGGAAATATATCCCTGGTGGTGGGGTCCATTTGGAGGTGGCGGAAATGTTGGCAGCAAAACACATTGTCTATCACCAACAGCTATACTTACCTTTTAACTGCAGGATATTCTTCGTCCAGATTCAAAATAAATTGTCAGTTACTTTTGCTCCAATAACTAATAAAGATACTGTGTCAATTTCCGAGCACTGACCCATGCCTCCAATCACGTACACTGGGTTAGAAGAAGTGGAACAAGGAAGAAGGAATTTTGGGGTCAATTGTCGACACTGAGGCACAATCTGTGAAATTCTCAATTCCCTTGTCTTTCACAGACAGGAATTTCCCTTCTCAGATTCGATTGAAGGAGTTGAACAGCTTTGCAGAATTAGGATCTGAATATCTTAATTTGTAACATCCAAACAACGTTATATTAAAAATCCTGCTGCTGTTTTCTTCTGACAATAGAACAGGAAGTCAGCTGCAGGAAGTCTTGACTTAAAATGTTATAGTTGCTGTCAATTAGTTTTTTACAGACTAATCTTTGCTGTGAGATTGGGTGGTGCGTGCTTCATGTACTTTTCTGCTAATCACTGATAGCTTCTCTTTACCTTCACATATATTCCTGGGCATATTCTTTGTAGAGACACTTGCCCCCTAAGTCACTGCTCACCCCCTTCTCTCTCACTGAGAGCTGCAGGTGGAACTGAAACTAACTTGCGAAAGGGTTGAGAGGCAGCCCCTTCACTACAGACACCACATTCCCATCAGTGGATTCACTGATTGTTGGAATATTTAATCTACTCACTCTTGAAACACTGTTAACTACTGCATCCCAACATGCTGTGTTCTCTGCTTCTCAACACACTGCTCTCTCTGAATCCCAGCGCTTTGGATATCAATGCTGGGTACTAATTGGATACAACCATACTTTACACATGTGATGTGCTCACTGAATTCCAAAACTACTGAACTAAACACACTGTAGCCACTGGATCAAACACTTTGTACCAACTGGTTCCTACCATACATTCCCAACTGAATCCTAACTGGATCCAACGTATTGTATACCAGTGGAATGAACATACAGTACCCGCTGGCTTCCAGAGCACTACGTACTGGATTCTAGCACACTGTGCCCACTTTATCTCAATGTAATGTACTCACTGGATCAAATACAATGTAGTAACTGATCACAATGCTCTGTACCAACAGAACACTGCACTAACAGATTATTGCACAGAACATTGTATTCAACATACTTTATCCACTCGACCCCATATGTTGTTCTTGCAGGTCTTCCAACACCTTTGTTCTCATTGGATTCAAACACATTGAATCCCAGCACACGCGATACACTTGAACTAAAAAAAATAGGTCCAGTGGATCATAACACACTGTACTCACTTGATCTAAATGCAAAGTTATAGCAAAAGTCTGTGTCTTACAATCTTATACTCCACAACCAGTGCTCCGAAAGCTAGTGCTTCCAAATAAACTTGTTGAATTATAACCTGGTGTTGTGTGGTTTTTAACTTTGTACACCGCATTCCAACACCAGCACTTCCAACTCATGATCCAAATGCAGCATGTATGCTGGATCCCACTACACTATACTTACTGGATCCCACCAGTTTCTACTCATTGGATCTGACCATGCTGTACTCACTGGTACCCAATACAATTTGCTTACTTCATCCCAATGAACTGTGCATGCTACAGCTCAACACATTGTACTAACTAAATTCCAATGAACACGGGATTCTAATACAGTATATCCAATGGTCACCAACATATTGCACCCACTGGATGCTAACACACAAGATTCACCCGATTGAATGCACTTTACCCATTTGTCTCTCATGCACTCTGCGTACCAGAGCCAAATATATTATACCAACTCGATGCCAACACAATGTACACACTGGATCCCAATACATTGCATCTATTGGATAATAAGATTCTGCACTCATTGGATACTAACATGTTGTGCATACTGGAACGTAACATGACATACCACCTGGATTTCAATTCACTGCAAATAATGGATTCCAATGCACTGTATCTGTTGCATTTTAATGCATTTGCAGTCTGAATCCCAAACACAAAGGATCCACACTGCACCGTTGTACCTACATGGTCATACTTGACCAAACTTAAATCCCATTGGATCCCAACCCACTGTATCCAGTAGAATGCAACACACTGTACTTTCCCCATCTCAGCACTGTATATACACAGAATAACAGTGCACTAGATCGCAACATAATCTAGTAACTGGATTCTAATACATGTTACCTATTAGATTCCAATGCACCAAATCCACTGAATTCCAACTTACTGTGGTTACTGGATGCTAATTACTTATACACACTGGGTTTCAACATACTGTACTCACTGGATCCCAATGTATTGTGCTCACAGGTTTCCACCATACTGTACTCACTGGTTCCAAGTGCACATTTTTAAGTGTTCTGTTACCCTTCTGGGTTATATGAAATATCTAAACAGACAGGAGGTAATTGGCAGCTATCTATAGAACGTGGTGTCATAAAAATACAAGCAATTCCCATGCGGGTTCATTTCTGGAGAGATTTTTTTATGAAATAAAGGTTCCACTGAAACTTTGATGAACAAAGGTGAGATTACTACACTGCTGGGAACCCTTCTGGTCTTGACATTCACAGAAGGGATTTGCAAAAGCTGAAGAGGGAGGTGTAATAACATCAACAAGGATGCTACCAGAACTAACAGGTTATAAATATCGAGGGAAGCTGAGCAGTCACGCAGAAAGAAAATAAAATAAGGAAAAGATTGGGTTAGAAATTTGAGTGTGAGAGAAACTCTGTGTTTCTGCATGGCAGGGCTAGGAGAAGCATTGGGAAGGGCAAGTGAGTAGGATGATCTCCAGGTCCATTCTCAGATTTGAGTGTCAGTGGACGGCCACAAAAATCAATTCTTGCAGCCCAGCCCCAGGGACCTAGTTGTTCAGTGCCAGAAGAGATCTAATAACTTGATCCCAGTCAGGGCAGTGATGCTCATTTATAAGATACTGCCTGCTCAGTACAGCATCAATCTCGTAGAAGGCCCACACACCCACGCTCTCCACTGTCCCACACCTCCAACACTCACATAGTAACAGCCCCTGGTACTCAGGACTCACACCCAATCACCAAGTGTTCCATTGCACCCTCCTCTATCAGTCTGACATCTACTTCCCATTGGGTTCCATACCTCCGGTAATTGATATGGCAGGCACACAAGTGGAAATGGGGCTCCCAACCAGTCTCATTCTGTCCCAGGGTGCGGCAATGGGAATCAAGGACAACTGCATCTCCTGAACCCGGCATAGGAGATAGTTCTTAGCATCACCAGGCAGTTTGGGGGTAGGATCAGAGATGTCCAGTGTCACTGGGGGGTCCTAAGGTTGATGGTCCTCTGGCTGGCTGATTGGCTCAGTGGTTAGCACTGCTGCCTCAGAATGCCAGGGACCTGGGTTCAATTCCAGCCTCGGGCAACTGTCTGTGTGGAGTTTGTACATTCTCCCCGTGTCTGCGTGGGTTTCCTCTGGGTGCTCCGGTTTCCTCCCACAGCCCAAAGATGTGCAGGTCAGGTGAATTGGCCATGTTAAACTGCCCATAGTGTTAGGTATATTAGTCAAGGGGTGAATGTAGGCGAATGTGTCTGGGTGGGTTGCTCTTCAGAGGGTTGGTATGGACCTGTTGGGCCGAAGGGCCTGTTTCCAAATTGTAGGGAATCCAATCTAATCTAATCTAATCTTCCTTCCAAATCCTTTTCCTTGAACCAATTTTGTCCACTGTTCTTAGTCACCAAAGTCCAGCTATGGCTATGCTGCAAAAAGGAGAGAGGGAGAGAGAGAGAGAGAGGGAGCGAGAGAGAGAGAGAAAACACGAGACAGAGAGAGAGAGAGAGAAACTGAGAGACAGAGGAGGGGGGGGAGGGAGACAGAGAGAGAGAGAGAGAGAGAGAGACAGACAAAGAGAGACAAAGAAAATGGCATGGAACTGTTCGAGGCCTGGTGACACAAGTGGGCTTCAGCTCTGCTTCTAGGCCATGTTTCTCTGATTGGAAGGGAACAGGGATGGCACAGAGGAGAAAAATGGCTGTCAGGTGACATGCAGCTGATGGTACTGAGGAAGTGAGCAGAATGGTTGGGGGGAGGAAGATTTTTGAAACAGACTTGTTCTGATGGACATAGCAGGCTACACTGTGGTGGGCTCATTCAGAAACATTCTCTTGAGTGTTTGAAATCTCAGTGAAGGAGGTGGAGATTGGCAGCTGTCAGAACAGCTCCTTGGAGACGAGGACATGTCACCAAGGCAGGTAAGTTTTAAATGGTAATGGCCTAGAAGTATTACCGTAGAAGCTCAGCTAATATTCTGGGGACATCCCATCATGGTGGTTAGTAGAACTTGAACTTAATGAAGAATCTTGAATTAAGGGTCTAATGATCTCTATGCAACCATTGCCAATTGTCGGAAAAACCTACCTGGTTCAATATTGTTCTTTAAGAAAGAAAGTTGTCATCCTTACCTGGTCTGGCTTACACGTGACTTCAGACCCACAGTGATGTGGCTGACTCTTAAACTGCCCTCTGGGAAATTAATGGTGGGCAATAAATGCTGGCCTACTCAGAAGATGCCCACATTTTGTGAGTGAATAACAGAAACTGATTTTGGAAGATTAATGTGCTTGCCCCTCATGTCTAATCACAGGGTGGTGGGGATGATGGGGTGGTAGGGTAATCCTGGACTTGAAAAAATTGCCACATTCATCCTCCTAGTATTGCTTAGTTACTGAGGCAGGGTGCAAGGCCACATGTACCCTATCTGGTCACAACAGACAGCACTGCTGGAAGTGGGTGATATCCCCTCAGACAATGAAGCCGTCGGATGTGAAAATCCAGCAGAAGCCTGCCCAGGGAAAGGTCAAGCCTCTGTCATCAGGAAGGCCAGCAGGCAGGAACAAAGCATACCAAGGGGGGAACGAGACACTACACTGAATGGAAGAGCTCAAGGGATGCTCAATGTGGGAGCTCAGGGACACGGCTGATGTTCCTGACTCCTTCACGTGCAGGAAGTGTGTCCAGTTGCAGTTCTTCTTAAACCCCATGATGGCTCTGGAGCTGTGGTTGGAGTCACTTTGAAGCATAGACGATGCTGAAGGGATCATGGATAGCACATTTAGTGAATTGGTCACATCATAGATTAGGATTGCTGATGGAAAAAGGGAATGGGTGACCAAAAGGCAGTGAAAGTACAGGAAGGCAGCGAAGGTGTCCCCTGCGGTCATCTCCCTCCAAAACAGGTAGGCCATTTTGGATACTGTTGGGGGAGATGGCACACCAGAGGAAGGCAACAGAAGCCAGGTTCATGGCACAGTGGCTGGCTCTGCTGTACAGAAGGAGAGAAAGAAAGTGGAAGGGGTATTGTCACAGGGATGTAAGATAGGTAGAACTGTGGTTGAGAACAAGACTCCCTAATATTATGTTGCTTCCCAGATGCATGGGTCAGGGATGCCTCAGATCAGCTGCAGAACATTCTGAGGGGGGAGGGTGAACAGCCAGTTGCCATAGTGCATACAGGCAACTGTGATAGAGGTAAAAAAAAATGGGATGAGGTGCTAGAAGCAGAATTTAAGGAGTTAGGAGCGAAGTTACAAAGTAGGACCTCAGAGGTAGCAATGTCAGGATTGCTACCAGCGCCACATCCTAGACAGAGTAGAAATGAAAGAATGGACAGAATGAATGCGTGGCTTGAGAGATAGTGCAGGAGGGAGGGGTTCAGATTTTTGAGATATTGGGACCGGTTCTGAGGGAGGTGGGGCTATTACAAATTGGATGGTCTACACTGGAGCCCATGTCCTTGGGGTGCTTTTGCTCAGGCTGTTGTGGAGGGTTTAAACTTATGTGGCAGGGGGCTGGGAACCAAATGAGGATGTTGGTGGACAGTAAGGAGGTAGTAACTCAAGCCTGTAAGGAAATAGGTAATGAAGTCGGCATGATTAAGGGAAAGAGTAGGCAGGGAGCAAATGATGAACACAAAGGGATTGATGTTCTGAGGTGCATTGTTTTGATGCAAGAAATGTTGTAGGTCTGGCAGATGAACTTCGGGCTTGGATTAGTACCTGGGAGTACCTAGTATCTAGAATGATGTTATTGCTATTACTGAGACTTGGTTGAGGGAAGGGCATGATTGGCAACTAAATATCCCAGGATATAGATGCTCCAAGCAGGATAGAAAGGGAGGTAAAAGGGGTAGAAGAGTTGCATTACTGGTCAGGGAGGATATCACAGCTATGCTGAAGGATGGCACTATGGAGGACTCGAGCAGTGAGGCAATATGGGCAGAGCTCAGAGATAGGAAAAGTGCAGTAACAATGTTGGGGCTGTACGACAGCCCTCTCAACAGCGGATATGAGATAGAGCTACAAATATGTAAACAAATTCTGGAACGATGTAGGAGCAACAGGGTGGTAGTGATAGGAGATTTTAATTTTCCCAATGTTGACTGGGTTTCACTTAGTGTTAGAGGTTTAGATGGAGCAGAACTTGTAAGGAGCATCGAGGAGGGTTTTCTAGAACAGTACGTAAATAGTCCAACTCGGCAAGGGGCCATACTTGATCTGGTGTTGGGGAATGAGGTGGTTGAAGTTTCAGTGGGGGATTATATTGGGAAACGTGATCATAATTCCATAAGTTTTAGAATATTCGTGGACAAAAACGAGAGTGGTCCTAAAGGAAGAGTACTAAACTGGGGGAAGGCCAACTACACCAAAATCCAGCAGGAGCCGAGGAATGAAGATTGGGAGCAGCAGTTTGAAGCTAAATCCATATGATATCTGGGAGGCTTTTAAAGAGACATTGATTAGAGTTCTGGAGAGATATGTTCCTGTGAAAATGAGGGACAGAACTGACAAGATTAGGGTACCATAGATGACAGGTGAAATTGTGAGATGAGCTCAGAGGAAGAAGGAAGCATACATGAGGTCTGGGCAACCAAAGACAGACGAAGCTTTGGAAGAATATCGGGAATATAGGACCAATCAGAAAAGAGGAATGAAGTGGGCTAAAAGGGGTCATGAAATATCTTTAGTAAACAGGGTTAAGCAAAATCCCAAAGCCATTTATTCATATATAATGAGCAAGAGGGTAACTCAGGAATTGGTTGGCCCACTCAAGGACAAAGGGGGAAAGATATGCATGGAGTCAGAGAAAATGGGTGAGATTTTTAATGAGTACTTTGCATTGAGATTCACCAAGGAGAGGACCATGATGGATATTGAGGTTAAGGATAGATGTTTGATTACTCTAGATCAAGTCGGCATAAGAAGAGAGGAAGAGTTGAGTATTGTAAAAGGCATTAAGGTGGACAAGTCCCCATTTCTGAATAGGATCTATCCAAGGTTACTGAGGGAAACGAGAGAGCAAATAGTTGGGGCCTTAATCAATAACTTTGCAGCATCCTTGAACACGGGTCAGGTCCAGGAGGACTGGAGAATTGCTAATACTGTCCCCTTGTTTAAGAAGGGTAGCCAGGATAATCCAGGTAGTTATAGACTGGTGAGCCTGACGTCAGTGGTAGGGAAGCTGCTAGAGAAGATACTGAGGGATTGGATATATTGCCATTTGGAAGAAAATGGGCTTATCAATGATAGGCAACATGGTTTTGTGCAGGCAAGGTCATGTCTACCAACCTAATAGAATGTTTTGAGGAAGTAATAAAGTTGATTGATGAGGGAAGGGCTGTAGACATCATATACATGGAGTACGGTAAGGCATTGATATGGTTCCCCATGATAGGGTGTTGAGAAAGTGAAGTCGCATGGGGTCCAGAGTGTACTAGCTAGATTGACAAAGAATTAGCTGGACAACAGGAGACAGAGAGTGGTAGTGGAAGGGAGTTTCTCAAAATGGAGAAATGTGACCAGTAGGTTTCACAGGGATCCATGCGGGACCACTCTTGTTTGTGATATACATAAATCATCTGGAGGAAGGTATAGGTGGTCTGATTAGCAAGTTTGCAGATGACACTAAGATTGGTGGAGTAGCAGGTAGTGAAGGGGACTGTCAGAGAACACAGCAGAATATAGATAGATTGGAGAGTTGGGCGGAGAAATGGCAGATGGAATGCAATCTGGGAAAATGCAAGATGATGCATTTTGCAAGATCCAATTCAAGAGCGAACTATACAGTAAATGGAAAGGCCCTGGAGAAATTTTGATGTATGGAGAGATCTGGGTGTTCAGATCCACTGCACCCTGAAGGTTGATAGAGCGATCAAGAAGGCATATGCAGCATGCTTTCCTTCATCATGGGATATTGAGTACAAGAGTTGGCAGGTCATGTTACAGTTGTATAGGACTTTGGTTCGGCTTCATCAGAAATACTGTACAGTGCTGGTCGTCACATTACCAGAAGGACGTGGATGCTTTGGAGACGGTGCAGAGGAGGTTCACCAGAATGTTGCCGGGTATGGAGGGTGCTAGCTATGAAGAGAGGTTGAGTAGATTAGGATTATTTTCATTAGAAAGATGGAATTTGAGAAGGGATCTGATTGAGGTCGACAAAATCATGAGAGGTCTAGACAGGATGGATAGTAAAAAACTTTTTCCTAGAGTGTGGGCAATTACCACGCATCATGAGTTCTAGGTGAGAGGGGAAAAGTTTAAGGGAGATAGGAGTGGAAAGTTCTTTATGCAGACGGTGGTGGGCGCCTGGAGCGCGTTGCCAGCGGAGGTGGTAGAGGCAGGCACGATAGTGTCATTTCAGATGTATCTGGACATGTGCATGAATGATCAGGGAGTGGAGGGATACAGATCCTTAGAAAATAGGTGACAGGTTTAGATAGAGGATATGGATCGGCACAGGCTTGGAGGGCCGAAGGGCCTGTACCTAAGCTGGAATTTTCTTTGTTCTTTTTCTTTGTTCTTTGTTGTTGTTCCAAACCACCTGATGAAGGAGCGGTGCTCCGAAAGCTAGTGTGCTTCCAATTAAACCTGTTTGACTATAACCTGGTGTTGTGTGATTTTTAACTTTGTACACCCCAGTCCAACACCGACATCTCCAAATCAGTACAGCATGGTAGCATTTAGCAGATTAGTTTGTTAGTCAGGACACATCTGAAAGAGTGTGTGCAATTCTGGTCACTACTTTATAGGTAGGACTGCACTAGACAGAGTGCAAAAAAAATTCACCAGAATGTTACCTGGGATGGAAGTGAGGACTGCAGATGCTGGAGATCAGAGCTTAAAAATGTGTTGCTGGAAAAGCGCAGCAGGTCAGGCAGCATCAAAGGAACAGGAGAATCGACGTTTCGGGCATAAGCCCTTCTTTAGGAATGAGGAGGGTGTGCCAAGCAGGCTAAGATAAAAGGTAGGGAGGAGGGACTTGGGGGGGGGGCGTTGGGAATGCGATAGGTGGAAGGAGGTTAAGGTGAGGGTGATAGGCTGGAAAGGGGGTGGGGGAGGAGAGGTCAAGAAGAAGATTGCAGGTCAAGAAGGTGGTGCTGAGTCTGAGGGTTGGGACTGAGAAAAGGTGGGGGGAGGGGAAATGAGAAAGCTGGAGAAATCTGCATTCATCCTCCATCTGTAATGTGTCATGACACCTAGAGGAAGAGCGCCTCATCTTCCACCTAGGAACCCTCCAACCGCAAGGGATGAATGCAGATTTCTCCAGCTTTCTCATTTCCCCTCTCCCCACCTTTTCTCAGTCCCAAACCTCAGACTCAGCACCGCCTTCTTGACCTGAAATCTTCTTCCCGACCTCTCCGCTCCCACCCCCTCTCCGGCCTATCGCCATCACTTTAACCTCCTTCCAACTATCGTATTCCCAACGCCCCTTCCCCAAGTCCCTCCTCCCTACCTACCTTAGCTTGCCTAGCACACCCTCCTCATTCCTGAAGAAGGGCTTATGCCCGAAATGTCGATTTTCCTGCTCCTTGGATGCTGCCTGACCTGCTGCGCTTTTCCAGCAACACATTTTTAAGCTGTTACCTGGAATGGTATGCTTCTACTATGAAAAGAAATTAGGTAGACTGGGATTATTTTCTTTAGAGCAGTGAAGGTTGATAGGGACCTGGTTGAGGTGTATGCAATTGCGCGGGATGTAAACAGTGTAGATAGGAAGACACTTCTCTATTTAGTAGATGGACCAATATCCAGTGGTATTGCTTTAAGGTGAGGAGCAGGAGAGTTAGAGAGGAATTGAGAAAACATTTTGTATAAAATGAATTGTAGGTATCTGGAAATCACTGTCAAAAAGAATAGTCAAGGTGAAATTCATCACATTATTAAAGGAATATTAAGATGAACAGTTGAAATGTCATCTCATACAAGGCTGGGAAATAGGACTAGAGTGCTTGGTGGCTTGGCATGGACATATTGGGCCAAAGGGCCTTTACTTATGTTGTAAAACTTTATGACCCCATAATCTCCCCTCCATCATAAGATCAGAAGTGGGGATGTTCACTGACAATTGCACAATGTTCAACACCATTCGTGAATCCTCAGAAACTGAAGCAGTCTATGTTCAAACGCAACAAGATCTAAACAACATTGAGGCTTGGACTGATAAGTGACAAGTAATATTCATGGCACATTAACAATAAATATCTCAAACAAGAGAGAATCCAACTATCATTCCTTGACATTCCATGGCATTATTATTGCTGGATCCTCTGGATGACCACTGAACAGAAACTGAACTAGGTTGGACATATAAATACAATGGTGTCAAGGCCAGATCATAAAGTGGGAATACTGCGGTGAATAGTTCACTTCCTAACTCTCCAAAGCCTGTCCACCATCCACAAGACACTAGTCAGAAATGTTATGGAATACCTCTTCACCTGCCTAATTGAATACATCTCCTACAATATTCAAGAAGCTCCACTTCATTCATGCCAAAGCAGCCCTCTTGATTAATACTCGATCCACTACCTTAAATATTCACTCCCTCCTGCACTGAGGCACAGCTGGAGCTGTGTGTACCCTCCAGAAGATGCACTGCAGCAACTCACCAAAGCTCCTACAACATGTTATTGGATGACCGATCAGACTCGATGGGATGAATGGCTGACTTCTGCTTCTCCATCTTATGTTCTTATGGTGTAGTGCCGTCTCAACTGTGCTGTGGGTGCTCTGCAATAGATGAACAGTTCAAGAAGGCAATTGGGCACTACCTTCTCAAGGGCAATTAGAGAAGAGCAATAAATGATGGCCTTGTGAGCAACATCCACCTACGAAAGAAGAATAAAGCTGTAATTAAATACTCCCAAATAAATCCATGGGATTCGGGAGAAGCCATTTTTACCCAGAACTGGTGAGAATGTGAAACTTATTACACATGGAATGGTTATTAGCCAAGATGCTTTTAAGAAAAGAACAGATGAACATGTGAGGGAGAAAGGAATTTGAAGACATACTGATGCTTTGAAAGAAGTAAAAGAAGAGGGCACTGATGGGGAGCAAAATATTTTGCCAATTTATTTTTTCAAGGGATGTGAGTATTGTTGATCAAGTCATTGTCTCAAAATTGGCCTGGAACTGAATGGCTTGCTTGGCCATTTCACATTGCTGTGGGTCTGGAGTCACATGACGAGCAGGCCAGATGAGGATGGCAGATTTCCTTCCCAAAAGGACAAAACGAATCAGATCTTCCAGGGTCATCTTTTCTGTGATGAGCTTCCACTAATTATAGTTTAGATCTCACCAGTTGCCTTGGTTGGATTTGAACTCATGTCCTAGACTTCTGTGTTAGTGCAGTAACATTGCCACTCTCTACTGCTTGAATACACAAGGTAAAATAATATATAAATAAAAGCAAAAGAGGGAGAATTGCCATCCCAGCCGAGAGATTCAATTACAGGCTTAGAGTCTGTATGTGCAAAAGTGGAAAAATCCTGTTTGAAGGTACAATGACTCAGGACTTCCTCAGAAATGTACCAGCCTTTATTCTGAGAAGGCTAAGAACAATCTTCCATTCATCCATAAAGAAGGAAGCTTTGTTTTCCCTGGACACTGTCCCCCACTGTATCAGGAGGCTGTGTCACACACTGTAATGTCCTTGACGTTGTCAAAGAAATATTCTTGGCTCCAATGTTTGATTGTGATTGCAGTCATGTCATTGGCCATCAGAGTCTTAAATCACCAACTCTTTCTAATCCTGAGAATCCCAGCCACTTTTGCAGTCAGAATAATAAATACCACATGCGACCTCTGACCTTTCACCACTTTATAAGCACTCTGCCCTGACTATATCTGTAGGTGATAGTTCAGGGATGACTTGGTGAGCTTGGTAAATAAAAGGGAATAGGGGATGGAAAGACAACTCTGGGTGAAATAGGACACAGAGGCTGCAAACATTCTCATTAAGGTTGAGTCATAGAATCATAGAGTCATAGAGATATACAGCACGGAAACAGACCCTTCGGTCCAACTTCTCCATGGTATCCTGACCCAATCTAGTCCCACCGGTCAGCACCTGGCCCATATCCCTCCTATTCATATACCCACCCAGATGCCTCTTAAATGTTGCAATTTTACTAGCCTCCACCACTCCCTCCGGCAGCTCATTCTATACACGTACCACCATCTGAGTGAAAAAGTTGCCCCTAAAGTCTCTTTTATATCTTTCCCCTCTCACCTTAAACCCATGCCCTCTCGTTCTGTACTCTTCCATCCCAGGGAAAAGACTTTGTCTATTTATCCATTCCATGTCCCTCATGATTTTATAAGCCTCTATAAGGTCACCCCTCAGCCTCTGACGCTCCAGGGAAAACAGCCCCAGCCTGTTCAACCACTCCGTATAGCTCAAACTCTCCAACCCTGGCAACATCCTTGTAAATCTTTTCTGAACCCTTTCAAGTTTCACAACATCTTTCCAATAGGAAGGAGACCAGAATTGCATGCAATATTCCAACAGTGGCCTAACCAATGTCCTGTACAGTCACAACATGACCTCCCAACTCCTATACTCAAGACTCTGACCAATAAAGAAAAGCATACCAAATGCCTTCTTCACTATCCTGTCTACCTGCGACTCCACTTTCAAGGAGCTGTGAATTTGCACTCCAAGGTCTTTTTGTTCAGCAACACTCCCTGGAATCTTACCATAAAGTGTATAAGTCCTGCTAAGATTTATTTTCCCAAAATGCAGCACCTCGCATTTATCTAAATTAAACTCCATCTGCCACTTCTCAGCCCATTGACCCATCTGATCAAAATCCCATTGTAATCTGAGGAAACCTTCTTCGCTCTCCACTACACCTCCAATTTTAGTGCCATCTGCAAACATACTAACTATACCTCCTGTTCTTACATTTCCTGAAATAAGGATAAGACAATGTTGTGCAAATGGACTCCTTGAAAGAAGAAATAAAATACCACATAGTAGACTGATTTCTATAGAATAAAAGGGACATAGATACTAAATCAGTTAAGGAATAGAAAATTATGTACTGTGATGAATGACTGCTTTGTGAACTGGACACAGGTATATAATAGAGTTCTCAAGGTTAAACCGTCAGACCACAATATGTAGCAAAATTAGCCCATCAAGTCTGCCCTGCCATTCCATGGCTGATATGTTTCTCAACCCTATTCTACTACCTTCTCCACATAGTCTTCAATCCTCTTACTAATCAAGAACATATCCCTATCTGTCTTAATGCACCTAATGCTTTGGCCTCTACACCCTTCTGCAGGAATGAGTTCCACAGATTCACCACTCTCTCGCTGAAGAGTTTCCTACTTGGTATCAAGATAGTGCTATTTGTGATATAAATTGCTGACTTTGGATACAGGGCACAATTTCAATATTTGAAGGTGGCAATAAACTTGTAAGTGCAGTCATAATGAGGAGGGTAATAACACTTCAATAGGGCACTGTCAGGCTTTTGAAATAGATGGACAGATGACAAAATAAATTAATGCAGGTAAGAATTAGGCGATACCTACTCACAGGAAAAATGGTCAAAAACTGCAAATCAAGTTCCAACAATTTTAAAAAGGCTGCAAGAAAAGAGAGAGACCTGGGTGTATGCATACAAACTTCTGATGATGGGAGGTCACGTTAAAAAACTAGAAGGGATCCTAGGTTTACAAATAAAGACACAGTCCAAAAGCTAGGTAGCTATTCTAAACCTACATACAAAAACCTAATTTGACTCACCAGCTGGAGTATAGGACTAATTCTCAGCACCACACTTTAGGAAGGAGCCAAGATCTACGAGAATTGTTCTGGGGTTGAAGAACTCCAATGGTACAAATGCCATGGAAAGGTTGAGGTTTGCCTCAGAGCAAAAGAGATTTGATAGAATGTTTAACATTTTGAAAGGATTAGGAAGGGTTTTCAATGGCTGAAGAGTCAATAAGCACCACACACAAATTTAAGGTGAATTGCTGGCAAAAGAATCACAAATTTGTTGAGGGGAAACCTTTTTAAGTTAATCGGTGCTCAGGATGCAGAATGCCCTTTTTTAGGGTTTTAGGTAGAGACTCAGTGGTAGCGCACAAACAGGCTTGGAACAAGTCTTTGGAAGTGGAAAATATCAGGAATAACGGAAAGGAAGAGACTTACTGATTGCTCTAATGAAAGGGCTGGCACTACCTGATGGGCCAAATAACCTCTTTCTGAGCTGCTTGATTCTTTGATTCAGTAAAATAAAATATCTTTAACTGTCAATGGGGTGTTACAACTGGTCTCAGTACCCTAGATAATGGTCAGGGCAGAAAAAAAAAGTGCTGATCACGATATATAGTCAATATTGGCAAACCCTCAGTTGTGATAATTAGGCAAGGGCTGGACTGTATTTGCATCAACAAATAGTATACAGTCCTCAATACCTCGATGAACACCAAGGCCCAATTATTCTCATGTACACACAATTAAAACGGTGATGCGTTTATTTCTTCTTTAAGTGGGACTATGGGTCTATCTTCTGCTGAGTCAAGTCAATTGACAATGACTCTTTAAATTATCATTATGGTTTAGAAAGGATACATTGTTTTCGAAAGCATTTCAGTCTTCAAGCTTTCCATTCACATCTCTCAGAGGCCAGAATCCCAAAATATTAGTAAGTGAGCAGCAAAATATAACTGAAAAGCAACCAGCTCGCCACCACCAGGCACTCATTTTAATTCAAGAGTCAGAAAGCATAAGATTGAGTGCAATTCTCATTATAGTGGGAAGGAAGAAAATTCCAGCTTATGACTGATGTGAAGTCGCTGCCGCTACATCACAAATTTCAAAGCACTTAATGTAAAGACAGGAACTGAATCAGTCAGGAATCTGCCAATATGATGCAAAACATGATGAAAAACATGTGCAGGAACTAAGTGTGGTAAGTGAGCTCAGGCGATGAGCATATTTGCTTATAAAAATTTCTCTAAATGAAGCAACCAAAAAAAGTTTGCACGCTCACCAAATCAGATATACATTTGTGAAGGAATCTTACATTTCTTTCATTTATTTTCCCCGATTTTGTTAATTCATATTTGCTGAGGTGGTAATTTCGACCAGGGATATTTGTGGGTTGATGTTCACTTGTCTTGCTGATGAGGTCATCTTTGATGACCAGACCGAACAAGCAAACGTTGGGAAAATATTCTAATATTGGAACAATTAAAATTAGGCCCTTAAAAAAATTTCTTTAGTTATATATAAAACTAGATTGCTGGATTCTGATCAGACAATGCACCTGATAAACATCCCATCGAAAATAAAAAGACAATGTTGAAATTTTCCCTTTTACATTCATCAGGACAGAAATCGCAAGAATACAAAATTTTAATCGGAATGAAAAGTTATACTGTATGAGCAGAGGATGTGGATTGGTTAGCAAACATACTCCAGTTGGTTGAGATACTGCAATGGATAATGCACTAGGCAACAGTTAACTTGAAAGTTTTTGTTTAAATTCAAACTAAATAAGGTGATTCTGATCAGTCAAGGCATTTCCAGCAATTGATTAGCCTAGGCTTTCCATGGTGAATGACCAGGGAATCATTGTCACCTAAGCTTTTGCTTAGCTGAAAAAGGCACAATGTGTGAACAGCTGTTTTCAAAGGACAGAACCTTGCACATGAATATATGCAGCTTCTGATACATGCAAATAAGCCATACTGCGAGCCGGTTATCAAACTATAAGTGTTCTCTGTAGGGCTTTGCATCAAAAAGGTCTAAATTATTGAAAGTAGCCAGGGCTTATTGTTGAACAAAATAAATTGCCAAGAATTAGAAGGGCACACCCTAATTTCAATGAATCTTCTCTCAATGTGGTGAACTTGTGCATTCATTATGTTTGAAGCAAAGGGGAATGGAACAATTCTTGACCATGAAACCACCAAGTTACCTTCCACAAATTAAAGCAGCATTATCCAGCGAGAAATATCAACTCAAGCATATACTGCCTCTAACTCAGAAGAAACAAAACGCTTGATAATATGCAGCTACTCAATCTAGCCAACATGACTCAGATGTTATTATTTAAAGTCCCTCATTTGATTAGACCAGATGAACATTGCTGGAAGGATTGAAACCAATGCCAATGTTACATTCCCTTCACATGTGCAAAATTGCAGGAGAGACTGGAGAATTTGCCTGCATATGATTGATTGGTACCTACCTGTGAGCAATCTGTTTGTCTATTGTTCTCATATTCCAAAATCACTAGATGAGAAAAGTTCAATGCAAGCTGAGGAAAATGAGGCATGTTGAAATCAATACCATTATAATCATCTTCAGATAGTGTGACTAAAGCAGATTTACTGTACATATTAAGCCAACTGCATTGTATTACAAATGTATAACATGCATAATTTATAGTGAAACAACTGGGGTTAATGAATATTTCCACCAATGATAGATCAAGCTCTCTCACATAACCAGGTTCAAAATTCCTTCAGGATTGTTCTAGTAAATCATCAGTACGCATAAGTAAGAAAAAATTTGAAATGCATTTTGTAAACGGGGCACTGAAATTTACGCCTGCACCTTTGGAAGTACACTGAGCATATTTTAACACAACAGCATGTTTTGATATACCTGAACTACAAGACGTGGCTACCCTAAAACCTGAGATTTAAATTAAAAAACAAGTTAAACAAAGTTCCGTATTTTTTGAAATGTTTCTTTGACACTTAAGTTTGTTTCTTTCCCCAAGCTGTGGATGCTCCAAGTAGACACTGTTTGGGAGAGAGCCAAGATACATACACTTTGTTGATGGAAGGTCTTCATTCTCCAATTTGAAATGGGAAGGTGGTATATCAAGTAGATGCACATATCAAGTTCTAGACCCCAGGTCCTACAAAGTAGGGCCTCCCTCCCACCCTCCTCCTCTAATCTAAATTAAAGGTCCACAGACTTGTCCCAAAAAGAGGGTCCAAGGAAGTTCCTGTGATTGAAGAGTGAGGCTTTAGCTCAGGAGTCTTTGACAAGGATGTTGAGTGAAGTGATTAGGCCACAGTTGAAGAGGGTGAAGACATGACTGCCAAGCTGGTTCAGTGTGCTATGTGCTTGATGTGGGAGGTCAACGACTCTGGTGTGTCTGGCTCGTATAAGTGTGGAAAGTGTGTGCACATTCAGCTACTGACAGAGCATATTGCAGCACAAATGAAAGAACTCGAGGACCTTAGGCTCATCCGAGAAAACGAGATCTTTCTGGACAAGACCTTCAGTGAGGTTAATACACCGACCATACCAGAAGAGAGCAGACGATGAGGAAGGCAGAGAGGAGACAGGTGCAAGAGACCCTGGGGGAAGTACCTGTCAGGAACAAGTTGAATCTCTTGGAAACAGTAGAGACAGATGACATTGCCAGTCCGCGAGGCTGCCAGGTCTGTCAATCAAAAGTTGGCGTGGAGGCAAAGCGGAAGAGTCGGACAATGCACAGAGCTGTGGTAATAGGGGACTGACCGGGGTTTTTGTGGCATCAGGTGGGACATAAGCATGGTGTGTTGCCTTCCTGGTGCCTGGGTTAAAGACATCACAGACAGAGTACAGGAAATCCTCAAGGACGAAGGTGAAGAGCCAGAGGTGGTGGTACATGTCGGCACAAATGGTGTCGGGAAGAAGAGGAGGAACATACTACAGCAGGACTTCGGAGAACTAGGAAGAAGTCTGAAAAGCAGGACGTCCAAGGTGGTTATCTCCGGTTTGCTTCCAGTTCCTCGGGCTGGTGAGGCCAGAAACAGGGAGATAATGGACTTGAATGTGTGGCTGGGGAACTGGTGCAGGAAGCAAGGATTTATATTCTTGGATCACTGGGGTATGTCTTGTGGTAAGCATAAGTTATACAAGAGAGACGATTTGCACCTTAATAGGTTAGGGACTAGCATTCTGGCAGGCAGGTTTGCTACTGCAACACAGTTACATTTAAACTAAGTAACGCGGGGAGGGGACAAACTGAATGTTGAAGAGAAAGTTAGAACAAGGGAAGTCAAGAAAGACAACAGTATCAATGAAGCAGAAAACTCAGAAAGTGATCATGACGTAAGGTTGAGTAAAATAGGAGTTGATGGGAAGGGTGAGGGCAGTAACAAATTAAAAATACTATATATGAATGCACGAAGCATTAGAAATAAGATGGATGAGCTTGAGCTCTTTTGGAAATTGGCAGATACGATATTGTGGGGTTAACTGAGATGTGACTCCAAGTGGACAGGGCCTGGGAAATGAATATTCAAGGCTACACGTGCTATTGTAAGGACAGACTGACGGGCAGAGGGGGTGGGGTGACCATGTTGGTCAGGGATGATATTCAGTCCCTTGCGTGGGGGGGCCTAGAATCAGGGGATGTGGAGTCAGTATCGATAGAGCTGAGAATTTCTAAGGGTAAAAAGACCCACCCAAACAGTAGTCTGGATGTCAGATGTAAGTTGAATCAGGAGCTGAAATTGGCCTGTCGCAAAGAAGTTACTACAGTTGTTATGGGGGATTTCAACATGCAGGTAGACTGGGAGAATCAGGATGGTATTGGACCTCAAGAAAGAGACTTTGTGGAATGCCTCCGAGATTGATTCTTAGAACAGTTGATGCTGGAGCCTACCAGGGAGAAGGCAATTCTGGATCTGGTATTGTGCAACGAAGCAGAATTGATCAGAGATCTCGAAGTGAAGGAGCCGTTGGGAAGTAGTGACCATAATACAATAAGCTTCAATCTGCAATTTGAGAGGGAGAGGGTACAATCGGAAGTGACAATATTTCAGTTGAATAAAGGGAACTATGGAGCTATGAGGGAGGAGCTGGTCAAAGTTCAATGGTGCAATACCTTAGCAGGGATGACAGTGGAGGAACAATGGCAGATATTTCTGGGTATAATGCAGAAGATGCAGGATCAGTTCATTCCAAAAAGGAAGAAAGATCCTAGGAGGAGGCATGGGTGGCCGTGGCTGACAAGGGAAGTTAAGAAACATATAAAGTTAAAAGAGAAAAAGTATAACATAGCAAAGATAATTGGGAAAATGGAAGACTGGGAAGCTTTTAAAGAACAACAGAGGATTACTAAGAAGGAAATACGCAGAGAAAAAAATGAGGTACGAAGGTAAACTGGCCAAAAATATAAAGGAGGATAGTAAAAGCTTTTTTAGGTAGGTGAAAGGCAAAAAAACGTGGTTAAGACTAAAATTGGGCCTTTGAAGACAGAAACAGGGGAATATATTACGGGGAACAAAGAAATGGCAGAAGAATTGAATTGGTACTTCAGATCTGTGTTCACTGAGGAAGACACAAGCAATCTCCCTGAGGGTTAAAATCAACGAGGTAAAAACAATGACTGCCGAAGCTGGAAACCAGATTCTGGATCAGTGCTGCTGGAAGAGCACAGCAGTTCAGGCAGCATCCAACGAGCAGCGAAATCGACGTTTCGGGCAAAAGCCCTTCATCAGGAATAAAGGCAGTGAGCTGGAAGCATGGAGAGATAAGCGAGAGGAGGGTGGGGGTGGGGAGAGAGTAGCATAGAGTCCAATGGGTGAGTGGGGGAGGAGATGAAGGTGATAGGTCAGGGAGGAAAGGGTGGAGTGGATAGGTGGAAAAGGAGCTAGGCAGGTCGGACAAGTCCAGACAAGTCATGGGGACAGTGCTGAACTGGAAGTTTGAAACTAGGATGAGGTGGGGCTGAAGGACCTGAACTTAAAGGAATTTATATTTGCCAGGAATTGGTGTTGGAGAGACTGTTAGGTCTGAAGGTTGATAAGTCCCCGGGGCCTGATGGTCTACATCCCAGGGTACTGAAGGAGGTGGCTCGAGAAATCGTGGATGCGTTGGTGATTATTTTCCAGAATTCAATAGATTCGGGATCAGTTCCTGTGGATTGGAGAGTGGCTAATGTTGTACCACTCTTTAAGAAAGGTGGGAGAGAGAAAGCAGGAAATTATAGACTTGTTAGTCTGACCTCAGTGGTGGGAAAGATGCTGGAGTCTATTATAAAGGATGAAATTACAACACATCTGGATAGTAGTAACAGGATAGGTCAGAGTCAGCATGGATTTATGAAGGGGAAATCATGCTTGACTAATCTTCTGGAATCTTTTGAGGATGTAACTCTGAAGATGGACGAGGGAGATCCATAGATATAGTGTACCTGGACTTTCAGAAAGCTTTTGATAAAGTCCCATATAGGAGGTTAGAGAGCAAACCTAGGGTGCATGGTATTGGGGGCAAAGTACTGACTTGGATTGAAAGTTGATTGGCTGACAGGAAACAAAGAGTAGTGATAAACGGCTCCATTTCGGAATGGCAGGCAGTGACCAGTGAGGTACAGCAGGGATCAGTGCTGGGACTGCAGCTTTTTACAATATATGTTAATGATGTAGAAGATGGTATTGGTAATGACATTAGCAAATTTGCTGATGATACTAAGCTGGGTGGCAGGGTGAAATGTGAGCAGGATGTTAGGAGATTACAGGGTGACCTGGACAGGTTAGGTGAGTGGTCAGATGCAATGCAGGTGCAGTTTAATGTGAATAAATGTGTGGTTATCTACTTTGGTGGCAAGAACAGGAAGGCAGATTACTACCTAAATGGAATCAATTTAGGTAAAGGGGCAGTACAAAGAGATCTGGGTGTTCTTGTACACCAGTCAATGAAGGTAAGCATGCAGGTACAGCAGGTAGTGAAGAAGGCTAATAGCATGCTGGTCTTCATAACAAGAGGGATTGAGTATAGAAGCAAAGAGATTCTTCTGCAGCTGTACAGGGCCCTGGTGAGACTACACCTGGAGTATTGAGTGCAGTTCTGGTCTCCAAATTTGAGGAAAGACATTCTGGCTATTGAAGGAGTGCAGGTTAGGTTCACGAGGTCAATTCCTGGAATGGCGGGACTACCTTACGCTGAAAGACTGGAGCGACTGGGCTTGTATACCCTTGAGTTTAGAATATTGAGAGGGGATCTGATTGAGACATATAAGATTATTAAATGATTAGACACTCTGGAGGCAGAAAACAGGTTTCCGCTGATGGGTGAGTGCCAAACCAGAGGACACAGCTTAAAAATACGGGGTAGACCATTTAGGACAGAGATGAAGAGAAACTTCTTCATCCAGAGAGTGGTGGCTGTGTGGAATGCTCTGCCCAAGAGGGCAGTGGAGGCCCAGTCTCTGGATTCATTTAAGAAAGAGTTGGACAGAGCTCTCAAGGATAGTGGAATCAAGGGTTATGGCAATAAGGCAGGAACAGGATACTGATTAAGGGTGATCAACCATGATCATATTGAATGGTGGTGCAGGCTCGAAGGGCAGAATGGCCTACTCCTGCACCTATTGTCTATTGTCTATTGTCTAAACCCACCAGCTCATTGAGCAAACTTACAACCTGATCCACAACCTGAGCAACAAATCTTCTCCAAAATTGCAAATAAATAAATAAATTCCAAGTTAGGATGGTCAGCATTCGGATCATCAGTGCCCCAATTAATCAGACATTTCAGCTCTTTTTCAGGTCCTGAAACATCGACTACCCCACCTCCCGATGCTGCACGGCTTGCTGTGTTCTTCCGGCCGCCTGCCTGTCTACTTTGGATTCCAGCATCTGCAGTTTTTTTTTGTCTCTTGGTCACTCAGATGGCAGTTCAGAGTCAACGACATTGCTGTAGATGTGGAATCACTTGTAGGCCAGACCAGATATGGATATCAGATATCCTTCCCCAAAGGATATTGGTGAAACAAACATTTTTTTGAAGGTAATCAAAAGATATTTCATGGGATTTGCTTCATGTTCCAGATTAATTAATCAAATTCTTAGTGAGTTCAATTTAATTGCCATTATAGCTGCCATGATTCAAAACTAGAACAAACAAGTCATTATTAATCATTATGCCAGTACCGCAACCACCTCTCTGTACTCTTGATTGTTCTCTCCTGTATTATGAGTTTGACAGGGTAAAACATTCTCTTGATGTAAACAGAACAAACTAAGTAGCTTTGTGGAAAGTAATTTCCTGCCTGGAATCTTTTGGAAGCATACTTGCTGAATAATGTGGAACTGGCTCCATGAAACTACATGAATGTTTAGAGGTTTCAGACCAATCCAGGGAAACATGTGCCCTCTCACTGACCCGTCATCCTTAGATTGCAGCCAACATCTAGGGACTGAACATAAAGGGAAGGGTTTTGCTTTAGATGTGAGCTGGTTTACACTAATCTTTGACATCCTCGGCAAATTGCACAGGGAAGGCAGAAGTAGCAGACCTGGGAGACCAGTCGCAATCTAGAACATGCCAAAACTCTCCAGGGGGGCTATTGATTTTATTAACAACACTGCCTAATCTCCCTTGCACAGTGCTTTTAAAATGGCATTTTAAAAGAATCTGAAAGACTTTCCAATGGGGAGGCAAATTCCTCTCCTCCCCCACTCCTTCCTCCCTGGATAGAAACATTAACTCTTTCACATATTTACACATTGCACCTCTGGGTTACTGTTACTTAGAAATTCCAAGTCCTATGCCTGTTTTTCAGATAATAAGCAAGCTTAGTATAAGTCAAAATGGTATAAACAAATTGCAGTATGTTTCCGGCTGAATTAACACTCCGTCTAACACCAGAACTATTTAAAATACTGCACGTGGTTTGAATTCAGTTTTTCTACTGAGTTTTCTTTTAACTTGGATCTGCCACTGCAATGCCAGTTCCATTACATGCTAAACCTGCCTGGTAAACTTGGCAGCAATGAGTAGGAAGGGCGCTGTTCGTAAATAAAAACTGCAAGAAATATCTTGCAAAACTTGGTTCAGTGCTGTTTTGATACGTTAACCTGATTAATTTAAAATGCTCAGTTGCACAACAGAGAAAGATTTTCACAGGGCTTTTGATTGTTTTTAACTGCCTCTATTGTCAGGCAATCGGTGGCCTTTGGGGAACGGGAAGGACAGCAATGCACAGGAGGCTTCATCTTCTGTGGGTCTTCAAGGGACCTCTGCTTTGACAAGATCCCACTGAGGAGAGGTGGGCCCTGTAAACACTTGGTGCATTGAGAAGCAGGATGGGGGAAGGGTTGATGAGACGTGCTAAACAGCTCTCTGTTTATGACAGATTAAGTTCCAGTCAGTTCAATATTTTCCTTCCCTTTTTAGTTTTGATTTGTATCACTCAATTCTGGCTTCAAGAGTCAGGACTTACTAACTGGGCCTTTCTAGTTCCAATCCTCAGTTAATCTGTAGGAGTGAACAGATTTTATGTAAAAAATAGGGTCCAGAGGAGGTCATTCAGTCTGTTGTGCCTTATTCAATAAAATTACAGCTGATTTTGCACGACAATACCATTTTGCCCATGTTAACGACTTATCCCCTGATATTTTTAAAATGAAGAAATCTATCAGTCTCAGCCTTGAACACATTTAATGAATGTGGCTCCACAGGCCTCTGGTGGTAGAGAATTCCAAAGATTTACCATGATTCAGTGAAGACATTACTTTTCATCTCCATCCTAAAAGATCTTCATCCCACTCTGAGATTGTATATACCATAATTCTAGAACCAACTCAGGTGACTGAAACGGCACAGTTTTGGGCAATGTGCCAGACCTGCGCCATGTACAACAACAGAGAGAGTGCCTTAGGAATGGTGCTTCCAACTGACCAGTTTCTGCTTCATATTGGCAATGGGCTCCTCTCAAGATTTTATGCATGCCATGGTCCTTCTGAACCATATTCCCCACACCTTCAGCTAACCTGTCCTAATGGTGAAGTGGACAAAGGATCAGTTGGCCCTGTTCCCAAAACAAAATGGCCTTGTTATTGCCTTGATTTATCTTGGCTCCTAAGGCCAGTTCAAACTCATCACAGTTGCTCATGAGTCTACGCACTGACAGTGGATCCAAGCAAAAAACGTCGATATTGTTCAAGCACAGGGAGGCCTTGACCCACAGACCCCACTGCCTGGAATAGTCACCCCTCTCAGACCTGCCTCCTTCCTGATGGACTCAGCAAAAGGCTCAATGCAACACACAAACAAGGCAGGAGAAAGAGGGAGAAGCCCTGCCTAACTCCAGATCTGATCGGGAAGCTTTCTGATTCCCACCCTTTGATTGCGATTGCACTAACGATGCTGGTGTAGAGCAATCCAATCCAATTAAAGATTCTGTCCCCAGAGACCATTTTGGACATGCCCTGGAAAAGTGTGCACTGTCCGACCACTGTCCTGGTTCAGGCTGATATGGCAGGCATTCATCCACCCCTCTGCCTGCACATAGGCGATCATATCCCTGAGGAGTGCGAGGCTCTCAGAGATCGTCCTGCCCGGTACAGCACAGGTTTGGTCAGGTTGGATCACCACCCAGACCTGATCCACTTGGTGATGACATTCGAGAGGACTTTGTAGTCTGCATTCAGCAATGATATTGGCCTCCAATTTCTAATTTCCTCACCCTCTTCCTTCTGCTTGGTGATGATGCCTTTCCTCTTGGATTCGCTCATGGTACCTGCCAGAACCAAACTGTTGTACACGTCCAGCAGGTCCTGACCAATCAGGTGTCATAGAGCTGAATGCAATTCAGCTGGTAAGCTGTCGCTTCTGGGAATTTTGTTCTTTTCTAAGGACTCAAGGCCTTTGGGCAGCTCATCCAGAGATAACAACTGGTCCAGTCTCTCCTCAGTGCTGTCATCCAAGATGTCTGTCATAGTCGATGGGAATGACTGGGAGGCTGCATCTGCCAGCTTCTGGCATAAACTGTTTTGTTGATTCTCAGAATGTGTCTGAGATGATGTTACCAAGTTGTCTTCTTCCTTCAGGCTGCTGTGCACCTTCTTGAAGAAGAAATGAGAGCACACCTCATCTTGTTCCATGGTACAGATCCTGAACTGGAAGATTATCTTGGAGGCCTCTGAGGAAAAGAGTGAGACTTGCTGGCTCTTCACCTCCTGACAATCCTCCATGATACTGACCCCCATCATCTGGCAGCAGAAGTAGGTTCTACATGCTGTTTTTGGAGTTTGAACAGCTTGGCCTGCCTCTCTCTTGCCTTTCAAACACCTTTGAGGATGAAGAACCTCTTGAATTTCCCTTTACCTGTTTCCCATCAGTCCGCTGGAGACTCAAAGAGGGGTTTTACAGTTCTCCATCCTATGTAATCCCTTCTAAGCTCCTCAGTGCTTTCAAGGGTCAACACTTTCACATTCAGCTTCCATGTGACAGTCGGCCAGTAAGAGGCAGTGGTCAGATAATAATACCGATTTAATAGCCGTGGATCTGGCTGAGAACATGCAGGACACAAGCAGAAAATCTATCCTTGAGCAGATAGCCCCATCTGGCCATGACCAGGTGGGTCTACGCGATGTTCTATCCGTGTGGGTACTGAAGATATTGTGTGGCTTGGTGACTTTAACCATTTCCATTAGGAATCTGGACACAGAATGCAGTTCACTGTCAGCCCCTCTGGATCGTCCATCCACATCGATGATGCAGTTGAAGTCTTCGACCAGAATGACCCATCTGGACGTCATTATCAGCAGGGGGAGCTGCTGCAGGATGGCCAACCATTCACTCTTTCCCAGGATGTACACATTAATTTTTCTCAGGGGAACTTTTCTGCATGCATAATCTGCTATGAGGAGGTGACCAACCATCACTTCCTGAACCTTGGAGATGGTGAAGTTGCCTACTTGCAGGAGAATACCCAGTCCCGGGGAACATCTGTCATTTTCCCCGACCAAATTGAAGACCCATGGGTCCATAAGCTCAACCATCTCCTCAAGTTGCTGAGGTGTGGTATCCCAGACTCTTGCAAAAACAGGAGGTTTGCTTTGACGTTGGCCAGGCAAGCCAATGTGGAAGCACATCACTGAATAGATTTAACACTACACAGGTTAATACTGGCAATTTTAACACCCATTTTTAATAGTCACTGAATGACACTTGAACCACAAGGTACCAACATCCCAGACGCTCCTCCTCGCCCCCACAATCCCATCTATCCTGTCAATGTGCAGTCAGTGACTATCGCTGAGTGACTAATATATGAAGAAGACAAATATTGTACCTTGTTTTCCAGACATTTTCCACAAATTCATCTTGTTTCTGAAGGGCATTTTTGGACATGTAATCGCAGATTAGTGACGGGATATTCTAAATGGGAATCAGTACATTTTACATTGGGGAAGAAACGCCAAATCAATTTTCCTGTTGCAATCACCTGATGGGTTTCACAACAATAATTCAGTCATTGTTTTTCTGTAGCATAACTAACTTGGAACTCACATTAGATAAAAGATATTCATTGCATTCAGTTATAAAGCAGAAATTTTAAAAAAAGAACTTTACAGAGCATGTGCAGACTTCCAGCTAAGACAGCATGCATTGCCTTGGAGGTGGAGTTACCAGTACTGTACAGAGTTTGAGGACAACTGAAATTAGACCATACCTCTACTTCAGATTTTATTGAATTCATATGTCATTAGCTGCCTGGGTAGGATTTGAACCCATAGCCTAGGGATTTTGATTAGTTATCCAACAGCATTGCCACCATTGTCCCTGTACAAGCAGCATGCTCAATCTTCCACATACCACACTTATTGAAGACACAGCTCTCTAGAAAACTTCACGGCCTGAGGTTAATTATCAGTAGGTGAAATTTCTGAGCGGAGGTCATTAGATTTTGTGAGAAGTGTATGAAATTAAGGTGGAGATTCAAGAAGGATCTGCTATGGTTATGCTCAAAGAGGTTCAAAGAGCTTGTCCAACTGTTTGGACAACAGCTCAATGTGTGCAAATAACTAGGGTGAGCATCAACCAGCTGGTCAAGATGAGTCACAAGGTCTAAAAGGCACATATAAGAAGGTTAGGGTTCATTATATGTTTCATCATCAATGAAGTGTTGTAATTCTTCATACCATTCAGCAGAAACCGAACCTTCATGCACGCCAATTGTACATACATGAGCGGTGACCAGAATTCTTCTTAATTTCTGCTCATATTACTAAAGTTGCAAATTGTGAGGTTTTCATCTTTTTTTGAAAAGTGGATTCTCATCCAGGCTATAACGCGACAGCCGTGTTCCTCTGCAACCTCGCGCTATTGAAAATCATGCTATGGGAAACTGCAATTGAAATTGTGAAGGAGAAGATCGCGTTATGGAAACCCAATATACCCATTCAGCAGAAACTTCAAATTATGCAAACAACGTTCACAATGCATCAATCCCATTCTAGCCAATTTGCACTGATAAAACAAGCGTGAGAAAACAACTACCTGTATACTTGGTGGGCGGCACGGTGGCACAGTGGTTAGCACTGCTGCCTCACAGCGCCTGTAGACCCGGGTTCAATTCCTGACTCAGGCGACTGACTGTGTGGAGTTTGCACGTTCTCCCCGTGTCTGCGTGGGTTTCCTCCGGGTGCTCCGGTTTCCTCCCACAGTCCAAAGATGTGCGGGTCAGGTGAATTGGCCAAGCTAAATTGCCCGTAGTGTTGGGTAAGGGATAAATGTAGGGGTATGGGTGGGTTGCGCTTCGGCGGGTCGGTGTGGACTTGTTGGGCCGAAGGGCCTGTTTCCACACTGTAAGTCTAATCTAATCTAATCATTTTCATAGCTTAATATGAGTTTGTGTTTAGAATAGACTGGTCAAAGAGAAGGCAAAGTCAAGAACTTATTTATGATATTGTTATTATACATAAAGACAAAAAACTACAGTACATGGTATTCAGAGGCATAACAGAATCTAGTTTCATTCATAAGTTACTTAACAATTATTTCACAAATATTATTGTCTCATATTAGGTTGTCTACTCTTCATGACTGTCAACACGTGCTTTTTTTTTCTCTATTTCTATCCTTCACGTGTTAAGACAACAAAACCAAATAACTTTTAACTCCACTAATACCTTGTCATTTATGTCAGTGAGGAGCAATCCATGACATCATCACAAAGTTGCTCCAGGGTCCTGAAGTTTTAACACAATACATTGTAATGTCAATATAACCACTGACCTTCACTTTAGTTTTTTTCCATCAGGGTGGTCACAGCTATCAGAATGTTTTAGTTAATCAACTACATATGTATGTGTGCAGCAGCTGCCTTGTTTACTGAAACCAGCCCAGTTCATTAGCAGCATTGAATGTCATTCAGTTTTAGAGGTTAAAAATGTGAAGGGAAGAATTTACACAATTTATCCCAGAAACTTTTTAGAGTCTTCTGAAAGATAAACAGGAGAAGCCTGCCCCAACCCCACCCGCATTTTCCTATACGAATCCATCCTCATATGTGGCACCAATTTGCCCAGACATGTCATCAATATCATTCAATTTCATGAACATGCATGAAAAGGCACCATTCCATTAATATTTAGCTGCTCAGTGATCACTGCTCCTGTCTCTATTAAGCTTGGCAGTGGACATAGGAGTGAATCAAATATATCCCAAAGCAGCCACAACTTTATTCTGTGAGTGCCAGGTGGGATAACTCAATCAAGAAGGATTGACATGATTCCCCATGTAGTTACCAGCTCTCTGCTCCAATGCACAAACTCATCTGCATGAAGCAATGAAGTGTACAATGTAATATACATCAGAGTATTGTCGACCCATCATCACTAGGACTTGGTTGATTCCATCCATTCTCACTGCATCCAGGTCCTTGCTGAAGTAAGCATACATTGATGATTACACCTGTATACATGACCCAGGGCTGAAAACAGAAAGACTTGTACTCCGGACTAATACTGCAAATGTTATCCATTATCAAATGCTGGAAAATGGCAAACTGCATCTGGAAGCTGGTTAGGAAAAGCAATTTTCAATATACCACCTTCCAGAACTTGTAATATTATTCCATTACAGAGCATCCTGACATGTAAAGAGCAGGTTAAATTCACATGATGCATGTTTGGAGGGTTTCACTAGAGATTTTCTACATTGTAAAGGAAACAAGGAATTGTGACACAGTCCCTTAATGATAAAGTTTAATGGGCGTCTTTCTTAGATGGCACAGAGGTTCAGTGTTTCCTCATAGTGCCAGGGATCTAGGTTGATTAGATTCCCTACAGTGTAGATACAGGCCCTTCGGCCTAACAAGTCCACACTGATCCTCCGAAGAGTAACCCACCCAGACCTCATTTCTCTCTGACGAATGCACCTAACACTGTGGGCAATTTAGCATGGCCAATTCACCTGACCTGCAAATCTTTGGACTGTGGGAGAAAACCAGAGCACCCAGAGGAAACCCAAGCAGACACGGGGAGAATGTGCAAATGCCATACAGATAGTCACTCAAGGCTGGAATCAAACCTGGGTCCCTGGTGCTGTGAGGCAGCAGTGCTAACCACTGAGCCACCGTGCCAGGCTTGGGTGACTGTTTGACAGAGTTTACATGTTTTTCCTGTGCATGCATGGATTTCTACTGGGTGTTCCAGTTTCCTCACACAGTCCAAATATGTCTAGGTTAGGTGGATTGGATGCGCTAAATTGTTAGTCGTGTCCAGGGGATGTGCAGACTAGCTGCGTTCACCGTGGAAAATGTAAGGTTATGGAGATGGGGTGGGTCTGGGTGAGATATTCTTCACAGGTTTGGCACAAACTTGATGGGCTAAATGGCCTCTTACCACATTGTAGGGATTCTATGACTGACTTTGAATGATGGTGTTCAATTGGAACTATTCGATAATGGATATCTTCCTACCAATCAAAGTGCGCAGTACTGTTGAACCATTTTATGTGCAAGTTCAGCTCTGTGAGTCAGAAACAAACAATAGCTTATCTGTAACCCTGAGCAGCAAAATCAGTCAGCATTACACAATTCACCAGGGGATTCCCAAGAACACCATTTAATCATATTAAATGGATTTTTAACACTATACTGTCGGAGAAGCAACACAGAGATATAATATACTTTCAAAAACATCAAGACTGCAGGAGTGCTGCCCTGTCAGAAGGTCAATACTGGGGGATTATTGCATTTTTGAAGGGTCAGTGCTGAGACAGATCAGCACTGTCAGAAGACCAGTAGTGAGTGAGTGCTGCACAGGTCGGAGTATCAGAACTGAGGAAATGCTGTACTGTCAAGTAAATGCTGCACCACCCGACAGCCAGTACTGAGGGAGTGCTGCGCAGTAGGAAGATCAGTATTCCTGGACCGCTGCACTGTCAAAGGATCAGTGCTGAGGGAATGCTGCATTGTTAGTGGTTCAGTCTTGAGCGAGTGCAGCTCTATTGGAGGGTCAGTACTGAGTGAGTGCTACAGAGATAAAACAGCGCATGATGCCTCTTCTAAGGGGTGTCTCTTAATTAGCTTTCCATTTTTAAAAATCTCAAGCATTATTTCTTCCCCCTACAAGTGACCCAATGTACATAATATCCATGGTCAACAAAGAAAACTATTATTCATTAGAAAATTGTGCATTAATTCATCTCAATTCTGCTTTCATCAGTTACTGCAGGAGTGTTGGATACATAATTTTTAAACCATACAGGTCTATAAATAGCATGCATGAATATGGTCAATGACTGTTTGTCTGGAATCTGTTGATTCCTAGAATAGCTTTCTTTCTCTGGGGAATGTCATTCCTGTTGTAAATGTTGTTGCTGCACCAACTGTTGTTTCTCATCCATTGCTTTTGATGGTCATAGTGTAGTCTGTACAGTAGGTGAGATTGCACGTTCCTGTTCAGGTGCCTGTAGTGAAAGAACAGCTTTTCTGTTTGTATATATATGTTTGCGCTTATGAACATATAGCTGCTCATCTTGTATGATTGAGGTGACAACTGGTCTGCACAGGTCCCATGTTGGCATATCGGAGGAATCTTGTTCAGAGTGGTGAATGTTCACTTTTGAATTAGTTCTCTAATTTTTATTAGATTAGATTCCCTACAGTGTGGAAACAGACCCTTTGGCCCAACAAGTCCACACCGATCCTCCGAAGAGTAACCTACACAGACCCATTTTCCACTGACTAATGCTCCTAAAACTATGAGCAATTTAGCATGGCCAATTCACCTGACCTGCACATCTTTGGACTGTGGGAGGAAACTGAGCACCCAGAGGAAACCCACGCAGACACAGGGAGAATGTGCAAACTCCACACAGACAGTCACCCAAGGCAGGAATCAAACCTGGGTCCCTGGTGCTGTGAGGCTGTAGTGCTAACCACTGAGCCACCGTGCCACATCAAATGTCTAGCTCTGGCATTGATTTCACAGTTTTAAAGATGTTAAATTCTACTTTCTGTAATTTCATTGTGGTTTTGCCAATTAGCCTGCTATCACTTCTGACTTCAGCAATTTATTTTGCTTTTGGGAAAGCAGTTATTGTCTCTTGACCTCTGTATGCAAAATAGTCTCTCACAACAGCAAGTGTGTCCTTGGCATTTCAAACCAACCTTTCAGCACTAAATTCCTGCAGGACCCGAACAGTTTCATCTTGTGGCCTACATGTTTTGATTTGAACAAGTTGCTTGTCTTTCAGATGTCACCTTTGCGCTGGATTGAATTCCATGGCATGTTGAGCTATTGCTTCTCATTGAATCTGGAAGATTTCAGACTCTGATCTAGTATCCTCAATTTTTTTCATGTCTCAGCAAATGACTTAAGTCATTGCAGATGCTGTGGAGTTGGCATAAGGAAGATGCTCTAAAGTGGTTTGTGGTTAGACTCCATTGTCACTTTGTCTCTCTTGAACAGGCAATGAATAAGAGCCTCACAAGCAAAGACAATTGACATGTGTTTTTTCTTAATTTGAGTGCGGTGTTGTTCAGTTAGCATTAACACCCTAGATATAGATGCAACTGGTTGTCCCAGGCACATGAAGGCTGCACCAAATCCTGCCTCGCTAACAACACATTTCTAGGTGATGTCATCCACTGAGGCTGTAATACTTCAGTGCATTGACATTACTAACTGTTTTATACTTGAGAAAGCTGCTTCTTGTTCTGCTCCCCATTACCACTATGCATTCTCAGCAGGGAACTGGCATAACAGACCAAACTCTTCGTGAAATAGTTCATGAATCCAACAAATCACTGTTCTCCTTTCGTATCTGTTGTTGCTACATCTCTGGTTAAAATCCCACCTTGTCAGGATCCACACAGTACAGTATATGTGCTTGACTTCAGACATCTTCAATTGGTATCTTTTTCTTGTCCAATCTCAGATTCATCTAAGTGAATTCTCCCTAGCAACTTCACTAAATTCTGATTATTAGCCGTGCTGAGTTCTTCCAATGTATCACCACAGCGATTGACTGTGCCGTCTTGCTATGAAAATCATTCTATCATTTCACTTCAACCCCACTTCAAGGGCTTCAATTTGGGATCATCATCTTAAGCCACTTTACTCTGGTTGGTGAAGCTCATGATGTTGCACAAAGCACTGGTGGCACTTTAC
Organism: Hemiscyllium ocellatum; assembly: GCF_020745735.1. Lineage (NCBI taxonomy): Eukaryota > Metazoa > Chordata > Chondrichthyes > Orectolobiformes > Hemiscylliidae > Hemiscyllium > Hemiscyllium ocellatum. The sequence goes on along the minus strand of NC_083411.1, from coordinate 43,223,141 downwards.
ATTTACTTGATGTTCTCCTTCTGTAGTCATCACTAGAACAGTTACAAATCAGTTATTCTTTTTCGATTTGAGGATGCCAACCTCTGACATGGTGTACATTGATTAATCTGAATCATCATCTGATAGCACTTTAACTTCCATCTTTATAGGTCTGTCTAACATCCTTCTAGCTAAACATTTCTGTGCAAAGTGCTTCAGTTTTTTTGCAGTTGGGGATTGCTTTCCCCATATTGGACATGCTTTCTTTTCTTTGGAGTCCTCTTCATTATTTACATGCTACCATCTGCCTTTAGGCTTTCTGCTGGCTGTTCTGTAAACATTTGTTCTTTTTTGTTCTCATTCAGCCTGGACTATCTCTCAGCAAATTGTAAAGCCTCACCTGTTCACCTATTCATACTCTGATAATTGGCAACCTCAGACATGCTGCATTTGTTGACGAGAATAATTTTTTTAGATTAGAATCCCTACAGTATGAAAACAGGCTCTTCAGCCCAATAAGTCCACACCACCCTGCTGAAGAGAAGCCACCCAGATCCATTCCCCTACATTTACACCTGACTAATTTACAGGTGGCAGCATGGTGGCACAATGGTTAGCACTGCTGTCTCACAGTGCCACAGACACGGGTTCAATTCTCGACTCCGGCGACTGACTGTGTGGAGTTTGCACATTCTCCCCGTGTCTGCGTGGGTTTCCTCTGGGTGCTCCGGTTTCCTCCCACAGTCCAAAGATATGCAGGTCAGGTGAATTGGCCATGCTAAATTGCCAATTTAGGTAAAAGGTAAAGGAATGGGTGGGTTGCGTGTTGGTGTGGACTTGTTGAGCCGAAGGGCCTGTTTCCACACTGTACGTAGTCTAATCTAATGCACCTTAACATTATAGGCAATTTAGCATGACCAGTTCACCTCACCTGCACATCTTTGGAATGTGGGAGACAACTGAAGCAAACCCACACAGACACAAGGAGAATGTGCAAGCTCCACACAGACTGTCACCTGAGGCAGGAATCAAACCGGGGTTCCTAGTGTTGTGAGGCAGCAGTGCTAACCACAGTGAGCCACTGTGCCGCCCTTCTCCTCTCTTAGCAGAATGCTATCAAAGCGGAACTTCTAATGCCTAAGACAATCCTATCTCTGATGTCTGCCACTCTTAGCTGTATGTGGGTATCAGCTGGGATAGTGATAGTGGAAGAGGCAATGAAAGATATACATTCCTGTGTTGTGTTCAGAACTTCCTCCAGCAACATGTGCCCAGTCCAACAAAAAAACTAGCAGAGCTAGATCTAATATTTGGGAATGAGGTGGGCCAAGTGACAGGTGGGGAGCCTTTAGCAGACACTGATGATAACATTGTAAAGGTGATAGTAGAAAATGTTGTTGGTCATTCCATAATAATTAGGTGAAAGTGAGGACTGCAGATGCTGGAGATCAGAGTCAAGATTAGAGTGGTGCTGGAAAAGCACAGCAGGTTAGGCAGCATGCGAGGAGCAGGAAAATCGATGTTCCTGATGAAGGGCTCCTGCCTGAAAAGTCGATTTTCCTGTTCCGTGGATGCTGCCTGACCTGTTGTGCTTTTCTAGCACCATTCTAATCTTGATTCCAGAATAATTAACTGGTGGAAACCTGCATTCGATAGGGCGAGAACAAAGTTGTGCCAAATATATTAGAGCCAATGGTAGGAAAAACAGTCACTGTACAATGGGCAACTTTCAAAGAGGAGATGGTTTGGACATAGTCAAGATATATTTCCACGAAGGAGAAAGTCAGATCTAACATATCCAGACCTCCCTGGAATATGAAGGGGCAATAGAAATTTAGTTGAAGAAAAAGTGTGTTTATGAAAGGTGTCAATTAGAGTCATAGAGATGTACAGCATAGAAACAGACCCTTCAGTCCAACCCGTCCATGCTGAACAGATATCCCAACCCAATCTAGTCCCACCTGCGAGCACCCGGCCCATATCTCTCCAAACCCTTCCTATTCATATACCCATCCAAATGCCTCTTAAATGTTGCAATTGTACCAGCCTCCAGCACATCCTCTGGCAGCTCATTCCATACACGTAGCACCCTCTGTGTGGAATTTAAAAAGAGAGAGCCAAGCTGAATACAGATGGTTCAGAAACGAGGTGAGAAAGCAAACGTGAGAAGCCAGGGAGATTATGAGAAAAGATTGGCAGTGACCATAAAAATAAATCCCACCAGCCCAATAATAAAAGGAGCCAATTAGGGGCAAATAAAGAGGATTTACATTTAAAGATAACAGGCATAATTGAAATTTAAATGATTAATTTGCATCTGTCTTTATCTACAAGTCAGATTTTGCCAAGAGTTATGGTGATAGAGGAGGAAACATATTCACCAGAAGAGCTTAAAATTAATAAGGAGCAGGTTTGGATATTAAGTTGATCCTCAGGACCAGATGAGATACGTCAAAAGATATTGAAGGAATTGAAAGTGGAATTTGCAGATTCATTGGCATTTATATTTCAATCTCTCCTGGATTTGGGGGAGATGCTGGAGGATTGGAGAATTGCAAACATTACACCCTTATTCAAATTTGACCCCAGATGTCAGCCGTCTCACGGATTGTAAAAGAAGAGCAAGATAATTTTAGCTGCTTTCATGGCATATATGCATTCTGCTTAGAGTTATCATCTGATCGTTTTCTATTTACTCTTTGTGGGAGCTTGCTATGCATGTATTGTTTTCCTCCATTCCCTGCTGCACTTCAAATGGATCTAATTGGCTGTAAAATACTTTATGATATCCTGATGTCATAAAAGCTGCAAAATGAATGCAAATGTTGTTTTGTTTTCCTTTCACTGAAGTCATGGATAAAAGTAAGTTATTGTTTAAAGCATTTTTGGGTAGGAAGGCAGTTCTTATACTCTGCTTATAATGAAGAAGTTGTTGGATATACAAATACATGCCACAATAATTATTGCAAGCTGTTGACTTGCTGAGTTGGAGCCAATGCAATATAAATACAATCATGGAAAATTATGCAACTAGCAAAGAGATTAGACTGTCATGTTGATAATATAGACGCATACGTATGAACATAGAAACTAGCAAAAGTCAGCCAACAGCTGGTTAAAGTTCCAAAAGAGCAAACAAATCCATCACAAATCTGAATACAGACCAAGAGTATGTACAGAGAATATACCAAAACACAACTGTGTCATGCCTAAAGGAGCATGTGAGATGTCTCTGTGAGTTTTTGATCCTTCCATTATCTATCTCCATTTTACCATTACTTCTTGTTTCTTTTATAACATAGAGGGTTTTGATTTCCACACAGACAAATCAAGTCATAATGAAATAAGGATTAGGTTGTTTATCAAAATTTTTATTGCCATGGTCCCTATGCATTTCTGCTTTACCATGACTCACTTGATTAATCTCCTTCCACAATCTGTGAACACCATTACCTTACTTCTAATGAAATAGGTTTGCTTAATCAAAGATTTATTGTTTATTCATGTGAAGTAGACATCATGAACTAATGACCCAGAAGGTAGTTAAGAGTTAAGCACACTGCTGTGTGGGTTCAGAGTCCCCTCTAGGCCAGGCCAGGTAAGGATGGCAGATAACCTTCTTCAAAGGACATTAGCAAACCATGTGGTTTGTTAATGCCAATTGCGAAAAGTTATATGGTCACCATTAGACTGGCATCTTTTTTTTTAATTCTTAATTTTTGATTGAAGTCAAATTTCACCATCTGCTACAGTGAGATTTGTTTCAACGTCCCCAGAACACGCAAACTGAGGTGCTGGATTACAATAACCAGTGACATTGCCAACATCACCACCACCCACACAGTAGCATCTGTGATCTCCAGGAGTCTCAAAACACTTTACAGTCAGTGAAGGACTTTTGAATTGCCATCACTTCAGGGGGTGCACAGCAGCCAATAGATGCACAGGACAATCCAAAAAAAATTTCCTGAGATGTTCTTTCAACTGGTAGAATTAGCTTAAATATCCTATTCTTTGAGCTCCCTGCCCATGATTTCTGACCTGGCAGAAGGAGGCAGATCCTGAATCCAATCCAGCCAAATGCAAGGCTGACCTGGAGTCCTAGAATCCTTAGGGTGGAAGCAGGCCATTGGGTCACATTGACCCTCTGAAGAACATCCTACCCAGATCCAATTTATCCTTGTAACTCTGCATTTCCCATGGCTAATCCACCTAGCCTGCACATCCCTGGACACTATGGATAAATTAGAGTCAAGAGTATGTTGCTGGAAAAGCACAGCAGGTCAGGCAGATCTGAGGAGCAGGAGAATCGATGTTTCAGGGCAGAGCCCTTCATCAGGAATGAGAAAATTAGCATGGCTAATCCGCCATACTGGTCCACTGTGGGAGGAAACCATAGCACCCACCCGAAACTCATGCAGATGCGGGTAGAATGAGCAAACTCCAGATATAGTCGCCCAAGGTGGGAATGGTACCCAGATGTCTGGTATTGTGCGACAGCGGTACTAATTACTGAGCTTTTGGATTAGTGGTGCTGGAAGAGCACAGCAGTTCAGGCAACATCCGAGGAGCAGCAAAATCGACATTTCGGGCAAAAGCCTTTCATCAGGAATAACAATGAAGGGCTTTTGCCCAAAATGTCGATTTTGCTGCTCCTCGGATGCTGCCTGAACTGCTGTGCTCTTCCAGCACCCCTAATCCAAAATCTGGTTTCCAGCATCTGCAGTCATTGTTTTTGCCTAATTCTGAGCTACTGTGCTGCCCTGTCCCACTGTTGTGTATTAGGTAGAGTTACAATGGCAATTGAACCTGTTTGACTGTAGCATGGACACAGCTGCCTGGATCATCAAACCATGAAGTGGGACTCAAATCTGGAACTTCTGGCAGGGACAGAACCCATTTCCTCACAAGACCTCTTTTACATATTCATCTTACCCATTTAATTGCCCTCTATATTCTGCTGTATATTCGGCATAATGCATAACTCTAAATTTAATTTACATTTTGTATTTTTTGTGTTATAAATTGAACACATGGTTTTAGCTTCATTTAGAATTGTTCTTGAGAGTTTGGTGCATTTGTAGCAATGCACTTTCTTTCAATGAGGACTTAAAGCCCTTGAAGTGAATAAACAGTGATGAGCACGTTAGTGCATTAAGGAGGGGGAAATAACTGCTAGCTTTTGAGAACAGTGGTCTGAGGATACAGAGATAGAAAAATCTGTAGAGAAGTGAGTCAGTCACTGTGTGCCAGAAAATGAAGGCAGAAATGTAACTGAGTTTAGAGAAGTCACACGTTTGCTCTGAAGTTAAAGTAACAGTGATTGGCAGTTTGGTGTCACAGAGACAGACAGACAGACAGACAGACAGAGAGACAGACAGACAGAGAGACAGACAGACAGACAGAGAGAGACACTTGCTGAAGAAGAAAAGCAAGTAGTTAGCACTGCTGCCTCACAGCGCCCGGAGACCCGGGTTCAATTCCCGACTCAGGCGACTGACTGTGTGGAGTTTGCACGTTCTCCCCGTGTCTGCGTGGGTTTCCTCCGGGTGCTCCGGTTTCCTCCCACAGTCCAAAGATGTGCGGGTCAGGTGAATTGGCCATTCTAAATTGCCCATAGTGGTAAGGGATAATGTAGGGGTATGGGTGGGTTGCGCTTCGGCGGGTCGGTGTGGACTTGTTGGGCCGAAGGGCCTGTTTCCACACTGTAAGTGATCTAAATCTAAATCAAATTTGCAGAAATTTGCCAGAAGGAAACCAGGTGGAACGAGAATCCTGCTGGGGACAATAGCAAAGCTGAGTTGGAGTTGGGGATTCGGTCTTTGTTAAGAAAAGTGGTTGTGTTTGTGGTGAAATCTTTCCAACTTATTTTTATTCAGCCCATATTTTACTTGTTTTCTTTTGTCTCTGTTAAAGAGACACTTGCAGACACTTATGATTGAACTCAGTGGCCGACCTCCACTGTTTAGAAAATAAACAAAACAAAAAATTAATGTTTCACTCTGGGATCTGATTTGTCCAGCATAAGAGTTTGTCCACTCAGTAACACTGAGTGTTACTCAGTGGGATCATGCACCTTTGGAAGTTTGCAATTACAGTTGACCAACATAAATATTGGTGATTTCTGGTAATTTTCAGAAAGTTTATGATTGTATTAAGAAGCAGGACCTTAAACATCAGTTATTTAGACAAAAAATAACATGTAACCTGCAATAATTGAGAATGGTTCACTGAAACCGGTGGTGGGGGAGAGGGATGGTGGAATGAACAGGAAGTTGGCACAGAGTGTGTTGATCTCACGAGAGCTGGGAAGGGAGCATCCTGCTTCATAGCCGAAGCATTGGGGGACTCTCTCTCTGGGTCTTCGCTTCTGCTCTTCTAGTCCATCTTCCATCTGATGATGCCCTCTGACCCCAGGCACTCATTAACATCTAATATTTTACATTGTGTCAATCATTTATTTCAATCTTTTCAGCCAATGGAGTTGGGATAGCTACTCATGACATCAGGATAACTGTTCTCCACTTCATTTGAAGCTAAGTTTGGGAGTAAACTCTTATTTTCTCAATCACCGCAGTGATAACAGGTGCACATTGTGTCAGACTGCTCTTTGACATGAGGCAATGTTATGTATGGCCTTGGAGGTCTTTATTCCCATCTTTCTTTTGCCTTGTCTTTAGGAAATTGTTCATTTTGGGGAAAGGAAGGATTTGATAGAGGAAACACTGGAAAAATTCGGTTTTAAAGGGATCCAAATTGCCAATCCCTTCCCCAGCTCATGTACACTTTCATCTACCATGAACATAGAGACACAAGAGCAGCATTCAAGAAGCATTTAGACAAATACATGAATAAGAAGGAAATAGAGGGATACAGATCTAGTAAGTGAAGACAGTTTTAGTATGAAAGGGCAACATGTGTCAGCACAGGCTTGGAAGGCCAAAGGGCCTGTTCCTGTGCTGTATCATTCTTTGCTTAATCAATTCATTACCATTTTCCACATGGAGAGATGCATCAATCTCTTTGATATTCTATAATAACATATCCACAGATAGTCGACTTTCCTTGCTTAGAGACAGGAAACTGTAATTTAGTGGCTGAAGAGCTGATAGGCATTGAATGTTGCAGTTTCCTGTGTGTTATATCTCCATTTAAATAATTAATATATTTAACAGTTCCATATCCCTATGGGGCAAACAAGGGTTGAAACCTGATTGGGTCATGCCTCACTGTGCATGGAATATTAGCAGCAAGCAGAGAGTTCTGGGCCTTTATTCTTCACAGCTGATTTTGAGCTGAGCCTGGCTAATAGACAGGTAGCCACCTCAGCATGATGTGGGTGTGTTACCATCCCTATGACCACCTCTGCACACAGTGCCATTTTGAAATTAATCATTATGTTATAACCTCACAGACGTCACCAATGATCCCGGAGACCGAATAGACCCCGGGAACAGGTTAGGATCATATGCTAATTAAGAGGTAATTAAGTGAGCTACTCAACCGGGTTTATTCATGTGGGGAGCAGTTAACCAAGAGTGGTTAGACTTTGCAGAACATGAATAGAAATAAAAATATGGGTGGAAAAGTGCATGCTTAGACTCTGTGTAACCAACATTTAACCTGGTGGTAGTTATCAGAAATGTTGATCGTTTTCAGACAGCAGACTCATTTTAGATGGAAACCTGGGCTACGATGTAAACATGACCTTAACTACTATTCAACATAAGAAGGGATTAAAGCTTGCACTGGTACACACTGACCAGAACCCTGGGGCAAAGCAAGAACTTTTCATGAGTTCAAGATTTCCTAAAATATTTTTCAGTTTCTGAAATGTATTTGAAGGATGCCTACCCTTGTAGGAAAATGCCACAGCAACTTTCTTTTCCACAGCATGATCCCCAGGACAGCAATGAACTAAACTGGCTGATGATTTATTTCAGTGAAGTTATTTCAAAGATTGCGATTCCTAGCTCTAAGAGAGGAAAGTCGATTATCTCTGGATATTCCATAATGGCATGTCAAAGATATTGAAGCTTCACTCCAGCTGAAAAATGGGCACCAAGGCAATCTCATTTGTTCAAATAGTCTCCAGAAATATTGACTCCTACCTGAGAGGCCACACAGGCATCTCAGTTTAATGGTTCATCACAAAGAGAGCAGTGCTACACCCCTCAATTCTCCACTACAGTGACAGTTCTTTGATCGGAGCAGAAACTCAGGACCCTTGACTCTTGCTGAGGGAGTCTAATGGTTGACTGGAGAGCCAGTTGAGAGCTGCCTTCATTCGTGCATCACACTCCTTTCGAAAACTCCTAGTCAGAGACTCAAAGAAATGTACATCACAAAAACAGACCCTTCAACCCAACTTGCCTATGCCATTCAGATATCCTAAATTAATTTAGACCCATTTGCCAGGATTTGGCTCATATCCCTCTGAGCCCTTCCTATTCATATACCAATCCAGATACTTTTAAAATATTGTAATTGTACCAGCCCCCACCATTCCCTGGCAGCTCATTCCATCGATGCACCACCTCCTGTACGAAAACATTGTCCTTTAGGACCCTTTTAAATCTTACCCCTCTCATCTTCAACTTGTGCCCTCTAATTTTGGACTCCCGTACAGTGGGAAAAAGACTTTGTCTATTTACCCTATCCATGCCTCTCATGATTTTATAAACCTCTATGAGGTCACCCCTCAGCTCCAGGCAAAACAGTCCCAGCCTATTCAGCATCTCCCTATAGCTCAAGCCCTCCAACTCTGGCAACATCTTTGTAAATCTTTTCCGAACCCTTTCAAGTTTCACAACATCTTTCCTATAACAAGGAGACCAGAATTGAACACAGTATTCCAAACGTGGCCTAGTCAATGTCCTGTATAGCTGCAACATGACCTCCTAACTCCTGTATTCAATGCACTGACCAATAAAGGAAAGCATACCAAACACCTTCTTCATTATCCTATCTACCTGCAACACCACGTTCCAGGAAATATGAATCCGCACTCCAAGGTCCCTTTCTTCAGCAACACTCCCCAGAACCTTAACATAAAACCTGCCCTGATTTGCCCTACCAAAATGATTATGAGCTATAGGGAGAGGCTGAATAGACTGGGGCTTTTTCCTTGGGAGTGCTGGAGGCTGATGGGTGACTTCTAGAACTATACAAAATCATGCAAGGGCAGCGGTAGGGTGAATAACTAAGGTATTTTTCCTGGAGTAGGGGAATGCAAAACTAGACGGCATGGGTTTAAGATAAGAGGGAAAAGATATAAAAGGGACCTGAGGGGTAACCTTTCCAATCAGAGGGTGGTGTTGTGTGGAAGAAGCTGCCAGAAGAAGTGGTGGAGGCAGGTACAATTATAACATTTAAAAAACCTTTGGATGGGCACATGCTTAGGAAGGGTTTAGAGGGATATGGGCCAAATGCTTGCAAACAAAATTAGGTCAGATTTGACCTGTCTAGTCAGTACAGGTGAGTTAGACAAAGGTTTTGATTCCATGCTGTGCACCTATTTTATGAACTAAATGCCTCGATGACTCAATAGCCAATAACTGGCTGTCACATGATCCATCTCATCATCACCATTGCCTTTTATATCAGAACAACCTGTGGGATCTTATTTCTTCCCTTCAGTGTTGGCTGTGGAATAGTTGGTCCCTCTCTGACCTTGAAGTTAGTAGATATGTGGGAGCACAATGTTATTCCATTAATTCGGCAGAAGAATCCAGGCTAATACTCCAAGGCCATACTGAGGGAATAGTTTATTAGGTAAGGCATCAAATACAGGCTTTGTCTATCCTCTCAGATATATGTAGAAAAAAATCCCACTCCTCTGGAGAAGAATAAAGAACAAAGAAATTATAGCTCAGGAACTGGTCATTCGGCCCTCCAAGTCTGCACCAATCCAAATCCTCTATCTAAACCTGTCACCTATTTTCTAAGGATTTGTATCCCTCTGCTCCCTGTTTAGAAGCATCTTAAACATGCTATCATGCCGGTCTCTACCATCTCTGCTGGCAACGCATTCCAGGCACTCACCACCCTCTGCATAAAGAACTGTCCACGTATATTTCCATTAAACTTTTCCCCTCTCACCTTGAACTCATGACCTTAGTAATTCAATCCCCCCACCCCTCCCCCACTCTGGGAAAAAGCTTCTTGCTAATTACCCTGTCTATATCCTCATGATTTTGTAGACCTCAATCATGTCTCCCCTCAACCTCCATCTTTCTAATGCAAATAATCCTAATTTACTCAACCTCTCTTCATAGCTAGCATCCCCCATACCAGGCAACATCCTGGTGAACCTCCTCTGCACCCTCTCCATTGCATCTACATCCTTTTGATAATGTGGCAACCAGAACAGTGTGCAGTGTTCCAAATGTGGCCAAACAGTTGTAACATGACCTGACAACTTATTACCCCGTCCGATGAAGGAGAGCATTCCTAATGCTATCTCGACCACTCTATTGATCTGCGTTGCCTCCTTCAGGGTGCAATGAATCTGAACACCTGGATGACTCTGGACATTAATTTTCCCCAGAGCTTTTCCAGTTACCATATAGTTCGCTCTTGAATTGCGTCTCCCAAAATGCATCACCTCGCATTTGCCCAGATTGAACTCCATCTGCCATTTCTCCACCCAACTCTCTCCAATCTATCTATATTCTGCTGTATTCTCCGACAGTCCCTTTCATTATCTGCTACTCCACAATCTTAGTGTCATCTACAAAGTTGCTAATCAGACCACCTATACCTTCCTCTGGATCATCTTTGTATATCACAAACAACAGTGGTCCCAGCATTGATCCCTGTGGAACACCACTGGTTGCAGTTCTGCATTTTGAGAAATACCCTTCTACTACTCTCCGTCTGCTGTTGTCCGGCCAGTTCTCTGTCCATCTAGCTAGTACACCCTGGACCCCGTGCGACTTCACTTTTTCCATAAGCATACCATGGGCAACCTTATCAAGCACCTTACTGAACTCATGTATATGACATCTACGGGCCTTCTCTCATCAATCAACTGTCACTTCCTCAAAGAATTCTATCAAGTTGGTAAGCCATGAACTTCCCTGCACAAAACAATGTTGCCTCTCACTGATAAGCCTATTTTCTTCCAAATGTAAATAGATCCTATCCCTCAGTATCTTCTCCAGCAGCTTCCCTACCATTGACAACAGGGTCACCAGTCTATAACTACCTGGATTATCCCTGCTACCCTTCTTAAAGAAGGGGACAATATTAACTATTTTCCAGTCCTCTGGGACCTCACCTGCAAAGATATCTGTTAAGGCCCCAATTATTTCCGGTCTCGCTTCCCATCTGGACATGGGGGCTTGTCCACCTTCATGCTTTTTAGAATACCCAACACTTCCTCCCTCCTAACGCTGACATGACCTAGAGAAATCAAACATCTATCCCTAACCTGAACATCCGTCATACCCCATTCCTCAGTGAATATCGATGCAAAGTACTCATTAAGAATCTCACCCATTTTCTCTGACTCCACGCAAAACTTTCCTCCTTTGTCCTTGAGTGGTTCAACCCTTTCTTTAGTTACCTTCTTGTTCCTTATATTAGGCTTTAGGATTTTCCTAATCCCTTTAAACCCTCTTAATTCCTCTTAGGTTCTCCTAGGTAATCCGGGGCCATTTCTTACCTTCAAAAAACTTTTGCTTCAGTCAATACGATCAGGTCATTTAGCTCATTGTTGCTAATTGGTGCTTGCAGTGTATAAATTGGCCACTGTGATTCCTACATTATATTGGCGACTATAGTTCTTCAGTGATTCCATTGTCTTATGGTGCTATATAAATTATGAAAACTTTTGTATGTTTCAACACATTTCATGAAACAGGAATTTGATCCAAAATGGATTGTGCAGTAACAGTTTTGTTTTTGCTCAAAATTGAGAAAAATGGATTTGCAAACATCTGATGAATCAACAAGTCACTTGTATTGGTTTTGCTGTAGCACGTTAAACATCAATTAAGCAATACCTAGAGAATGTTCAAGGCAGGGTGTCTCTGTAAGTGGCAGTGTGGATTGGGGCGTAGAAAATATTGAACTTCTCCCTGCTCGCCCATTCTCCTTGTCCGTTCCTTGAGAAATCTTGGACACTGCCAGAATTCCTTGGCAGTGTGATTGGATGTCATGTGATAATACTAGTTTAGTTTAGATCCAGATGTCAAGTTAATTGCTTCCAAACTGAAATCTAGAGTCAACTAAATCAGCATTGCAAGACCAACTGAGCCGTGCTTACATTTTGTTGGAGTGAACTCAATGTGCTGCCAAATCTTTTCGCAATCATCTTGCTCTGTTAATTCTATTGCCAATGTTCACAATGTTGCATTTTTGTTCAAACAGAAAGATTGTGGAAATTATTGGAAGTGGAACTGCAGCAAGGCACAATATTTCAGGCACACTAAATTAATTTAGACAACAAAGTTCTTCGACTGCTGGATAGCTGCTCTCATTTCTGGCCAAATGCTCCTCAAGGGAGTAGTGACTGCTCTGGTGAGCTGAAAAACTAAGTGGAAACTTGTAGAGGTCTGAAGACAGAGGCTGCAGTGAGACTTGAGGCAGAATTGTGCAAGGTTTCCAGCGAGGCCCATCTCAATGTTGGAAGCACCTTGCTGCATTTTTTAATCCAATTCCAAGTGGTTGAGCTGAGATTCTCACTAAGCAGTGGCGACTATTGTTTGTTAACAACCTCATTAACTGTGCATCTCACCTCACTAACATGCAGTGTTCTATCGTCACAGCTACATTGTGATTTCAGCTCACCACTGGCTCCAAAGAACCTCCAGGTGGGACACTGACACAAACATCTCAGGGCAGCATTTTCCATGGGCACTGATCATGCACATGCCTTGTCCATGGATACTGGCCACCAGCATACACCAGCCTTTCATGGCACATCAGCGCTGCACTGGAAACTGGCCTTGCTGCAGCAAGAACACAGGGTGCTCTGCAACATGAACCCAGCTCATGGACTGGACCAGGCTGCATCTCATACTGAGACTACATGCTCACAGCATCCTTGTGTGGCTATGCCGTTTTGCACGTTGTTTCCTCAGCCAGAGGTACCGGGCTTGTCTTACTGCTGTGTTGCCATGCCATTTGATGCAGACATGAGGGAAAGAAGCCTGTCACAGTTATTAGCAGTCCTCAGTTGAGTCAACAGTGATAGCTTCACATAAGAGACCCCAGCACAATACATCACGGGCTGTCTTCGATACCAATCCAGCGGTATGGAAACAGTCAGTCAGCCACTTGGGACAGTCACAGGCAGGACAATCTCCGCATGAGGGGAAGGAGCTGAATGTCACAAAGTCGATGACTTCACTTGATTCTTTCTGCACTGTTTGGGGCTGTTTTCTTCCTGGATTGAGAGAGAAGCATATACTAAGGGAGATGCAGGTGTGTGGCTCAGCTGTTACTCTTGGGGTAGGTGTCCCAAGTGATTGAGTAGGTAGCGCGAAGGGTATACAGGGCTAGTGATCACAGAGGTTGAGTTGGTAACCACAAATGAGGAAAGATGTTGTGGGCAATAATGAGAAAGATCAAGCATTCGTCTTGGTGGGTTGTGGTACAGTGACAGAGACAGGGAGTGTAAGGTATCGGAGAGAAGCCAGTCAAGTGCAGAAGCTCATTGACATTTATCTTACAGTGCTGGATATTCCCTCAGACAGCTGAGATTTCCCAAACCTGAGTGGCAACCTTGGACCATAAGCATTGTGGCATTATTTGAATCAATTTATTCAGAGATTCTTGATCAAAAGTATCAAACTGGTTTCTTTCTATGAGTAAATTAACAAGCATAGTTCATCTAAAACATTGAGGAAGGTTTAGGAGAAAGTGTGGACTGCAGATGCTGGAGATCAGAGTTGAGAGTGTCGTGCTGGTAAACCACAGCAGGTCAGGCAGCATCTGAGGAGGAGGAGAATCGACGTTACGGGCATGATCCCTTCATCCTGATTGACATTGAGGAAGGTGTAGTTTGTTCAGCATAGACCAATGCAGTGCTTGTAATATTCAGTCTGACATCGTCCATTCACAGCTGTTTATCATATGTCTGGATGATCTATTGCGATTGCACAAAAGGTAAACAAGAAACAAAAGTTTTTTCCAATGAGGAGTTAAATGCTAAAAGCTGAGGATTGAAACAATATGGCATTCTTCCAAAAGATGGTGTAATGCTTACCCAGAATCTGAGAGACTGAAGCAAGCCTCCCTCTGTGCATTACCTTCCAGTGTTTGGAGAAATGCAGAATAATGAAGAATTGAAAGAGGCTACTTGCCTGTTTATGTTTGTACCAAGTTCACCACCTTTACCCTATTGCCAAGCCAAAATCTCCCCTTCAAATATTTATCTCATTCCAGTTTGAACATGACTAATAAATCCAACATTCTTCAGGGGACACATTCTAGCTAAATTCAACTCTCTACATAATAAATTTCTCCTCACCTCCTCCAGCTTTTCTTAGCCAATTATATTAAATCTGTTTCTTTATGGTTCTCAAATGTACTGGCATTGCAAACTGTTTTTATTCCATCTCAACCAAATCTCTTTACAATTTTGATCACCTCATTAAATGTCACCATAAGCTTCTCTGCTCTATGCTGAAAATCCCCAGATTCTCTGGTACTGTTGCTGAACTAAAAGCCTCATCTCTGGTTACATTCCTATAAATCTCCTTTAAATGTTTACTGAATGTTTGCTGCTTTGCTAAATGTGGACTGTCCATAATTGAGTACAATTGTAAATATTTTTTAATCAGTTGGTTCAAATGTGTTAAATTCACCTCTGGATGAAGTGAGACTTCAGAGCACGCTGTTTGGTTCAGAGATAGGGACACTACCACGGCACCATAACAGTTCCCAGGTTTCGATGATATACTATCGACTATCTGCCATCCAGTAAATATGCACAGATTAAGGCTTCTTCACAGGCTGGGTAGATGGGGAGGTGAGGGGGCGGGGGAGGGGGGGGGGTGGCATTGGGGGGAGCAGAGTGTAGTTTGGCAATGTGACACTGTCATTGGGCATCCAGAGAACCAGCCTAAGACACTGTGAATGTGAGTTGGCATTCCACCTTATCAGAACTTCAGTCAGGCATTCGACAAGATTCCTCATGGGAGACTGGTTAGCAAGCTTAGATCTCATGGAATAGAGGGAGAACTAGCCATTTGGATACAGAACTAGCTCAAAGGTAGAAGGGTGGTGGTGGGGGGTTACTTTTCAGACTGGAGGCCTGTGACAAGGTGCTGTGTCCACTACGTTTCATCATTTCTATAAATGATTTGGCTGTGAACATAGCAGGTATAGTTCATAAGTTTGCAGATGACACCAAAATTGGAGGTGTGGACAGCAAAGTGGGTTACTTCAGATTACAATGGGAACTTGGTGAGATGGGTCAATGGGCTGAGGAGTGGCAGATGGAGTTTAATTTAGATAAATATGAGGTACTGTATTTTGGAAAAGCAAATCACAACAGGACTTACGCACTTAATGGTAAGGTCCTGGGGAGTGTTGCTGAACAAAGAGACCTTGGAATGCAGGTTCATAGCTCCTTGAAAGTAAAGCCGCAGGTAGATAGTATAGTGAAGAGAGTGTTTGGTATGCGTTTATGTATTGGTCAGAGTATTGAGTACAAGAGTTGTGAGGTCATGTTGCAACTGTACAGGACATTGGTTAGGCCACTTTTGGAATAGGGTTGAGAGTGTGTTGCTGGAAAAGCACAGCAGGTCAGGCAACATCCGAGGAGCAGGACAGTCGACTTTTCGGGCCAGAGCCCTTCATCATATTCATTCCTGATGAAGGGCTTCAGCCTGAAACATTGACTCCCCTGCTCCTCGGATGCTGCCGGACCTGCTGTGCTTTTCCAGCAACACAGTCTTGACTCTGATCTCCAACATCTGCAGACCTCACTTTCTCTCACTTTCTCTCACTTTTGGAATATTGTGTGCATTTCTGGTCTCTTTCCTATCGGAAGGATGTTGTGAAACTTGAGAGAGTTCAGAAAAGATTAACAAGGATGTTGCCAGGGTTGGATGATTTGAGCTCCAGGGAGAGGCTGAATAGGCTGGGGCTGTTTTCCCTGGAGTGTTGGAGGCTAATGGTGACCTTACAGAGTTTTATAAAATCACGAGGGGCATGGATAGGATAAACAGTCAAGGTATTTTCCCTGGGCTGGGGCAGTCTAGAACTAGAGGGCATAGGTTTAGGGTGAGAGGGGAAAGATATAAAAGAGACCTAAGGGACAACTTTTTCACACAGAGGGTGGTGTGTGTATGGAATGAGCTGCCAGAGGAAGTGGTGGAGGCTGGTACAATTACAACATTTAAAAGGCATCTGTATAGGTATATGAATAGGAAAGGTTGCGAAGACCAAGTGCCGGCAGGTGGGACAATATTAGGTTGGGATATCTGTTTGGCATGGACTAGTTGGATTGAAGGTCTGTTTCTGTGCTGTACATTTCTATGACACAATAGCCACAATACACTGCAGTACTCCAGGAACTATGAGAAGCTGAGGAAAAACACCTGTACAACGTATTCAGAGGCAATGAGTACCCGATAAGCTCAGTTCACCGATTCCTGCACAACAGACCTAAACAGGAAGATACAGCACGTCCAGAGACTCTAGCCATCCTGCCATATATTAAAGACATCTCAGAGACAATGACCAGACTATTCCAGCCCCTAGGCATCATGGTAACCCACAAACCTACCACTGCACTGAAACAGCTCCTGATGAATTTAAAGGACCCCACACCAATAATTAACAGAACAAATGTCATATACAAAATACCCTGCAAGGACTGCATCAAATATTACATTGGACAGACAGGTAGGAAATTAGCCACCAGGATACATGAGCACCAATTGGCCACCAAGAGACATGACCAACTATCACAAGTATGCATACACACAGACGAAGAGGGACAGCAATTCAACTGGGAGAAAGTGAGGATTGCAGATGCTGGAGATCAGAGCTGAAAAATGTGTTGCTGGAAAAGCACAGTAGGTCAGGCAGCATCCAAGGAGCAGGAGAATCGACATTTCAGGCATAAGCCCTTCCTGAAGAACAGCAGTTCGACTGGGACAATACATCCATCCTGGGACAGGCTAAACAAAGATACGCACGGGAATTTCTAGAGGCCTAGCATTCAAACCCGAACTCCCTAAACAAACCTATCAATTTGGACCCCATTTACCAACCTCTCAGAAAAAGAACCAGAAGTGACATCACCTCCCACAACAACCCAAGACAGATAAATGGCAAACAGGCAAGAACACCAGCACTTCACTGGAGGCTCAGTGATGATGTTACCCAGCATGGTAATGAAATGTCTGAGAACAAATCTGCCAGCTCAGCGAGCAAACTTGTAACTTGACTGTTGGAGCTGCACTCGCCCTGATTTGTGCCTTGTAGATGGTAGGTGCACTTTGGGGAAACAGAAGATGAGTTATTTGCTGCAAATTACCAACACCCTTGCTGCTCTTATAGCCACTATACTTCTAAGGTAAGTCGGTTCATTTTCCGGTTAATGATAACTCCCATGGCTTTTATTGGAGATAGTTATTGCCTGTCATTTCTGTTGTATGAATGTTACTTGCCACTTTCCACCCAAGCCTGGATAACATCCAAGACTTGCTGCATTTGGACATAGACTGCTTTGGTATCTGAGGAGTTGTGAATGGTGCTGAACATTATCCAATCATCAGTGAACATCCCTACTTCTGAGCTTATGATGGACAGAAGATCGTTGATGAAGCAGCTGAAGATGGTTGGACCTAGGACTCTCCCCTGAGGAACTCCTGCAGAGATGTCCTGAAGCTGAGATGACTGACCTCCAAAAACCACAACCATCTTCCGATGTGCCAGCAACGATTCCAACCAAATAAAAGAACTCTTTGGTGTGTTGATGAGGTAAGGGGTTTTCTATTTTTTTAATCGTGTGATTGGTAAAAAAAACTCTTTTTTCCTTTCCTTTTTCCAAATATCCAAGATAAGACTAAGTTAAGGTTAAGATTAAAAATGTTTGGGGATCCCAGAGCCATGTTACGTTCCTCTTGTTCAATGGGGAATCTCAGGAACTCAGCTGATGTCCTGACTCGGGTAAAAAATGAGGTCTGCAGATGCTGGAGATCACAGTTGAAAATGTGTTGCTGGTTAAAGCACAGCAGGTTAGGCAGCATCCAAGGAACAGGAAATTCGACATTTCGGGCATAAGCCCTTCATTCCTGATGAAGGGCTTATGCCCGAAACGTCGAATTGCCTGTTCCTTGGATGCTGCCTAACCTGCTGTGCTTTAACCAGCAACACATTTTCAACTGTGATGTCCTGACTCCTTCACATGCAGGAAGTGTGTCCACCTGCAGCTCTTGTTGGACCACATGACAGCTCTGGAGCTGTAAATGGACTCATTGTGGAGCATCTGCTATGCTGAAGGGGTTGTGGATAGCACTTTTAGGATTGCTGAGGGAGAAAGGGAATGGGTGAGTAAAAGGCAGAGAAAGTGCAGGAAGACAGTGCAGGTGTCCCCTGCGGTCATCTCCCTCCAAAACAGATAGGCTGCTTTGGATACTGTTGGGGGAGATGGCTCACCAGGGGAAGGCACCAGTAGCCAGGT
This sequence comes from Hemiscyllium ocellatum, assembly GCF_020745735.1. Lineage (NCBI taxonomy): Eukaryota > Metazoa > Chordata > Chondrichthyes > Orectolobiformes > Hemiscylliidae > Hemiscyllium > Hemiscyllium ocellatum. Next base: position 43,204,513 of record NC_083411.1, on the reverse strand, counting down.
TGATGACACCGTGACTGTATAGAAGGGCAGGAAAAAGAGTGGATGGACTATAGTCACAGGGGATTCAATTGTTAGGGGAGTAGATAGGTGGTTCTGTGGTCGAAGGCCAACTCCCAAGTGATATGTTGCTCCCAGGTGCACAGGTCAGGGATATCTCAGATTAGCTGCAGAACATTCTCAAGGAGCAGGGTGAATAGCCAGTTGTCATGGTGCATATAGGCACCTGTGATACAGGTAAAAATATAGAATGAGGTCCTACATGAAGGATTTAGGGAGTTAAGAACCAAGTTAAAATGTAGGACCTCAGAGGTAGTAATCTCAGGATTACTACAAGTGCCACGTGCTAGTCAGCGAATGGGCGGCACGGTGGCACAGTGGTTAGCACTGCTGCCTCACAGCGCAAGAGACTCGGGTTCAATTCTCACCTCGGTAACTGTCTGTGTGGAGTTGCACATTCTCCCCATGTCTGCGTGGGTTTCCTCTGGGTGCTCTGGTTTCCTCCCACAGTCCAAAGATGTGCAGGTTAGATGAATTGGCCATGCTAAATTGCCCATAATGTTAGGTGAAGGGGTAAATATAGGGGAATGGGGAATCTGGATGGGTTGCTCTTCAGAGGGTTGGTGTGGACTTGTTGGGCCAAAGGGCCTTTTTATACACTGTAATAAATCTAATGTGAAAAAATAAGCAGGATGAATGCGTGGCTTGAAAGATGGTGCAGGAGGGAGGGGTTCAGATTTTTGGGACATTGGGGCTGGTTCTGGGGGAGGTGAGACTATTACAAATTGGATGGTCTACACCTGGAAATTACTGGAATCAATGTCCTTGGGGGTGCCTTTGCTAATACTGTTGGGGAGGGTTTAAACAAATGTAGCAGGGGGATGGGAACCAAATGAGGAGGTTAGTAGACAGTCAGGAGGTAGTAAATAAAGCCTATAAGAAGCTAGATTATGAAGTCAGCGTGACTAAGGGGAAGAGTAGACAGGGAGCAGATAGTGAATGCAAAGGGACAGGTGGTCTGAGGTGCATTTGTTTTAATGTGAGAAATGTTGTAGGTCAGGTAGATGAACTTAGGGCTTAGATTAGTACCTGGGAGTATGATGTTATTGCTATTACTGAGACTTGGTTGAGCGAAGGGCAGGTTTGGCAGTTAAATATCCCAGGATATCGATGCTTCAGGCAGGAAAGAGAAGGAGGTAAAAGGGGTGGAGGAGTTGCATTACTGGCTAGAGAGGATAGCACAGCTGGGCTGAAGGAGGGCACTATGGAAGACTCTAACAATGAGGCAATATGGGCAGAGCTCAGATATAGGAAGGGTGTGGTAACAATGTTGGGGCTGTACTAACAGCGAGCATAAGCTAGAGGCCCAAATATGTAAACAGGTTATGGAAAGATGTAAGAGCAACAGGGTGGTGGGTGACAAGAGATTTTAATTTTCCCAACGTTGACTGGGATTCACTTAATGTTAGAGGTCTAGATGGAGCAGAATTTGTAAGGAACATTCAAGAGAGTTTTCTAGATTTGTATGTAAATAGTCCAACTCGGCAAGGGGTCATACTGTTGTTGGGGAATGAGCTCAGCCATTTGGTTGGAGATTAAGTAGGGCATTACTTTGGGAATAGTGATCACATTTCTGTAAGTTTTAGAATACTCATGGGCAAAGACGGGGCTTGGTCCTAAAGGAAGAGCGCTAAACTGGGGGAAGGCCAACTATACCAAAATTCAACAGGAGCTGGGGAATGAAGATTGGGAGCAGCCGTTTGAAGTTAAATCCACATTTGATATGTGGAAGGCTTTTAAAGAGAAGTTGTTTAGAGTGCAGGATAAACATGTTCCTGTGAAAATGAGGGATAGAAATGGGAAGATTTGAGAACCATGGATGACAGGTGAAATTGTGAGATGGCGAAGAGGAAAAAGGAAGCATACATAAGGTCTGGGCGACTGAGGACAAAGAATCTTTGGAAGATTTTTGGGAATGTAGGACCAATCTGAAACAAGGAATTAAGAGAGCTAAAGGGAACATGAGATAGCTTTAGCAAACAGGGTTAAGGAAAATTCCAAAGCCTTGCATTCATAACGGCATGGTGACTCAGTGGTTAACACTGCTGCCTCGTGACGCCAGGGATGCGGGTTCAATTCAAGCCTTGGGCAATCGTCTGTGTGGAGTTTGCACATTCTCCCCTTGTTTGTTTCCTCTGAGTGATCCGGTTTCCTCCCACAATTCATAGATGTACAAGTTAGGTGAATTGGCCATGCTAAATTGCTCATAGTGTTCAGGGATATATAGGTTAGGTGCATTAGTCAGGGGTACATATAGGATAATAGGGTAGGAAAATGGGTCTGGGTGGGTTGCTCTTCGGAGGGTCAGTGTAGACTTGTTGGGCCAAAGGGCCTGTTCCACACTTTAGGGATTCTATGAAATATATAAGGAGCAAGAGGGTGACTAGAGAAAGAGTTGGCCCACTCAAGGACAAAAGAGGAAAGTTATGCATGGAGTTAGAGAAAATGGGTGAGATTCTTAATGAGTACTTTGCATTGATATTCACTGAGGATAGGGACATGACGGATGTTGGGGTTAGGGATAGAAGTTAGATTACTCTCGGTTAAGTCGACATAAGGAGAGACAAAGTGTTGGGAATTCGAAAAGGCATGAAGGTGGACGTTCAGGTTCATTGTTCCCTGATGCGGGCAGCACAGATCAATAAAGCAGTCAATATGGCATGCTTTCCTTTATCAGATGGGTCTGGATGGGATCTATCCCAGGTTACTGAGGGAACCGAAATAGCTGGGGCTTTAACAGGTATCTTTGCAGCATCCTTTAATGCAGGTGAGATCCCGAAGACTGGAGAATGTTAATGTCCCCTTGTTAAAGAAAGGTATCAGGATAATCCACTAAGAGGAAGTGAGGACTGCGGATGCTGGAGATCAGAGTTGAAGAGAGTGGTTCTGGAAAAGCACAGGAGGTCAGGCAGCATTTGAGGAGCAGGAGAGTCAACTTATGCCTGAAACATCGATTCTCACCAGCTGTGCTTTTTCAGCACCACACTCTTTGGGCAGGGATAACCTAGGTAATTATAGATCTGACGTCAGTGGTAGGGAAGCTGCTGGAGTAGATACTGAGAGATTGGATCTATTCCCAATGGAAGAAAATAGGCTTATCAGTGATAGGCAGCATGATTTTGTGCAGGGAAGGTCATGTCTTCCCAACTGAATAGAATTCTTTGAGAAAGTGACAAAGTTGATTGATGAGGGAGGGGCTGTAGATGTCATAGATATGGACTTCAGTAAGGCGTTTGCTAAGGTTCCCCATGGTAGGCTGATGGAGAAAGTGAAGTCGCATGGGGTCCAGGGCGTACTAGCTAGATAGATAGAGAACTGGCTGGGTAACAGGAGACAGGGAGTATTAGTGGAAGGGAGTTTCTCAAAATGGAGAACTGTGACCAGTGGTGTTCCACAGGTATCCATGCTGGGACCACTGTTGTTTGTGCTATACATAAATAGAGTCATAATAAATGATCTGCAGGAAGGTATAGGTGGTCTGATTAGTACATTTGCAGATGACACTAAGATTGGTGGAGTAGCAGATAGTGAAGGGGACTGTCAGAAAATACAGCAGAATATAGATAGATTGGAGAGAGTTGGGTGGAGAAATGGTAGATGGAGTTCAATCTGGGCAAATGTGAGGTGATGCATTTTGGAAGTTCCAATTCAAGTGTGAACTATACAGTAAATGGAAAAATCCTGGGGAAAATTGATGTACAGAAAGATCTGGGTGTTCAGATCCATTGTTCCCTGATGCGGGCAGCACAGATCAATAAAGCAGTCAATATGGCATGCTTTCCTTTATCAGTTGGGTATTGAGTACAAGAGTTGGCAGGTCATGTTAGAGATGTCTACAACTTTGGTTCAGCCACATGTGGAATATTGCGTAGAGTTCTGGTTGCCACATTACCAAAAAGATGTGGATGCTTTGGAGAGGGTGCAGAGTAAGTTCACCAGGATGTTGCCTGGTATGGAGGGTGCTAGCTATGAAGAGAGGTTGGGTAGATTAGGATTATCTTCACTAGAAAAATGGAGGTTGAGAGGGGCTCTGATTGATGTCTACAAACTCTTGAAAGATATAGACAGGGTGGATTGCAAAAAGCTTTATCTCAGAGTGGTGGACTCAATTACTAGGGGTCATGAGTTCAAGGTGAGAGGGGAAAATATTAGAGGAGATACGCATGGAAAGTTCTTTACGCAGAGGATGCTGGGTGCCTGGAACGCATTACCAGCAGAGGTGTTAGAGGTGGGCATGATAGCGTCATTTACATTAGACAGATACATGAATGGGCAGGGAGCAGAAGGATACAGAGACGTAGAAAATAGGTGTCAGATTTGGATAGAGGATCTGGATCAGCACGGACTTGAAGGACTGAAGGGCCTGTTCCTGTGCTGTAATTTTCTTTGGTCTTTGTTCTTTGTTTTTGAGAGTTTGCCCCCGATGCCCATTGGTGCTAATTTTGCTGTGGCTCCATGATGCCACTCTTGGTTGAATACAGCCTTGATGTCAAGGGCTATCACTCTCCCCTCATCTCTAAAATTCAGCTCTTTTGTCCATGTTTAAACCAAAGCTATAATGAGGTCAGGAGCTGAGGGGTCCTGGTGGATCCCAAACTGGGTATTGCTGAGCAGGTTATTGCTGAACAAGGGCAGATTGATAACAATGTTGATGACGTGTTCAATCACTTTATTGATGTTCAAGAGTAAACTGATGGAATGATAATCGGTCAGATTGTATTTGTCCTGTTTCTTTCTCTATTGGACATACCTGGATGATTTTCCACATTGTTAAACAGATGCAGATGTTGTAACTGGAAGAGCTTGGCTAGTTGAGTAGCAGATTCTAGAACAAAAGTCTTCAGTGCTGTTGCTGGAGGCTATTGTTTAGGTCCATAGCTTTGGCAGGATCTAATTCTTCCATCTGGGTCTTGATTGGGTATGAATCAAATTTGTTGATGACTGGAATCTATGATGCTGGGGATCTCTGGAAAATGGATCATCCAGTCAGGATGGTTGGATGCAGATACTTTAGCCTGATATACTGGGCTCCCCCATCAATAAGTATGGGGATGTTTGAGGACCCTTCACCCATTATTAATTGTTTAATTGCCCACAGCTATTCACAACTGGATGTGGCAGGACTACAGAGCTTAGATCCAACTATTGGTTGGGGGATGGCTTACCGTATCTATCACTTGCTGCTTTTGCTATTTGGTACACAGGTTATGTTTTGTTGCAGTTCACCAGGTTGCCACCTCATATTTAGGCATGCCTGGTGCTGCTCCGGGCATGCCCTCCTATGCTATATATTGAATCAAGGTTGATTCTGTGGTTTAATGATATTGAGAGAGTGGGGAATGTGCTGAGGTTTCAGATTGTATTGGAGTAAGCTTTGCTGCTGCTGATGGCCCAAAGTACTTTATTGATATGCAATCTTAAGATACTTCACTTTCTCTGGATCAAGAACTCTCCCCCAACACCCCAAGGCCAGTGGATTAAGAAACCAATTTAAGTCCCACCTTCCTGAGACAGTTAGGGATGGACAATTAACTCTGGCTCAGCCAGTGATGCCAATATCATGCTAACTAAAAAAGAAACAAAGTTTGCTGACCTGGCCTCCTCTATTGAGGGTAAACGATAGAGTCTTCGCCAATTCACAAAAGCCAATCAGAACTTTCACTATTAGTGCGAGTACTGATATCTTTCTTACCATCAAAAATGATAATGGCATGATGGTATGGGTTAACATTGGCATCTCACTCCTCATTTCTTGCTTGAGAAGGCAATTAGAGAATGGAACTTGCTAAGTTCACTGGGAGAAGTCAAAATGTTTAGTCGTCAAAACTATTGAGAATCTTGATGGGAGAAATTGAGGAGACGCTGAATGAATACTTTTCGTCAGTATTCACTCAGGAACAGGACATTGTTGCCGATGTGAATATTGAGTCACAATTAATTAGAATGGATGGCTTTGAGATATGTAGGGAAGAGGTATTGGAAATTATTGAAAGGGTGAATATAGATAAGTCCCCCGGGCCTGATGGCATTTATCCTAGGATTCTCTGGGAAGCAAGGGAGGAGATTGCAGAGCCATTGGCCTTGATTTTTATGTCCTCGTTGTCTACAGGAATAGTGCCAGAAGACTGGAGGATAGCAAATGTGGTTCCCTTGTTCAAGAAGGGGAGTAGGGATAACCCTAGTAACTATAGGCAGGTGAGTCTTACCTCTGTTATGGGCAAAGTCTTAGAGAGAATTGTAAGGGATAGGATTTATGAACATCTGAATAGGAATAATGTGATCAAGGATAGTCAGCATGGTTTTGTGAAGGGCAGATCATGCCTCACAAACCTTATTGAATTCTTTGAGAAGGTGACTAAGGAGGTGGACGAGGGTAAAGCGGTAGATGTGGTGTATATGGATTTTATTAAGGCGTTTGATAAGGTTCCCCATGGTAGGCTACTGCAAAAAATATGGAGGTATGGCATTGAGGGTGAGTTGGAGGTTTGGATTAGGAATTGGCTGGCTGGAAGAAGACAGAGGGTAGTAGTTGATGGTAAAGGTTCATCTTGGAGTGCAGTTACCAGCGGTGTTCCGCAAGGATCTGTTTTGGGACCATTGCTGTTTGTCAGTTTTATAAATGACCTGGAGGAGGGGCTAGAAGGTTGGGTGAGCAAGTTTGCGGATGATACGAAAGTCGATGGAGTTGTTGACAGTGAGGAAGGATGTGGCAGGTTACAGCGGGATATAGATAAGCTGTAGAGCTGGGCAGAAAGGCGGCAAATGGAGTTCAATGTCGCTAAGTGTGAAGTGATTCACTTTGGTAAGAGTAACAAGAAGATGGAGTACTGGGCTAATGGTCAGATACTTGGTAGTGTGGATGAGCAGAGGGATCTTGGTGTCCATGTCCACAGATCTCTGAAAGTTGCCACCCAGGTAAATAGTGCTGTGAAGAAGGCATATGGCGTACTGGCTTTTATTGGTAGAGGAATTGAGTTCCGGAGTCCTGAGGTCATGTTGCAGTTGTATAAGACTCTGATGCGGCCGCATCTGGAGTATTGTGTGCAGTTTCGGTCGCCATATTATAGGAAGGATGTGGAGGCACTGGAACGGGTGCAAAGGAGGTTTACCAGGATGTTGCCTGGTATGGTAGGAAGATCGTATGAGGAAAGGCTGAAGCACTTGGGGCTGTTTTCATTGGAGAAAAGAAGGTTTAGGGGTGACTTGATAGAGGTGTACAAGATGATTAGGGGTTTACATAGGGTTGACCATGAGAACCTTTTTCCACCTATGGAGTCAGCTATTACGAGGGGGCATAGCTTTAAATTAAGGGGTGGTAGGTATAGGACAGATGTTATTGGTAGATTCTTTACTCAGCGAGTCGTGAGTTCATGGAATGCTCTGCCAGTAACAGTGGTGGACTCTCCTTCTTTATGGGCATTTAAACGGGCATTGGGTAGGCATATGGAGGAAAGTGGGCTTGTGTATGTTAGGTGGGCTTGGATCGGCGCAACTTCGAAGGCCGAAGGGCCTGTACTGCGCTGTATTTTTCTATGTTCTATGTTCTATGAATCTGTAGCTTTTTTTTAATGAGAGGTAACCAAGCAATGATGTTAAAAATCACACAACACCAGGTTATAGTCCAACAGGTTTAATTGAGTGTTGTTTTGTCGCCTTGTCTGTTTAGCAATGTCACGTAATTGTACTGATGTATCCTGAGTGCAGGCTGAGAGTGTGCACTCCATTTGAATTTCAAGGTTGTGGTGCCTGCTGTAGAGTTGGTGCATGAGATGATTGAGGAGTTTACAAGAGGTGCAGTGGCAAAGTCTCTCTGCGTAATCTGTGTTGTAGGTCGACTTAAATGGGTTTGTGATCCGTAATCCTTTTGGGATCTTTCCTGCTTGCCTGCATTCCTGTAGAAACTTGATGTCTGTGTCGATATGTGCAATCTTCTTGGAGATCCTCTCCACTTTAAGCCGGCAGTTAGTGATGTCAATAGTAGTCATGATTTGGAGATGTCAATGTTGGACTGGGGTGTACAAAATTAAAAATCACACAACAGCAGTTTATAGTCCAACAACAAACAATAAACCAACAAGAAACAATTAAACCTGTTGGACTATAACCTGGTGTTGTGTGATTTTTAACTTTGTACACCCCAGTCCAACACCGGCATCTCCAAATCAAGCAATTATGAACTATTTTTCCTTATGATGCACACAGTATGGTATAAATAATTGCCAATTACTAAGCTGCATAGTTTACTTATCAGTAAATAAATATCCACAATTGTAAAGACAGTTCGACATATATAAAACATAAGGCTGTAGTCCAAAATAAAGATTGCTCATTCCTTGATTATGCAACAACTGATTGTGTTTGTCTGGCATCTGTTCTTTAGCTAAACGTCCCAAAAGATATGACAGAAATTTAATCAAACAAAAAGTTGTCACAAGCTCAAGCAGGTATTAGATCATCAAAAGCTTGGTCATTAAAGGAAATTAAGGCAAAGAAGTGATCCAGAGTTTATGGCTTTACCAGTTGAAGTTATGATAAGTTGTCAGTGGTCACAGTGAACAAACTGAAAAAGGCTCTGTTAAAAGTTTCTTAATCATTACACCAGTGGTCACAGTGAACAAACTGAAAAAGGATCTGATAAAAATTTCTTAATCATTACGCCATAAACTGTTAAAGGCTGGTTGGGAAATATGCAGCTGTGTTTAATTTAAGGATATTTTCAAAATGCAAGCCACAAGAAACCACACTCCAACAGTGCAACATGCATAACAGGGATTTGCAATTGTTAATTCCTATTTGGATTCCTGTGTGCTGAATTTTGATTTAATCATTCCCGAATGAAGACATACTTTGACCCTGCTCTGATACCATAAAAGTGCTGCTGTAGAAGGTTGACAGCCCATACTGAGGGATTGTCCAAAATTCATTTTCAAACTCAAGCAAATCCGATATATTGAACCATCTGAACTAATTCTATATTGAAGGAAATAGCAATATATTAATAAATAATAGACTTGTGTTTTATAAAATTGTAGAATCATGGAAATTTCAGTGGAATATAATGTAAAGGGTTAATACACACATATGTAAATAGTAAGTTATGTCAGTAGTGATGCAAGAGATCACATGATGGAGAAATTGAATTAAAATGTAACTGTAGACTTCATGCTAAGTCTAAACCTGCAAATAGACTCCAGCAGCCTCTCTTCATTGATGTAGAGCACTCAACCTTTTTCTAGTCATGCTCACCTAATAACAGATGATGTCAGTGAGTGGAAGACCCAGCAGCAGAGCCAAAACAGGAGGATCACTGAGGAGACAGTTCAGTGGCGGGAAACAAGCAAATGCACAGGCATGGTGGAGAAACAAAACGGAAGAAGAAGTAAGCTCCAATGGGGGGGGGTGGTAAAGCACAGAACTCACCCTATCCTGAACAGAATCATTCAAGGCATGGAAAGCCCATAATGCACTGAGAAATGGCAGAACAAGAGAAAGATATTGAATCACTTCAGAATTAGCAGTCGAATCAAACAAGGACCAGGTCTGAAATGGTACAGTTAGCAGAGCAAGATGACTAGATTAGATTAGATTAGATTACAGTGTGGAAACAGGCCCTTCGGCCCAACAAGTCCACACCAACCCGCCGAAGCGCAACCCACCCATACCCCTACATTTACCCCTACCTAACACTACGGGCAATTTAGCATGGCCAATTCACCTAACCCGCAAAACTTTGGACTGTGGTAGGAAACCGAAGCACCCGGAGGAAACCCACGCAGACACGGGGAGAACGTGCAAACTCCACACAGTCAGTCGCCTGAGGCGGGAATTGAACCCGGGTCTCAGGCGCTGTGAGGCAGCAGTGCTGACCACTGTGCCACCGTGCCGCCATGCCGCCCACAACAATAGGACAAAACGTAAGGAAACAGCAGAGTCTTCATTCAGGATGATAGAGATGGCTTATGGGGATAAGTCACTTGAGGCAGCATAATACATGGGGCAAGAAATTAGCAGTGCATCGAAGCTGAAGGCAGGAAGCACAGAGAAAGAGCATCAAATGCTACTACACTATGCACCCACTCTGGTGGGCCGAAGTTGGGTGAGCAGGAAGAAAAGCAACAGGCTTTACCTACAGCAAGGCTGGCCATTTTGAACAAGTGTGTATTAATGAACAGATTGTACCCCCAAAATAGAAGGAAAAATCCACAATGAAGAACAAAATTCATTGAAGAGCCAAACCACATTTCTCGGAGAAATGAAAGAAGCAAAGTATTTGAAATGTCTGAGTGCTGACATAAAAATAAATGAAACATCCAATGGATTTTAAACTTGATACTAAGCCAGGTGTATCAATCCTCTCAGACACATTGTAATCTTTGATTCAAGAAGCATTACAAGCATCCAAGCCTCTACTCCATGGACTAGGAGGTATCTAACTAAAAGTAAAAGGCTAGTTAACAGTAAAACTGCATGTTAAAAACAATCATCAAGGCGCCATTTGGGAACTTTTATTTCTTTCTGACCAGGAAGGTTTAGACCATCCTGAAACTTATTTTCAAGTTTGACAAAATGGAAAGCCAGGAAACAAACAAGATGGGTCCCCAAAGTTGGTCAGCAGCCTGGCAAAGCTAAAGGCAGGTTGCTGTTTAACTCTGAAAGCTAATGGTGTGTCAATTATCAAATAACACCTCGAAATGTCTTAGCAAGTTTTGAGGTTTGTAGCTCAGGTTGAGATTCTGGATGTAAGTTTGCTCGCTGAGCTGGAAGGTTCATTTTCAGAAGTTTCATCACCCTATTAGGTAACATCTTCAGTGAGCCTCGGATGAAGGTATGGCTCGCTTTCTATTTCTGTGTTTGGGTTTCCTTGGTTTGGCAATGTCATTTCCTGTGGTGATGTCATTTCCTGTTGTGATGTCACTTGTGAAGACACTCAGGGAGTGGTAAATGAGATCCAAGTCAATGTGTTTGTTGATAGCATTCCAGTTGGAGTGCCATGCTTCTAGGGATTCTCATGCATGTCTCTGTTTGACTTGTCCAAGGATGGATATGTTGTCCCAGTCGAAGTGGTCCTTCCTCATCTGTATGTGAGGATACTAGTGATAGTGGGTCATGTCTTTTTGTGGTTAGTTGATGTACATGTATCCTGGTGGCTCGTTTACTGTCTGTTTGTCCAATGTAGTGTTTGTTACATTTCTTGCATGGTATTTTCTAAATGACATTAGTTTTGCTTGTTATCTGGATAGGATCTTTCAAGTTCATTAGCTGTTGTTTTAGTGTGTTGGTGGGTTTGTGGGCTACTATGATGCTAAGAGGTCTGAGTATTCTGGCAGTCATTTCTGAGATGTCTTTGATGTAGGGGAGAGTGGCTAAAGTTTCTGGGCGTGTTTTGTTTGCTTGTTTGGGTTTGTTGTTGAGAAATCAGCAGCCTGTGTTCATTGGGTGCCCGTTGTTTTTGAATACATTGTATAGGCGATTTTGTTCTGCTCTTTGTAGTTCCTCTGTGCTGCAGTGTGTGGTGGCTCATTGAAATAATGTTCTAATGCAGCTTCTTTTATGGATATTGGGAGGATTGCTTCTGCAGTTCAGTATTTGGTCCGTATGTGTTGTTTTCCTTTAGATGCTGGTTTTAAGTTCCCCATTGGCTGTTCGCTCTATTGTGACATCTAGGAGAAAACTAGCCACCAGGATACATGAACATCAACTCGCCACAAAAAGACATAACCCACTCTCACTAGCATCCTTGTATACAGATGAGTAAACACACCACTTCGACTGGGACTACACATCCATTCTAGGACAAGCCAAAAAGTGACACGCACGAGAATACCTAGAAGCATGACATTTCAATCGGAACTTTATCAACAAGCACATTGACTTGGACTCCATTTACCTGAGAAAAAGAACAGGAAATGACATAACCACAGGAAATGGTGTCATCATAGGAAATGACATCACCAATCCCAAGGAAACCCAGATACAGAAATAGAAAGCAGGCCATACCACCAGTGCTTCATCCGGAGGCTCACTGATGATGTTACCTAGTATGGTGACGCAACGTCTGAAAACAATCTTTCCAGTTCAGCGAGCAAACCTCCATCCAGGAATGTCTTGTATCCACTTTTGTAAAAAGTGAAACATGAGATTGAGGCAATGCTCCAGCAAGGTATGATTTTACCAGTGATCAAGTCAGTTATTTGTGTCCCTGGGCTCGTTCCAGTTATGAAATTAAATGCCTGATTAAGAAATTTTGTGCATATTACACAATTAAATTAAGCTGCAGAGCATGATAAATCCCTTCTATGGCATCTGTAGAGGCAAGTGGCGAAGCTAACAAGGAAAGCCATTTCCACCAACTGAGTCCTGAAGAAGGGTTACACTTAAAAGGTCGACTTCTCCACCTTCTGATGTTGCCTGGCTTGGTGTGTTCTTCCAGCCTCCTGACTGTCTATTTTCACTAACTCAACACATCGTAGCTTCTGGCAACATTTATTGGATGAGGAATCTCATCTCTTAACAAAATTCATTGCCCCATTTGGACAGTATTGCTTTAACTGTTTCCTTTTTTGGCATTACTTCCACACTGGAAAAATTGTACAGGATGATGCAAACATCTCAAAGGGATTGGGGGAGGGGGGAGGGAGGCGAGGAGTTATCTGTCATACAGTTGACATCCCAACACATGGTTCAATCAAAACTGAACACCATAAAGGGTAAGAACAGGACTGAAAACTTTGCAGGAAGGATTTGAATTTAATTAAAAAGAGTTCTCAATGTCAAGTTCTAGAGATATGTTATTTAGACAGCAAGGATGACAACAGACCCATAGAACCAGATTTCTCAAAAAGTACTCAATACCCAAAAGTGTCATGGATATGCAAAGGTCTATGGGAATGGTCATGTGAGTGAGATAATCTTTACCAAATCATTATGCACAAATAGATAATTACAACAATTCCTCACACAGAATCAAACATGGTGTCAGGAAAAAAAAGTTGAAGTTATTTGAAAATGTACAGGAAAGGTTTATCTCATCAGCAATTGTAGCTCATTATGACCCTGAACTATAAATTACAGTGTTAACTGACACATTATCAAAAGACTGTGGACAGTGTTATTCAAAATCCAGAAGTAAGAAAAATGTAGACCCAGGAACAATGCTATGATTGAGAAAGAAACTCTATCATTTAGACAGCATGCAAATAATTTTCTGATTATGTCTTCGAGTTGGAATTTATTGTAGAAACAGACCAAAAGCCATTGATAACATTGCTGAGTTAGCAATTTTTGAGAAGATTTGTAGCTCAGGTTGATGATAAGTATGTAAGCTAGCTCGATGAGCTTGAAGGTTGGTTTTCAAATATTTGTCACCATCTTAGTTAACATCATCAGTGAGAGCCTCCGGTGAAGCCGGCTGGTGGTATGTCCTACCTCTCTATTTATAGGTCTTGGTTTCCTAAGACGGGTGATGTCATTTCCTGTTTTTTTTTCAAAGGGAGATAGGTAGGATCTAGATCAATGTGTTTATTGATGGAGTTCTGGTTAGAATGCCATGCCTCTAAGAATTCTCGTATGAGTCTTTGTTTCGCCTGTCCTTGGATGTGTGTGTTTTCCCAGTCAGAGTGGTGTCCTTTTTTGTCTTTATATATAGAAACTAGTGATGGTGGGTCATGTCTTTTGGTGGCCAATTAGTGTTCATGTATCCTGGTGGCAGGTTTCCTGCTAGTTTGTCCAATGTAGTGTTTCTTACAGTTCTTGTATGATATCTTGTAAATGGTGTTAGTTTTACTAGTAGTATTTAATGGATCCTTTCAATTCATTATTCGCTGTTTGAGTGTCTTGGCAGGTTTGTGGGCTATCATGGATGTCAAGGGGTCTGAGTAGTCTGGAAGTCATTTCTGATATGCCTTTCATGTAAGGTAATGTGGCTATAGTTTTGGATTGCATTGTGTCTGCTTGTTTGGGTTTGTTCTGAGGAATTGGCAGATTGTGTTTCTTGAAAACATTGTGTAGGCATTTTTCTTCTGCCTTTTGTAGTTCTTGAGTGCTGCAGTACCCATTCCATGATGTGACAGCGCTTCACTGGAGATTCACACTGAGAATGTTACCTAGTCATGGTGACAAAACGTCTGAAAACAAACCTTCCAGCTCAGCGAGCTAATTTACATACTTAACAGTATTGAATGCTGAAGAGGTTGTAAAAATGCCACCAAGGATACAAAGGTTGTGGTCATGTACTAATGCGATACATTGTTACAATAGAATATAGAGAAAGTATCAAAATGCTTTGTCAAGAGTATTAATTGAGTAGTTAGAGTAGGAGGATAAGATATTTTTAATGTAGAAGAGATCCTTTACTTCCAGGTACATACTTGTGTCAGTAAGAAAACTTCAGAAAATTAGATAGGCACAGGGAATTGATGAAGAATATCCCTTTTAAATATTTCCTCTCTCACTCTAAACCTATGCTATCTAGTTCTGGACTCCCCCACCCCAAGGAAATGGCCTTGTCTATTTATCCTATCCATGCCCCTCATGTACACAGAGAGGTTATTCATCTCAAGAGCCCTTCACTGTCATGTTCTTCAAAGGATCCTTTAAGGGCACTGAAGATTACCCCCGATGCCAGCCTAGAACACCAATGTCCATGTAGTTGTTGGGAATATTGATCTGAGGAAAACATGACCTCCAACTGACATGCACCATCCACAACAAAGAAGAAAAGGAACAATTTCAGGTGTCTCCTCTTCCTTCCAGAGCATGGGAGCAGCTTAGTATGAACTTATTTGAGTTTAAAGGGAAAATAATGCCTATTGTTTTCAAGTACCACTCTGACTGGAGGGAGGAAAAATATTGAGTGGCTCAAACCCACAAATTCAATCAACAGCACTGCCAGAGCTCAGGGCACAGTGCCAATATACATCTGAGAATAGCACCAGGAAGGAAGACTCAAAGAGAAAACACAACAACCAAGATGTTAACCAATTTGAAAGGGAGGGGGACAGTACCTGAGGAAAAGGAATCATTTGGGAAGGAAAGTTGACAGGTCAGCATTCTGATGGGAATGGGATTGTATTGCTCCTGTAATCTTTCCCATGGGAAGTTGCTTCAGAGAGAAATCTCAAATAGAGAAGTGCAGGCAAAATGCAAAAGGGAAAAAAGAGGAAATGAGTTTATTCCTGCATTCGATTGAGATTACTAAAATAGTCTAATATGGATGCTGTAATACATGGGCCAGGACATGGGAGAGGGATGTGAAACTATGCACTACCCTTCTGTACTCATGTAGGTCTTTACTCATGTCGGTATGTGGGAGGACAATCTTTAGTCTTCATTGGTCTATATACAATTCCTATCTACAGTAAGGGATGTGTGGGAGACATTGGCTGTTGCATGATCGACCTGGGAAAGTGATCTCGTCAGCATTGATTCCATCCATGAAGATGCTCCCAGTCAAGTTGAAAACTTTGTCTTATTTCTAAATGTGAGGTGGGTTGTAAATATCAAACCTGTGCCACAGCTCTCTGAACTGTAGCTTGGAAATTGAGTAGGAGCTGTTATCAGCAAGTTGATTTCAAGAAAATTATTGGTGACCTGCAGGATTGGTACACAGGATGTTTACTGCTACTTCACAGAAATAATTTGAAGTTGAACGTCACTCACTCCCACAGTCTCACCTCCGGGCCTCACCTGGGTTCTCCACTCCCACAGACTCACCTCCAGGCCTCACCTGGGCTCTCCACTTCCACAGACTCACTTCCGGGTCTCGCCATGCATTAGCATCGTGACTAATGTAGCACGATGGCTCAGTGGTTAGCACTGCTGCCTCACAGTGCCATGGGTGACTGTCTGTGTGGAGTTTGCACATTCTCCCTGTGTCTGCGTG
The DNA here is from genome assembly GCF_020745735.1 of Hemiscyllium ocellatum. Taxonomy (NCBI): domain Eukaryota; kingdom Metazoa; phylum Chordata; class Chondrichthyes; order Orectolobiformes; family Hemiscylliidae; genus Hemiscyllium; species Hemiscyllium ocellatum. Next base: position 43,188,576 of record NC_083411.1, on the reverse strand, counting down.
GGTTTCCTCCGAGTGCTCCGGTTTCCTTCAACAGTCCAAGGATGTGCAGGTTAGATGAATTGGCCATGCTAAATTGCCCATGGTGTTCAGGGATGTGTAGGTTAAGTGTATAAGTCAGGGGAGATGGGTCAGTGTCAGCTGCAGGAATAAGCTGCGTTGCCAGCGAAAATGGGACAGTAAGGTTAGTGACCCCATCCTGAGGCCATTCTCATCCTGTTAAAGCTGGGTGAGGGCAGCTCATAATTATAAAGAATTCCTTTCACGCAGACTTTTAATGCTCTCTGAATATCTCAAAGTGTATCCTGCATTTTGGGCCTGTGATGGTGTAATCGTAATCCAGAATCCTCCATAAATAGTATAGGACATGAATTCAAAACCCATTAGGGCAGACAGTGAAATTTGAATTACAGAAAGAAACTCTGTATTGATAAAGTTAGTTTAATGGCAATCATATAATTACCATCAATTGTCATTTAAAACTGATTTATATCCTTTCAGGAAGGAAATCAGCTGTCTCACCTGGACTGGTGTACAAGTGACTACAGACCGAAAGTAATGTGATTGAGTCTTAGCCACCCTCTGAGTAATTAGGGATGGGCAATAAATGCTGATCTGGCCAGCCACGCCTCGAGCCAATGTGTGAATTTTTCAAAAAGTGAGTTTGAAGTGTTGTAATGTGAGGAATCCAACAGCCAATGTGTGCTCAACAAACTCCCACAAACAACAATGTGAAATGACTGGATAACTTTTTGTTTAATTGCAGAGAATAGCCATGTACAGGACACCAAACTTCTTGCTCCTGTTTTTCACCCAAGGAATCGTTTACAACTAACCATGCAGACAAATGGGACCTTGACTCAATGTCTCATGTGAGAGACAGCCCCTCTGGCAGTGCAATACTTTCTCAGTGCTGCACTGGACTATCAACCATTGATTTTCGTGCTTTGAATTTGGGATGGAACTTAACCCCACCTTATTCAGCAGCAATGCAACTTTGCCATTCTGACTGAGGCACCTGGAACAGTCAATTCAACAGAAGGTTCAAGCACCCGTCTCCAATTTGAAAAATATGAGGCGAGTCAGTACTGTCTGTCCTGAGCACAAAAGGTTTCTAGATCAGAGTGGTGCTGGAAAAGCACAGCAGGTCAGGCAGCATCCAAGGAGAAGGAACATCGATGTTTCGGGCAAAAGCCCTTCATCAGGAATAGAGGTTTCCAGCATCTGCAGTCCTCACTTTTGCCTAGTTGATTTTAACCTTACTGTGAATCCTCTTGCAAGGATGCCAACCTTGAAGAAGTTCTCCTCCTCTCTCCACAAGAATCTCAGAGAGTCTCTCTCTCTCACTGCAACCCCAAGGTCACCATTTGTACTCTTTGCACCCTTCCCCCACCCTCCTCTCTGACCTATCACCTCCATCCCCACCCTGATTCACCTATTGAACTCTTTGCTCCCTTCCCCCACCCTCCTCTCTGACCTATCACCTCCATCCCCACCCTGATTCAACTATTGTACTCTTTGCTACCTTCTCTCCAGCCCCACACCCTCCCATTTATCTCTCCACCCTGGAGGCTTCCTGCCTCTATTCCTGATGAAGGGCTTTTGCCCAAAATATTGATTTTCCTGCTCCTCAGATGCTGCCTGACCACTCTGATCTAAACTCTGGTTTCCAGCATCTGCAATCCTCACGTTTGCCTAAAGAGGTTTATAGCCTCCCTCTGTATGTATTGGAGTGATCCATGCAAATTCACTTATCACAGTCCTCCTTCTGTATTGTTCTTCTGGTAGTACAGCACTCCTTTAGGACTATTCCTTCGAGGATGCAGCTATCCCTCAGTGTTGTGCTGCAGTTGTGCAGTCCTCTATACTGACCTTGCAACAGTACAGCATTCCCTCAACATTGCAACAATACAGCACTGCCTAATTGAGTCTTCAACAATCCAGCACTCCCTCAGTATTACTGCTCACACTTGAACTTTGAGAGCATGCCTGGATACATGCTTTCTCTCTCTCTCTCTTTCCCTAATAACGAACCTGTGATTGGACCAACTTATTCAATGCTGAACATTACCTATGGAAGGAGCAGATAAAGTTGGATGATTCCTGGTTTATTTTGGTTACTTGTTGGTAACTGAGAAGTTCGTTATTTGATAGCTTTGACCTTGCAGGTTTGTGTACAGAGCAAGCTACACCCACTTGAGTCAGTTCAAGTTTATTTCCAGAGGGTGTGTTTTACTGTCAGTACAATGTCCAGCATCACCGCCTCTTCTCATGATTCAACCCACTGCTTTAATTGTTTACACTACACACGGTTCAATTAAACTGCTTTTTCAGGTTAACCTAATCTGACCAATTATTGCCTTACTAACCTACTCTGAATCATCAATAAAGTGATGGTAGCGATCATGGATAGTGGAAACGAGTGAACCCTTCTTTGACACATGGTTTGGGTTCTACCTGGGCCACTCAGCTCCTGACCTCATTATAGCCTTAGTCCAGACATGGACAAAAAAGCTGAACTCCAGAGGAAAGGTGAGAGTGACTGCCATATCAAAACCACATTTCATTTATTGTAGCATCAAGGAGCCCGCACAAAAGGTAGAGTCAATGGTAATCAGAGGAGATGGGGATTTATCTGCTGCATGGAGTCATATCTGGTGCAAAGGATAATGGTTGTGACTATTGGAGGTCACCTTTGACCTGGGACATCACCGTAGAAGCTCCACAGTGTAATTCCATTGAGATCAATAGATTGCTGGATTCTTAGGCAATTAAGGGATGTGGACATTGTACTGTACAGAAGGTGAAGTTTAGTTGAAGATCAGACCTCCAATGGCCTACATTTGCTCCTATTTCTTGTTATATTCTAGAAAAGACACAGCTCTCTCGGCAGATTTTGTCTTTCTCCTTTTTTCCCAGCTATTCCTATTCCATCTCTCACTTCCTTCATTCACTTCCCTTCTCCCTATGTTTCTTTTTCTATTGCTTGACTTTCTTCTCTCCTACATCCCTTCCTCTCTCAATCCCTCCTTATTGCTGCCTTCTTCTTTGTTTCCTAGTCTTTCTCCTTCTCCTTTACTCACTCTCTCATTCCACCTTCTCTCACTTCCACTTCTTCTCCCACTCTACCTCTCCATCTTTTTGTTTCTCTTGATCATTCACTCCTGCCATCTTGCATTCAGAGTTTCTCCCATCCTACCACTCTGTCTCCTTTTAGTTCTCTCTGTCTCTCTTCTCTCCTCTCTCACTTCCTCTCACTGATTCAGAAATGATAAGAATGTAAAATCAAACAGTAACTGTTGAAAGTGCCCAGTGGAGCATTGATGTGAAACAGGAGAAAAGGTTAAGCAGTTTTTGGGAGAAACCATATTTATAGTTTAAACAAAGGTAACCCAGGAGCGTTTGTACGGAAGCAAAGAGTCATGAGTTCTGAACTGCTATTGGCACAGAGGTAGCTTTATTCATGTACTAATAGAGGAGATAGTGGGGTAGTGGTAATTTCACTATAGACTAATAATCGAGAGAGTAAAAAGTGAGGTCTGCAGATGCTGGAGATCAGAGCTGAAAATGTGTTGCTGGTTAAAACGCAGCAGGTCAGGCAGCATCCAAGGAACAGGAAATTCAACATTTTGGGCATAAGCCCTTCATCCTGATGCGCTTTAACCAGCAACACATTTTCAGCTAATAGTCGAGAGACCCAGGCCAATGCTCTGGAGTCACATGGTGAAATCCCACCACAGCAATTGGTGGGATGTGAATTCAATAAAAAATCTGGAATATGCCATGAAGCTATTAACAATTGTTGTAATGACCCACTTGTTTCGGTAATGGCCTTTAAGGAAAGAAATCTGCTATCTTTACCGAGACCGGCCTCACATGAATCCCAAGCACAAATTAATACTGTTCACTGTAAAGTTTCTTCTGAGATGGCAGAGCAAGACAAAGGCAAGTGTGTGTTGTCAGTGTCACCCACATTCCATGAAATGACAAAGCAACCAAAAGACTTTAAAAGATTGGGAAAAGGCATAAAATACATCGCATTATAAGGAGGTAATTTTAAACAAGGGTTAGAGGCACAATGGAAACAGCTTGTATCCTCAATCGCACTCTGGCAAGTAACAACACTCCTCTGTGCCAAAAAAACAGACAAAAATGGCAGATGCACAACAGAGGGAAGTTCGCGAGGCTCAGGCAGGAAGGGGACAGACGCACATATTTCCTTGAGGACATTTTCAAAATTAGGTTTAGGAATTAGTTTGAGGAGATCTAGACAGCCGCAACGTTGAGGCTGGAAACAAGGGATGACCAACATTTGGGTCATTGGAACAAATACATCAATGATGAAGGTGGAAGAGGGGACACAGCTTATAACGACACAGCAACACCCAGACAGTTCACCTTCACAGACATATGCACCTAGTGGACAAACAGCAAGATCGCATGATCTCGCATTAGAATCAAAGTACTATTTATTGTAAATCATACAGTGTTCCAGTTAAAAGACTAAAAAGTAATAAAAGCTGAATGTGTGTTGTGACTACAAAGTGAACATATCAAGACAGTCTGCCTCCTCGGTCCTCGCTCACACCCAGTCCCATTCTTCCATCACCTCAGTGCTCACTAACCCAGTATCTACTCTCGATCCAGCCACACCATAATTTGAAACCTATCAAGGAGCACTGGAAATAATGCAGAAAAAAGATTTACAAGAATTGAAGGGTTGTGTCTGTCAGGAAAGACAGAACAAACAGAAGATTTTCTTCTTTGGACAAGAGTGGGAAGGGGGTGGAACATCCTGCCTGTGACAGTAGTAGACTCACCATTTTTAAGGGAATTTAAATGGTCATTGGATACTCATGTGGATGATAATGGAATAATGCAGGTTAGATGGTCTTTCAATTGGTTTCACAGGTCGGCACAACATCGAGGGCTGAAGGGCCTGTACTGCGTTGTAATGTTCTATGTTCTATTGAAAGGAGATTAATTGACATTTAAAACTATGAAGGTTAGATATGGAGTAGACATATTTAACGTGCTTCCAGTTGAGGGGAGTCTAAAACATATCAATATGAATCAAAGATAGTCACTCATAACTACAATAAGGGTTCAGCAAGGCTTCTTTCCACAGGCTGGAGATAGAATGAGGGACATACTGCATTAAATGCCTGTATATTCAACAGGAAGCTTGTGAACAGCAGAGTAAAGAGCTAGAACATTATTTCATTATAGTCAGCTGAACCTAGATGAGAGAAAGTGCAAGCTGAGTGTAAAGTGGATTATACTATTTCTCTATGAATAGCTACTGAGATGTGCAGAAGGAGTTATGCCATAGGGACATCAGATCACATGGAATTGGGACCTGGGTATCTAGGACTCCAGATAAGATGCCCTCTCTTTTCATCCTCTGTATAGAGTGATGTTTAGCAAATTACCATTCACTCAGATGAGGGTGGACTTTACCTTACTACCTTGAGCATTGATCTTGATGAGTTGGGTCAAATAGTTTGTTTCTATAGTTAAATACTGTGTAAAATACCCATCCTTCTCGTCAAATTAGTCAAATATCTTGACTTTTCAAATCTCTGTTACCTTTCCCAGTCCTGCTGTCCTATTGTTTCTCTAATTTTAGCTTCATGCATCCTTGATTTCTATCACTCCACCATTCATAGCCATTGTTTAACTATGCCTGCGCCCAATGTTCCGGAGTTACCTCTCAAAACTCTGTCTTTCCATCTTGCTGTCCTTTATACAACCTATCCTTGACCAAACATTTGATTGCTTATCCTAATATCTCCTGATTCAGTGCCAAAGTTTGATTGACAACTAATAGAGTCCTAGGATCAACCATGTTCAGCTGCTTTACCTTTTCTCCACCATAAGGTCAGAAATGAGGATGCTCATTAATAATTGCATAATGTTCAATATCATTTGCAGCTTCTCAGATATGTCCATGTCCAAATACAGTAAAACATGGATAAAATCTACAAATGCCAGTCAATGACCATCTTCAACAAGAGAGAATATAACTATTGCCTCTTGACATGCATCAGCAATGCTGAAACCCATTAACCCCATTAGTTGACAGCTAACTTACCAGAAAATGAACTACATCTGGCTTATAAATTCTGTGGCTACACAAAGAGATCAGAGGCTGAGAATTCTGCAGTGAGTAACTCACTTTCTGATACCTTAAAGCCTGTCCTCTATCTACAAGGCAAAAATCAGGAGCATGATAGAACACTCCCTACTTACTTGGACAAGTGCAGTTCGAACACGCAAGATCACTATCCAGGATAAAGCAGTCTGTTTGATTGCCATTCCATTTAACACCATCAACATTCACCTCCTGCACGACTGACACACAGTGATAGCAGTATGTGCCATCTGCAAGATACATTGCAACAACTAAACCAAGCTCCTTTGAAAGCACCTTCCAAACCCAGAACATTTACCACCTACAAGGCTATAGGCAGTATGTGCATGGAAACACTACCAGCTACAAAATCCCCCCCAAGTCACATCCAGACTTGGAACTACAAACATCTTTTATTTCCTGTTGCTGGGTCAATATTCTGGAACACCAAAAAGTACTGTGGGTCCCCCTAAATCCCATAAGAGTTCACTAAAACTTCTTCACGATGATTAAGGCTGGGCAATTAATGCTGGCCAAGCTAATGATTCATACATCCCATGAAAGAATGTTTGCTCCTATGAAATGTCTTAGGATGCTTTATTTTTAATTTTTTTTTCACAGTATGTGAGTGTCACTGGCTTTTATTGTCTATCACAATTGCCTGCTAAGAGTCAACCACATTTCTGTGAGTCTGGAGTCACATGTCGGCCAGACTAGGTAAGGATGACAGATATCCTTCCTGAAAGGGCACTATTAATGTAGCTGGACTTTTATAACAATTGATAGTAGTTAAATGGTCACCACTAGTCCAGCTAAAATTAAGTTCAAAATTCACTGTCTGCCACAGTAGGATTCAAGCCCATGTCCCCAAAACATTCTGGAAAACTAGTCCACTGACCTTAGCACGACACCATTCCCTCCTTTTTATTGCCATTAAATGCAAGTAAATATTATCCTTATTTAGCAAGAACATTGAAGATTTGCACACTGAACCTCACCAAAGGTATTGTTTCAAACTCTATAAAGTCTGCTGCCATCTAGCACCACCCTTTCTATGCACTATTACATGTTTCTCAACCCTTGACCGTGTGACAACATATTCAGAATCAGGATGCATTGGAAAATCAGTCAGTTTCCAATAGCAATAATCTCACTTTATTTGTTCATGTTAAGTGCAGAGGAACAACCTTTCACGTTGGACCAATCACTGTGGAAACAGGGTCTGCAATAAATACAGCAGGACTAAAGGTCACCGTGAAACTGAAAGTAGCTCCATTGTGTGTTAACTCCTATTGATCTCAGACAGGCAGAGCTGAAATCTTCTGGGTAGATGTTAGAGAACTCTGTACCTGCCAGGACTCGCCCTGCATGCAAACAAAGCAGCTGCTGCAGTGTAACAATGGAAGAAATCCAACAGGACAAAGCTATTCCACCCTGTGAGCCTACTTCCATATTCAACCTCTTATACCAAGGTTGGTTGTTTGCCAATTTGAAATAAATTCAATTGCATCATGTGCCCTAAATTGTTGGCTTGTTTCCTGACTCTGAGTAACTCTGAGATTAATAGATCTCACACTGCTGTAATTTGAACCAACACATTTTCATCTGAATCTTTCCTGGATTTTTCTCCAGAGCAAGGCTGTGGAAAATCTCATCTGTGTATCCTGCCGACTTCCTGGTGTGAACTTCCTGAAATAAACAGCACAATCAGACCTTGTATCTTAGATTGACTGTGTTATGTCATGTGAGATTTCATTGGTATACGTGACTCAAGTCAACACACTTGTCAATTCAGCCATCTTAATCAGTACTTTTCCTAATAGAGAATTATATGCCTTTACTTATGCAAAACTTTGCACAGCCACAGCACCTTGCAAAGTGGCTTTAAGATACAAGCATTGTTGCAACACAACAAACACATGAACCAGTTTGGACACAGCAAGATCCCACAAATATTGAGGAAATATTGACAAAGCCATTCTTTTAGTGATGTGGGTTGCAGGATAAACATTGTCCAGCTAATTTTTTTTTTCAAAGAGATCTGGTCACATAACTGTTGGAGACTGAAACATTAAAAAAAAGATTTAAATTTTCACTTAATGAATGAAAAAGTGAATCTCAAGATTTCACAATTTTAAACCTCTTACTGTAACATATGACTGAAAGAATTGTTGACTAATTGTTAATTTTTTGATAGTGACTTTTTCTTAAATTACAGAGAGGAATATTTCCCCTTTATTATTATTATCATACACCACTATCTGACAAGAACTGAAGTAATTTTAACTCACAATCCTTAGATGCTCCCAATTCCAACGGGTGCCCAAGTCCCTGTTTTGCATGTGGTAGCATTAAGTGACAGACTCTAGGTACTTTGTTAAAGTTGTGGAAAGCTTTTAAATCCTAACAATTCTTCCTGTCTCTTCTACCACCTCCGTAAAGCCCGGTCAAACCTATTGTAATCCATAGAAAAATGCAGGATACACATCTTCAACTAGAAACTGTGTCCCTCCTGCATCTGGCTATAATAACTCACAAAGATTTTTCTTTATACTGACCGCATAAAACTGCTGTCAGCCTGAGATGTTAATTGAACTGTTGAGAAGGCCCTGTCCTGTTATTGTTACTTTATGCTTGAATTGAAGTAGAAATGCTAATTAACTCCTTGAGCGTTCAATTCATTTTTATCTTGGAAGTAAATGAACAGATGATTGTTGCAACAGATTCTATATCTTTCTGGGACCATAGAAGCATAGATAAGTTATAGCGCAGAAAGAAATCTTTCCATCCATCATGTTTGCTCCAGCTGAACATACTAGCCCCCTGCATTGTTTGGATGTGGGTGTTACTGCTAGGTTATTATTCATTGTCATTTATTGTCCATCTCTAATTGCTCAGAAGGTATTTAAGTGTCCACCACATTGGTGTGGTCACATGTTGGTCAGACCAGGAAAGGATAGCAATTTCCTTAAAGAGCATTAGTAACTAGGTAGATCTTGTTCCCCTGACAATCAGCAATGCTTTCATGTTTACAGTTAGACCCTTAATTCTAGGTTCTTAAAAATTGAATCCAAGTACACCTTCTGCAATTGTGGGTTTCAATCCCAGGTCCTCTGGGTTGCTAGATTAATTGTCTAGTGGCAATACAACTGGAAGGTGCCTCAGATTGGGCAGTGAATTCCAAATACCCACCATCTTCTGTGGGGAAAGGATTTTCCTCATGTCCCCTCTAATCCTTATCCCAATCACCTTAAATCTAGGCCTCCTGGTAAATGACCTCTTCATTAAGGGAAATACATCTTCCCTGTCCAATCTATCCAAGTCCTTCATTATTATATACATCTCAATTAAGTCTCCTCCGTTATAAGGAAAATGACCTTAGCTTATCCAATCTTACTTCAAAATCAGAAATCACACAGTACTAAATGTTAATCCAACAGGTTTATTTGAAATCACAAGCTTTTGGAGCGCTCCTTCGTTGTGTGACTTCTGACTTTGTCCATTCCAGTCCAGCACCAGCACCTCCACATCAATCTTTCTTCATAACTGTAATATTCCAGTCCTGGTGACATTCTTCTGTTGTCTCTGGAGCAATTATGTAATTGCTGCCTTCCTGGAATGTAGTGACCCAGAACTGGACACAAGAGCCCAAATGTAGTCCACCCAGCATCCTGTGTCATTCCAGCATTGCATCGTGCTCTTATAGTCAATAACTCTGCCAATGAAGGAATGCATCTCCAAATGCCTTCTTTACCACCTGTTCTGACAACTTCAGAGATATGTGGACATGATGTTTAAGATCTCTGACTTCCTCTACCCCGGTCAACACTCTCCTGTTTATTGTAAATTTCCTCACTTTGTTTAACCTCCCCAAATGCATAACCTAACACTCCTCTGGATCCAATACCATTTGCAACATTTCTAGCCACTCAGCTAAACCATAGATATCATCCTACAGTTGGACGGACACCTTCTCCACTATCAACTACATAGTTAATTTTTGTGTTGTCAGAAATTTTCCCAATTATGTCTCCTGCATTTAAATCTACATTTTTAATAAATGTCCCAACAGCAAGGGACCTAGCATTGCGTCCTTTGAGAAACTACTGGAAACTGCTTTCCAGGTTTAAAAACATCCAGCCAATTTTGAATACTATTTGCCATGTTACCCTGCATCCCATGGACTTTAATTTTTCTGACCAGTCTGCTATGTGAAAGTTTGTCTTACTAAGATACAGTACACTACCTGATCAATCATTCTTGTTACTTCCTCAATAAGAGTAAGTAAGAGTTACCGAGATTCAATTCGTTCCCCAGGCTGACTATCCCTGATTAAGCCACGCCTTATCAAATAATGATGAATCCTCTTCCCGAGTATTATTCCCAGTAATTTCACCAGCATTGAAGTCAGACTAATTAACCTAAATTATTTGGTGTATCTTTCGTACCCCTTCTTGAATAATTTTCCCACATTTTATAATTCTCTGGTACATCACCTATACCTAGTGAAGATTAGAACATGATCCTCAGAGTATTTAACACTTCTTCCGGTTTCTTTTAATTTCTGAGATGCAATTAATCTGGCCCTTCTTCAAGGAGGCCAGTCACTCCAGTGCATCCCTTCTGTTTATTTTATCAATATTTTGCACTCTCCTTTTAAATTAGATTGTCCACATCACCCCTCTCTGTTGCGAAGACAGAAGCAACACACAAATTTAGAATTCTGCCAACACATTCTACATCAATGCACAAGTTATCACATCCATCTCTGATAGACCTAACCCTTTCCTTTTGCTCTTGATGTACTGGTAAACTACTTTTGGACTTGCCTTGATTTTAATGATGGGCCCAACCCTTTCCTCTTGCTCTTAATGTACTATTAAATCACTTTGTACTTTCCTTAATTTTACCAGCCAATTCTATTTTTGTATTCTTTGTCTTAGAGTCATTGAGATGACCAGCACGGAAAAAGACCCTTTGGTCCAACTCATCCATGCCAACCAGATATCCTAAACTAATCTGGTCCCATTTTCCAGCATTCTGGCCATATCCCTCTCAACTGTTCCTTGATGGGAATAGCCATCAAGATTTTATATACCCACCCAGATACCTTTTGAATGTTGTAATCATACCAGCCTTCACCACTTCCTCAGGCAGCTTATTCCATAGTCTGCATGAAAAAGTTGCCCCTTAGGTCCCTTTTAAATCCCTCTCATCTTTAACCTATGCCCTCTAGTTTTGGATTTCCCACCCGTGGATAGCCTATTGACCCTATCCATGCCCCCTATGATTTTATAAATCTTTATAAGGTCACCCATCAGTCTCCGATGTTCCAGGGAAAATAGCCCTAACCAGTCAGCCTCTCCCTATAGCTCAAACCCTCCAACCCTGGCAACATCCTTGTAAATCTTTTCTGAATCCTTTCAAGCTTCACAGCATCTTTCCAATAAGAAGGAGACTGGAATTGAATGCAGTATTTTGAATGCAGCTGAACCAATGTCCTGTATAGCAGCAACATGACCTCCCAATCCTGCATTAATGCATTGACCAATGAAGGCAAGCATACTAAGTGCCTTCTCACTATCGTATCTACCGGCAATTGCACTTTTGCTTCCCAAATTTTAGTTTACACTTCACTTCAGTACTTTGTGAAGTCCTCTGGGCTTCTTAAAGCATTTCTTTTGTTAGAACATTAGAAGTTCTATTTATCTGCTTTATCTTACTTTGAATATTTCTGGATAATCAGGGGGCTCTTTTACCAGTATATGTCTACACTATGCTTGTAAAAACCTACCTCTGAACGCCTCCCACTGACTTTCCTTCAGGTAGCTGTAAGCAGTCTACCTTTGCCAGATCATCTATCAGCTTTGTAAAATTTGCCTTCCAGCAATTGAGAACTTTTACTCTGGTTCCATCTTTGTTCCTTTACATAACTATGCTAAAGATGACACTATCTTGATGAAAAAGGTCACTCACTGCCACTTCAATGTATTTGCTCAGCTTCAGTTTCTAAGGCCATACCTAGAATTGTGCTCTTACTCATTGTTCTTACTATGTGCAAGTTAAAACAATTGTTACCAAGAAGTGCAGTTCATTTTCTGCCTTCTGCATCTCACACCACGCTATTTATATCCCAGTAGACATTTGAGTATTGAAGTCCCAACTATTATTCTCCTATTATTTTTGGTACTCAGAACTTTGTCGACATACTTGGTCCTCTGACTCTCTCCTATTATTTGAGGGTCAAGAATACACATCTTGTAGCGAGGCTGCCATTTTCCTGAGCTCAGCCTATGTGGCCTCATCTGATGCTTCGTTAAGAATATCATCTCTACTCACAAGTGTAATTGATTATTTTTAACCAATAATGTCATGCACCCATTTTATTTATCCCCATCTCCCTCCTGCTGAAAACTATCTGGGTTGTTGAATTGCTGTCCTTGCTCCTCTGAAAGCCATGTTTCCTTGCCACCTTGTGTCTACCTATGCCCACATCTCATTGCCTTTATTCACCGTACACCTTGCGCTTACATAAACAACTTTTAGTACTGACCCCATTTTCTGTACACTTTTCAACATCTGCTTTCTCGTTAATTCATTGCCTCCTATTCCCTGCTCTGAATTTGCCCCCATGTTCTGATCCTCCTGCTAATCCCATTTAAATTCTCCACAAAAGGACTGCCAAATCTCCCTGCAAGGTTATTTACCCCAATCCTGTTGAATTCGTACAGATCCCAACTTCCCCAGAACTTGTATCAATGCCCAAGAAATCTGATGTCCAGCTTCCTGTACTAGCTTTCTACGTTCATCCTCAAAAAAAATGCTTTACTGCTCCTGTATTTCAATCTCCTATTTAGTTCACTAACATCTTCTTTCAGGACTTAAACTCATTCTTAGTTAAATCACCGATCACAGAAAAAATGTCCTGCAGCTACTCTGTAACACCTCTTACCCTGGCACTAGGGGTGGCAACATACCATCTTGGAGTCAGTTTGATGCCAGTAGAAGCATCTGTCTGACCCTCTGCCTTTGGAATCTCCTACTATTACACCATTTCATTTTTCTTCCTTCCCATAACCTTGTGCAATGCCTCATCTTCAAGTTGCCTATCACCCACTTAATGCTGGCCCTGGTCAAAGAATCGACGGTTTTGTGTCTATGCTCCGTTTCAGGGAGTTCAAAGAGTGTGGTGCTGGAAAAGCACAGCAGGCCAGGCAGCGTTAAAGCGCAGGAGAATCGACATTTTGGGCATAAACCCTTCCTCAGGAATGAGTGGGTAGCCCAAGGGGGTTGAGAGATAAATGGGAGGGGGATGGGGGTGGGGCTGTGGGAATGGTAGCTGGAAATGCAATAGCTAGATGAAGTAGGGAGTGATGGTGATAGGCTGGAGAGGAGGGTGGATTGGATAGATAGGAAAGAAGATGTATGGGTAGGACAGTTCAAGAGGGTTGTGCCGAGTTGGAAGGTTGGATCTGGGATAAGGTGGGGAGAGGGGAAATGAGGAAACTGGTGAAATTCACTTTGATCCCGTGTGGTTGGAGGGTCCCAAGGTGAATAAAGATGAGGCATTCTTCCTCCAAGTGTCAGGTAGTTAGGACTTGGCAGTGGAGGAGGCCCAGGACCTGCATGTCCTTGGAGGAGTGGGAGGGGGAGTTAAAGTATTCAACCGCAGGGTTGCTTCATGCATGGAGACAACCCCACCTCTCTGTGACTGATCACGTTTTTGTTTTAAATATATTTTCATTGAAAAAAAAATTTTTACATATTGCAACAAATACAAAACAATATAATTCAAAACAGAACACAAGAAAAAAAACAGTAAAAAAATCCAACCAGCCCTCATAAACAAATGTATTAATATGTATAGAAAAATATAATATAAAAAAGCCCAACTAGCTATTTAACTAAATAATTAATAACCAATAACAAATTAATAAATAGTAATAACTCAACTCAGCAAACAAGACACTCATACGTTCACAGTTCCTCCTCCCTGGATATTGGACACGTAAAACACAATCCGTTACAGCTACATAAAAGCCCTTATTAGTGTGGCAGATAAATCTGTGTCCAAGCATCCCAAGAAGGGCTTCCATGTCTTATAAAAATTCTCAGTTTTGTGGTGTACCATACTTGTGAGAAAATCCAAGGGCATATGCTCCATAACAATCTTCCGCCAACCCAACAGGCTAGGGGGGTTTTCGAGTACCCAACCTAGCAAGATATTCTTTCTTGCACAAAAAGTGAGGATATAGAAAATTTTTTTCTTATGCGCATTTGCAGGGAACACACTGGGCAGGCCCAAAAGAAGAGAAATTCAGGTCCTTCTCCACCCTTACATCCAAAATCCCCTCCATTGCACCCGCTACAGCACTCCAATATGCTTGAAGCCTCCCACAAGACCAGAGACAATTGGTGAGAGTGCCCGTACGGACATGTTGAAGATAACCATTGTTTAAATTTTGACAAAAGGCCTGGAGCAAACCCTGTGGAGAATCTTCAACTGTAAAGCATGGGTCCTATTGCAAATTGATTTCTTTCTTGAGTTTTACCAAATATCTTCCCATGTGTCTGAGGAGACTTCCACACCTAGCTCTCTCTCCCACACCCTGCAGAGTCAATCAAACTCATCTGAGGGGGCACTCCCAATTGATGATATAAAGTGTTAACAGAAAGTGTACTCTTATCACTGAGCACTCTCCTCTCTATGTCAGATTTGTAGGGATCAATCAAAAATGTTGTCTTTTTTTTAATAAAATCCCTAATTCGAAAAAAAACGAAAAAGGTCTCTGCTAGATAGCTCGTATTTCTGTGTTAACTGATCGAAGGACATCATTATGTCTCCCTCAAATAAATTGCCCATGCAAGACACACCCCTAGCTGCCAAACATTTGAATCCTGAAACTATCATCCCCGGGTGAAAATCCGGCATACCCATTAAAGGTATAAAAGAAGATGTTTTGCCAATATTGCCTTCCCTCTGCCTAATTGCCCTCCATGTTTTAACAGTATTGATAACTATTGGGTTAAGGTAATATTCCCTAACTGTCTTCATTTTGTCCAAAAACAGCAAGTTAGTAAGAGGGCACCCTGCCTGGGAGGCTTCGATATCGAACCATATTGAAAGAATGTCCCCACAGGCCCAATCACTCTTGTAGGATAAAAGCGGGCTTAGTTGGTAGCTTTTAATGCCTGGAAGGCCCACTCCCCCCAATCTGTGAGGCAATTGCAGTTTAGCTAATTTAATGAGGTGCCACTTATGATGCCAAATAAAGAAACTGAACCAGCCATTCAGTCTCCTGAACGTTTGCTTATTGAAAATCAGGAGGAGCATCTGTATAGGGTATAGCAAATGAGGGAGTATATTCAGCTTAATAAGTGCTATCCGACTTGACCACGAGACCAGAATTGCCTCCCATCTTTGAAGGTCTTGTTTAATTTTGTCAAATAATTGAACAGCCGATCCAGAACTGGAGTAATAAATATGCCCAAATACACAAAACCCCCCTGCGACCATTTAAATGGGAATTGATATTCACCCTCAAGACCTGGCATCTTCGTAATATCACCCATAGGCATAGCTTCTGATTTTGCAAGATTAATCTTGTACCCCAAAAAGGCACCAAACGCGCAGATGAGGCACTGAAACTGTTGGATTTGACAAAAAAAATTAGGACATCATCTGCATACAACGAAATTTTATGTAAGCTTGACCCCACTTCTGAAGCTGATATATTGGGATCCCTCCGAATGGCCCACGCCAATGGTTCAATCACCAACGTACAAAGCATTGGCAAAAGGGGACAGCCCTGCCGGCTGCCCCTAAAAATGTCAAAATTGTTTGATGACTGCATTGGTGATGACCACAGCGAGAGGGTCACTGTAGAGAACCTTTACCCATCTTAGAAAAACTTTGCCCAAACCAAACTGTTCCAGAGTATAGAAAAGGTACGGTCATTCAACTTGGTCAAATGCCTTCTCTGCATCTAGAGAAATCACCAATCTCTGTATTGACTGTTGTTGACACGCTTGAATTGCATTAAGCAGCCTCCTAACATTATTGGAGGATCTGCTGCCCTTTATGAAGCCCGTCTGATCCTCTTTAACAATAGAAGATAACACAGCCTTAACGCAAAAGTCTTAGAGAGGATTTTAAGGTCCACATTTAATAGCGAAATGGGCCTGCATGAAGCATAGTCCTCCTGAACCTTCCTTTTTTAAGAATAAGCAAAATATTGGTCTGTCTCAGAGATAGCGGGAGACAATTATGGCTGTATTAAACATATTAAGCATGGGGCCTGACAGTATGTTTATAATTCCTTATAGAATTCACTGGGATGTCCGTCAGGACCGGACACCTTTCCACCTGCTTTACAGCCTCCTGCACCTCTTGCTCTGATAAGGGAGCATTGAGAAAGGACAGTTGTTCGGGAGTCTCACCCGAGAGCTCCAGATCCTTGAAAAAATTTCCATTTTGGCCCGCCTCTCCTCACAACCCTCTGATTGGTATAACATAGAGTAAAATATCTGGAACGACACTCTTTTTGGAGTCACATGTTAGGTTCCCAGTCCCTTCCCTAATCACCACAGTGGCTTGTGGGGCGCTCCTTTTCCTGGCAAGATAGGCTAAGTATTTGCCTGGCCTGTCACCATGCTCATATAACCTTTGCTTTGCAAAAGTAAGCTCCTTCTTTGCTGTGTGCGTGAGAATGGAATTCAATAATCTTCTGTAGCTTGGCCAACAAGGACCTGTCAAAGTAAGCCTTATTGGCTGCCTACAACTGTGTTTCGAGGAGACTTTGCTGCTCACCCTTCAGCCACTTCCTACTGGCAGTGTGGGAAATAACTAACCCCTTGGCATAGGCTTTGACAGTTTCCCAAATGACAGATGGGCTGAGTTAATGTCTAGGAACACCTGAAATTCCCAAGAGAAATACTCCACAAACTTATTATCCTTGAGGATAAAGAGATCCATTCGCCAGTGCCTTGAACCCACTGTAACATCCTTAACCTTAACCAACAGGTACACTGGAGCATGATCAGAGATGGTAATATTACCAATCGTGCAAAATGTCACCAAGTCCAGGGTTGCCACGGGGTCAGAAAAAAAATCAATCCTGGTGTGACGTCTGTGCGGATTGGAGAAAAATGTAAAATCCCTAGCTGTAGGGTGGAGATGCCTCCAGAAGTCCACCAATCCTAATTCCCCACACAGACCCAGTAACTGTTTAGTTTGTACAGAGGGTATTGAGGGGCCGTTGGGCAACCTGTCTACTGTGGGATCCATGAGACAGTTGAAATCCCCCTCTCTAATGATATGATGGGACTTGCGACTGGTCAGTTTAGAAAACGCATCTACCAGAAATTTGAGGGGATGAGCTGTAGGGCAATAAACATTTAAAATACCATATTCTTCCTCATTTATCAGGGCTTTAAGAATTACAAAACTTCCCTTATGTGTCTTTAACACACTCCAGAAAATTAAATGGGAGATTCCTCCTATCCAATATAGCCATTCCCCTACATTTGGTATTAAATGATGAAAAGTAAACCAGATCAAAGCCATTCTGCTGTAATTTCAGATGTTCCTTGTCATCCAAATGTGTCTCCTGGAACAAAGCAATAACCACCTTCTCCTTTCTTAGACTCAAAGTACCTTCTTCCTGTTAATTGGTGAGTGACTCCCCTTGATATACCAGATACACCATTTAATCAAGTCATTAGCCATAAACTTCTGCAATAATATTTAAATTCCAGAAAGGAGGAACTTGAACCACAAATCACTGAGCCGTAGTGTCATATGACCCATCAAACATAAAAACTACATAAACTAAAATCACTACATTTAACAAACCTACAAAACTATCAAAGATTAAAAACAACAAAAACCAAAAAAAAACATTTAAATCGCCATCAATGCTGATTAGGGGAACTCACCCCCTGCCCAAAGGGGGCAACTTCCCATCCCAAACTACCCATAAGTAGGCACCTAGCCATCCCAACCATTTTTCCTCCTCCTAGCTAGAGCCCAACTGCAAACACAGGCAGAAAAGAAAGGAAATACACCATGGAATAGCAATATGAATAATTTTTTTTTAAGGACAAAAGGGTAAATACCCCACCCATCCTCTGGGATAACTAGAAATCAACTGCCACCAAGCATTGTTTAAACCAAACTATTACCAATAGAAAGAAAAGGAAAAGAAAGCTTCAACTGGACTTCCTCTTTTTTTTAAATGAAACAAAGATATGCCCAAACAACACTACCATTTGTACATACTAGGTTAATTTGTCCACAGAGTCTATTGTCTTCTCCGACGTGTCAAAGAAATGCCCAGATCCATCTAAGGTGACCCAGGGCACTGCCAGATACCTCAGAGAGTATTGAATCCAGAGCTACCTCAGTCTTCTCTTGACACAGTCATAGGATTTTCTTTTCTGGATCACTGTCGCTGAGAAGTCCTGGAAGAACAAGATCTCAGAGCCTTTGTAAATTGGGGCCTTTGGATCCTTCCCCGGGATTCTGGAAGCTTCCATGATTCTCTCCTTATCTCTGTAGTAATGAAACCACACCAGGAGAGGACGAGGACATTGACCCAGACCTGATCTCCGTGCTGCAACTTGGTGAGGCCTGTCATGCCAGCCTCCATGTTAAGGAATTTCAGCAACCAGTCCTCAGTAAATTCCACAGGCCGCTCACCTTCCTTACCTTCAGGCAGACCAACGATCCAAATATTCATTCTCCTGCCCCTATTCTCAAGATCATCCACTTGATCACACAAACTAAAACCTGTGTCTCCAGGACTTGGATCCTATCCTTGGAGGAACTGGCATCA
Organism: Hemiscyllium ocellatum; assembly: GCF_020745735.1. Lineage (NCBI taxonomy): Eukaryota > Metazoa > Chordata > Chondrichthyes > Orectolobiformes > Hemiscylliidae > Hemiscyllium > Hemiscyllium ocellatum. The sequence goes on along the minus strand of NC_083411.1, from coordinate 43,169,610 downwards.
GCTTCCACCACTGTGACTCTGTGCTCAACTTCATCTGTCCTCTTTTCCAGGTCTCCCAGCTGCTGTTCATACTTCTCCAGCATGATAGAGATCAGGGCCAGCTTCTCCTTTATCTGTTTACTCAGAATCTCGCGAGACTTCGCGAGCTCCTTCACCAGGCCTGGTAGGTAATCGAGCCCAAGCCTCCTGCAAGCTGCGCCGCAGGCCCAGCCTCAGATGCTCCTCCTCCCTTCTTCGGCAGCTCTGGACGGCAAAATTGCAGGCAAGTCAATTTTTCAGTTTCCTGGGACTCCACGACCTTTCTGGAGACCCAGGATATCACAATGGTCCTGGTTGGGTGGGTTAGAACATCGTCCTGCTTGTGCTGCAGTGCTGAGCCTCTTAGATCGCCGCCTTCTTGGACCCCCCCTATCCCCCGCTCCGGCTGAACATTAACTCCATTCTCACTCCACCAAGAACTGGCAGGTCCTGGGCCTCCTTCATCGCCAAACCCTTACCACCTGATGCCTGGACGAAGAACGCTTCATCTTACACTTTGGGGCTCTCCAACCACATGGGATCAATATGGATTTCACCAGTTTCCTCATTTCCCCTCCCTCCACCTTATCCTAAATTCAACCTTCCAACTTAGCACTGCCCTCTTGACCTCTCCATCTTCCTTCCCACCTGTCTGCTCCACCCTCCTCTCTGCCCTGTCACCTTCACTCCCACCTTCATCTACCTATTGCCTTCTCAGGTACCTTCTCCTGAGTACTGACCCCCTCCCATTTATCTCTCAGCCCCCTTTGGCAACCTCTCCATTCCCTATGAAGGACTTATGCTCAAAACATCGACTCTCCCGCTCCTCAGATGCTGCCTGACCAGCTGTGCTTTTCCAGCACCACGCTCTTCGATTCTGTTCTCCAGCACCTGCAGTGCTCACTTTCTCTCAGTCAGGAGGTTGCATATTGGAGTCGATAGCCATGCTATTGGTGGGCGGCACGGTGGCACAGTGGTTAGCACTGCTGCCTCACAGCGCCTGAAGACCCGGGTTCAATTCCCGACTCAGGCGACTGACTATGTGGAGTTTGCACGTTCTCCCCGTGTCTGCGTGGGTTTCCTCCGGGTGCTCCGGTTTCCTCCCACAGTCCAAAGATGTGCGGGTCAGGTGAATTGGCCATGCTAAATTGCCCGTAGTGTTAGGTAAGGGGTAATGTAGGGGTATGGGTGGGGTTTCGCTTCGGCGGGTCGGTGTGGACTTGTTGGGCCGAAGGGCCTGTTTCCACACTGTAAGTCTAATCTAATCTCACAGAAGGCAGCCTTTGTTTCCCAGTGACCATGTTTATAAAGTATCTGGCCCTTGAAATACTATAGGAATTAAGGATGCTCAAGGATATAGACATCATGGCAGGGTACTTAACGCAGACTTCCAAGAAACTAATAAACACTGATGACTTGCCTTTTGATGGAATTAAACCCTTTTATATTGATGAATTCAATATAAAATAATGGTACAGTGGCTCAGTGGTTGGCACTGCTGCCTCACAGCAGCAGGGTCCCAGGTTCAATTCCATCCTTGGTGACTCTCAGTTTGGATTTTTCACATTCCTGTGGACTTTCTCTGGGTGCTCCAATTTCAAAGATATGCAGTTTAGGTGGATTGGCCATGCTAAATTGTCCATAGTGTGCAGGCTAGGTGGATTAATCATGGAAAATTCAGTGTTGCAGGGATAGGGTAGAGGGGGTGGGTCTGGGTGGGATGCTCTTCGGAGGGTCACTGAAGACTCAATGGGTAAAATCGCCTGCTTCTACACTATATGGATTCAATGAATCTATGAAAACTCATTGCCATTAGGACATAGTCCTCTCAGTGCCATGCGCCTGCGTTCTATCACCAGCTATTGTCCTGAATCCTACTCCCCGGCTGCAGCACTGACCTCGCCATGGTGAAATAAGATGAAATGATGTGATCTGGTAGAAATAACATCAGTCACAAACTTGTTTTAGGTGTGGTAGGGTGACTGAGAGGTCTCATAGGAGGCAGTCACTTAAAGATTCAATACAGTTGTCATCTTCATGGCCACGTCAACAAGGAGTGACTCACTGTATTAGGCCATGTCCCATTCCAGTAGTTGATACAGTTGCTGCCACTCACATCACATATAAATGATGGCTTGAAATATTGCTCCATACAGTGGGAAGCAGAGCACTCAGTAAAGGTAGAGTATGGAATGCCTTTGTATGGCACTTTGACATTGGACTTTATTCAAATGAACCATTCAAAGTGACAGTCAGAGATTGTAAATGCTGCATGAATACTCAACCTATGTCCACTTAGCTTCCACACACGAAAAGCATAATTGCATCTAAAAGTGTTTTGCATTATGCTTACAATTCAAGTTGAGAGTGAATTAATTCTGAGCCCCTGTGCAATCCCTGAAGTCTTGCAGTAACTCTTTGAATTGTGGCATCCAGCTGACGATTTTAAGGACTCCCTGTAATTACTTCAGCTTCACGGGGGTAACCATGTTCAATCTAGAATGAGCAACCACATGGTCACTGCCTCTGACCAGCACTTACACACCATGTGCATTAATTTCACACGGACATGTGTATGAGTGGAAAAGATTTCATGTTTACCGAATTACAGAACTGTTATGGTGCAGAGAAAGGCTATTCAACCTATTGTACCTATACCCACTCTTCAAACAATCTGCATTCCCTCATGCCAATCTCGTGCTTTTTCCCCATATCCCTGCACACTACCTCTATTCAAATAATTATCCAACACCCTCCACCCTCTTGAATGCCTCCATTGAACCTACCTCCATCACATTTCCAGGCAGTGCATTCCACACCCTAACTACTCACTGGGTGAAAAATGCTTTATTTTCTCACATCAGCCTTGCTTTATTCATACGTCATTTAAATCTATACCCTCTTGTTGTTGTTCCTTTTATGAGGGGGATTGATTTCTGCCCATCTACCCTACCTGCAGGGTCATGGTTTTGAAAATCTCTGTCAAACCCTCTCTCAACCTCCTTCTCTCCAGTCTATCCTCATAACAGAAGTATCTCTTTCCTGGGATGACTCCTGTAACTCACTGTTGCATTCTCTCCAGTGTGCTCATGTCTTCTACACACCTGCATTCTGCAAGGACATAATTGATGGATGAAGGGCCTCCTCTCACTCAGAAGTGGAACTTGCATTTTGTAAAATATAATAATCACTGAATCTCCTCAGTCCGGGTGTGGTCACAGCCAATGTTGAATCATTGCAATTAGACCATAGAAGGCAACACGGGCTGCACTTGGCACTGTGAGTCACAGGTTCAGCCTGGCCACTGAGACCACTCCCAATACTCACGTCTCTTTTTACCTGACCCTCCCTAAACAGCCCATCACCATTGATATCCCTTCACACTTCAACCCACCACCTAGAATTATGACTGGGACTTCCATCCTCACTTTCTGAGCCCTTACCCTCTAGTTCAGTCTTGCCCTCCATTGTTATTGTCACCTATCGAGGCCGTGGTTATAGTGGGGACTGGAATAGCACTATGTCCATCATGTCCCATGCCTTACTGAGTGCCCCCCGCCAACCCCATATATGTGTGTTCTGCCCTTCATCATCCTTGATCCTTCCACATTGCTGGTGGCTGCCTCCAATCTCCAGCATTGGCACTTCCCTACCCTACCACAAAAGGATTCCCTGAGAAGTTCTTTGACTTTCATTCTGCTCACCCCCGGGACTCACTGTGGCCCACCCTCCAGACCAACTGGGACACGCAGCCCTGACTGATGACTGACCAAGCCCCAGACCACTCTCTGTGCACCTGTTTCCCTTACGGAAGATCTGTGAATCCTCTATCTGCTCACACTGGGTCTGCAGGGTTGACTGTGGCCCACTCACTGAGCTGTAGTGAGATGGACTGCCCCAAGCTGATGCCTGACTGTGTTCTGGACTGTATGCGGACACTGCCTTTAACTGAGAGGACCAGCACACTCTGCGTGATGGCAGTATCCCTTGACTTCACTGAGAAGTACACCCCTCAAATTCAAAAACATTCTGGAAAGGAATAAAGATAGTACAAGAATTGGGTCTAAATTGGGGGAAGGCCAATTTCGATATCATTAGACAGGATCTAGCAAACATAATCCAGAAAATTACATGAAAGTTAGTCTGGTGTCAGTGGTAGGGAATAACATATAATATCCTTTATTATGTGTACTCTATTGTCAAAGTACAGTGAAAAGCTTTTACAATGTCTGCCTCTTATGGCACCATCTTTTAAGTACGAATCTTACAAAAGAGGAATAAAAAAGTACTTTACAGAGTTTAAAAAATAATTTAGAAATAAGACATCATTAAAGGATTGACATTTCAGTCAAGCAAAAAATTCAAATGAACATTAGAGTGTAGCAGCTCAACATAGGGCCTTTACACATGGTCTGATCACCACGCCAGGCCCCAGTCCAAAAGCTGTCCCCTCTCCAATCCAAGGCTCCAGATTGCTCCATTGCACTCAGGTGCTCACAGGTAAGATCTAGGACTTCCTCCCTAATGCCAGCCTCCACCTGAGTATCGCTGCCCCCATGCTGCACCGAGACTTGCTGCACCATGTTGTTCCGGGGCTTAAGGCCCCCCACCCTGCTCCAGGAATCACTGCACCCACTCTGCCCCGGAACTCACTGCCCCCATCCTGCCCTGGTACTCACTGCCCCCACTCTGCCCCAGGACCTACTGTTCCCACCCTGCTCCGGGACTCACTGCCCTCGTGGTGCTGTTCTGGGACTTGCTGCTTGTCGTTGGTGCTCTGGGACTGTTCCCAGTCTTGCTACCCATGCTCTGCTCTACCAGGACTTGCTCCTGTCATTGCTCCAGGACTTGCTGCCCACGTGCTGTTCCATGATTCATTGCCTTCAGCATTCCAGGACGTGCTCCCCACACCTGCCACTGCTCCTGGATTTGCTTCTGGGGCTAAGTGATGACCAAAAGGGAGAAAATAAAGGAAGAGAAAGAGTGGGAGGAGCAGAGGAGATCCAGCAGCAGTATCCTACTCTGCAATTTCTGAAAGGCAGGATTCATCAATACTTGGAAAAGCAGGAATTAATCAGGGATAGTCAGCAAATATGTATTAGAAGTAATATCTGATTAATTTTCCTGACTTTTTTGAAATGGTGACCAAATGATGAGGATATGCGTAACATGATATTCAATCAGGCCTTTGACATGGTCCCAAGTAGAAGGCTGGTCCAAAACGTAAGTGCCCATGGGATTCAAAGTAAGTTGACACACTGGATCCAAAATTGTCTTCCACATAGGAGACAATGATGGGTGTTAGTGGAGAGTTGTTTTTGTAACTGGAAGCCAGTAGCGCACCACAGAGATAGGTGCTTGGAACTTGCCGTTTTATTATGTGCGTTAGTAATGTGGAAATGTAGAAGGTACAATTAGTAAGTTAGACAAGACAAAAATTGGCTTCATTGCTGATAGTGAGAAGGATGGTCTCAGGCTGTATTCTGGTATTGATCAGTTGGTAAATTGGGCAGAGTAATGGCAAATGGAACTTAATCCCAGTAATTGTGAGGTTAATAATGGAAGAATATACACAATGAATGGTAGGGTCCTAGGGAGTACTGAGAAGGAAGGGGACGTTGATATACAAGGCCATAAATACCTGAAAGTCTCAGCACAGATAGACAGGACGGTGAAAGAGACACGTGGGATACTTACCTTCATTGGTTGGAGCATAGCATATAGGAGCAAGGAAGTTGTTGTGGTTCTGCTCGCCGAGCTGGAAGTTTTTGCTGCAAACGTTTCGTTCCCTGGCTAGGAAACATCATCAGTGCTGTTGGAGCCTCGTGTGAAGCGCTGCTTTGATGTTTCTTCCGGTATTTATAGTGGTTTGTTCTTGCCGCTTCCGGGTGTCAGTTTCAGCTGCAGTGATTTGTATGTGGGGTCCAGGTCGATGTGTCTGTTGATGGATGTTCTTGCCGTTTCCGGATGTCAGTTTCAGCTGTAGTGGTTTGTATATGGTGTCCAGGTCAATGTGTCTGTTGATGGAGTTTGGAGTCCTATCAACAAGGACGGCATACTTAAACTACTGGACCTGTGCCTCACCACACACTTTACATTCAACAATCAGATATACGAACAAATCAACGGAACACCCATGGGATCACCAATCTCGGGACTCATAGCAGAGGCAGTTATGCAAAAGTTAGAACATACAGCCATACCACAAATCCAACCCAAACTCTGGATCAGATATGTTGATGACACCTTTGTAATCATCAAAAACACAGATATAGAAAAAACACACCTAATCATCAATGACACACTCACAGGAATCCGATTCACACGAGAAGAGGAAAAGGATAGCCAACTCCCATTCCTAGACGTGTTAGTAGAGAGAACACCCAACGGAGAATTCACCACAAGGGTACACAGGAAACCAACACACACAGACCAAGTCTTAAACTATGAAAGTAACCACCCCAACACACACAAACAAAGCTGCATCAGGACACTATTCAAAAGGGCCACAACACACTGCAGTACACCAGAACTGCGAAAAGAGGAAGAGGAACATCTATACAAGGTATTCGCCAAAAACGGATACCCACGCAACTTTATCACCAGATGCCTAAGAGATAGACCGAGGAACGAGGACATGCCACAACCAAAAGGACTAGCCACCCTACCATACATCAGGAGCGTCTCAGAACTGACAGCCAGACTACTGCGACCCTTAGGACTCATAACAGCACACAAGCCAACATCCACGCTCAGACAACTCACTAGAACAAAGGAGCCAATACCCAGCATGAGCCAAACTAACGTAGTTTACAAAATACCATGCAAGGACTGCACAAAACACTATATAGGACAAACAGGAAGACAGCTAACAATCCGCATCCATGAACATCAGCTAGCCACAAAACGACACGACCAGCTATCTCTAGTAGCCATACACTCAGACAACCAGCAACATGAATTTGACTGGGAAAACACCACTATCATAGGACAAGCCAGACAGAGAACAGCCAGAGAATTCCTAGAAGCATGGCATTCATCCCCAAACTCCATCAACAGACACATTGACCTGGACCCCATATACAAACCACTACAGCTGAAACTGACATCCGGAAACGGCAAGAACATCCATCAACAGACACATCGACCTGGACCCCACATACAAATCACTGCAGCTGAAACTGACACCCGGAAGCGGCAAGAACAAACCACTATAAATACCGGAAGAAACATCAAAGCAGCGCTTCACACGAGGCTCCAACAGCACTGATGATGTTCCCTAGCCAGGGAACGAAACGTTTGCAGCAAAAACTTCCAGCTCGGCGAGCAGAACCACAACAACGGATACCCGAGCTACAAATCTTCAATCAGATTTTGAGCAAGGAAGTCTTGTTACAACTTTATATAACATTGATTAGGTTGTAGGCGGACAGCTTTGGTTGCCCCACTTCTAAAGGATGTGATAGCACTGGAGAGGGTGACAAAGAGATTCACCTCAGGATGTTGCCTTGGATATGAACTTTCTCTCCAGTATGTGGGAAAATGGATAGATTGGGTTTGTTTTCCTTGGAGCAGAGGAGGCTGAGGAGGTGTCTAATTGAGGAATATAAAATCTTGAGAGGTAAGGACAGAGTAAACTGTGATAATCTCTTCCCCATGGCAGACGTTTTTAAGACCACAGGGCATAAGTTTAAGTTGAGGGGTAGGTGGTTGACAGAGGAGGCTGAGAAAAATCTTTTTCACCCAGAGTTAGTAGAAATATGGAACACGCTGCCTGAGACTGTGGTAGAGGCAGGTACTCTCATAACATTTAAGAAGCATCTGGATGAGTACTTAAAATGCCAGGGTATGGTAGGCTATGGACTAAGTGCAGATAAATGGCATTAGTGAAGTTTGGTATATGATGGTCAGCATAGACACAATGGACTGAGAGTCCTGTTTCTTTGCCGTATGACTCTATGACTTTGAGATCTGACTTGTTGCACATGCAGTGTTTTTGCTGTTTATGCTACTGCTATATGGGACATTTATGCAAATGACATAGCACACGGCCATAAAGCACCTTGCCCACTGCTGACAATCATCATAAGCTGCTGGTCTTTGTGTCTGTGCTAAATAGCAAGGCAAGACAGAGGTACGGCAAAGTCTGGCTAAAGGGCAAAAGCACACAAAAAAGCAAGAATGCGCTGAGAATCAGAACAGGCACAAAGAGAATGAGAGCAAAGACAGTAGGCAAGTGTCCCTGACACACAGCTTGGCCCTACACTTGGGTGCCGATCCCTTTGTGCCAAGTCTACAGTGGCCTCTCAATGAAAGGTATTGGTGTGCTCCAAAATGCAGCACGGCAGTTCAGATGCACTCTATAAGTGGATCGGAGATGTGGCATGTTGGTGTGATGAGGATGGTATGTATTAGATGCCAAAGCCCATGGACATGAGTGTGTATGGTCTCTGCCGTGGAGTGTGCCCTGAAATGCCAGGTATCCAAGAGGTAGGCCTGAAGCAATTTGGTGTCACCATGTACTCACTTTGACTTCCATGTTAATTTCTGTCTAGTAGGTGATAGAATAAAAACCTGCATATTAATGTGGTGAGATTAGGATAATGAGAATGATAGGAAGTGGTTTTTCAAGTCAAGAGACCCTTCAGCACTTGGTTGGAAAATAAGACTTGTTGCACCTGACATCAAGAAAAACTTTGCTCGATATCTCACCCAATTTTCCGAAGTTTCTCACCGTAGCTCCCATCCTTAAGGGCTAAGAAAGTTCTCTCCAGAGTCTATTCATTGTAAACACAGGACTGCTGCCCTTGTTTCAAATGGCGCTCAGAGTAAATCCATTAAATCCTTTGCTTAATCCATAAGTAGATGCTGAACGTAAAAGAACACCAGACTTCTTGTCTGGGAAAGTACAGAACAACAGGTCAGGCAACATCCAAGGAGCAGGACAGTCGACGTTTCGGGCCTGAGCCCTTCTTCAGGAACCCTTCCTGAAGAAGGGCTCAGGCCCGAAACGTCAACTCTCCTGCTCCTTGGATGCTGCCTGACCTGCTGCACTTTTCTAGCAACACACTTTCAGCTCTGATCTCCAGCATCTGCAGTCCTCACTTTCCCCTAAAGTACAGAACAAGTCACATAAACCTCTAAAACTACCTTAAATTTAAGTCTCCTATATGAAAATATAATAATTGCATTTAAAAAAACCTCAGAACTCAAAGTTTGTGCGAAGACTAGTAGCTCGGGTGCTTGTTGTTGTGGTTCTGTTCGCCGAGCTGGAAGTTTTTGTTGCAAACGTTTCGTCCCCTGGCTAGGAGACATCATCAATGATCTGGAGCCTCCTGCGAAGCGCTTCTTTGATGTTTCTTCCGGCATTTATAGCGGTCTGTCCTTGCCGCTTCCGGGTGTCAGTTTCAGCTGTCCGCTGTAGTGGTTGGTATATTGGGTCCAGGTCGATGTGTTTGTTGATGGAGTTTGTGGATGAATGCCAAGCCTCTAGGAATTCCCTGGCTGTTCTCTGTCTGGCTTGCCCTATGATAGTAGTGTTTTCCCAGTCGAATTCATGTTGCTTGTTGTCTGAGTGTGTGGCTACTAGGGATAGCTGGTCGTGTCGCTTCGTGGCTAGTTGGTGTTCATGTATGCGGATTGTTAGCTGTCTTCCTGTTTGTCCTATATAGTGTTTTGTGCAGTCCTTGCATGGTATTTTATAAACTACATTAGTTTTGCTCATGTTGGGTATTGGCTCCTTTGTTCTAGTAAGTTGTTGTCTGAGCGTGGCTGTTGGTTTGTGTGCCGTTATGAGTCCTAGGGGTCGCAATAGTCTGGTTGTCAGTTCTGAAACGCTCCTGATGTATGGTAGTGTGGCTAGTCCTTTTGGTTGTGGCATGTCCTCGTTCCGTGGTCTATCTCTTAGGCATCTTAGGCATACACCAGAACTGCGAAAAGAGGAAGAGGAACATCTATACAAGGTATTCGCCAAAAACGGATACCCGCGCAACTTTATCAACAGATGCCTAAGAGATAGACCACGGAACGAGGACATGCCACAACCAAAAGGACTAGCCACACTACCATACATCAGGAGCGTTTCAGAACTGACAGCCAGACTATTGCGACCCCTAGGACTCATAACGACACACAAACCAACAGCCACGCTCAGACAACAACTTACTAGAACAAAGGAGCCAATACCCAACATGAGCAAAACTAATGTAGTTTATAAAATACCATGCAAGGACTGCACAAAACACTATATAGGACAAACAGGAAGACAGCTAACAATCCGCATACATGAACACCAACTAGCCACGAAACGACACGACCAGCTATCCCTAGTAGCCACACACTCAGACAACAAGCAACATGAATTCGACTGGGAAAACACTACTATCATAGGGCAAGCCAGACAGAGAACAGCCAGGGAATTCCTAGAGGCATGGCATTCATCCACAAACTCCATCAACAAACACATTGACCTGGACCCAATATACCAACCACTACAGCGGACAGCTGAAACTGACACCCGGAAGCGGCAAGGACAGACCACTATAAATGCCGGAAGAAACATCAAAGAAGCGCTTCGAAGGAGGCTCCAGAGCACTGATGATGTCTCCTAGCCAGGGGACGAAACGTTTGCAACAAAAACTTCCAGCTCGGCAACAGAACCACTACAAACCTCAGAACTGCAAGCTATATGAGAGTGTGATAGGATACGGTGAATGAAATGGGATAGAGGGAGTGTGATGAAAGTAGGGATAGTATGAGGGAGAGGAAGGAGTTGTATTGGAGCTAGGTGGAGTGTGATGAGATAGACAAAATATTTTGAGTAGATCTTTCTACTGGACCTCTGCTGATGGTGTATCAGAATTAAATGAAAGAGAGAACTTCTCCAGGATAATTCTTTGATACACAATCTCTCAACTGTCTTAACATCATGGTGCAAGAAACATTTATAGCAGTCCAACATGAAACACTCCATCCCTGGAGACATTCATGGGTAAATGATTGTGAGTGCAGAAAATAGTTTAAAAATAGTTTGAAAGATGAAAGACTTCTTGGATAGATTGATATAGCTCAGGCCATTATCCCACCAGAAGAAAAGGTTGGAAGCAGATCTGATAGAAGTGCACACACTCATGAGGAATCTGGGCAGAGCAAATAGAGAAACTTGTTCCCATTAATGAAAGGTAACTGGTAAAACAAGCAAGAGTGAGGTGAAGGGAAACCTTTTCACTCTGAGCAATTCCGGTCAGCAATACACTCTCTGGGAGTGAAGTGAAAGCAGATTCAATCACTGCTTCCAAAAAACAGTCGGATTGTTATCTAAAAATAAAATATTTTCAGTGTTAAGATGTAAAGGCTGAAGAGTGCCATTGGTATGTTGCTTTTGTAGACAGCTGACAGTGACATGATGGGACAACAGCTCCTCTCTTGAGATGTCACTATTCTAACTGGGTACTCTCAATACAGATTCCTATCAGCACCAGAGTTTAATATGGATTCAGAGACAAATAAATCAACCCATGCGTCCACACCCCCACACTGCCTTTGTCTGTAGGATTGCAAAAAGAGAAGATTCAAATTCAATGTTGTCTGGGCATCTCTCTAGAAACTTATTATTCGACGGAAGGATTGATAGGCAGGCTTGTCAGGTTGTGTCATATCTAGAGGTTAAAAATCACACAACACCAGGTGAAAGTCCAACAGATTTATTTGGAAGGACCAGCTTTCGGAGCACTGCTCCTTCGTTAGTTAGCTAGTGGGGCAGGATCATAAGACACAGAATTTGAAGTACAAATAAATTCTGCCCCACTAGCTACCAGATGAAGGAGCAGTGCTGAGAAAGCTAGTGCTTCCAATTAAACCTGTTGGACTATAACCTGGTGTTGTGTGATTTTTAACTTTGTCTAACCTAGTCCAACAATGGCTCCTCCACATCATATCTCAAGGTGACAGAGGAACAACTTGCCTTTTCAGATGGGATTGTTACCCAGTGCTATTGATGTAGGTATTGATAAGTGAGTCAGCCTTGGGGCTAAGGCACTGAATCAGCCTTGGGGCTAAGGCGTTGTTAGGACTGTGACTACCTGGTCAGGTCCACGCCCCCCTACAACCCACCCTCCCATCCTGGCACCTTCCCCTGCCACTGCAGAAACTGCAATACCTGCGCCCATACCTCCTCCCTCACCTCCAATCAAGGCTCTAAAGGAGCCTTCCACATCCATCAAAATTTTACCTGGACATCCACTAATATCATTTATTGCATCCGTTGCTCCCGATGCGGCCTCCTCTACATTGGGGAGACTGGATGCTTCTTAGCACAGCGCTTTAGGGAACATCTCCGGGACACCCACACCACCCTGTGACCCAACATTTCAACTCCCCTCCCACTCTGCCGAGGGCATGGAGGTCCTGGGCTTCCTCCACCGCCGCTCCCTCACCACCAGATGCCTGGAGGAAGAACACCTCATCTTCCGCCTCAGAACACTTCAACCCCAGGGCATCCATGTGGACTTCAACAGTTTCCTCATTTCCCCTTCCCCCACCTCACCCTTGTTCCAAACTTCCAGCTCAGCACTGTCCCCACTACTTGTCCTACCTGCCTATCTTCTTTTCCATCTATCCACTCCACCCTCTCCTCCCTCACCTATCACCTTCACCTCCTCCCCCACTCACTTATTGTACTCCATGCTACTTTCTTCCCACCCCCACCCTCCTCTAGCTTATCTCTCCACACTTCAGGCTCTCTGCCTTTATTCCTGATGATGGGCTTTTGACTGAAACGTCGATTTTGCTGTTCCTCGGATGCTGCCTGAACTGCTGTGCTCTTCCAGCACCACTAACCCAAAAAACCGCAATGATAGGAATGTCAATCATCATCCCTCCAGCTGCTACCTGCCCATCCCTGCTCGGAAATGTAAGAAGGAGCTGAAGTTTGGCTGAAACCTGTCCTCACACCCTCAACTTCCCTCAGGGCTCTCACTTCTTCCAATCATGCTTGGATTTATCTCCCTGTGCTCATCGGTTCATGATTGATGTGTTACTTTGAGGCCTAGTGGCTTCACTCTGTTACATACCTTGATAATAATGTCATCCAACTTTAACAAGTAGCAACTGGCACTTTGCTAAACCAGAGAGACAAAAGGACTACAATTGGATATGTGTTAAATTCTTCAAAGCCTTATTCAAAACACTGCTATATCTTTCAATCTGCAATCCTACAAGCTCTTAAATCCCACAACACATCAGCTGTACTCCCTGAAAAGGATGATCTTCACTATTCTGTTCATTCTTGGGACTCTGAGTATGGGGTTTAGCCTTTTACCTAGTTTGTGATTGTATTAAAAGGAGTTGGAGAGAGGTCAGATGTCAGCTCCCTCACCCTGTGTAATTGCTGACTGCTGCTGGCTCCCTGGAGATGCAGATGATATGGCAGTAATTGCTGCTGAGGTGTTGCAACACAACACAAGTGATCAGGGATACAGAAAGGCTAGTCCCAAAGCAAAAGACTGGAGAGTCTTGGGGATTGAGTAGACATAAACACAGATGCTGAGCACCGGAAAGTTATTTTAGAATATTTTGTATCATCTGTAAATATCAAACTTGTGCCCCCTGAAATGTTTCATTGCTCTGTGTTTGATTGTGTGTCTGTTCATATGGGTACACATGATGCTTAATCAGTGTGGACTCAAAGGGAAGTAAACAAAGCCGGAGAAAGTGCTATGAGCCTGAGCTAGACACACTGAGTTGATATTTCACATTCACAGCGTGAACAAAACCTGTTCTGCTCATCACAACTAGACTTGTCTCTGCATGAAACTAAGATATAAAATATACCATGTTTCACAGATAAAGCCAAGTATATACATCTATGATGGGCTTGTTTCAGGATGCTTTGTAAATTTGGTCTCTCCTTAATGTAGCCACTGCCTCAAAATAATCGACTTTCATGCTCCGTCTAAAATGTCCACTGCTGAGCCTAATTATGAAAGAACTTTATGTAATACTCCACAGCTGCAAGAAACACACAGTGAAACTGTGAGCCATGGCCAAATACCAACGGTTGCCTCGAACCCCAGCTTAATCAAGATTTTGAAACCACTGCTTATAACCCCTTTCCCCAATTTTTGTTTTCCCACTGCAATCACAGTGACTTTACTTGAAGGAAGAATGCCTTCACCAGCTATTGAAATCCAGCACCCCCAATCTTCTCAATCTCATTAACCTTGCTCTGAATATGCCCCCTTCCCAAAGTATGCCCCGTCTCCTCCTAATTGTAATCTCTGATGTGATTTTGCCTCCAAAATTAAGAAATTGGGCAGAGATATTATGGTATTGATGGATTCCACAGACATTTGTTCGAAACAAACATTATCTACAGACATTACATTTCTCAGGCATATTTATATCTGGGCTAATATTGAGGTATTGGCTACAGCAGATGAGCATGTTTTCAATGGCATGTAATGCTTCAATGATCCTGGGGTAAGATTGGGTCTGCTTTTAGGTCATGCCTTTAGGTCACATGTTCTAATAGAGTAATAATACCATGAACATATTTCTTAAAGGCATGCAATCAAAATGGCTGTGAGACATAACATAACAAATCCTGCCCACAGTTGCACCACTCTCCCAAGATCTCATCTCCCAAGATCTCATCTCCCACCCTCAAACTATGACAGCCCACACCTGACAACGATTGTATCACCGCCCACCATTTCCAGCCCCTGATCATATTCCTGAATTGTGAATTGGCTTCTAAGAGATATCCTGTATTTATACAATTCAGTTTTCAAGATTTTCACAACTCTCTCATCTTTATTTTCTATCCCTACTCGGTTAGCTATCTACTACTTCAATATCATTTCTACATACAGTTGCCCATATAAGGAAGCAGTTCGATCTGAAATGAAACAGAAAATGCTGGAGAAAATCAGAAAGTCTGGAAGAGCGAAGCAATGTTAACATTTTGATTCTAATAAGCCTCTTTACAGAATTTCATTCAAACTGGGTTAAAGATGTTAACTTTATTTCTCTCTGTACAGATGCTACCAGACCTGTTGCCTTTCTCCAGCTATTTCTGTTTTTATTTCAGATCTGCAGCATCTACAGTATATTTTGTTGCTGTTGCTTTCTTAGTGAATTATGTATTTATTTCACCTCTCCCTTGTGTGCACTATTTTAGTTTATACATTCCACAGTGTTTTTTTTTATTGTTTTGTCTGTTTGGGGTCACAAATTAATTGAGGGATTCGCTCAGGGATCGTCTCTAATGTCTTACAGCCTCTTATCATTGAGCTTTGATTCCAAATCTTATCTTTACTTCTCAAAATGCCTCACCTCTACCTTCAAGACAGTAAAACTATAAGACCCATAAGGAAGTAGGTCGTTCAGCCCATTAAGTCTGCTCCACCATTCAATGAGATCATGGCTGGTCAGCTAATCCTCAACTCCACTTTTCTTGTCTTATTAGTGCATGGTGGCTCAGTGGTTAGCTTTTCTCCCTCACAACGTCAGGCAGCCAGGCTTGATTGCAGCCTCAGGCGGCTGTCTGCATGAAGTTTGCACATTCTCCCCATGTCTATGTGCACTTTCACTGGGTGTTCTGATTTCCTTCCACAATCTAAAGATGTGCAGATAGTTGGATTGGCCATGCTAAATTGTCCTTGGTGTCCATGGATGTGTAGGTAAGGTGGATTAGCCATGGGAAATGCAGGTTGCTAGGATAGGGTAGGGGGATGTGTCTGCGTGGGGCTTCAGAGGACCGATGTGCACACAAGGGCCAAATGGCCCACTGCCAAACTGTAGGGCTTCTATGCCTATGAAGGTAGTCATGATAATCCTTGCTTTGAATACATTTAATGAACATGTCTGGAAAGCCCTCTCTGGTAACTTCATTACCCTCTGAGGGAAAACACAAACTTCCTCTTCCTCATCTTAAATAGCTGAACTTTTACTCATAGATCATGCCCTCCGATCCTGGACATTCCTAACAGTAAAAACTTCTCGGCACCTACCCTGCCAAATATGTTTCAAGAAGATCATCTCTCATTCATCTGCACTCCAATGATTTTAATTCAGTCTTTTCTCATAAGAAAATCCTTCAATATTCGGAATCAATGAACATTTTCTGGGCTACCTCCAGTGCCAGTATATCCTTCCTTAGACAAGAGGATTGAAACTATTCAAAGTATTCCACCTGTGGTCTGACTCATGCTTTGTACAGTTCTATCAAGACCTCTCTATTTTACACACCATTCTCTTTAAAATAAAGTCACCATTCCATTTGCCTTCCCCATTATCCGCTGAACTTGGATGCTTGCTTTTTGCGATTTGTGCATGAGGACCCTCAAATCCCTCTGTTCTGGAGATTTCTGCAGTCCTTTCCCATTTAAATAACATTCAGCTCTTCCATTCTTCCTGCCAAAGTGCATGCCTTCACATTTTCTCACATTATATTCCATCTACCAAAATTTTTGGCCACTCCCTTAACCCGTCCCAATGCTCTGCAGGGAATGTTTGATGGGGTCACAGAGTAGAAGGAGCTTTCCTTGTACTGTGCCTATCCTGGGGAACATTTGATAGGGATAGTGTAGAGAGAGCTTTACTCTGCTGACAAAATCCAGATTGCATCTAGTTTAGGTAGCGAGCAGCTAGTAAGACAGTGACACATGGTGCACAATAATGGCATTTTAAATGATGGGGGGTTGATATCACTCCACCAGTGCAACCACATGACAGGAGAGCAAGCTTGAACTCACATCACACTTTGCAGTAACAGAGAATGTTGCACTTGGCTGGGGTCTCAGTCTAATAACATGCTCTTCCTGGACTCACCAACAGCACAGTAAAGGTCAGCATTGCTTCAATTTCTCTGAAAAACTTATCATTCATCTTGTGAAAGTGTTGAGTGGGAGAAAAACAAATGTCATATGCAGTTTCCCAGCAAGCACACTATAGTTGATAACAAATAGCATAGCTTAAGAAGCCCAGAACAGAGAATCTTCCTGGGGCAAGTATTAGAGGGGCATCGAGAATTCAAATGGTATTAGTGATAATACCACTAGGCTATTACTAAACTCTTAATCCAAAGACCCAAGTAATGTGCTGGGGACTCAGATTTGAATCTCACAATGGCAGGTGATGGAATTTGAATTTGATTATTTGAATGTGAATGGGAAGCAATTGTCAGAAAACCTATCTGGTTCACTAACATTCTTTAAGGAAGGAAATCTGTGATCCTTACCTGCTTTGGTCTTTAGAATTCTTCAGATTCATAGAATCACTACAGTATAGAAGCAGGCCATTCAGCCCAACATGTCCACACTAAACTTCCAAACAGCATCCCATCCAGACCCACACCTCGACCCTATCCCCATAAACCTGCATTTCCCAAGGGTAATCCACTTAGCCTGCACATCCACCTAATGTGCACATCTTTGGACTGTGAGAGGAAACCCACACAGACAATGTACAAACAGGTCAGGGTTACAGTCAGGGGGAGGAAAGGGAACTGATGGGCAAAGCAGGGATCCCCTGTGGCCGTTCCCCTCAACAATAAGTATACCATTTTGGATACTGCTGGTGGAGATGGCCTACCAGGAGAAAGCCATAGTTGTTAGGTCTCTGGCACTGAGCCTGGCACTGTAGCTCAGAAGGGAAGGGGGGAGAATAGACAAGCACTAGTGATAGGGTATTCAATAGTTAGACGGATTGACAGGAGACTTTGTGGCCAGGAACTGGACTCCTGGAAGGTTTGTTGCCAGGGACCCTGGTGCCAGGGTCCGGGATGTTGCCGATTGGGTTTACAAAATTCTGAAGGGGGAGGGTGAGCAGCCAGAAATTGTGGTACATATTGGCACCAATGATAAAGCCAGGAAAAGGATTGAGGATCTGAAAAGTGACTACAGAGAGTTAGGTTGGAAGCTGAAGAGCAGGATGAGTAGAATAGTGATTTCGGGTTTGCTATCGGTGCCACAGGATAGTGAGATGAGGAACAGTCAGTGGGTGCAGCTTAACACGTGGGCTGCGAGGCTGGTGCAGGAGGGAGGGCTTCAGATACCGAGACCATTGGGATACCTTCTGGGGAAGATGGGACCTGTACATGAAGGACGGGTTGCACCTGAACTGGAGGGGCACAAATGCCCTGGGTGGGAGATTTGCCCGTGTGGTTCGAGAGGGTTAAACTAGTTTGTTGTGGGGGATTGGGGAGGTGGGTGGGTGGGGAGTTGGTGGGATTCAGAGCTACGTATCTGAGAGGGGGTCAGTTGCAAATGGGGTAGTGACAGAATGTAGTGACTCTTTCAGAAAGGTTTCTCACACGATAAAACAAAGGGATCTGTTCAAGTGTATCTGCTTTAATGCAAGGAGTGTCAGAAATAAGATTGATGAACATAGAGCATGGGTCAGTAATTGAGTCTATGATGTTGTGGCCATAATGGAGTTTTGGGTTTTACAGGGGCAGGAATAGTTGCTTGATGTTCCAGGGTTTAGAATGTTTAAAAACAACAGGGAGAGTGGAAAAAGAGGAGGGGTGAGGCATTACTAATCAGAGAGTGCATCACAGCTACAGAGAAGAAGGTTGTTGAGGAAGGTTTGTCTACTGAGTCAGTATGGGTGGAAGTTAGGAACAGCAAGGGAACAACATCCGCATTGGGGGTTTTCTACAGACCCCTAATAGAAAGAGAGATTGAAGAAATCATAGGCTGGCAGAATTTGGGAAAATGCAGATGTAGCAGGGTTGCTGTTTTAGATGATTTCAACTTTCCCAATATCGACTGGAACGTCCTTAGTGCAGATGGTTTGGATCAAGCTGTTTTTGTCAGGTATGTTCTGGAGGATTTCCTTACTCAGTATGTAGACAGGCCAATGAGGGAGAGGCCATTTTGGATTCGGTGCTTGGCAGTGAGCCAGGACAGGTGTCAGATCACGCAGTGGGAAAACACTTTGGCGACAGTGATCACACCTAACTCATATTTACCATAGCCTTGGAGAGGAAAAGGAGCAGTTACCAAGGGAAGATATTTAAGTGGGGGAAAAGGAAATTACGATGCTATCAGATAGGAGTTGGTAAGTACAGACTGGGAGCAATTGTTCCACAGAAAGGGCACAGCAGACATGTGCAGACTGTTTAAGGAGCAGTTGTTGTGAGTGATGCGCGAATTTGTTCCTCTGAGACTGGTAAGAAGGGGTAAGGTTAAGGAGCCTTGGATGATGAGGACAGAGGAGCTTCTCGTCAAAAGGAAGAAGGCAGCTTATGTAAGGTGGAGGAAGCAAGGGTCTAGCACAGCTTTAGAGGATTACAGACTTGTTAGAAAGGAGCTCAGAAATGGACTGAGGAGGGCCAGGAGAGGGCACAAAAAATGGCTTGGCAAGAAGGATTAGGGAGAACCCAAAGGCATTTTACTCATACGTGAGGAATAAGAGAATGATCAGGGAGAAGATAGGTTCTGGATCAGTGGTGCTGGAAGTGCACAGCGGTTCAGGCAGCATCCAAAGTGCAGCGAAATCAACGTTTCGGGCAAAAGCCCTTCATCAGGAATAAAGGCAGTGAGCCTGAAGCGTGGAGAGATAAGCTAGAGGAGGGTGGGGGTGGGGAGAAAGTAGCATAGAGTACAATGGGTGAGGGGGGAGGGGATGAAGGTGATAGGTCAGGGAAGAGATGGTAGAGTGGATAGATGGAAAAGGAGCTAGGCAGGTAGGACAAGTCATGGGGACAGTGCTGAGCTAGAAGTTTGGAACTAGGGTGAGGTGGGAGAAGGGGAAATGAGGTGTCTGGTGGTGAGGAAGCGGCGGTGAAGGAGGCCCAGGACCTCCATGTCTTTGGCAGAGTGGGAGAGGGAGTTGAAATGTTGGGCCACGGGGCGGTGTGGTTGATTGGTGCGGGTGTCCTGGAGATGTTCCCTAAAGCGCTCTGTTAGGAGGCGCCTAGTCACCCCAATGTAGAGGAGACTGCATCGGGAGCAACGGATACAATAAATGATATTAGTGGATGTGCAGATAAAACTTTGATGGATGTGAAAGGCTCCTTTAGGGCCTTGGAAGGAGATGAGGGAGGAAGTGTGGGCACAGGTTTTCCAGTTCCTGCGGTGGCAGGGGAAAGTGCCAGGATGGGAGGGTGGTTTGTAGGGAGGCGTGGACCTGACCAGATAGTCACGGAGGGAACGGTCTTTGCAGAAGGCGGAAAGGGGTGGGGAGGGAAATATATCCCTGCTGGTGGGGTCTTTTCGGAAGTGGCGGAAATGTCAGCGGATGATTTGGTTTATGCGAAGGTTTGTAGGGTGGAAGGTGAGCACCAGGGGCATTTCGTCCTTGTTACAATTGGAGGGGTGGAGTCTGAGGGCGGAGGTCTGGGATGTGGACGAGATGCGTTGGAGGGCATCTTTAACCACGTGGGAAGGGAAATTGCGGTTTCTAAAGATGGAGGCCATCTGGTGTGTTCTATGGTGGAACTGGTCCTCCTGGGAGCAGATACGGTGGAGGCGGAGGAAGTGGGAATATGGGATGGCATTTTTGCAAGAGACAGGGAGAGAAGAGGTGTAATCCAGGTAGCTGTGGGAGTTGGTGGGTTTGTAAAAAATGTCAGTGTCAAGTCGGTCGTCATTAATGGAGATGGAGAGGTCCAGGAAGGGGAGGGAGGTGCCAGAGATGGTCCACGTAAATTTAAGGTCAGGATGGAATGTGTTGGTGAAGCGGGAGCACGAGGTGGCGCCAATGCAGTCATCAATGTAGCGGAAGAAGAGGTGAGGAGTGGTGCCGGTGTAATTGCAGAATATCAACTGTTCTACGTAGCCAACAAAGAGACAGGCATAGCTGGGGCCCAGACGTGTGCCCATGGCTACCCCTTTGATCTGGAAGAAGTGGGAGGATTCAAAGGAGAAATTGTTAAGGGTGAGGACCAGTTCAGCCAAACGAATGAGAGTGTCGGTGGATGGGTACTGTTGGGGACGTGTGGAGAGGAAAAAACGGAGGGCTTGGAGGCCCTGGTCATGGCGGATGGAGGTGTAGATGGATTGGATATCCATGGTGAAGATGAGGCGTTGAGGTCCAGGGAACCGGAAGTCTTGAGGAGGTGGAGGGCGTGAGTGGTGTCTGGAACGTATGTCGGGAGTTCCTGAACTAGGCGGGATAGGACAACGTCGAGGTAGGTAGAGATGAGTTCAGTGGGGCAGGAGCATGCTGAGACAATGGGTCGGCCAGGATGGTCAGGCTTGTGGATCTTGGGAAGGAGGTAGAACCGGGCAGTGCGGAGTTCCCGGACTATGAGGTTGGAAGCTGTGGGTGAAAGATCTCCTGAGGTGTTGAGGTTCTGTATGGTCTGGGAGATGATGGTTTGGTGATGGGGGGGGGTGGGGCCATGGTCGAGGGTGCAGTAGGAAGAGGTGTCCTCGAGTTGGCGTTTGGCTTCTGCGGTGTAGATGTCAGTGCGCCAGACTACCACTGTGCCCCCTTTATCCGCTGGCTTGATGGTGAGGTTGGGATTGGAGCAGAGGGATTGGAGGGCTGTGCATTGTGAGGGTGAGAGGTTGGAGTGGGGGAGGGGGCTAGACAGGTTGAGGCGGTTAATGTCCCGGCAGCAGTTGGCAATGAAGAGGTTGAGGGCAGGTAATGGGCCAGCGCAGGGTGTCCAGGTAGATGTTGGAGGTGGGCGAAGGGGTCCTCGGAAGGTGGGCGGAAATCCTGATTGTGAAAGTAAGCTCGGAGGCGGAGGCAACGGAAGAATTGTTCGACGTCACGGCATGTATTAAATTCATTGATGCGTGGATGGAGGGGGATGAAGGTGAATCCTTTGCTGAGGACTGATCGTTCGTCCTCAGTGAGGGGGAGGTCTGGAGGGATGGTGAAAACTCGGCAGGGCTGGGAGCTGGGATCTGGTGTGGGTGTGGAGCTGGGAGTGGGGTCGGAGCCAGTAACTGGAGTGGGTGTGATGGTGGGGCGAATGGGGGTGGAGTCATGAGCAGGGGTAGTTTTCCCCTCGGGGTTCTGGGGAGAGGGGATAGTGACAGTGGGGTCTGTAGGGGGCGTGTCAGCAGAATGCAGGTGAGTGGCACTGGTGGGGGCGGAAGTGGTGGCAGGCACGGCAGTAGGGGTGGCGGAAGTCACTGAACGTGTGACATCAGCGATGATGTGAGGGGCGGACGTGATGTCACATGTGATGCATTAGGAATTGTGAGGGACGGAAGTGGCTGTGGGAGTGGCCATGATGGGGGCGAAAGTCATATCATCAATCAGCGTGGGGGTGGCAGCTGCATCAGCCGCATGGCTAATGGCATCTGAGTCATTTTCGAGGCCAGGGGAATCTTCTGGAATGTTTGAGGAACGCTGGTTATGGAGGTGGGTAGATAAAAGTTTGTTGTACTTACAGTTTTTAATGTTTGAGATGGAATTGAAATACTGTTTGTTGAGAGTATGAATTCTCCTGAGGATGTAGTACAGAGTGGGTCCTTTGCAATTCTGAGAGAGTGTGGCCCTCAGCTGAGGCAGGGCTGACTGTAGAGAGGTTAGGTGCCGGCGCATTGCTGCAAGAGTGGTGCGGAGGATCCTGAAGGAGAACTGTTGCTGGTGTTTTTGAATCTGTAGTCTGTACTGTTTGTCCTGTTCGGGTCCGAACTCTGCTGGTTTAAAGGTAGTCCGGAGTCCGTGTGGGATGAATTGGTTACGGAGGCAGGCACTGAGGAAGCAAATGTGGCTGTGATAGGGAGTTTGTTTCACGACATGGTTGAAGAGCTTCAGGGCAGAGGAAATGACCTGGGAGTTGCAGTGGGAGAGGGACTCCCTGAGATTCTTGTAGAGAGAGGAGGAAAATTTCTTGAAGGCAGGCATCCTTGCAAGAGGGAGAAGATTGGAACGATCAGGGATAGCGGAGGGAACTTGTGTGTGGAATCTGAGCAGATACGGGGAGCCTTAAATGAGTTTTTTTGCTTCAGTTTTCACTAAGGACAGGGACATTTGAATGAGAAAGTTTTAAATGAGAACTTTGAGGAGCTGGGATACAGGCTTGAACAGATCAAGATTGATGAAATTGATGTGCTGGAAATTTTGGCGAACATTAAGATTGATAAGTCACCAAGGCCAGACCAGATTTATCCTAGACTGCTCCAGGAAGCAAGAAAGGAGATTGCTAAGCCGCTGGCGAAATCTTTGCCTCCTCACTCTCCACGGGAGTCGTACCAGAGGATTGGAAGGACGTGAATGTTGTTCCTATTTTCAAGAAGGGTATTAGGGAAATCCCTGGCAATGACAAACCAGTCAGTCTTACGTCTGTGGTCAGCAAGGTTTTGGAAAGAATTCTGAGAGATAGAATTTATGACTATTAGGAAAAGCATAGCGTGATTAAAGGCAGTCAGCATGGCTTTGTGAGGGGCAGATCATGCCTCATAAATCTTATGGAGTTCTTGGAGGAGGTGACAAGACAGTTCGACCAAGGCCACCAAGTGGGTGTGGTGTTTATGAACTTCAGCAAGGCATTTGATAAGGTTCTCCATGGTCAGCTCATTCATAAAGTCAGGAAGTATGGGATACAGGGAGATTTGGCTCTCTGAATTAGATTACTTTAGATTAGATTACTTACAGTGTAGAAACAGGCCCTTCAGCCCAACAAGTCCACACCGACCCGCCGAAGTGCAACCCACATAAACTGTTTCCCCTACATTTACCCCTTCACCTAATACTACGGGCAATTTAGCATGGCCAATTCAGAAAGCAGAGAGTGGTTATAGATGGAAAGTATTCTGCCTGGAGGTCAGTGTTGAGTGGAGTCCCGCAGGGTTCTGTTCTTGGGCCTCTGCTCTTTATAGTTTTTATAAATGACTTGGATGAGGAGGCTGAGGGGTGGGTTAGTAAATTTGCAGACGACACAAAGGTTGGAGGTGCCATTGCTGGTATCAAGGGCTATTGCAGGCTGCAGCACGACATAGACAGGATGGAGAGCTGGGCTGAGAAATGGCATATGGAGTTCAACCTGGATAAATGCGAAGTGATGCATTTTGGAAGGTCAAACTCGAATGCTGATTAAAGGATTAAAGACAGGATTCTTGGCAGTGTGGAGGAACAGAGAGAGATCTTGGTGTTCAAGTATATAGATCCCTCAAAGTTACGACCCAAGTGGATAGGGTTGTTAAGAAAGCAGATGGTGTTTTGTCTTTCATTAACAGAGTGATGGAGGTTAAGAGCTGCGAGGTTTTGCTACAACTCTACCGGACTCTGATGAGACCACACTTGGAATATTGTGTCCAGTACTGGTCGCCCTATAGAGGAAAGATACAGAGGCTTTGCAGAGGATGCAAAGAAGGTTTACCAGGATGCTGCCTGGACTGGAAGGCTTGCCTTATGAAGAGAGGTTGACTAAGCTCAGACTACTTTTCTCTCTGGAGAGAAGGAGGAAGAGAGGTGGCTTAGTCAACGTATACAAGATAATGAGAGGCATGGAATCAGTCAATAGACAGAGACTTTTCCCCAGGGCAGGATTGACTGGCACGAGAGATCATAGTTTTAAGTTCTTAGCAGAAAGATATAGAGGAGATGTCAGAGGAAGGTTCTTTACACAGAGAGTTGTGAATGCAGGGAATGCGTTGCAGCGGTGGTGGTGGAAGCAGAGATTTGGGAAATTTAAGCAACTGCTCGAGGGGTGCATAGGTTAAGTTATTTTATTTTACATTAGGATTAATTCTCGGCACAACATCGTGCGCCAAAGGGCCTGATCTGTGCTATACTTTTCTATGTTCTATGTAAACTCTACGCAGCCAGTCACCCAAGAGTGGAATTGAACCCAAGTCCCTAGTATTGTGAGGTAGCAGTGCTAACCACTGAGCCATCTTGCTACCCTTTTTGTGACTCTACATCAACGTGATCGACTCTTAAATGCCCTCTGGGTAATTAACAATTGGCAATAAATGCTGGCCTAGCAACAACACCTGCATCTCAAGAATGCTTTGTTTTTTTAAAAACGTGACCTGGAAAATGAATATCTCAGGCAAGAGGAATTTGCTTCAGACCAGTTTTGGGTATTTTGACGATACTGCTAGTCAATGTATCTGTGCATCCATCTTCAGCTTCTAAACCTTAAAGTGCATAGATAGGAACTTGTTGGAGGATCATCTTGCAGAATCCTGGGCCAGGCTAAGGTGGCTGTTAATATATCAGGTTGGCAAGTGATGAGCATGCTACCAGAATCTGGAGTACTGTTTCCAGTTCTAGTCACACAGTTATAGGAAGGATATTATTAACCTGAAAGAGTTCTGCAGAGCTTTGCCAGGGTGTTGCCAGGTTTGGAAGGTTTAAGTTATTTGAAAGGCTGGGACTTTTCTCTGTGGAGCATAGGAGATTGAGAAGTGACCTTATACAAGTTTATAAAACGATGAGGGGTATGGATAGGGTTAAAGATAGGTGTCTTTTCCCCAGGGTGGGGGATTTCAAGATGAGGGGGGCACAATTTTAAGGTGAGAAGAGTGATATTTAATAAAGATATGAGGGGCAAATATATTGTGTATTTCTGTGGAAGTCGTGGGTGTGGTCAAAATTGCAAAATTTAAAAGACATTTGCATAAGTACATGAATGGGAAATGCTTGGAGGAACATGGGCCAGGAGCAGGCAGTTGGGATTTGTTTCATTTGGGATCATGTTTGACATGGACTGATTGGACTGAATCACGCTGTATGTCTCTATAAGTCACAGTTAGATCATTTTCAAATAATGGAAGATCCTCACAACCAACATTGAATCAACAATATTGATAGACTTTTAATGATCAATGACATTAAAAGATGTGAGAATAGAACAGGAAAGAGGCACTGAAGTAGATGGTCAGCCACCTATAAACTCAGTGGCAGAACAGGGTCAATGGGCTGAGTGGCCTATCCTTCTCCTATGTTCTGACGAAGAGATGTGTACAATGAAGAGCTGGCAGTCCAGGATCCAACTTCAAAACCCAGGGATCAGGCAGTTCAGTTCAGTTCTGTCAAATGACATGGGATTATTCTCCTCCTATAGAAAGATCCGGTGGAAATGTTGACAAAGATCTGAATGACAATCCATTCCCTTGTTCGATTTTGTCAGTAACCAGGACTCCAAAGCTCAAAATAATGAAAGTTCAAGTGACAATAAGAAGTGTT
Organism: Hemiscyllium ocellatum; assembly: GCF_020745735.1. Lineage (NCBI taxonomy): Eukaryota > Metazoa > Chordata > Chondrichthyes > Orectolobiformes > Hemiscylliidae > Hemiscyllium > Hemiscyllium ocellatum. The sequence continues at coordinate 43,143,489 of NC_083411.1, read as the reverse complement.
CTTGCAGTTCTGGTGATAAAGATACATTGTGTTGAAATGTTTGTACCTTGCACTGTTTAGGACAGTTTGCAAGATTGCTATGCAAAGGGAAACAAGCATTTATACAGTATGAGAGGAGAGACTCTGATTATTAGAGGTATTGCCATGGAGAATGAACCAGTTAGCATCAAACTTTGTTTAAATGCTAAATCAAACAGGTTCAAATGTTCGAAATAGAGCCTGGAGAAATAAACCAAAGGCTGCTTGCCGCACATATTGATGAGTGAAGTTTTATTTTCGTGCATCAAACTCTTAGGATCTGGAATATGTGCTTTGTGACAGTGCAGTGAAAACAGGAACTTCCAAATGGTTAATAGGAATAAATCAGTTGAAAGGAATGACCTACAGAGATGTGCATGAGAAAAGTAAGAGGAGTAGCACAAACTTCTCATAAGAAGCGAACTTAAGTAGGATAGGCCAAACAGTGTCCCCCTGCTCTGTAAGAATCTCTGTTCAATTATAGTCAAGATCTTGGAATGTTTCAAATTGTTTTGTAATTAATACATCACATTCTGAACAGCAGCCACTGTTTTAACAATCCAGAGAAATCCTGTGTTGATTGGTTGTGCATGCCACGTGCATTCCAAACCAAAGGAATTGATTTATCTAAGGTTCCAAAAAACAGCCACCCTCAAATCTTTCAAAGTCGATCATAAAATGAATTATTTTAAACATTCAACTGCAGTTGTTATTATCTTCATACTGGCAGCCAGACATGAACAACACAGAGCTGTTTATGTTGTCATTTCCGCAGACTTTACGAAGTTTGAAAGACGGGTTGGACAGAGTATGGGGATTGATGTTGTCTGTTACTTGACAGTATCTTCCTATCCTCAATATGATGGCTATTCTCAGTTCTACTCCAATAAGATCAGATATTTGCCACTGAGGACAGTTCTTTAGGCAGTAGCCACCTCACCCAGGCAACCAGCTTCCTCCAAAGAAACATCCCTGTGGACAAGAGTCTTATCCTGGCCTTATGCAATCCTTTCCCCTCCCCCCACCTTGTCTCAGTCCCAAGCCTCGAACTCAGCACCGCCCTCCTAACCTGCAATCTTTTTCCTGACCTCACCGCCCCCACCCCCACTCCGACCTATCACCCTCACCTTTACCTCCTTCCACCTATCACATTTCCAATGCCCCTCCCCCAAGTCCCTTCTCCCTACCTTTTATCTTAGCCAGCTTGGCACACCTTCCTCATTCCCGAAGGGCTCATGCACCTGCTCCTTGGATCCTGCCTGACCTGCTGCGCTTTTCCAGCAACACATTTTCAGCTTACGCAATCTTTATATGTATGCAGACTTCAGTTTAGTTTTTATTTATATAGCATGTTTAATTTAGTAAACTTCCCAAGGTACTCCACGGATAGAATTTTACAGGAGCCTATACCATTTGGACAATGGTGAGATGTGTGGCAGGATCAGGGGAAAAGTCCAGTGAGGCCCATGGTACCTTGGGAGTTACTTGTTCCATTTTTTTAAGCTCTTCACAAGCAGTAAACTGAGGTTCTCACAAAGCAGTAGCAAGTTGCCAATTGACATTAACTAAATCCCTTGTTGACAGACCAACTCATAGAATCATTGATTCCTACAAGACAGAAGGAGTCCACTTGATCCATCATGTCTGCACCACCTCCTGGAACAGCTAACCAATTGGTCCCACTCTCCAGCCCTATCTCCATAGCTCTCTAACTTCCAAATATAAATCCAGCTCTATTTTGAAACCTGTGGAATCCACCTCCACCACTCTCCAAATCCTAACAATTCTCTGAGTAAAGACATTTCCCCTTATCTCACTCCTAGCTCTCTTGCTGACAATCTTAAAATTGTGATCCCTACTTATTGACATAACAACTGGTGAAAACACTATCTTTTTTGCTCTGTCAAAATTGTTCTTAAACTTGAATATCTTAATAAGGCCACCTCCTAATTATCTTCGAGTAAAAAATGAGGTCTGCAGATGCTGGAGATCACAGCTGCAAATGTGTTGCTGGTCAAAGCACAGCAGGCCAGGATCCTGAGATGCTGCCTGGCCTGCTGTGCTTTGTCCAGCAACACATTTGCAGCACCTCCTAATTATCTCTGCTCTGAGGAGAATGAGTCCAATTTCTCAAATCTTTCCTGTAAAATCCCTCATATGTGGTACCAATGTCACGAATCTCCCTTGAATTCTCTCCAGACTTTAATTTTCTTCCTTAATTAAGGTGCCCAGAACTGAACACCCTACTCCAAATGTGGTGTGACTGATGATCTATAGAGGTGTAGCATCACTTCCTTGCTTTTATATTTTGTGCCTCTCCTTACAAACCCAAGGATCCTATAAGCCTTTTGAACAACTGTTTCAACTTGCCTGGTCACCTTGCGAGAATCATGCACATGAACCCTGAGGTCCCTCTTTTGCCACACTCCTGCGAAGCTGTGCTATTCAGCCTGGATTGTCTCTCCAGGTTTTTTCTCTGAAAATGCATTACCTCACATTTCTCTGCATTGAAATTTATGCGCCAAGTGTTTGCTTTTTTCCTCCTTATGTCTCTCAGCAATCCAAGATGCACCCCACTCAGGCCTGGCAACTGCCCTACCTGGAGTGCTGCCAGCCTTTTTAGCACCTTTTCTTTATCTATCAGTATATCATTCAGTTACTTAACACTCAATTTTCAACAAGGCCATTATCACTATTTTCTAATTGGGTAAAGACAGAAGCACAGCACTCGTTTAGTACTTCTGCCATAACATTTGCTTAAGTAAGCAGCTTGTTGGGACCCCTTTCTATCCTTCACTAATCTTTTCTTATTATTATGTTTGAAGAGCACCATTTTTTTTTGTCAGCCTTCCTTATTCCAGCTTTGGCCTCTCTCCTGTATTTGAGACACTCTTCGGAGTATCTATTGTGAATTTCTACTGCTGTTATCATTGCAGCATGCATCTCACGCCTCCTTTTCCTTCTGTATTTTCTGGTCAATCTGCATGTGCTCCAGCTTTGGATACCCCATATTTGTTTCTCATCAGTATGTACCCAGTTCGCACCTCATTCATCTCTCTTTTGAAATTCTCCCACTTTTCATCCACTGTTTTATCCACCTCAATGTAATTCCAATTTACTTGTCACTGTTCAAATTTTAACCCCCTGAAATGTGCCCTTTTCCAGGGTGGGAACTTAGTTATTGACTGATTTCCATCCTTTTCTGGCTTATTATTGAACCTTTTTTTTTAAAGATTAGATGACTTACAGTGTGGAAACAGGCCCTTCAGCCCAACAAGTCCACACTGACCCGCAACCCACCTATACCCCTACACCTTAACACTTCGGGCAATTTAGCATGGCTAATTCACCTGACCTGCACATCTTTGTGACTTTGGGAGGAAACTGGAGCAAACCCACACAGACACAGGAAGAATGTGCAAACTCCACACAGTCAGTCGCCTGAGGCGGGAATTGAACCCAGGTTCGTGGCACTGTGAGGCAACAGTGCTAACCACTATGCCACAGTGCTGCCATTATGCTGCCAATACTATTTCCCAAATGCTTCCCCACTCTGGCATTCTCCACTTGGCCTGTCTCATTTCCTTGGACTAGATCCAGCACAGCTCCTTCCCTTGGTAGGGCTGAAAATATACCGTTCCAAAAAGTTCTCCCGCACACACTGCAGGAATTTCTTCCCTTCCATGCCCCACACTCTACATTTTTCCCAGTCTACCTTACATAATTGAAATCACCCACTATCACAACCCTACTTTGTCTAACAGATTTCCTGCCTCCAAGTAGATTAGATTACTTACAGTGTGGAAACAGGCCCTTCGGCCCAACAAGTCCACACTGACCCGCTGAAGCGCAACCCACCCATACCCCTACATTTACCCCTTACCTAACACTATGGGCAATTTAGCATGGCCAATTCACCTGACCCGCACATCTTTGGACTGTGGGAGGAAACCGGAGCACCCGGAGGAAACCCACGCAGACACGGGGAGAACGTGCAAACTCCACAGTCAGTCGTCTGAGTCAGGAATTGAACCCGGGTCTCAGGCGCTGTGAGGCAGCAGTGCTAACCACTGTGCCGCCCACACGGAAGTGTTCCCTTCCTTTTCCTCACCAGTATTTGGAGGTGTATAATAAATACCCAATAAGGTCACTTCTCCCTTCCTGTTTCTTATCCATAATGATCACCTAAAGCCGGCACACACGCTAGGGATGCCAGTGAAATCTGGGATATTCACTGAGAGGCCGGTTAAGATAGGGCTTGAGTCAGATGTGATAGCTTATATTCAGTGTCTTACAGAAGCAAATAGAGGCAAAGAAGCTAATGGAAAGAGCTCCAGAATATAGAGCCTGTACACACATGCATAAACTTACATACCAAAACATGCACAGAGATTCTCATAGGCACATGTACGGTCACATAAAGAATTTACATGTGTATACACACATGCGCACGCGCACACACACACACAAACATATTCATTAAAATACTGCAATTATGCATCTCTCATGAGCACTTCAGGTATTTGGGCACACAAATGTAGCAGTCACACATGCTTGCCAATGTTTTTCACTCGACAGAGGTCAGGAACATAAGCAAAATGTAAATGGATTGCAGTATCTGTAAAGAGGAGTGATTAACTGCTGGGGATGTCACACATACAACAGGGTTTGGGTACTGCAGCATAAATGTAGATTGTCAGGCAGTGTTTATGTTGAATGATCTGGAAGACACAATGCTTGATAGAACTGCTGTCACTGAGGGAGGTACACAGGAGCACAGTCCTGCAGTAGTGAAGGCTAGTGCTGGGAACTGTGCCAGTGAAAGTCAGGTTATAATTGGCATTTTCCCCAAGACACTGACCAAAGCCATTAGCTGAATGTACACAAATAACCTTGATTATTTCAATGTCTCAAATGACCTCAGGCAAACAATTCAACCACACCTCATTTGCACTGCTTATGAAACTTCCAACCATTCCGTCAATCCTTACATTTGCAAGTCCTGACAAACTTTACACTGAAAAGAATGCTGCAATTTGAAATTCTTTAACTGCCTGCCAGCAGGTTTAATTTCCACCTGAAAGTCACAGACCCTCTGAACTGAAGGAATGGAAAAATCATAGATAACACATCTTTGAATTCCACAGCTTGACAAGCAATTCAAAAACAACTTGATCAAACCTGCCACTCCATTGTACATGCCCAATTCTGTCCTAAGGTTTTATCTTTATTTTCAAATATTTACTATGTCAAGTTGAAACCTGAGTATTGGAGTCATGTGCCAGGGCCACATAGACCTGTTATCAGGATGCTCCCTTGCATAACCATCCAGGGGGCATCTGCTAATTGGCAGCCATTGCCTTTTGCTATCCTATTCTGTGCATCAGCCTATGAGTCAAGAGCAGCATGGTGGCACAATGATTAGCACTTAGAGACCTGAGCTTGATTGCACCCTCAAGTGACTGTCTGTGTGGAGTTTGCGTGTTCTCCCCGTGTCTGTGTGGAGTCCGCTCCAGGTGCTCTGGTTTCCTCCCACAGTCCAAAGATGCACAAGTGAGGTGGATTAGCTATGCTAAATTGCCCCTTAGTATCCAGGGATGTTCAGGCTGGGAGGGCTGACCATGGCGAATGTCGGGTTATGGGGAGAGGGTGGGTCTGGGTAGGATGCTCTTCAGAGGGATGCTATAGATGTGATGGGCCAAATGGCCTTTTTCTGCACTGTAGGGAGTCTATGATCAATTAGTAAAAAACCATGAATGTACCAACCAAACTGAAAGACAATAAAACAATACTCATGCCCATTCTGCTATATGTATGTGAGCCCTGGACTATGCACCAATGGCATGTCAAGCAGCACAGCCACTTCCAGTTGATCTGTTTTTGGAAGTGTCTGAAGATCAGAGCCTTTCCTCGTAAGATCTCTCCATACCGGGCAACATAGATAGAGTCATAGAGTCATAGAGTCATAGAGACGTACAGCATGGAAACAGACCCTTCGGTCCAACTTGACCCTGCCGACCAGATATCCCAACCCAATCTAGTCCCACCTGCCAGCACCCAGCCCATATACTTCTAAACCTTCCAAACTTATTCATATACCCATCCAGATGCCTTTTAAATATTGCAATTGTACTAGCCTCCACCACATCCTCTGGCAGCTCATTCCACACACATACCACCCTCCGCGTGAAAAAGTTGCCCCTTAGGTCTCTTTTATATCTTTCCCCTCTCACCCTAAACCTATGACCTCTAGTTCTGGACTACCCCAACCCAGGTAAAAGACTTTGTCTATTTATCCTATCCATGCCCCTCATGATTTTATAAACCTCTATAAGGTAACCTCTCAGCTTCCGATGCTCCAGGGAAAACAGCCCTAGCCAATTCAACCTCTCCCTATAGCTCAAATCCTCCAACCCTGGCAACTTCCTTGTAAATCTTTTCTGAACCCTTTCCAAAGCTTCCACGGTCTTCCTATAATGTGGTGACCAAAACTGTATGCAATACTCCAAAGGTGGCCACACTAGAGTTTTATACAGCTGCAAAATGACCTCATTGTTCTGAAACTCAATCCCTCTACCGATAAAAGTTAACACAACGGTATGCCTTCCTAACAATGCTATCAACTTGCATGGCAAATTCCAAGCATCTATGTACCTGGACGCCAAGATCTCTCTGCTCATCCACACTACCAAGAATCTTACCATTAGCTTACTACTCTGTATTCTTGTTACTCCTTCCAAAGTAAATCACCTCACACTTTTCCACATTAAACTACATTTGTCACATCCCAGCCCAGCTCTGCGGCTTATCTATGTCCCTCTGTAACCTGCAACATCCTTCCACACTGTTTACAACTCTACCGACCTGAGTGTCATTCACAAATTTACTAACCCACCCTTCTATGCCCTCATCCAAGTCATTTATAAAAAAGACAAACAATAGTGGACCCAAAATAGATCCTTGCAATACCCCACTGGAAACTGAACTCTAGGAAGAATATATCCCATCAACCACAACCCTCTGTCTTCTTTTGGATAGCTAATTTCAGATCCAAACTGCTAAGTCACCCTTAATCCCATACTGCTGTCATTTGTGCAATAGCCCACTGTTGGGAACCATATCAAACACCTTACTGAAATCCATATACACTACATCAACTGCTTTACCCTCATCCACCTGTTTAGTCACCATCTCAATGAACTCAATAAGGTTTGTGAAGCACGACCTACCCTTCACAAAACCATGTTGACTATCCCTAATCAACTTATTCCTCTCTAGATCATTAGAAATCTTATATCTTATAACCCTTTCCAAAACTTCACCCACAACTGAAGTAAGGCTCACAAGTCTATAATTTCCTGGATTGTCTCTACTCCCCTACTTGAACAAGGGAACATTTACTATCCTCCAATGTTCTGGCACTATTCCTGTAGACATAAAGATCAAAACCAAAGGCTCGGCAATCTCCTCCTTGGCTTCCCAGAGAATTCTAGGATAATTCCCATCTGGCCCAGGGGACTTACCTTTTTTGTATTCTTTCCAGAATTGCTAACACCTCCTCCTTATGTATCTCAATTCCATCTAGTCTAATAGCCTGCATCTCAGTATTCTCCTTGACTACATTGTCTTATTCTAGTGTGAATACTGACGAAAAGTATTCATTTAACACTTCCCGCTACTATACTTGATTGGCCCTAATCTTACTCTTGTCATTCTTTTATTCTTGATATAGCTATAAAAAGCCTTTGGGTTTTCCTTGATCCTATCTGCCAATGACTTCTCATGTCCCTTCCTGGCTCTTCTTAGCTCTCTCTTTAGGTCTTTCCTGGCCAAATTATAACACTCAAGTGCCCTAACTGGGCCATCACATCTCATCCTAACATAAGCCACTTTCTTCCTCTTGCCAAGAGATTCAACTTCCTGAGGAAATCATGGATCCCATGCTCGACAACATCATCCCTGCTTGACAGGTACATACTCATCAAGGACACACAGTCCTTGAGTAAGCTCCACATTTCAATTGTGCCCATCCCCTGCAGTTTCCTTCCTCATCTTCTGCATCCTAAATCTTGCCTAATCACATCAAAATTGCCTTTCCTCCAGCTATAACTCTTGCCCTGCAGTATGTACCTATCCCTTTCTATCACTAAAGTAAACATAACCGAATTGTGGACACTATCACCAAAGTGCTTACCTACCTCCAAATCTAGCACCTGGCTGAGTTAATTACCCAATACCAAGCCTAATGTGGCTTTACCGCTTGTTGGCCTGTCTACGTACTGTGTCAGGAAACCCTCCTGCACACATTGGACAAAAACTTACCCATCTAAAGTATTTGAACTATAGTTTTCCAGTCAATATTTGGAAAACTATAGTATTCCTAGTCAATATTTGAAAAAAGGTTCAGTTTGGAGATGTTATCATATATCTCTGGAGCAGATGGGACTTGAACCCAGGCCTCCTAATGCAGAGATAGGGATATTACCACTCCCCCAGAAGAGCTCTAAAGGGTTCAGGTAATGTGTTCCAGCAAGGCAAGACATTGCCTGTTACTAAGGTAACTCACATACAATGAGCTGTACAGGGAGATAAATTTGCGATTCCCCATGGGCCTTTTAGGGGTTATCACACAGAGAAACAAAACAAATACTTATTACTTATCGCAGAGAAAAATACTGACAATCCAGCCAGAAATAATGCAAAATCTAGTGATTGCTGTAAATGACAAGCTGCAAAATATTAATAGTCACTTTGAAGAAGTACTTGAGAAATTACTAAGATTTAAAGTGAATAAATTTCCTGGACTTGATGACTTACACCCAAAGCAGTGTAAAAGGTGGCTGTAGAAAATAAAATTTATGAAGATATTTTCAAGTTCTATAGGCTCTGCAATGGCTCATGATTGAAGGTAGCAAGCATGATCCCATTATCTAAGAGAAGAAGGAAAGAGAGAAAAAACACTACACACTGCTATCATGGCATTGGCCGTAAGGCAAAATGCTGAAACATATCATGCCCTCTTCTTAGGCAATCCCTGGGCATCAATGATAACTTTCTGCCACTCTGAATTTGTGGGTCTTCAGGTGATTAACTCTGGCCTTCACGCAGACCTGTCAGAGCTGTTCGAGATGGTTGACACCTTCACACGTGCTTCTTCTCCAGTTTGGGCAGTCTAGTGGCAAAAGATTCCCATGATCCAGTGGGAACATTGCCCCTGAGGAAACCCTGCAAAAAATATATTGAACTGCATCTTCTCACTCAGGCTCTGGGGACATCCTTGAAGAGTTCTCTCTGCCCTCCTGGCAATAGCTTGCCATGACAGAACTTTAGCGAGAGGGTTTAGTTCAGGTGTGTGGACAATGTGGTCAACCCAATGCAGCTGATTATCTGTAGTCACAACTTCATTGTTGGCTTCAGAGAATACAACCAATGGATTTGCAGGATTTTGAAGAGGCATCACTGGTGTAACTTCCTTTGGGTGTCAGGATATCTGCTGTACATTGTCCATGTCTCTGATATATAAAGAAGGACAGGTAACACCACTGCCCTGGAGACCATGAGCTTGGTGCGGCATTTGTGGTCTTTTACCAAATACTTTGCTCCTCGCATCACCAAATGTGCTAACACATTCGACACAATATGGAATGTCATCGTTAATGTCTGGCATCACTGAGAAGTGGATCCCGAGATATGAAAATTGATCCACATGGTCTGGTGACACATCGTGAATCCTAACAGTCAGGGGAAGTGTTGCACAGCAACAGCAGGCTGCTAGAGATCATTTGTTTTCCAGATGCTTTGCATTAGAACTCCTCTTTCATATGCCTCTGTGAATGTATTGATGATGGTATGTTGATAGTTCAGCCCAGCCTCTAGAATAAATATACAATAAAATATGTGATAACAAGATTATTAGAAAATCATGCTAGGATTGGACAGCATCACCATGGATTCATGGAAGGAAAATCATGTTTAACAAACCTGATGGAATTTAGCGAGGATCTTCCTAGGGTAAAGGTGGCACATTTAGATTTTCGGAAGACTTTCAATGAGGTCCCACATAAGATTTTGGGAAACAAAGGCAGAGGAACTGGAAATGAGGGCAATGTACTGGCAAGAGAAGAGAACTGTGAAGAGGCTGTGACTGGTGGGCACTGCAAGTTCTTGGTTCCAGCTGGCTAAGATCTATATCAATAACTTAGATAACTGAGGATTAAATATAATCTTCCCAATTCTGCAGTTGGTGCAAAGTTAAGTGGGATGGGAAGTTGCAAAAACAATTCAAAGAGGGATCAAGGAGATTCGGAAATATTTAGTGAGTGGGTGAAAATTTGACAGGTGGAATACAATGTGGAAAAATGTGAGGTTAGCCACGGTGTTCAGAAAAACAGAAATACAGCTTATTCTTCAGTGGTGTAAGACTGAAAAGAGTTGAACTTTAAAGGTATTTAGGATTCCTTGTTCATGAGTCACTAAATGTTAACATGCAGGAACAGCAAGCAATTAAGAAGCTAAATGGTGTGTTGGTCTTTATTACAATAGGATTTGAACAAAGGAGTTAAAAAAATCACTGATATTAAATCGAGCTTTCATGAGACCATACTTGGAGCATTTTGTATGATATTTAATCTCCTTACCAATGGAAACATATATGTCTAAAAAAGGAATTGCAACCAAGTTTTACCAAACTAATTCCTCAGATGGTTTCTGGAAAAAGTTAAATAGACAGGACCTATATTCTCCAGAGTTCAGAAGAATAAGAAATGATATCTAAAAGGCTAGATAAGAAATTGCGGGGACACTGGCTGATTTTTGCATCATTGATAGCCACAGGCGAGATGTTGGCTGACTGGAGGGTAGTGAATGTTGTGCCCTTATTCAAGAAGGGCTGCAAAGAAAAACCTGGGAACTATAGACCAGTAAGGTTAACATTTGTGATAGGCACATTACTTGAGAAGATTCTGAGAGAAAAGACATACATACATTTGGAAAAACAGGGTTCCATCCAGAGTAGTCAGCAAGGCTTTGTATGTGGGAGATCATGCCTCACAAATTTGTTAGAGTCCTTTGAAGGTTGGTTGAAGGAAGGTTGATGAGAACAGGGTGGTAGACGTAGTCTATATGGATTTCAGTACAGCCTTTGATAAGGTTCCACAAGATAGGCTGCTCTGGAAATTTAGATCACATGGAATCTACAGGGACCTGGCAAATTAGATACATAATTGGCTTGATGGTAAGAAGCAAAAGGTAATAGTGGAAGGATACTTGTTTGACTGGAGGCCTGTGACTAGTGGTATGCCTCAGGGCTCAGTGTGGGGCCCATTACTGTTTGTCATCGATATCAATCATTTGGATGAGAATGCACGTGGCATAATTAGTTAGTTAGTTGATGGCACTAAAATAGACAGTATTGTGGAAGAAAGAAGACTATCAGAAATTGCCCATTGGGGAAGTGGGCTGAGAAATGGCAAATGGAGTTTAATATAGATAGGCGTGAGTTCTTGTACTTTGGAAAGTCAAATCAAGTTAGGAGTTTCATGGTGAATGGAAGGGCCTGAAGGAGTGTAGTAGAACAGAGGGACCTTGGAGTTCAGGTGCACGGTTCTCTGAAAGTGGAGTCACAGGTAGACAGGGCAATGAAGAAGGCTTTTGGCACACTGGCCTTCATCAGTCAGGGCACTGAGGGGCTAAATAGCTTCCTTCTGCTCCAATTTCTTATGATTTCTCATATCTTGTACCAAAAATGATCGTAAGCGGGTTCAGACAGAGACTAGCACTTAGCTGTTCAATAACTGATGCCTCACAGCCTAGCATATCCCCACCCTCATTCTCTGTCCAGCTTAGGCTAAAGGGCAGTGCTTAGCAGGTGAGCCACAGACAATGCTTTCTTCTTTCACTCAATGAAACTGAAATCAATAATCAAACTCTAGTTATCGATTTAGTACAGACCATGAATCAAAGTGGCTCTTGCTATGCTTTATGATCCAATGAGTTATTAAAAGAATGTGGAGGGCTGTCAGGGAGGACGAAATAGGCTCTGTTGTGTCAGAACTGTATATGAGTCTAAAACAGTTAACACTTCAATGAATGCAGGAAACACTGCCTATAACATTATTATCATGATGTCTCAGACAGAGAGAAAAATAAAAGCTGATCAAAAACAGAGTTAGTGGTAGTGTGCTCCTCAGTCTCTAGTAGTGAGGGTGGTACTCAGCAATAATTCCTTTATTGGTCAGAGTATTGAGTACAGGAGTTGGGAGGTCATGTTGCGGTTGTATAGGACGTTGGTTAGGCCACTGTTGGAATATTGCATGCAATTCTGGTCTCCTTCCTATCAGAAAGATGTTGTGAAACTTGAAAGGGTTCAGAAAAGATTTGCAAGGATGTTGCCAGGGTTGGAGGATCTGAGCTACAGAGAGAGGCTGAACAGGCTGGGGCTGTTTTCCCTGGAGCGTTGGAGTTTGAGGAGTGACCTTATAGAGGTTTACAAAATTATGAGGGGTACGGTAGGGTAAATAGGCAAAGTCTTTTCCCTGTGATCGGTGAGTCCAGAACTAGAGGGCATAGGTTTAGAGTGAGAGGGAAAAGATATAAAGAGAGCTAAGGAGCAACTTTTTCACGCAGAGGGTGGTACGTCTATGGAATGAGCTGCCAGCAGATGTGGTGGAGGCTGGTACAGTTGCAACATTTAAGTGGCATTTGGATGGGTATATGAGTAGGAAGGGTTTGGAGGGATATGGGTCGGGTGCTGGCAGGTGGCACTAGATTGGGTTGGGATATCTGGTCAGCATGGACGGGTTGGACCAAAGGGTTTGTTTCCATGCTGTACATCTCTATGACTCTATGACTCTATAAAGGCAAAAAACCTGCAGATTCTGGAAATCTGAAACAAACACGAAGAATGCTGGATCTGGCTATAGCTGAAAAAAGAAACAGAGTTAACGGGATGGAGCACAAAAGAAAAGGTTTTGCTAAAACTATACAAAGCAATATTCAGTCCACAGCTGGAATACTGTGTACAGTTTCAGGCCTCCAATCTAAGGAAAGATAAGCTGATATTGGAGGCAGTCCATTGAAGGTTCATTAAACTTTGGAAGGATTGTTTTATCGAGGGAGGTTGTGGATTGAGCTTGTATCCATTGGAATATTGAAAATTGTGAGGCAATCTTATTTAAACCAACAAGATTCCTAAAGGATTTGACAGGGTCGATATGGAAAGGTTGTTTTCCATTGCGGGCAATTCTTGGGTCAGAGGGCATCATCTCAAAATAAGGGAGTTGCACATTTAAGCCAGAGATGAGGTGGAATTTCTTGTCTCAGAGGGTGGTGAATCTGTGTAATTCTTCACTGCAGAGAACTGTTGAGGCTGGATTGTCAGGTATATTCAAAGCTGATGTTTTTAATCTATAAGGGAATCAAGGGTGATGGGGAAAAACCAGGAAAGTGCAACTGAGAATGATCAGATTAGCCATGATCTCTTCGTATGGTGCAGCAGACCTGATGGACTGATTGACCGATGACTTATGGTGGTGTTAATGTTTTGAATCCAGCATAACCCTTTTTTTGAAGAGGAGTCATATCATATACAAAATGTTGACTCTATTTCTCTCTCCACAGACACTGCTAGAACTGCTGAATGTTCTTCTAGTTTGTTGTAATAAACTTCATCTTGTTTGCTCCAGGAGAAGAGAGAGAAGGTTGAGAGGTGACTTAATTGAGACATATAAGATAATCAGAGGGTTAGAGTGGACAGTGAGAACCTTTTTCCTCGGATGGTGATGGCGAGCATGAGGGGACATAGCTTTAAACTGAGGGGTGATAGATATAGGACAGATGTCAGAGGTAGTTTCTTTACTCAGAGAGTAGTGTGGGAGTGGAACACACTGCCTGCAACAGTAGTGGACTCGCCAGCTTTAAGGGCATTTAAATGGTCATTGGATAAACATATGGATGATAATGGAATAGTGTAGGATAGGTATGCTTCAGATTGGTTTCACAGGTCAGCACAGCATTGAGGGCCAAAGCGCCTGTACTGCAGTGTAATGTTCTATGTTCTTCTAATTAGATGAGAAAGGCAGCTATCCTCATCAACACCAGTCTACATTGGGCTTGAAGGAACCCACCCAGGCAATAGTCATTTGGGCTCAAGTCTTCTTTAGTTAAAAAGACTTCTGCAATGCCTATCATGACCATGTAATGTCCTGAATTACTTTGCAGCCAAATGTAAGACTTCTTACATTTGTAATGTGGAATGTGGAAAATCAAAACAGAAAATCCGTGCATAACAAGATTCTGCAAACAGCAGATAAGTGATATAGATCGACATTGGCATCGCCTCAGTTTAGTATCACTCCAAAAAGGCAGCATTAATCAAGTGCTACCCTCCCTCATTCCTGTTGATTAATACAGCCTTTCAGGAGAGATACTAAACTGAGGCGATACCAATGTCAATCCACATCACTCATCTGCTTAGATTATATTATTTTCAGTGTGGAAACAGGCCCTTTCGCCCAACAAGTCCACACCGACCCACCGAAGAGCAACCCACTCAGACTCATTCTCCTACATTTACCCCTTCACCTAACACTACAGGCAATTTAGCATGACCAATTCACCTAACCTGAGAGGAAACCGGAGCACCCATAGGAAACCCACACAGAAACAGGGAGAATATGCAAACTCCACACAGTCAGTTGCCTGAAACGGGAATTGAACCCAGGTCTCTGGCGCTGTGAGGCAGCAGTGCTAACCACTGTGCCACCGTGCCGCCCACAGATAAATGTACTGTTTCATTTGATTCATGCTTTGCCTGAAGGCAACTCCCTAGCTCATTGCCAGTTGGTTCCTCATCCTGAGCTGCTTTTTCTTGACAGCGGAGACTCTTCATGACCTTTTTGCTTTTAGGAACGGGGCTAGGAGGCTGAGCCCCAATTTGCATCAACCAGAATGGGAGCTAACCAACTCCTCTGCATCACATACAATAAAAAGATTGCTCAATTTTTGAACAGATTTGCCTTTCAAGTAATCAAGTCAATGGAAGAAACATAAACTCTGGCAATGCCATTTTTATCTTAATAACTGAAAATTGTAATTACTGAAATAAAGGGGATTAGTTCGCTCAATTGGCTGGACAGCTGCTTATGATGCATAGTGATGCCAACAGCAGAAGTTCAATTCCTGTACTAGCTGAGGTTGCTGTTAAGGAATTTCTCTCCTCACCTAAGGCATGGTGACCCTCAGATTGAACCACCACTAGTTATCTCAATGTCTTTCTAGTGAGACAATTTCCCTATAGTTCACTTAGGACTATGCTGTCTATTCATCAGGCAATTTTCCCAGGTGTCAATACTTTTGGGGTGGTACAGTGGCTCAGTGGTTAGCAACACCAGGGTCCAGGTTCGATTCCAGTCTCGGGTGACTGTCTGTGTGGAGTTTGCACATTCTCCCCATGTCTGCGTGGGTTTCCTCCCACAGTCCGAAGATGTGCAGGTCAGGTGAATTGGCCATGCTAAATTGCCCATAGGTTTGGTGCGTTAGTTAGAGGAAATGGGTCTGGGTGGGTTACTCTTTGGAGGGTCGGTGTGGGCTTGTTGGGCCGAAGGGCCTGTTTCCACACCGTAGGGAATCTAATAAATAAAAAAAATTCATGCAAGAATTTCACAAATGATATATTCTGTGATAGTACATTTTCTGCACTTAAAAAGCTTTGATTGATGATTGCATTCAGACCTTTATCACTCTATTAAGGTCTAGAGTGAAATTTTCAATTGGTTTGAAACTATTTTTACAAGAGTATTATGGAAAACTTCTTACAATATTTAGCCTTTATACATTGGTTCTCTAAGTCTGTCGCTAGACCAGATATGGGTGAATTCTGGAACACTAAAAATGCTCTTGAGAGATTATAGTTAAATGCAAGCCATTCTTCAACTTTCACTTCCTGTTTTGAAAAGTTCCCTCTTCCTGCCAGTTCACCACAGGAAGCTGACATGCTTATCTTGCTGCATTCAAACAAATGACCTTCTAACCTCACGGAACTTTCTTTCCCGTCAATAAAGTACAAGGCAAGATGTTTGGCTTGGAATCCCTCACATTACTGACCAGCTCGTCAACCTGATTATAAACCTAGGTGCAGCATTTTGGAGCCTGAGAACTTGTAACATTTAGCTCATTGTGACACAATGCAGGAACCTCACTTCAGCCCTCATCATATATGTGTAAATGAAACCTGCTACAATACTTGCAAGGGAATCATAAATCAAAGCAACTCCCAAAAAAAACACTAATTAAATTAAGTTATTAAGGTTTCACTTTTATAATTTTTGTTTTACCATCGATCAGAAATGCAACAAATTAAACATGGATCAGATAACAAAATACTATGAATAATTTAAAGAAGGAACTTTTAATATTTCATTCAAAAAAGATACTTCTTAACTGACCACAAGCACTTATATCACTCTCTGTGGGCATGTCTCACTATGTAGCTACATAATAATCCTTTACGGAAGGATTCTGCCATCGTTACCCGGTCTGACCAACATGTGACTCCAGGCCTACAGCAATGTGGCTGACTCTTAACTGCCCTTTGGGCAATAAATGCTTGACCAGCGACACCCTCGCCCTGTGAATGAATAAAAAAAATCCACAAAATGCTGTTTCCCAATCACACTGTGTAGGTCAGGAATCAGAAGAACTTAAGAATTACGATCAGTAGTGAGCCATTCAGCCCCTCAAGATTGCTGTACCATTCAATAAGATATTGGCTGATCAGCTTGTGGTTTGAAGTCCACATTGCCATCTATCCCCAATAACCCTGCCTGGTAAGAACCTACTTACCTCTATCTTAAAAATATTCAATGATCTAATTTCCACTGCTTTCTCAAGGGGAGAGTTCAAAAGTTGCAAAATCCTCTGACAGAAAAAAAATCTCTGCACTGAACGGGTGACCAACTAATTCCAAACAGTGCCCCCTTGTTCTGGATTCAGCCACAAGAGGAAACCTCCTTTCCACCTTGTCAAGACCATTCAGGATCTTATACATGTCAATCAAATCACCCCTCATTCTTCTAGAGTCCAGTGAAAACAAGCCCAGACTGTCCAACCTTTGCTACCCAGACAATGCACCAAGTTCAGTTATCAATCTAGTAAACCTCTACAGAATTGGCTCCAATGTGTTTCTTAAATAAAGAGACAAAAAACACAGACAGTATTTAAGATATTGTCGCCTTATAACTGAAAAATAATATCCTTAATTTTTTGTTCAGTCCCTCTTGTTACAAAGATACCATTAGCCTTTTTGCTGATATGCTGTAGCTGCATTGCAACCTTTTGCAACTCATGCCTTAGAACATCTCAATCCTTCTGCACCATGGAATTCTACAGTCATTCTCTATTTAAGTGATACATGATTTCCCTTTCACAAACCTTGTTAGCTGTTCCTGATTATCTTTACTAAGTGTTGAGCTATAACCTCTTTAATGATCGATTAGAGTCATAGATTCATATAGCTTAAAAACAGGCCCTTAGGCCCACCAAATCTATGCCAACCAACAAAAATCAAATTACACTCATCCCATTTATTTGTACTTGGTTCAAAGAACAAAAGAACAAAGAAAATTACAGCACAGGAACAGGCCCTTCGGCCCTCCAAGCCTGTGTCCATCCAGATCCTCTTATGTAAACCTGTTGCATATTTTCAAAAGATCTGTACCCCTCTGCTTCATGCCCATTCATGTACTTGCTTAGATAAATTTTAAATGATGCTATCATGCCCACCTCTACCACCTCCGCTGGCAACGCATTCCAGGCACCCACTACCCTCTGCGTAAAGAACTTTCCATGCATATCTCCTGTAAACTTTTCCCATATCACCTTGAAATCGTGACCCCTAGTAATTGAGTCCCCCACTCTGGGGAAAAGCTTCTTGATTAGATTAGATTAGATTTACAGTGTGGAAACAGGCCCTTCGGCCCAACAAGTCCACACCGACCCGCCGAAGCGCAACCCACCCATACCCCTACATTTACCCCTTACCTAACACTACGGGCAATTTAGCATGGCCAATTCACCTGACCCGCACATCTTTGGACTGTGGGAGGAAACCGGAGCTCCCGGAGAAAACCCACGCAGACACGGGGAGAACGTGCAAACTCCACACAGTCAGTCGCCTGAGGCGGGAATTGAACCCAGGTCCCTGGCGCTGTGAGGCAGCAGTGCTAACCACTGTGCCACCGTGCTGCCTTGCTATCCACTTTGTCTGTATCTTTCATGATTTTGTAGACCTCACTCAGGCCCTGCCACCTCCCCCCCCCCCCCCCCGCAACCTCCGTCTTTCTAATGAAAACAATCCTCATCTACTCAACCTCTCTTCATAGCTAGTGTCCTCCATACCAGGCAACATCCTGGTGAACCTCCTCTGCACCCTCTCCAAAGCATCCACATCCTTTTGGTAATGTGGTGACCAGAAGTATATGAGCATTCAAAATGTGGCCGAACCAAAGTCCCATACAACTGTAACATGACCTGCCAATTCCTGTACTCAACAACCCTTACGATGAAGGAAAGCATGCTGTGTGCCTTCTTGACCACTCTATTGACCTGCATTGCCACCTTCAGGGAACAATGGACCTGAACACCCAGATTTCTCTGTTCATTAATTTTCCCCAGGGCTTTTCCATTTACCGTATAGTTCGTTCTTGAATTGGATCTTCCAAAATGCAACACCTTGCATTTGCCTGGATAGAACTCCATCTGCCATTTCTTTGCCCAACTCTCTAATCTAATATATTCTGCTGTATTCTCTGACAGTCCTATTCGCTATCTGCTACTCCACCAATCTTACTGTCATCTGCAAAGTTGCTAATCAGACCACCTATACCTTGCTCCAGATCATTTATGTATATCATAAAGAGCAGTGGTCCCAACATAGATCCCTGTGGAACACCACTGGTCACAGTTCTCCATTTTGAGAAACTCCCTTCCACTACTACTCTCTGTCTTCTGCTGCCCAGCCAGTTCTCTATCCATCTAGCTAGTACACCCTGGACCCCATGTGACTTCACTTTCTTCCTCAGCCTACCATTGGGAACCTCATTAAATGCCTTACTGAAGTTCATAGGCTCAGGTCAGGTTCATAGCTTGCTATGCGCTGGCATTTTAAGTGCTCATCCAGACCCTTTTTAAATGTTACATTTGCTCCATTTAGTATTGATGCAAACTCTTAAACATCATTTTTTAAATATTCTTTCAAACAATTGTAGATTCCTCAAACATAAGAGAGCAATTTTAAATATTGTTTATTGTACTGCATGTTTGAATCAGGCAATCAATTACATTAGCCAGAAATCCATAACCATCAGTCATTTGGACTAATATTCGCTAACTCACTGGAACTCCCTTCGTAACAGTATTGCGGATGTACCTACATACCTATCAGGTGGCTCGCTACCACTTTCTCAATAGCAGTTAAGGATGGACAACAAATGCAAGCTGGAGTAACAATTACAAGCTGGAGTAATAAATACAAGCTGGGGTAACGAATACAAGCTGGAGTAACAAATATTGACTGGGGTAACAAATGCTGGCTGGAGTAACAAATACATGCTGGAGTAACAAATACAAGCTGGAGTAAAAAAGAACACAAGCTGGGGTAACAAATGCTGGCTGGAGCAACAAATACAAGCTGGATTAACAAATACTAGCTGGTGGATCAAATAGTGGCTGGAGTAACAAATACATGCTGGAGTAACAAATACAAGCTAGGGTAACAAATACTAGCTGGAGTAATGAATACAAGCTGGAGTAACAAATATTGCCTGGGGTAACAAATACTGGCTGGAGTAACACATACTCGTCGGAGTAATAAATACAAGCTGGAGTAAAAAAAACACAAGCTGGAGTAACAAATACTGGATGATGTAATCAATATTGGCTGGAGTAACAAATACATGCTGGAGTAACAAATACATGCTGGAGTTACAAATACAAGCTGGGGTAACAAATACTAGCTGGGGTAACAAATACAAGCTGGAGTAACAAATATTGGCTGGGGTAACAAATGCTGGCTGGAGTAACAAATACATGCTGGAGTAACGAATACAAGCTGGAGTAACAAATACAAGCTGGAGTAATAAATACAAGCTGGGGTAACAAATGCTAGCTGGGGTAACAAATACAAGCTGGAGTAACAAATACTAGCTGGAGTAACAAGTACTGGCTGGAGTAACACATACTAGCTCGAGTAATAAATACAAGCTGGAGTTAAAAAAACACCAGCTGGAGTAACAAATACTGGCTGGTGTAACAAATATTGGCTGGAGAAACAAATACATGCTGGAGTAAAAAAATACAAGCTGGGGTAACAAATACTAGCTGGGGTAACAAATGCAAGCTGGAGTAACAAATATTGGCTGGGGTAACAAATGCTGGCTGGAGTATCAAATACATGCTGGAGTAACAAATACAAGCTGGAGTAATAAATACAAACTGGGGTAACAAATGCTAGCTGGGGTAACAAATAAAAGCTGGAGTACCAAATACAAGCTCGAGTAATAAATACAAGCTGGAGTAAAAAAAAACACCAGCTGGAGTAACAAATACTGGCTGGTGTAACAAATATTGGCTGGAGAAACAAATACATGCTGGAGCAAAAAAATACAAGCTGGGGTAACAAATACTGGATGGAGTAACAAATACAAGCTGGAGTAACAAATACAAGCTGGAGTAACAAATACTAGCTGGGGTAACAAATACAAGCAGGAGTAACAAATACTAGCTGGGTTAACAAATATTGGATGGGGTATCAAATACAAGCTGATGTAACAAATACTGGTCGAGCCAACACACCCACATCTTTTTAAAGATTTTTTTAAAAATCAAAGCTGCCAATGATAGTTTTTTAAGAGCTCTGTTTATTTCTAGCAGAAACAGCTGTGTTTATTTAAGATAGGAACTTTGTTGAGTGGATTTGAAAAAAATAAAGAACTTATTTTGTTTCTGTGTTATTAACTGATGCCTCATTAATGTTCACTGAATGTAACAGAAGAGATTCTTTGAGAACCATTTGAGTCCCTTTAGGCTGTGGTGGCTTTGATGGGAACATGAAGCAGTTTGCAACCAGATGTATTGAAACAACGTATTCAATGTTTGTTCATTTTGCAGTGAAGCCATTTCATAACAATGCTGCCTACACTTCAAGATACTTCATTAGCTGCAAAAAGTTTTGGGACATACTGTATCTGTGATTTGCGTTCCATAAATAGAATTCTGTATAGTATAAGACAAGCAGCCAAGATGGGTGGTTTCACTGCAGGAATCCAGCAACAACTTATTGAATTTATGCAGCACCTGAGACAGAGCAATACACTCTAATTCATGGTGTCATTGTCAGATCCACTTGGCACTGAGCTACATAAGGGGATAGTGACCAAAAACGTGGACAGATAGGTTGGTTTCAAAGAGTGTCTTAAAGGACAAAAGAGAGGCACAGAGGTTTGGAGAATGAGTTCTAAAACTTAGGTCATAGGTATTTGAAGGTAACTATAGAGTAAAGCATCAATTACACATTTATTCGAAGAATAGCTATTGAACATAAGGAGTTATGTCATACTGATGTCAGATCATGTGGAACTGGAGCCTGAGTCTGTAGGATTCTCGTAGATGTCCATAAGGCCATAAGACATCGGAGCAGAAATTAGACTATTTGGCCCACTGAGTCCAGTATGCCATTCAACCATGGTTGATAGGTTTTTCAATCCCATTTTCCTGCTTTCTCCCCATAACCTTTGATCCCCTCAGCAATCAAGAACATAACTATTGCTGTTGTAAATACACTCAGTGACCTGACCTCCACAACATTCTGTGGCAATGAATTCCATAGGTTCACCACTCTCTGGCTAAAAATGTTTCTCCTTATCTCCATTCTATAAGGTCTTCCCTTTACTCTAAGGCTATGCCCTCAGCTCCTCATCTCTCCTGCCAATGGAAACATCTTCCCAATGTCCACTCTGTCCAGGACATTAGGTATTCTGTATGTGTCAATCAGATTCCCCCCTCATCCTTCTCAACCCCATCGGGTATAGTCCCAGAGTCCTCAAATGTTCCTCATATGTTAAGCCTTTCATTCCTAGGATCATTCACGTGAACCTCCTCTGGATCCACATCAGGCCCAATATATCTTTCCTGAGGTATGGGGTCCAAAATTGCTCACAATAGTCTAATTGCTGTCTGACTAGACCATTATAAAGCCTCAGAAGTACGTCCCTATTTTTATACTCTAGTTCTCTCGAGATGAATGACAACATTGTATTTGCCTTCATAGCTGCCGACTCAACCTGCAAGTTTACCTTAAAAGAAATCTGGACTAGGACTCCCAAGTCCCTTTGTACTTCAGATTTCTGAATTAGCTCTCCATTTTGAAAATAGCCCATTCCTCTATTCTTCCTACTAAAGTGTGTGTCCTGTCTGAACATGCCTTGTAAATATTTGTTTAATACAGCTTAATACACTCAGATGAGTGTAGACTCATTCTACAACATTGTGGTAGGTGGTGACCAATCTGGTGTGACACTTTGCCAGACAAGAGGCTCTTGAAGTGAAGCTCTGAGACAGCATAGTGCTATAGGAAAGGTACAAGGACAATCTAGCAATACCAATATAGAAATGGTGCAAATACCTAGAAAGGGGCACTGAGTAACAGACACTCAGATCATCCAGGCACTGAGTCATAGGGAGAGAAAGCTGAAGAAAATGTGGAAGAAAACCCACAGCAGAGAATGCAGCAATCATAAAAAAAACCTTCATCAGCCACAGTGAGTGAAATAGCATCATCATCCAGAAGATTTACATGTGAGGAAATACTTAGAATGTTCATCAACAGTGAGCATATCAAGTAATGGAGCACATTGATACCACTAAGTACCTCATCAGTGGGAGCTAGATCCAGCCAGTATCATAATAGAGAACCACGTGCAGCAAAAGAGACACCACTATGAAGCTCTGAAAAGGGAAAACAGACCACAGTGATCTGTGATTGGGAATAGTCATGGAATTTGCAAGGTTATGGTATATGATAATGGGTGGTTGTGGGTAGAATGCTCTTCGGAGGGTGAGTGTGGACTTGATGAATGGAATGGCCTCTTTCTGTAGTATAGGGATTCTATGGTTCTGTTGTATGAAGTGTCTGGGCATTAGAGGACACACAGGAGCAATATAAATTCTTCATACATAAGCTCTCTCTCAAATGCACACACATACACCTCCCACACTCACACCCCCACACAGACTTATAGCCCATCAAACTCACACACTCACGCTTTACCAAGCTTGTACACTTGCAAACTCACACTCTCTCACGTGCACTCACACTCACGTACAAATTCACATGCACACACTCACTCTGTGTCTCTCTCTCTTGCATGCACACACACGTATAATTTTATGGGGTGAATTTGTATTTGCAGAATTATATTTGCAGATACATTCTCTTTTGGTCAAGAAATGCAGAACCTGCAAGCAGTTAATGCAGGCAGTCAATCCATATAATATTTGGAAATTCTACTTTGGAAATAGAACCAATCTGACTCAAGATTGTGGTACATACAGACTCTAACCTCATACCTTTAAGGCATTGTCTGAGCTGAGATGTCACCTTTTGTTATAAAACTTTAAGTTATCTTGAGAATGTGACTTAAAAGAAGCTCTGGGATTTACATGTTAATGAACCAAAACCAGGAAATCCATTCTAAAACATGAAAGACTTAACAATCTCGGTTTGTTCAATGTATCACTGTCTCACTGTAATCTTTTGCTATAAATTCTGCGTCTTATGGTCCTGCTTCACAACCACCTGATGAAGAAGCAGCACTTTGAAAGCTAATACTTCCAAATAAACCTGTTGAACTATAACCTGGTGTCGTATGATTTTTAACTTTGTCTGCCCCAGTCCAATATCGCTCCTCCACATAATTCTTCTGGTGTGATATATCAGGTCCACAGAGGGTATTCAACTCATTTGACTTTGCAGACCCATGCAATAAATTCAGGTATGCAAATATTATTATTAACAGCAAGAAAGTTAATTTCAAATTGGATTTAGAGGAATATGAAGCTATCCTTTCAGATGTGCATGGTAGCTCAGTGTTTATCACTGCTGCCTCACAGTACCAGGATCCAGGTTTGATTCCAGCCTTGGGCAACTGTCTGTGTGGAGTTTGCACATTCTCCCCGTGTCTACATGGGTTTCTTCCAGGTGCTCCGGTTTCCTCCCACATTCCAAAGATGTGCAGGTCAGGTGAATTGGCCATGTTAAATTGTCCATAGTGTTAGGTGCATTAGTCAGAGGGGGGTGGGTTACGCTTTGGAGGGTCAGTGTGGACTTGTTGGGCCGAAGGGCCTGTTTCTACACTGTAGTGAATCTAATCTAATCTATGTTTGCCATTGCTGTCCACGAATATTCTCAACCCTAGCCCTAACTATTTGACATTAGGGCAGAGGAGATACTAGACTCAGATTGTGAGGAAAGCTTCATGCTGCACATCACTCTACTTGAAGGAGCCCTGCATAGCATCACAAATCATTCGGCACCATTATGAAACAGCACAGCATTGAATATCCTTTGGCCAGCTGACACAGAATAAATCAAAATCAATTCAGTGCATCAGGAGTCACTCTCCATTAAAGACACTCTAACCCTAGCACTATAGGAGATCATATAGACCCTTCATTTCTCTCAAAATGGTAGGTACAATTGGCAGGAAAGAAAGGCATCAAAAACATGAAGATCTTCTGGGTACTGGTTTTCTCTTCCAGGATATGGTATCCTGACTGTTAATTTAATGGAGAAGGTGGCCTTGGACCTCCATGGATTTGGGTGGTACTTGCAAAGTCTTTGCTCTCTCTTCTGAGAAGAATTATTTCTTTGTTGAAGGTAAAGTTGAATACTTATTTCACAGAAGAGAAGCAACTATAGCAACAGCAGCCCACAGTTAGATGAGGAAAGCTCCTCTACTGTGATGAAGGACAGGTCAGTACAGGGAACAATGAAAAACACCTTATGCTAGTCCAATACAGATGAAAACCCGTTTAGAATCAAAAACTTCAACAACAGCGGCAAAGTAGCCACAACATTTGAGAAGAGGAGTTAGGGAGGACAGCAAATCCTGCAGAAAAGGGCTCTCAGAGCTCCAATATAGACTCATTGAAAATGATAGTTCTGCAAGGTGGATGATGCCCCACGTATGTTGACTGAATTCAGCTGTACATGAGCCATCTTTACAAGAATGTACAGGATTCATCATGGTGAACGTGAGATCTTTTGGGAAAAAAGTTCAACCCTTGCAACAGCCCATCAAGATGAAGTTCCATATCAATGAACTAAAGGATATTCTTAAATCCAAATTTGATTTGGACAATGAATACATTCTGAATAAATAGGTGGCAGCTCATCATCAAACCGCAGAAACAGGAATTTTTACCAACAGCCAAAGGGACAAGCTGGAGAGTTTCTCGGCACACTGAATGCCATGGTAAAGCTTAATGCTGAACAACCAGACAGCATTTTTTTCAGAGTGCAAACTAAATTTGTCCAGATTAATGTACCCACATGTTTCTGCATGAGAAGTATCAGGTTGATTAGGCTACAGTTCAGGAACACTGGTAATGTAGTGGTAATGCCATTGTACTGGCAATCCATTACTCAAACTGATGGTCTGGGGGTGTGGGTTCAAGCCCCAGAACATCAGTTGGTCAAATTTGAATTCAGTTAATAAAATCAATGTATTTGCAACTTTAGTGACAACTATCATAAATTGTTGGAGAGACCTGTTTGGTTTATATATGTCCTTCAGTGAAGGAGATGTTTTGACTTAATTTATTATTGTTGCACATACCTAGGTACAGTGAAAAATTTTGTTTTGCATGCAGTTCAGGCAGATCATACCATACAAGGTATGTATGGTAAATAGAATGGAGCAAAGAATACAATGTTATAGTTGCAAAGTAGATGCACAAAGAGTGAGATCAACATTTAAATTTAGAATTTGAGAGGTCCATTCAAAAGTCTGATAACAGCGGGGAAGAAGCTGTTCTTGAATCTGTTAGTACATGTGTTTCAGTTTTTGTAATATCTCCCCAAAGAAAGAGGTTGGAAGAGATTATAACTGGAGTTGGGGAAGGACTTTTGATTATGTTGGCTAACTTCCCAAGACAGCACGAATCAGTGAAATCTGCCATTCTCACCTGGTCTGGCCTACATGTGACTCCAAAACTCATAACCACGCTGTTGATGTTTTACTGCCATCTGAAATGGCCAAGCAAATTTATCAGTCCAAGGGAAATTAGGGATGGGCAACGAATCCCAATGATGCTTATAACTCATGAAAGAGTAAAGGAAAAGAAATGTTTACACCATTTCTTTGAACAAGAGTGTATCATTTTAAGCCCTCCAATCCTCTCTTACTATTCCCATGTCCTGAAAGGACTGAAAGGTTATGACAAAAGCCTCTGGTTTATAAGTCCATACTTTCATCAGTCACCTAGGATTCATTCTAACCTGAATTATAAAGAACAACTCATGCCTAATGAACCTGATTGAAATGGTTGGAGAGGTGAATGGTGAATATGATACAGGGAGGGTTTTTAAACATTTGCTCATGGGAATTCCATGTTGCTAGCTAGGCCAACATTTATTGTCGATCCCAGAAGACACTCAACAGTCAACCCCATTGCCATAGCTCTGGAGTCACATGCTGGCCAGGTAAGGATGACAGATTTCCTTCATCAAAGGACATTAGTGAAC
Organism: Hemiscyllium ocellatum; assembly: GCF_020745735.1. Taxonomy (NCBI): domain Eukaryota; kingdom Metazoa; phylum Chordata; class Chondrichthyes; order Orectolobiformes; family Hemiscylliidae; genus Hemiscyllium; species Hemiscyllium ocellatum. Next base: position 43,116,674 of record NC_083411.1, on the reverse strand, counting down.
CAGGTGAGCTTTTAAGATATCAGAGCAGTTACATGGTCACCATAGAATCCCTACAGTGTGGAACAGGACATTCAGCCCAACAAGTCCACACTGACTGTCCGAAGAGAAACCCACCCAGACCCATTCCCCTACTTATTACTCTACACTTACCCCTGACTAATGCACCTAACTACAGATTTCTGAACACTATGGACAATATAGCATGGCCAATCCACCTTGACCTGCACATCTTTGGACTGTGACAGGAAACCGGAGCGCCTGGAGGGAAGCCATGCAGACACGGGGAGAATGTGCAAACTCCACACAGACAGTCACCTGAGGCTGGAATCGAAGCTGGGTCCCTGGCATTGTGTGGTAGCAGTGTTAACCACTGAACCACCATGCCAGATAGTTTTGTTTTCATTTCTGTTTTTGTTAAAAATCAACTTCAAACTTTACTATCTCCCATGGTGCAGCTGGAACTCACATCCCCAGAACACTAGCCTGGAATTCTGAATTGCAAGTCCGGTGACATTACCATTATGTCACCATCTCCCCACGTACAGGCATTGTTTCAACAGATATTTGAGGAAGTTCTTCAAATGAAACAGTTAACTACACCCTGTGTACTTGGAAGCCAACTATTAATGGTCGGTATTCCAATTGGGTAGATGTGACTAGTGTGGTATGTCACAGGGATGTGTGTTGGAATCTCCACTATTGGCTGTAATCATTAATAACTGACATGATGGGGTAGAGAGTTGCATGCTCAAGTTCCCTGGTGATACAAGAGTAAACTACATTGTGAGTAGAGTTGACAGAAACATTTGTGAGAAACAGGTATTAGATTAAATGAAAGAAATAGATTTTAATATGAATTAGTGTGGGGCCATTCATTAAAGCGAGTGATCAGAATTTCATCTAAATGGTGAAAACTAGCAACATTGGAGGCACGCAGAGACGTAGGGGTCCAGGTGCAGAGATCATGAAAATGCCATGAACAGATGTAGAAAATAATTATAAAGCCTAATGGAATGCTTGCATATATAGAGAGAGAATCAGAATACAATGGGATGGAGGTTATGCTTCAACTGTATAAAATCTTATTAGTAACTCACCTGGAATTCTGTGAATACCAAATCGCAGGAAGGATTTTGTCCTAGGAGGGAGTACAGCATATATTTACCAGAATGAGAGCTTGAGGTAAGAGAGACTACACAAAATGAAGGCTGCAATATCTAGAATTTCAAGAATTAGAAGTGATTTAATTAAATCTTTTCAGATATCAAGAAGAGCAGTTTAGTTAAGTGGAAAGAAAGCACAAATATGGAACAAATAGAGAAGCATATCAATGTCAGAAATAGGCAAAAGGGAGGACTGCAGATGCTGGAGATCAGAGTCTAGAGTGTGGTGCTGGAAAAACAGGTCAAGCAGTATCCGAGGAGCAGGAATGAGGAAGGGCTTTTGCCCGAAACATTGACTCTCCTGCTCCTCGGATGCTGCCTGACTCAATGTCAGAGATACTCTGACCCACCTCCCTGAGCAACAGTAACTCTCACTTACAAACCCAATATCAGACCAAATCTGCTAAACAGAAGATGCCATGCTAGGAACCACTTCTACATGTGAAAGTCAGCAGAAATTTGAAACTCTTCGGCAAACAGCAATTAATGCAAAATCAATAGTTAAATTTCAAACTGAGATTGATAGGTTTTGAGGTACAGGTCGTTCTGCTATAACGTGACAGTCGTGCTTCTCTGTGACCTTGCTCTATAGAGAATCTTGCTATGGAAAACCAGTATAGAAAATCGCGCTGTAGAAGATTGCTAATAGAAAATTGTTATAATTGTTCAGCAGAAAGTTTGCATTATCTAAACAATGTCCAAATTCATCAATCGTGTTATAGCCAATTTGTGCTGATGAAACTTGCTTTATAGCAAAATTAGCTGCATTAACAGCTACAGGTCGAAGGTGACTATGTAGAATGGGTCCCAATCCTGATTATTTTGAATAGCAAGGTAGGCCTCAAGGGGTAACTAACCTCTTTCTGTTCTTCTTCCTATGGTAAGACAACTTTTGGCCTTTGAGGACTGGTAATTTTTTAAGGACCATATTTTTATGCTCTGCTCTCTGTTTATTCACAGTGGGATCTTGTGATATACTGATTGGCTTCAGTATGTATTTACAAATCAATGTTTGCAAATTTTTATCACATATGAGTGAACTGAAATTTGTTGGTGATATAATGAGAGAATTCACTATTTGAGATAACATTATCCCTGCTACAAAATAAGTATGTTCAAAATGCTACCACAATAGGCAGAGAGTCAAATGAGCTGGTCATCCCTTTAGGTGTTAATCATTTAGTTCAATTTACATGAAATATCACAAACAAAGTTGGAGTAGTCACTGCTTCCTTGTCCAATCCCACTCATCCACTGATGATATCAACATATAATTTAACCAACTTGGAGAGATGGCCTGTGATACAAGACTGAGACTGTGTCAAGTTCATTATTAAGAACAAATCAGTCAAGTTAATTTCAGCAACAATAAATAGTCAAGGGCCAAGAGCAAACGTACTTAAACAAAACTAAAAAGGTTTTTGACAAACAGCTTGGATTATTCTGGATGGCTGCAATATTATCAACACTCAAGAAGCTTGACCCCATCCAGGACAAAGTAGCCCAGTTGATCGACATCACATCTACAAACATCTACTCTCTCCATCACCAACACTCAGTCGCAAGTGTGTACTGCCTACAGGATACACAGCAGAAATTCAAAGATCCTGAGACAGCACCTTCCAAACCCACAAATATTGGCACCTAGAAGGACAAGGCCAGCAGATACTTGGGAACACCATCACCTGCAAGTTCTCCTTTGTGCTACTCACCATCCTGACTTGGAAATATATCTCCATTCCCGCACTGTTGTTGAGTCAAAATCCTGGAATTCTTTCCCTAAGGGTCATTGTGGGTCAACCGACAACATATGGTTGTAGCGATTCACGAAAACAGCTCACCACCACCTTCTCAAGGGCAACTAGGGATAGACAATAAATGCTAGTCCAGCCAGTGATACCCATATCCCATGTATGTACAAAAAATGCATAGCTACGCTTTTTGAAAAGAATTAACACACACACAGAAGTCTGAGAAGTAATGAAAAGATAAAAACTCTGCAGTGTTAACCTTGAAGCATTTTACAAGTAATAGTTAAATTCATGGAAAGGGGATAAGCCACAGATTATTCCAAAGTGTTCTGATTTCAATGTCATTCTGTACAAACAGACTTCTGGCTTCAAAGTGACTCCCTGGAACAGCTGTAGTTTGCAGAATTCCTTTTGACATCTGATGGGTGGATTCCAACAAATCCTCTGCAGGAATCCTTCTCAGTTGCGAAAGATGATTTGTGGTGGGTCTTTAACTCACACATTTTGCTGAAGTGAGTTGCAAGGAAAGAGAGAGTGAGCAATACATTGTTAATTTTCAGACAAGTCTCTGTCAGTTCAGAAATGCAATAATATCACTTCATCCACAAACTGGTATGAATGAACTCTCTCTGAAAGTCCTCCAACCTGTATGACTCCATTTGATCTCCCTGCTCTTAAAGGTGCAACACTATTGCTGTTGTAGCCAGTACCTTTTACTTAGCAAATGTCCTTTGTTTGAAGTTTGAGCTAAATTTTCAGAGGTCCAAATTACCTTTCAAAAAAGTAATATTTTGATCACACCACTTCATAGTATTTGGAGCATGAAAAGAGACAACATAGTATGAGGTGGCACAGTGGTTCAGTGGTCAGCACTGCTGCCTCACAGTGTCAGGGACACGCCTTTGATTCCTGCCTCAGGTGACTGTGTGGAATTTGTATATTCTCCCTGTGTCTGCCTGGGTTTACTCTGGGTGCTCTGGTTTCCACTCACAATCCAAAGATGTGCAGGTTATGTGGATCGGCAAAGCTAAATTGTTCAGGGATGTGGAGGTTAGGTGTGTTAGTCAGAGGTAAATATAGGGTAGGGGAATGAGTCTGGGTGGGTTACTCTTCAGAGGGTCACTGTGGACTTCTTGTTTCCACACTCTAGGGTACCTATGATGAGGTATATCATGCAAAGCAGCTGAGTCAGCATTCAGGAAGATTCTGGAGTCACATCAAGGGACCTAATGTTCGACAAGTACCTTCAGGATAGTGTCAGTTGTGGTTGAGTTGTCAGTGTTTTATTGAGACCGTTCTGGGATGTCAGATATCTTTTAGATAAAACATCAAACTGAGGTCTGTCCTTTCAGATAGCTATTAAAGTTTTTTGTATTCATTCATAGCACTTGGTCATCACTGACTGGCCAGCAGTGATAGCCCACCCCTAGTTGCCCCTTGAGAAGGTTTTGGTGAGCTGCCTTCTTGAACTGCTGCAGTCCATGTGCTGTACATAGGCCCACGGTGTGCTTAGAGATGGAATTCCAGGATTTTAACCCAGTGGCAGTGGAGGAAAGGGGATATATTTCCAAGTCAGGATACTAAGTGGCTTGTAGAAAAACTTGCTCATGTATCTGTTAAGTTTTGCTCTTCCAGTTGTGGCTTTGAAAGGTGCTGTCTGAGGATCTTTTGTGACTTTCTGTAGCATGTCTTGTGGATGGTACACACTGCTGCTACTGTGCATTCTTGTGGAGGGAGTGGCTGTTTGTAGATGTGGTGCAATCAATTGGGCTACTTTGACCTGGACAATATCAAGTTTTTTTGAGTGTTGTTTGAGCTACACCAATCCAGGTAAGTGAGGCATACTTATCGAGAGTGTGGTGTTGGAAAAGCACAGCTGGTCAGGCGGCATCCGAGGACCAGGAGAATCAACGTTTCGGGCATAAATCTGATGAAAGGCTTATACACAAAACGTCAATTCACCTGGTCCTCGGATGCTGACTGACCTGCTATGCTTTTGCAGCACCACACTCTTGAATCTGATCTCCAGCATCTGCAGTCCTCACTTTCTTCTAAGTGAGGCACGCTGCTGACCTGTGTCTGAAAGATATTGGATAGGCTTTGGGGATTCAGGATGTGAGTTACTTGCCACAGTTTTCCTAGACTCTGACTTGATCTTGGAGCCACTGTGTCTATGGGAAGGTCCAGTTGAGTTTCTGATCGATGGAAACCCCAAAGATGTTGATAGTGGGGCATTCAGTGATGTTAACAACACTGAATGTTAAGGGTTGGTGGTTAGATTATGTCTTATGGAGGTGGTCATTGCCTGGCATTTGTGTCATGCGAATGTTACTTGCAGCTTGTCAGCCCAAGCCTGGATATTATCCAGATCTTGCTGCATTTGAACATGGACTACTTCAATTTAGAGGTGGCAAATGGTGCTGAACATCATGCAATCACCAGCGATCGTCTTCATTTCTGACCTGATTCATCAACTGAGGGAGGTACGTGGTGATCAACTTGAGATTTCCTTCCCCATGTTTAATCTGAAGGCATAAGACTTAATGGGGTCAAGAGTCAATGTTAAGGACTCCCAGGACAACTCACTCCTGACTGTGAAGCTACCTCCACTAAGTCTGTCCTGCCAATTGGACAAGACACATTCAGGGATTGTGAGGGTAGTGTCTGGGACATTATCTGTAAGGAATGATTCCATGGGTACAATCTTGTCAAACTGTTGCTTGACTAGCCTGAGAGACATTTCTCCCAATTTTGGCATCAGTCCCCAGATGTTAATAAGGAAGATTTTGCATAGTCCATGATTTCTGCCATTTTCCAATGAGTCTGGTTTCATTTCTTTGAGACTTTATGATTGATACAACTGAGTGCCTTGCTGGGTTATTTCAAGAGGGCAGCTGTCAACCACATTGACTGCAACCACAAATTCCTGATGAAGACTTATGCCCAAAAAGTTGATTCTCCTGCTCCTCGGATGCTGCCTGACTGGCTGTGCTTTTCCAGCACCCTACTCTTTGACTCTGATGTCTAGCATCTGCATCTTTCTCCTAGTTGAGTCAACCACATTGCCAACTAAAGTAAGCACTGCAGTATTTGACAAAGTCCAGAGTAACTCTGCTTGGTGTCCTGATCAATATTCATCTTTTAATCAGCATCGCTAAAAGAGCCTCTTATTTGTTGTGGTTCTGTTCACCGAGCTGGAAGTTTTTGCTGCAAACGTTTCGTTCCCTGGCTAGGGAACATCATCAGTGCTATTGGAGCCTCCTGTGAAGCGCTGCTTTGATGTTTCTTCCGGTATTTATAGTGGTTTGTTCTTGCCGCTTCCGGGTGTCAGTTTCAGCTGTAGTGGTTTGTATATGGGGTCCAGGTCCATGTGTCTGTTAATGGAGTTTGTGGATGAATGCCATGCCTCTAGGAATTCCCTGGCTGTTCTCTGTCTGGCTTGTCCTATGATGGTAGTGTTTTCCCAGTCAAATTCATGTTCCTGGTTGTCTGAGTGTATGGCTACTAGGGATAGCTGGTCGTGTCGTTTTGTGGCTAGCTGATGTTCATGGATGCGGATTGTTAGCTGTCTTCCTGTTTGTCCTATATAGTGTTTTGTGCAGTCCTTGCATGGTATTTTGTAAACTACGTTAGTTTGGCTCGTGCTGGCTATTGGGTCCTTTGTTCTAGTGAGTTGTTGTCTGAGTGTGGAAGTTGGCTTGTGTGCTGTTATGAGTCCTAAGGGTCGCAGTAGTCTGGCTGTCAGTTCTGAGACGCTCCTGACGTATGGTAGTGTGGCTAGTCCTTTTGGTTGTGGCATGTCCTCGTTCCGTGGTCTATCTCTTAGGCATCTGGTGATAAAGTTGCGTGGGTATCCGTTTTTGGCGAATACCTTGTATAGGTGTTCCTCTTCCTCTTTTCGCAGTTCTGGTGTACTGCAGTGTGTTGTGGCTCTTTTGAATAGTGTCCTGATGCAGCTTCGTTTGTGTGTGTTGGGGTGGTTACTTTCATAGTTTAGGACTTGGTCTGTGTGTGTTGGTTTCCTGTGTACCCTTGTGGTAAATTCTCCGTTGGGTGTTCTCTCTACTAACACGTCTAGGAATGGGAGTTGGCTATCCTTTTCCTCTTCTCTCGTGAATCGTATTCCTGTGAGTGTGGCGTTGATGATTCGGTGTGTTTTTTCTATTTCTGTGTTTTTGATGATTACAAAGGTGTCATCGACGTATCTGATCCAGAGTTTGGGTTGGATTTGTGGTAGTGCTGTATGTTCTAACCTTTGTATAACTGCCTCTGCTATGAGTCCCAAGATTGGTGATCCCATGGGTGTTCCGTTGATTTGTTCGTATATCTGATTGTTGAATGTAAAGTGTGCGGTGAGGCACAGGTCTAGTAGTTTAAGTATGCCGTCCTTGTTGATAGGTTCGGCCTCCTGTGTTCTGTTATGTATGTCCAGTAGGTTGGCTATTGTTTCTCTGGCTAGGGTTTTGTCAATCGATGTGAACAGTGCCGTCACGTCAAATGATACCATGGTTTCTTCTTTGTCTATGTGTGTATTCCTGATGATGTCTAAGAATTCCTGTGTTGATTGTATGGAGTGTTTGGATCCGCTGACTAGGTGTTTCAGTTTTTGTTGTAGTTCTTTGGCCAGTTTGTATGCTGGTGTCCCTGGTAGTGATACTATGGGTCTGAGTGGGATATCTGGTTTGTGTACTTTGGGTAGTCCGTAGAATCTGGGGGTGTTGTTGCTTTCAGGTTTCATTCTTTGCTGGTCTGCTTTGGTTATCTGTCCGTTTTTTTGTAGATTCCTTAGTGTGTTGATTATTCTATTGGTGAGTTGTGGTGTGGGGTCGGAATCCTTCATTTGGTAGGTGTTGGTGTCTGCGAGTAGTTGTTGTGCTTTATTGATGTAGTCTGATTTATCTAAGATGACCGTCATTCTGCCTTTATCTGCCGGTAGTATGATTATGTTCTTGTCATTTTTCAGTGCTTTCAGTGCTTCCCTCTCCTTGGTGTTGAGGTTATGTGTATGTCGTTTTCTTATCATCATAGGTACGACCGTTTGTCTCACTGTTTGTTGTGTCTCTTCTGTCAGTCCATGATTCCAAATGAAGGATTCCGACCCCACACCACAACTCACCAATAGAATAATCAACACACTAAGGAATCTACAAAAAAACGGACAGATAACCAAAGCGGACCAGCAAAGAATGAAACCTGAAAGCAACAACACCCCCAGATTCTACAGACTACCCAAAGTACACAAACCAGACATCCCACTCAGACCCATAGTATCACTACCAGGGACACCAGCATACAAATTGGCCAATGAACTACAACAAAAACTGAAACACTTAGTCAGCGGATCCAAACACTCCATACAATCAACACAGGAATTCTTAGACATCATCAGGAATACACACATAGACAAAGAAAAAACCATGGTATCATTCGACGTGACTGCACTGTTCACATCGATTGACAAAACCCTAGCCAGAGAAACAATAGCCAACCTACTGGACATACATAACAGAACACAGGAGGCCGAACCTATCAACAAGGACGGCATACTTAAACTACTAGACCTGTGCCTCACCGCACACTTTACATTCAACAATCAGATATACGAACAAATCAACGGAACACCCATGGGATCACCAATCTTGGGACTCATAGCAGAGGCAGTTATACAAAGGTTAGAACATACAGCACTACCACAAATCCAACCCAAACTCTGGATCAGATACGTCGATGACACCTTTGTAATCATCAAAAACACAGAAATAGAAAAAACACACCGAATCATCAACGCCACACTCACAGGAATACGATTCACGAGAGAAGAGGAAAAGGATAGCCAACTCCCATTCCTAGACGTGTTAGTAGAGAGAACACCCAACGGAGAATTTACCACAAGGGTACACAGGAAACCAACACACACAGACCAAGTCCTAAACTATGAAAGTAACCACCCCAACACACACAAACGAAGCTGCATCAGGACACTATTCAAAAGAGCCACAACACACTGCAGTACACCAGAACTGCGAAAAGAGGAAGAGGAACACCTATACAAGGTATTCGCCAAAAACGGATACCCACGCAACTTTATCACCAGATGCCTAAGAGATAGACCACGGAACGAGGACATGCCACAACCAAAAGGACTAGCCACACTACCATACGTCAGGAGCGTCTCAGAACTGACAGCCAGACTACTGCGACCCTTAGGACTCATAACAGCACACAAGCCAACTTCCACACTCAGACAACAACTCACTAGAACAAAGGACCCAATAGCCAGCACGAGCCAAACTAACGTAGTTTACAAAATACCATGCAAGGACTGCACAAAACACTATATAGGACAAACAGGAAGACAGCTAACAATCCACATCCATGAACATCAGCTAGCCACAAAACGACACGACCAGCTATCCCTAGTAGCCATACACTCAGACAACCAGGAACATGAATTTGACTGGGAAAACACTACCATCATAGGACAAGCCAGACAGAGAACAGCCAGGGAATTCCTAGAGGCATGGCATTCATCCACAAACTCCATTAACAGACACATGGACCTGGACCCCATATACAAACCACTACAGCTGAAACTGACACCCGGAAGCGGCAAGAACATCCATCAACAGACACATCGACCTGGACCCCACATACAAACTACTACAGCTGAAACTGACACCCGGAAGCGGCAAGAACAAACGACTATAAATACCGGAAGAAACATCAAAGCAGCGCTTCACAGGAGGCTCCAATAGCACTGATGATGTTCCCTAGCCAGGGAACGAAACGTTTGCAGCAAAAACTTCCAGCTCGGCGAACAGAACCACAACAACGGACACCCGAGCTACAAATCTTCAACCAGACTTTAAACACTTACGAGCCTCTTATTTTATTGGAGTTTAAAGGATTGTGCTGTGTGTAAATTGGTTGCTCCATTTCCTACTTCATTAGTGACTGGTGATTTGAAATATACTTCATTGACTGGAAAGCATTTTATACAATCTGAGAGTCATAGGGATTTACAGCATGGAAACAAGCTTTTCAATTCAACTTGTCCATGTCGAACAGATATCCTAAATTAATCGAGTCCCATTTGCCAGCATTTGGCTCATATGCCTCTAAACCCTTCCTATTTACATACCCTTTTAAATGTAATTGTACCAACTTCCACCACTTCTTCTGGCAGCTCATTCTACACACAACCACCATCAGATCAAAAACGTTGCCCCTCAGGTCCCTTTTAAATTTTTCCCCCTTTCACCCTAAACCTATGCCCCACAGTTTTGGATTCGCACAGACCGGAGAAAAGACCTTGTCTATTTACCCTATCCATGCCACTCATGACTTTATAAAACTCTACAAGGTCACCCCTCAGCCTCTGATGCTCCAGGGAACATAACCTCAGCCTATTCAGCCTCTCTCGATAGCTCAAATCCTCCAAACCTGGCAACATCCTTGTAAATCTTTTCTGAACCCTTTCTAGATACTTTATATAACAGGGAGACCAGAATTGCACACAGTATTGCATAAGTGGTCTAACCAGTGTCCTTTACAGCTACAACATGACCTTCCAACTCCGGTACTCAATGCTCTGACCAATAAAGGAAAGCATACCAAACGCCTTCTTCACTATCCTATCTACCTGACACTCCACTTTCAAGGAGCTACGAACCTGCACTCCAAGGTCTCTTTATTCAGTAACACTTCCCAGGACCTTACCATTAAGTGTATAAGTCCTGGCCTGACTTGCCTTTCGAAAATGCAGCACCTCACATTTATCTAAATTAAACTCCATCTGCCACTTCTTGACCCATTGGCCCATCTGATTGAGATCCCATTGAACTCAGAGTAACCTTCTTTGCTGTCCACTAATCATTTGCAAACTTACTAACTATACCTCCTATGTTCACATGCAAATCATTTATATAAACTAGAAAAAGCAGTGGACTCCTGCTGCCCCCAGAAATTTATTTCTCAATTTCCTGCTGAATACTGGAAGGGTCTATAGTTCAATCACAAAAAGGTGATCATCCATTTCTTATTTCTCAGTTCCACCCAAATACTTCCCTAGACATATTCCCAGGAAGACCATCCCTAAGTACAGCCATAATGTTATCCCTAATCAAAGACGCCACTCCCTCTTCTCTATTGTCCCCCTTTCAATCCCTCCTATAGCATCTATATCCTGGAACACTAAGCTGCCAGTCCTGTCCATCCCTGAGTCACATCTCTGTAATTGCTATGAAATCCCAGCTTTACGTTCCCATCGATGCCCTGAGTTCATCTGCCTTACCTGTTTGGCCTTTTGCATTAAAATCAATACAGTTTAATTTATCAGTCCTACCTTGCTCTCTGCTTTGTTCTTGCTTCCCCTAACTGTTTGACTTGTGCCATTTCTCAACTGTAGTCTGAGACTGAATGGTACACTAGCTCACTGGTTAGCACTACTGCCTCACAATGCTAGTGACCTAGGTTCAATTCCAAATTTGCACATTCTTCCTGTGCTGAAAATGTGTTGCTGGAAAAGTGCAGCAGGTCACCTGCTGTGCTTTTCCAGCAACACATTTTCAGCTCTGATCTCCAGCTCCTGCAGTCCTCACTTTCTCCTACATTCTTCCTGTGGTCTGTGTGGGTTCCTTTTGGGTGCTCTGGCTTCCTCCCACAGTGCAAAGATATGTAAGTTAGGTGGATTGGCCATGTTAAATTTCTTATAGTGTTCAGAGATGTGTAGGTTAAGTTCATCAACCATGGGAAAAGCAGAGATAAGTTAGGAGGACAGGTGGGATGCTGTTCAGAGGGTTTGTGTTGACTCATTGGGTTGAATAGCCTGTTTCTGCATCTTAGGGATTCTATGATACATACTGATCTCTTTCCTTGCTAGCTCCCTGGGTCCAACCACCCTCCTCACCTTACTAGTTTAAATCCTCCTAAGCAACTCGAACAAATCTCCCTGCCAGTATATTAGTCCCCTTCTAATTTAAGTGAAATCTGACTTTCTTGTACAGGTCACTTCTACCACAGAATAGATCCCAATTATACAGAACTGGAAATCCCTCTCCCCTGCAACAGCTTCTCAGCCACGCATTTATCTGCTGTATTCCTATTCCTACCCTCACTAGCTCATGGCACTGGGAGCTATCAGATGAAGGAGGAAATCATGAGGGTGAAAAGGGGGCACGAGATAGCCTTGGCTGAGAAGACTTAGGTGAATCCAAAGATGTTCTTAGGTATATTGAATGTAAAAGAATAACTAGAGAGAATAGGACCCCCTCAAAGACCAAAGTGGACATGCATGTATTTTCCCACAGGAGATATCCTCAATGAATATTTTTTCATCTGTGTTTACCATGGAGAAAGACATGAAGACTTGGGAACTTGATGACGATAGTGGTCATGTCATGGGAACAGTCCATATCACAGTAGGGGAAGTGTTGGATGTATTAGAATGTATGAAGATGGATAAATCTGCTGATCCTGACCAGATATATCCAAGAACCCTGCAAGAGGTGAGATAAGAAATTGAGGGAACACTGGTTGATACTTTTGCATCATTGTTAGCCATGGGTGAGGTCCTGGAAGGCTGGAAGGTAGTGAATGCTGTGCTCTTATTCAAGAAGAGCTGCAAAGAAAAACCTAGGAACTAAAGACCAGTAATCCTAATATCCGTGGTAGCTAAGTTACTTGAGAAGATTCTGAGGTAAGATAGGGTTTGATTAGGAGCAGGAGATCATGCGTCACAAATTTGTTAGAGTTCTTTGATGAAATTACCAGGAAGGTTGACGGGGGCAGGGTGGTAGATGTAGTCTATATGGATTTCAGTAAGGCCTTTGATAAGGTTCCACATGCTTTGGAAACTTAGATCATATGGAATCCAGAAGGAGCAAGCAAATTGGATACAGAATTGGCTTGATGGTAGGAAGCAGAGGATAATAGTGGAAGGATGCTTGTTGGACTGGAGACCTGTGACTAGTGGTGTGCCCCGGGGTCAGTGTTGGGCCCACTGCTGTTTGTTAGGTGAAAGTGAAGACTTCAATGCTGGAGATTAGAATTGAGGGTGTTGTGCTGGAAAAGCACAGCAGGTCAGGCAGTATCCGAGGAGCGGAAAACTCGATGTTTCGGGCAAAAGCCTCTCATCATTCTTTTTCCAGAAACACACTCCCATTACTGTTTCTTATCTCTATCAATGATTCGGATGAGAATGTACAAGACACGATTAGTAAGTTTACAGATGACTGTAAAATAGGCTGGATTGTGGACAGTGAGGAAGGTTATCAGAAATTGCAGCAGGACTTTGATCAGCTGGGAAAATCGGCTGAGAAATGGCAAATGGAGTTTAACGTAGATAAATGTGAAGTCTTGTATTTTGGAAAGTCAAATCAAGGTAAAAGTTTCATGGTGAATAGAAGGGCCTTAAGGAATATGGTGAAACAGAGAGATCTTGGAGTTCAGGTGCATGGTTCTCTGAAATTGGAGTCACAGGTAGACGGGGCAGTGAAGAAGGCTCTTGGTACACTGGCCTTCATAGGTCAGGGCACTGAGTATAGAAATTAGGAAGTTATGTTGCACTTATGCAGGACATTGGGAGGCCACACTTAAGAGTATTGTGTTCAGTTTTTGTCACCTTGCTAATAGGAAGGATGTTATTAAACTGGAAAGAGTGCAGAGGAAATATATAAGGATGTTGCCAGGACTCGATGGTCTGAGTTATAGGGAGAGGTTGGACAAGCTAGAGCTTTTTTTTTAGAGTGTAGGAGCTGGTGGGTAGGTGGGGGGGAGGGGGCTGGGGGCGGTGGTGGGGGGGAGTCTTATAGAAGTGTACAAGATCATGAGAGGCATGGATAGAGTGAATGCATTCAGTCTTTTTCCCAGGACTGGGGAATTGATGACTGGAGGACATCTGTTTAAGGTCAGAGGGGAATGAATAAAAGGGAACCTGAGGGGCAACTTTTTTTACACAGAGTGTGGTACATATATGAAATGAGGTGCCAGTATAAGTGGGTGAGGCAGGTACATTAACAACTTTTAAAAGGCAGTTGGATAAATACATTGATAGGAAAGGATTAGAATGCTACTTGAACTACTGTGCTCTTCCAGCACCACTAATCCAGAAACTGGTTTCCAGCATCTGCAGTCATTGTTTTTACCACTTAGAAGGATATGGGCCAAGCGCAGGGAAATGGGGTTATTGTGGATGGACATTTTGTTTGACCAGTTATGACTCTATGACTCAGTGACATTCAAGGAACTCCTTTTTAAAATTCCTGTCTAACTTCCTATATTCTCTCCTCAGAATCTCATCACTATGTTGTTAGTTCCAATCTACACAACTACCTGTTGATGACTCTCCCCTGTGAGAATATTTTGCACCCTCTCTGAGGTATCCTCAACTCTGGTAGCAGGTAGGCAACACACTATTCTGACTTCTCACTGTTGGCTTCAGAAACATCAGTCTGTGCCTCCAACTAGAGAGATTGGAAGATTCTGGAGCTTTGAACGATGTCATACAAATGCAGTCTTTTTCCTTACACTTTAAACTTTCTCTGTTGTGGTAATCCGGAATCCAGCCAAATGTTCCTGAAACATCAGTTCAAATCCCACTGTGGCCCATGGTGAAATTTGAATACAATAAAATCTGAAATAAAGGAAATAGAAGTCTAATGATCACAATGAAACCATTTCATTGGTTGTAAAACCCATCTGGCTCACTAATGTCCTTTAGGGAAGGAAATTTGCCATCCTCACCCTGGTCTGACCTAAATGTGACTCCACACCCACAGCAATGTGGTTACTCTTTAACTTTTCTCTGGGCAACTGGGGAGGGAAATAAATGGACAGTGACACCCAAGTTCCATGAACAAAAACAAAACATGTCAATAATTTGTCAAGTATGGTAAGAGTCTCTCTCTCTCTCTCTCTCTGCTTACATGTGGGCGAGCAATAAACAGGGACACTCTGATCAATGGACCAGGTTGATTCCCAATGCAATAGCCTGATTAAAAGATAGCCAATGAAATAAAGAATGTTGTGTTTATGTTGGGGCGGTTCACCACACAGATCAATCTGGTATGAAGCAGTCAGAACCTGTTTTAACCATTGAGTGAGTTTACACAGCAATGTTAATTGGATAATTGTCCACTGCTGGCTCTCCTCCAATGACCATCTATATCCCTTACTTCTCTGCATACTGAACACTCAGGAACAGACATTTTCTCACATTGCCTCCCTTTCTCAGTATTCCCATCTCCTGGAGGTTCTCTCATTGATTCTCTTTTTCAGTACTCCCACCTGCTGTGATTCTCTCCTGGGTGCCTTTCCTCAGGATCTTGAGCCCTGACTAATTCCCTGGTGTATGGACACTGGGGTCAGCTCCTTTTTTCTCCCTTCGGTTTCTCACGCATGGTTGAGCTGGCTCAGCACTGACCAGGCGAGCTCATCGCTTACATTGACCTAAAAGTTCCAGGCTCCCCGTGCCATCCCACACCCCCCCCCAAACCCCCTCCCCGGGTCACCCTATTAACTTCACTCAGTGCAGTCCCATCAAATCTCCTGCTCCCCCTTCAGTGTGTCTTTTGCTTGTCAAGGTATGTTTTAAAAAGCTCATGTATTAATTCAGGAATTAAGTATTCATTCAGGAATGTGAACGAATCTGTGTCATCTCTGGATGAAATCTGGGGCCTTTATGTTTCAACGTTTGGCCATATAAGGGAACAGGCAGCATGTTGGCGTAGAAAATGTGAGCTTTTGCACAGTAATTGCTGTCCTTTAGCCTTTGGTATGTAGGCGGGGCTCAATGAGGCTCTGGGAGGAGGGGGACTCTCTGAATCAGCAGCATATTTGGAGTTTTATCTGTCTGCATAAACACAAATGCTTTCAATCCAAATGTGTGGGCTGTGCTGAAGTGGCTGACTACTGCAGTCAGAACTTTTTGAAAGGAAATACTCCCAGTGTCTGAGAATTGAATCACAGAATAAAGAACATAATGCAAAAAAAAAGTCTGGCCTGCTGAGCTGGGATTTCTTTTGCTTGGAATTCACTGGGTTTCAGCCTCAGTGCATTATCAGTCACCCCAATGAAAGCAACAGGGGGTGAGGTAGAATCTGGCAATGCCAAACTGGAAAACAAAGTCTTGCCACCATCTTACACCAGAATGGTGATTGGACCGTCCCCTAACACCGGGAGAAATTTGCAAAGAAAAGCACCTTTGACCACAAATCCATCAGGAAGTGGTCAGCATGTAGCATCCTCGAGACCCTGTGGGAAAAGGAGAGGGTGGATTCTGTTTGGTCATTTGGCAGAATGCTTTATCACTAGAACTTCCCAACATGCACCAAGACTGGTGGTGATAAGGGCACGACCTGTGAGATCCTTCATGTACAGCAGTCAGTCTGCACTACCGCATACTGCCCCTGAAGCAGTTTGCAAGAGGGGTTGCCTTTGACAGGATATCACACAGGTATATGAGAAATGTTCTCTCCAAAATGGGCTTTGGGGAGGGAATCTGCAATTGGATCAGACTGCTCTACACCAACATTGTCAGTGCAGTCTCAATCAATGGGTGGGAATCAGATAGCTTTCCAGTCCGATCTAGAGTCAGGCAGGGCTGCCCTCTCTCTCCTGCCTTGTTTGTGTGCTGCATAAAGCCGTTTGCCGAGTCCATCAGGAAGGATGCGAGCCTGAGAGGGGTGACTATTCCTGGCAGCGGGGGACTGCAGGTCAAGGCCTCCCTGTACATGGATGACGTCGCCGTTTTCTGCTCAGATCCGCTGTCCGTGCGCAGACTCGTGTGCATTTGTGACCAGTTCGAACGGGCCTCGGGGGCCAAGGTAAACCGAGGCAAGAGCGAGGCCATGCTCTTCGGGAACTGGGCTGACCAATCCTCGATCCCCTTCACCATCAGTACCGACCACCTGAAGGTGCTGGGTATTTGGTTCGGGGGAGCTGGGGCGTGCGCCAAGTCTTGGGAGGAGCATATCAGTAAAGTGAGGCAGAAACTGGGCAGATGGAAGCTACGGTCGCTCTCCATCGCGGGAAAAAACCTGGTCATCAGGTGTGAGGCACTGTCATTGCTATTATACGTGGCACAGGTCTAGCCTATTCCCAGAACCCGCGCCGCTGCAGTCACCCGGGCCATCTTCCAGTTTATATGGAGTTCAAAGATGGACCGGGTCTGAAGGGACTCGCTGTACAAAGATCTGGGCAAAGGGGGAAAAAATACACCCAATGGCACCCTCACCCTGATGGCCACCTTTGTGTGTGGCTGCATCAAGCTGTGCGTGGATCGCTGGTACACAAACACCAAGTGTCACTACGTACTGAGGTTCTACTTGTCCCCGGTGTTGCGAAGGATGGGCCTGGCCTCTCTGCCGCGGAACGCTCTGAGCAGTTGGACCGTTCCGTATCACCTGTCCTTCGTGGAGAAGTTTATGAAGAAAAACACCTTTGACCACAAGTCCATCAGGAAGTGGTCAGCATGTAGTGTCCTCGAGACCCTTAGGGAAAAGGAGAGGGCGGAAATATCGAGCGGTTCCCTGAGCAGACTGTCAAAGCCATTTGGCAGAATGCCTCATCGCCAGAACTGTCCAACAAGCACCAAGACATGGCTTGGCTGGTGGTGAGAAGGGCTCTGCCTGTGAGATCCTTTATGCACGCCTGGACTCTCAGCCTCACCGCATGCTGCCCTCGAAGTGGCTGTGGGGGGGAAGAGACTGTCACACACCTCCTTCTGGAATGTGCCTATGCAGAGGAAGTCTGGAGAGGAATGCAGTGGTGTTTGTCGAGGTTCGTCCCAAGCAGCGCCGTGATGCCGGACTCCGTGCTGCATGGCCTGTTCCCTGGGACGCACACCGAGACAAACATCAACTGTGCCTGGAGGATCATCAACTCGGTGAAGGACGCTCTCTGGGTGGTCCAAAACCTGTTGATCTTCCAGCTGAAGGAGTTGACCCCGACTGAGTGTTGCAGACTGGCACATTCCAAGGTCCAGGACTACGCGTTGAGGGATGCGCTGAAGCTCGGGGCAGCTGCCGCCAAGGCGCGGTGGGGAAAGACCACCGTGTAACATCTGCCTGCTGAAAGAAGAACAGGGGACCCATGCAGTCATTTGGGCTCTGCTGACGCCTCAGCTAAATATATGGGCATATGAGTGAGAAGTGCACAGACCTGTATATAACAATGATAATTTCTGATCTGTGTATGTAAATGTTGACATACGTATGGCATGACCAAATGTACAGACCATCAAACTATTTTATGATTATTTTACGAATAAAGTATATTTTTGAAATAAAAAAAAAGTTTGCAAGAGGGGTTGAAAAACCTGGTCATCAGTGTGAGGCACTGTCATTGCTATTATACGTGGCACAGGTCTGGCCTATTCCCTGAATCTATGCCGCTGCAGTCACCCAGGCCATCTTCCAATTTATATGGAGGTCAAAGATGGACCGGGTCCGAAGGGACTCGCTGTACAAAGATCTGGGCAACGGGGGAAAAAGTACACCCAATGTCACCCTCACCCTGATGGCCACCTTTGTGTGTGGCTGCATCAAGCTGTGCGTGGATCGCTGGTACGCAAACACCAAGTGTCACTACGTACTGAGGTTCTACCTGTCCCCGGTGTTGCGAAGGATGGGCCTGGCGTCGCTGCCACGGAACGCTCCGAGTAGTTGGACTGTTCCGTTTCACTTGTCCTTCGTGGAGAAGTTTATGAAGAAGAACACCTTTGACCATAAGTCCATCAGGAAGTGGTCAGCATGTAGTGTCCTCGAGACCCTTTGGGAAAAGGAGGGGGCAGATCCTATCGAGCGGTTCCCTGAGCAGACTGTCAAAGCCATTTGGCAGAATGCCTCATTGCCAGAACTTTCCAACAAGCACCCAAGACATGGCTTGGCTGGTGGTGAGAAGGGCTCTGCCTCTGAGATCCTTTATGCACGCCTAGACTCTCAGCCGCACCGCATGGTGCCCTCGAAGCGGCTGTGGGGGGGGAAGAGACTGTCACACACCTCCTTCTGGAATGTGCCAACGCAGAAGAATTCTGGAGAGGAATGCAGTGGTGTTTGTCGAGGTTTGTCCCGAGCAGTGCCATGACATGGGACTCTGTGCTGTACAGCCTGTTCCCCGGGACACATGCCGAGGCGAACATCAACTGTGCCTGGAGGATCATGAACTCGGTGAAGGATGCTCTCTGGGCGGTCCGAAACCTATTGATCTTCCAGCTGAAGGTGTTGACCCCGACTGAGTGTTGCAAACTGGCACATTCCAAGGTCCAGGACTACGTGTTGAGGGACGCGCTGAAACTTGGGGCAACTGCCGCCAAGGCGCGGTGGGGAAAGACCACCGTGTAACATCTGCCTGCCTAAAGAAGAATAGGGGGCCCATGCAATCATTTGGGCTCTGCTGACGCCTCAGCTAAAAATGTAATCATACAGACCTGTAAATAGAAATGTTTCAGTATGCAAAGAAGTGGAATGTTTACATATGTATCGCATGTCGAACTGTACAGACCGTCAACTTATTTTATGAATAAAGTATATTTTGAAATAAAAAAAAGTTGCAAGAGGGGTTGAGACTTTTACACATCTCCTTCTGGAATTGCCCTTTGCAAAGAATGTCTGGAGAGAACTGCGGTGGTTAGTGTCAAGGTTCGCCCAAGTAGCTCTATGACACAGGACTCAGTGCTCAATGGTCTGTACCCTGGGGTCCATTCAGTTATCAGACCATCCCAATGCCTCAAATATATGTAAATATAGCCTTGTGCAAGTTCAGGAATGTTGTGTTTGTTTGTTCTCAATACGCGGTGTTGGAATTGGGAAGTCATGTTGTGGTTGTACAAGACATTGGTGAGGCCTCTTCCAGTTCTGGTCACTGAGTTATAGGAAGGATATTATTAAGCTGGAGAGATTTCAGAACAGGTTTACCAGGATGTTGCCAGATATAAAAGATTTGAGTGAGAAGGGAAGTGGCTGGGACTGTAGGAGATTGAGGGGTGACCTTACAGAAGTTTATAAAATCATGAGGCTTATGGACAGAGTTGATGGCAAATGTCTTTTCCCAAGACTAGGGGACATATTTTAAAGATGAGAGGAGAGAGATTTAAAAAAGACATGAGGCATAAATACTTTAGACAACGGGTGGTTCGTGTGTGGAATGAACTTCCCGTGGATTTGGGCATAATTACAATGCTAAAAAGACATTTAGATAAGTACGTGAATAGGAAAGGTTTGGAAGATTATGGGCAGGAGCAGACAGCTGGGGCTAGTGTCATTCAAAATATGTTTGGCACGGACTAGTTGGACTAAAGGGCTTGGCACACCCTCCTCATTCCTGAAGAAGGGCTTATGTCTGAAACGGCGATTCTCCTGCTCCTTGGATGCTGCCTGACCTGCTGCACTTTTCCAGCAACACATTTTTCAGCTCTGATCTTCAGCACCTGCAATCCTCACTTTCTCCAAAAGGGTATGTTCCATGTTGTATGACTTTCTACACTATACACTACACTGCAAAAAATACAGAGGTATGGCATTGAGGGTGAGTTGGAGGTTTGGATTAGGAATTGGCTGGCTGGAAGAAGACAGAGGGTAGTAGTTGATGGTAAAGATTCATGTTGGAGTGCAGTTACCAGCGGTGTTCCGCAAGGATCTGTTTTGGGACCATTGCTGTTTGTCATTTTTATAAATGACCTGGAGGAGGGGCTAGAAGGTTGGGTGAGCAAGTTTGCGGATGATACGAAAGTCGGTGGAATTGTTGACAGTGAAGAAGGATGTGGCAGGTTACAGCGGGATATAGATAAGCTGCAGAGCTGGGCACAAAGGTGGCAAATGGAGTTCAATGTAGCTAAGTGTGAAGTGATTCACTTTGGTAAGAGTAACAAGAAGATGGAGTGCTGGGCTAGAGGTCGGATACTAGGTAGTGTGGATGAGCAGAGGGATCTTGGTGTCCATGTACACAGATTTCTGAAAGTTGCCACCAGGTAAATAGTGGTGTGAAGAAGGCATATGGAGTAATGGCTTTAATTGGTAGAGGAATTGAGTCCCGGAGTCCTGAGGTCATGTTGCAGTTGTATAAGACTCCGGTGCAGCCGCATCTGGAGTATTGTGTGCAGTTTTGGTCACCATACTATAGGAAGGATGTGGAGGCACTGGAACGGGTGCAGAGGAGGTTTACCAGGATGTTGCCTGGTATGGTAGGAAGATCATATGAGGAAAGGCTGAGGCACTTGGGGCTGTTTTCATTGGAGAAAAGAAGGTTTAGGGGTGACTTGATGGAGGTGTACAAGATGATTAGGGGTTTAGATAGGGTTAACCATGAGAACCTTTTTCCACGTATGGAGTCAGCTATTACGAGGGGGCATAGCTTTAAATTAAGGGGTGGTAGGTATAGGACAGATGTTAGGGGTAGATTCTTTACTTAGCGAGTCGTGAGTTCATGGAATGCCCTGCCAGTAACAGTGGTGGACTCTCCCTCTTTATGGGCATTTAAACGGGCATTGGATAGGCATATGGACGAAAGTGGGCTAGTGTAGGTTAGGTGGGCTTGGATCGGCGCAACATCGAGGGCCGAAGGGCCTGTACTGCGCTGTATTTTTCTATGTTCTATGTTCTATGTATATAGAATTGAACTGTCATAGTGACTGCGTATGTATATAAAGATTTTTTTATGAATAAAATATGTTTTTGAAATATAATCAACCAGGGGCTGTAAGGGTTAAATTATCATGACTGTACGTACTTTGAGAAAGAGGGAATGGAAGGAAGGTCCTGTGGACAGAGTAGAAACCAGCTGAGCAACACAACCTATTTCTGGGCTGTATGCTCTTAAAGGGACCAAAGGCCACTTGATGGGTGGGGGAAATCAGTGGACGGTGGTGAAATTAAAAGTATGTAAAAAGTAAACCCAACCCCACAGCAAATGAAAATTGATATCTGAAAGCACATCTCCAGGCAGGAGGGAGTCAAAATCTGGAACTTGCTCCCATAAAAAAAGTTACTGGGGCTGGCAACCAGTTGAACATTTCAGAACTAAGGCAGAGGCTAGGATTACTGTCCCTGGAACATCTTCCTGACATTCCTGTCAATATTTAGTTCATAACACAGTTCCTGCAGCAAAAAATGCTTTTGCAATACTGTGCAGTTACAGAATAAAACGGTGGTGGAGCTCGATATTATATCGATTATTTCTAGACTGAAAATGAGGGGTGTAGAATAGGGGGTGGTGACTGTGAATCCTCCTGATGCTCAGTGAGTGAGGGAAGTGGGGCTTGTGTGTGCATGATGGGGTTTGGGGAGAGGCACTGTGTACAATGTGTGTGAAGTGAAATGAATGATGTTTTTGTAGTTAACCTGAGAAAATGCCTGTAATTCATTCAATTCAGAATTAGCTGTTAGATTTTCAATTGCAAACTCCTCTCCTCAATCATCGTCCACAAAAACAAAATATTCAGTGCCAAGTTCATCATTTTAGGTTTTTTCATGAATTCTCCTGGAAACAGAACTTGGGAAATTAGTTGGGAACTGTACAAATAAAAATGTCTTATTTATAGATTCTAAATCAAAAGTTTTAATGATGTATGCATCTGTAAATAATCTTTTTTGTACTACCTTACTTATCTAAGAAAATTAAACATAAAAATGACACCTCAGGTACAGAAGGTAATGTTACTATGTAACTGCATCGTCTAATAAAGAAATTACTGTGACTGATAAACTACTGCCTGAGAGTTGAAAAAGTAGACTTCGAGAAGAAAAAATTGAATTTTGATTCTGGGTGCTGCCCATTCAATGGGAATGAGAAACTGAATTTGCTGCAGCTTGTAAATTTTTCAGCAGTATGTTGCCAGGAAAAGGCAGTTAGGAACTGAATCCATGATCATACGCGCAGACATTGTACAGGGCAGATAGGAAACCCCTAATGCTCTGTTTATTCAAATTCACAAATGGAAAAAGTGTTCCAAATTACAACTGTGTCACCCATACCCAGTGGAAGTGGACTATCACAAGGCAAGCTCAAACGATGTTGATGTTTATAAGCCAACTAGGTGTCCACATTTTATCAAAAATGAACACCATAAAGTGAATGGCCTCTTTCTGGGCTGTAAATAATTCTTCAAAGTTTGGGTGAAGATTTGTAGCTCGGGTGCTCGTTGTTGTGGTTCTGTTCGCCGAGCCGGGAGTTTGTGTTGCAAACGTTTTGTCCCCTTTCTAGGTGACATCCTCAGTGCTTGGGAGCCTCCTGTGAAGCGCTTCTGTGATGTTTCCTTCGGCATTTATAGTGGTGGGTCTCTGCCGCTTCCAGTTGTCAGTTGCTGTCTGCTGCAGTGGCCGATATATTGGGGCCAGGTCAATGTGTTTGTTGATAGAATCTGTGGATGAGTGCCATGCCTCTAGGTAAATAATTCTGTGGCTAAACAGCAAAGTTTCAGCTCCTATGTCAACTGCTCAGCACTATGTCCCACCCAGACAGTAGGCTCTTCAGTCCATCCAATCAGTTAAGTCAGATTTGTAGCCTTTTAGGATTAATCTCAATGGAACTGGAGGCTGAAACCCATCTCCTCTCGAGGTCCAATATGGCTGGAATTAAAAGGGAAAGTGCTGGAAATATTTAATGGGTCTGGCAGTATCCGTGCAAGTTAATTAACATTCCTCAGAATTTCCTTTCCTACACAGACGCTGCATGATCTGCTGAGTATTTCCAACAATGGCTGGTTTTATTGCGGATTTTCCACATCTGCAGTATTTAGCATCTGTCTTCAGTACCATGGGCTGTGAAACAATTCCACAGAGGCCAATATCCCATCACCAAGCCACCTTGCTTTACACATAGACAGTCCTTGACACTGATTCAAACCCCTGGAAGCCAGATGTCTGACAACCCTGTGTTTAAAAAAAATCAAACTGTACAAAAAAGAAACAAACAGTTAACAATGAACAGCAGTTTGCAAGAAACAGCAGTTTACGGGGGAAAGGGGTGGCAAGCCAAACCCACTGTACAGCCAGTTCACAGGAAAATGAGGACGAACCTCAAAATTTGCCTTATCTCACTAAAAAGGGAACAGTAGGTGCAAACGCTCACAAAACAGCCCAATCAACCGAACAATAAAACAGTGCGTATACCACAGACACCCCTGGCAATGTAACAAACCACCTGCCCTTCCCACCTACAACCTTGTTCTTATCTGACAGCCAGGGCTCCCTTATTGGACCAGATTAACAGACTCAATCAGGGAACTCATTGTGTGAGGTTCACCTTGCTGACCTTGCTACAATCACTGCAGGCTGAATGATCTCATTCTACATCCTAACACTTCTGTGATTCTGTTTTGTCAGTTAGAAGCTTGCTGTCTAGAGGGATGCATGGAAAATGACAGTGTGGGATATTAATTGGTTATATGATGTGCTGATGGAACCAATCAATATGATTTTCCCTCAAAATTATTTATGCACAAGTAGGGAAGTGTTTAATGATGAATTAATGGTGATTGAGAGTTACAGCTGCAAGTTCTTCATTTCATCTTTATCAATAAGGAGCTGTCTGTACGAATGAACTTGTAATAATCAGCTTTAAGCTCAGCCACAGGAAATGGATTGGATATATATCTGATAACAGATATATGCAAATTGTCCAACATCGCATGAAGCAAACAAACAGAATGGAGTTTTCATTTTCTGTAGCAGCTTCCAGATTAAAATCACAAATCAAAGTGGAAAGGAAATCAAATTGGAAGCTTATTCCAGGTTGAAATCTAGTTTATATTAGATTAGATTCCTTACAGTATGGAACCAGGCCCTTCGGCCCAACCAGTCCACACCGACCCTCTGAAGAGTAACCCACCCAGACTCATTTCCCTCTCACTAATGTACCTAACACTATGGGTAATTTAGCATGGCCAATTCACCCAGCCTGCACATCTTTGGACTGATCCAAGTGTGGGGGTAATTTTTCTAGAAAATTGATCAGTGAATTGCCAGTATCCACTTTCTATATGTAAAGCTGTTTCAGAATTGTGCAGTGCAGCTCAATGGAGTAATGTGACACAGGAATGTTCCAACTTCCACGAGAATTGCATCAACTTCACTCCATTTCCAAGCAAATCAGAGAAAATGTCAAAATCTGCCCACACATGCCGGCACTCAGGGCATGCACAAGCACTACAAGAACATTCCAAGCAGATTATTCTATTCTTTGCTACAAGAAAGTGTGTTGGCAAGCAATGCTTCTTAAAGGTGTTCCCATTAGTCAGAAGCTGCAGAGAAATACTGCATAGATACCAAGAGCACAAAGCAGTTACTGCAGACCAATTTCTCAAAAAGAGATCTCACAAAAAATCTTTCAAAAAAGAGAATAAAGAGATCCAGGAATGAAGGAAATAATCCCAAAGTGATGGATATAATCTAGGAGTAAAGGGAAACATATCTAAGAGTGGTTATGGACCAGACTAGATCCTCTCAAAGTATATTAAGAAGGTAGCCTAGACCCTAACTTGTTCTTATTGTAAAGTCAATGTAACATACCATGTTCTAGATGCAATATGACTGTGCAAAATACCCGACGTTAAGCAAAATACCATTTCTTCAAACACTGGAGATAAAATACAACAAAAGAAAGAAGAACTTAGAATAACAACTCTAGTGGAAATCTTAAAAGAATAATAGATATAGTAACTATTACTAATTAACTGTCCCAATACAATAACATCACATACGCACACCCCTTTACAACAAAGGCAAATTCAGAAATCAAATTTTCTCACATGCAACACCCACAGTGGAAAGAGAAACCCCAGCTTTTAGCTGTTACTGAGAAAGGGGAAAAAACACTTTTATTTCCTCAAAACTCCAGCAGCTTGTGCAAAATCTAAAAGTTTTTAAAAAACTAGAAATCCTGGTCAGCGAGAGCTGACTACACCCATTCAGGCTGCTGTTATTGTTCTAACTTTGAAATAAATCACAAGGCTTCATAAGCTGTTTACATTACCACAGATTACTCAGCACCTCTTGTTCAGTCTCTCTCTTAAAAGAAACCATACAAAATACACTTCTTAAAGCTACAGTGTATTCATAAAGTGAATGGAATCATTTTAGACTGTGTAACCAGTATATTGGGGGAGGTGGGGGGAGGATGACGGGTGCATGTTCAGGCTCAGTTTGAGTATGCTTATGGGATCGATTGATAGATTTCTCATTACCAATGGTATACCAAGTTTGTGAAAGGGATGAGTAAAAGGCATTGAAAGGCTTGATCATATTGAATGGTGGAGCAGGCTTGAAGGGCTGAATGACCTACTCCTGTTAAATGATAGGTACCAATGAGGATAATCACATTTCTGATGGGAGAAGTATGTTGTGTGCAATTTTAATGTTGCATTACAAAAGCGATTTGGATGTTTTATGAAATGATTGGATCTCATTCCCATCCTCACTCAGCTCCTTCAACTGGCCCTAACCTCTCCCCTACCTTTTGAGAATGGAAACAACTTGAGAACCTGAAAGTGAAGACTCAACTGTTATCTAGGCGGAGGAAGAAGAGCACTACGGCCTAAATTTTATTGTATTTTTACTGAGTATTATTTCCATTTATTTTCATGAAGGGTTTCTCTTTGCAAGACCCAAGGTTTTGGCTCAACCACACCACTTCATGAATTACCAGTGCCCCTGTAGTGTGCCTCTTATTCAATAATTGTCAAATTCACCCATTAGCCATTGCACCGATTTCTCAGGATATACCAGCTTCCCTTGTACAGGTGCCATATTTTTAAAAAGCCATTGTGCACCCAGTCATGGACTGCCTGGCCCATTTGCAGTGACCTGACCCAGGCAGGGCTCAGATGGGAAATTGGCTTCCTGCTTGACAGGGACTGGAGGTCCTGGTGGATGGGGTAGTATAGGGAGGACTGTCTCCTTCCCAGAGAATCATCACGAAAGTGCCAGTCTACTCCAAGGTCCCTTCTTGGGTCAGTGCACTCTCCACGTTCTGGAGAATCACTCAGCAACCCAGGAATAAGGTAAATGATCTTCTCCACTCTGGTGCAATGAGTTCCACTACCTTCCCACCGCTACCTCACACACTCTCTCTCTCCCCTCCAGCACTCACCTCTCACCGAGACTCAAGCTTGACCAATCTCAAGACCTCATGCAACACCTTCCCTCACCCGATTTCACCCAGCCCAGCCTCCGACACTCTTCCAACTATGTCTGATATCTGCACTGTGTCCTCACTTGATCAGGGTCAATTCACAAACTTTCTACTGCCTGAGCTGCTGTTAATCATGGTGCCACCCACTTCCATCTCACTCAATCCCTCCATTTCTCTAATTCCAAGGAAAAACATTCCCAAAAGGGCCAAGGAAGGGGGTGGGGTGATGGATAGTAATCTCCTCAGCCACTATTGGTAAAGGGAGGGCCTACATCTGTGATAATGCTGAAATCTCCATGTCCTGGCAACCAAGTAAGAAGATATGTTCATTGTCATGCACCTCGCCCATTGCCGTCAGATTTTGTTTAATGTTAGTGTCTCACTGTCCCTCTCCTCTCTCTTCTACAAAGCCCCAGCAGCATGTGCGTAGCCTCTAGGGTCAACAGGGCTTCCCTGCAAGGCATTTCCTTCCCCACGTCTGAGGACCAGAGGACTTGAGACCTTAGAGGAAGCACTGCCAGGGCTGCCTCCAGTACCCTTCACCAGCTCCGATGAAGCTGCTTGAATTAGAGGAAAAGGAAATGAACAGAAGAGAAAGAAAAGGAAAGAATAGCCCTCGCAGAACAAAAAGAAAAAAGAAAAACAGAAAGAGAGTTTGAATTTAGAAATTAACAATCAGAGAGGAAAGCTGAGTTAAAAAGGTGGAAGTGAAGGTAAAAGGTAGGCTTAGTGACGAAAATGGTGATGATGAGTGCTTTAACTCAATTCACATCAGGAGTACCTGCTGCTACTGAGCACTTCACTACCACTTCTCTGATTAAGGAAGAAATGCCCCAAGTCTCTGGCACTCAAAGGGCTGCTGGAGACCAGGTATCTGCTGCTGGAGAGACCAGGTACCTGCTGCTGGAGACCAGCAACAGAACTCCTGCAGAATCCAGAAAGGCTAATGGAAGTGATAATAGCCTACAACAGCGGGCTGATTGGTCAAAGGTGGGTAAGTTGTTTCTCTCCAGTTTAATACTGGACTGAGGAAATATAACAGTTCTACCTTGTTTTAAACAGTGAAATATTTCTACATAACTCAAGTTTGCAATAAGAGCATTTTAAACAAAGGAGTTTGGACTCAGATATTGCACAGACTGAAGTATGGGGAATTTCTAGATGCTCCTAGATCACCCCATTTGCAGGAAGTGCCACCAGTTTGATCAATTTGAGAGTAGGGATTTGGAAGTTCAGATTTGGCTGGAGACATGGCAAAGCAACCACAAGGCTGAGAATTACATGGAGAGCACCTTTTTAGAGCTGGTAACCTCACAACTTAGGGAAATGCAGTCAGACAGGAAAGGCAAGGAGATTAAGTATCTAGTCACTCCACAGTGTATTGCACTCAAGAGCAGTATTTCTGTGTTGGAAAACGGTGAGAGCGAAGTGTTCCTCTCGGGAGTGTAGTCAAAGTCCAGCTTCACCAAGCAGGATGGCAAAAAGAGTCAGAGCAATAGTGGTAGGAGTGAGGGGCACAGATAGGTGTTTCTAAGGGCAAAGCTTTATTCCAGGATAGTACGTTGCCTCATGAGGCCAGGATCAACAGTACCACTGAACAGCTGCAGGGCATTCTGAAAGAGAAGACCCAATAGTCAGGCACTGGGTACACACTGGGACCAAATCCTAGGCAAAAAAAAAGAGGGAAACGGTCCTAAAACAAAATTTTAGGGAGCTAGGTTGCAGATTGAAAAGCAGGACCTCAAAGATTATAGCCTCGGGATTACCCCCAGGGCCACTCCTGCTTCTTTCTATTTTGCTTTGTTTCTATGTTTCATTTTAGTTGTAAGTATAGAAAAGCAGAATTTTTAAGTATGTACGAAACTATCTCACTAGCCATTTCTTTTAAGACCTTCTCATGAAGTTATCAGCCCACACTTCCCACAACCTACTCAGGACCACTACCATGGTGATTGAAAATTTCTTTAGCTTCCAACTCAATTCTATTTCTGATCTATAGCCATGTCTGGATGTTATTAGCATCCTCGAGTAAAAAATGAGGTCTGCAGATGCTGGAGATCACAGCTGAAAATGTGTTGCTGGTTAAAGCACAGCAGGTTAGGCAGCATCTCAGGAATAGGGAATTCGACGTTTCGAGCATAAGCCCTTCATCAGGAATGAGAGAGAGTAGCCAAGCAGGCTAAGATAAAAGGTAGGGAGGAGGGACTTGGGGGAGGGGCGATGGAGGTGGGATAGGTGGAAGGAGGTCAAGGTGAGGGTGATAGGCCGGAGTGGGGTGGGGGCGGAGAGGTCAGTAAGGAGATTGCAGGTTAGGAGGGCGGTGCTGAGTTGAGGGAACCGACTGAGACAAGGTGGGGGGAGGGGAAATGAGGAAACTGGAGAAATCTGAATTCATACCTTGTGGTTGGAGGGTTCCCAGGCGGAAGATGAGGCGCTCCTCCTCCAGTCGTCATGTTGGGAACCCTCCAACCACAAGGTATGAATTCAGATTTCTCCAGTTTCCTCATTTCCCCTCCCCCCACTTTGTCTCAGTCGGTTCCCTCAACTCAGCGCCGCCCTCCTGACCTGCAATCTCCTTACTGACCTCTCCACCCCCACCCCACTCCGGCCTATCACCCTCACCTTGACCTCCTTCCACCTATTCCACCTCCATCGCCCCTCCCCCAAGTCCCTCCTCCCTACCTGTTATCTTAGCCTGCTTGGCTACTCTCTCTCATTCCTGATGAAGGGCTTATGCTTGAAACGTCGAATTCCCTATTCCTGAGATGCTGCCTAACCTGCTGTGCTTTAACCAGCAACACATTTTCAGCTGTTATTAGCATCCTCCCCAGTGAAGACCAATGTAAAATATCTGTTCAGTGTATCTCACATTGCTTTATCTTCCATGATTATTTGCCCAAACTCACCCTTTGATTGAGAGTTTTAGATGGACAAGAAAGCAACAGCAAATTTTCAATATTAGAAGATGCACTGGGGCTCCAGGAATAACAGCATTTCTATCCAAGCTGTTCCAGGACAGCTACAACAGTGGCATCACCCAGCAATGCTGCAGA
This sequence comes from Hemiscyllium ocellatum, assembly GCF_020745735.1. NCBI lineage: Eukaryota > Metazoa > Chordata > Chondrichthyes > Orectolobiformes > Hemiscylliidae > Hemiscyllium > Hemiscyllium ocellatum. The sequence continues at coordinate 43,086,584 of NC_083411.1, read as the reverse complement.
TTACCCACAAATATCTTGTACACAAAAAAGCAGGATAAATCCAATCTGACCAATTATTGAATCATCAGTTTAATCTTGATTACTAACAAAGCACTGGAGGATTTTACAAATACAAAAGTGGCATTTGTTCATCAGGAATCAGTACTCCAAGCAAGGACCTTTGGTAAAATTGGAATCGACTGCAATCAGGGAAAATGCTGCTTTTGGAGACATTATTTTGAGATAATGGAAACATGGAGAAGGAAAGTCCTCTTCGCCATGGTGTGGGGATTGGGAACATTCTGGGTAACAAGACTGTCCACAGTGGGAAGAGATTGCTAAAGCTCAGAGAAGCTGAGCTCCCAGAATATAGCTGTGATACTACAAAGTTTAACGACCTGACCAGAATCCTAAAGGTTAGAATCCTGATTTTGTTTTAAAGCAGGAGGAGTGTCTGACTATTGGGTCTTCTCTTTCAGAATGCTTTGCAGCTGTTCAGTGGTACTGTTGATCCTGGACTCATGAGGCAACGTACTATCCTGGAATAAGGCTGTGTCCTTAGAAACACCTATCTGTGCCCCTCACCCCTACACACACTAATCGTTATTTTTAAACTTTGACCACAGTGCTAAGGAGAAACTCCATCCAGGCCACTTTGGGAACAGGGCAGGCAATTCTCAGATCACTCAGCACCCAATCTAGCTTGAACTCCCATTGCCACCCTCGATCCAACCCAAAGCACAGAGGCCATTTTTAATGTTCAGAACCTTGGAGCCAGGATTTCTCAATATCTGCACATCCAACCTGGGAACGATTATCAGTGCCCATGGGTTCATGGTCTGCAACAACAGCTGACATTTATGTAGCATTTTGTAGAGAAAAAAGAATATCCAAAGTCATTTCACAGAAACACATTCAAGTGACAACAACAACTGGCATTTATATAGCATTCTGAAGAGAATAATAATATCCCAAGTCATTTCACAGGAACACACTCCATCAACCTTTAATGCTTATCCACAAAGGAGGGTCTTTTGAAGAATGAGCAATGTCTCAGTCAAGGGTAAAAAGCTGCAGGCACAATCAAAGGAAGCAAATTTAAGATGGAGATGCTTCAGAATGGAATTCCATAATTCAGGGAGCAAGCAGCTAAACACACAACCACCAGGCATTAGTACACAACAGAAATAGGTGTAGCTATCTAAATGCATTGCATAACTTGAGGAAGTTGCACAGAGAGAGAGAGTAGAGGACATACACTGATCACAATACAAGGATGAGAACTCTAAAATCTAATATTGTTTAACCAGTTGTCAGTGTAGGTAAGTGAGCACAGGGGTGAGTTGGGATAAAGGCATCTATATTTTGGATAGGCTCAAGTTTCTAAAGAAAAGAAGCTAGAAGCCCATTACATGTGGATTAGAACAGTATCAAAGATTTTTTTTTCTATTTGTCCTTGGGATGGGGTGCTTACTGGTTAGGCCAGCATTTATTGTCCTACCCTTATTTTCCAGAAGAAGCTGTTTTCCAGAACTATAGCTGTTCTTGAACTATAGGAATGGTGTTCTAGGATTCTGAGCCAGAGATACAGAAGGAATGGGGAGATAGATCTTGGAGGCGAACTTAAAGGATCCCATGCACCTACAGTTCTTGCCCTTCTACATGATAGTGTAATGAGTTTGGAAGTTGTTAAGAAGGAGCCTTGATGAGTACTGCAGTGAACTTTGAAATATTTACCTTCTACTAGATGCACTTCCATAACCGTGTGTCCTTGTGGCCTGCTCACCCGAGGCCTAAGTCTCACAGTCCTAGCTTCATAGCTCATTCTGACCCCAGGGACCCAGTCTAACACTCAGGCCCTGGACCCCAGTCTCATAGCCTGCTCACTCTGGGCTGCCTTCTCACAGATCATTTAGCCTGGGTCCCCGTCTCACAGTCTTTTCACCCTAGACCTTGGGTCTAGTCTCACTGCTCCCTAATGGTCATGATACAATATATTATGCAGCTTTCCTATATTTAACCTTGTTGTACCTTGCTATCTCTGAGAACATCATGTTCAAGTTTCCCTGCCTGCTGGGAGAAAGTGAGGACTGCAGATGCTGGAGATCAGAGCTGAAAATGTGTTGCTGGAAAAGCAACATCCCTGCCTGCTGATCTGCCGGAATGGCCCAGCTGCTGTTTCTTCCTCCCACTGCACAAGAGCTTGAAATTTCCACTCTTTGCTGTGCCTCTCTGCTGATTTTCTGATTCTTTTCCAATTTGTTTTTTCACTGAACAAATTCAAGGGAAGAGATACATTGCCAACAAACTGGCAGCATTCTGGTGAAATGTGTCATTTGCATGTTAGATCTGGACTAAACAATCTGTCTGCGATCATTATGGATACAAAGGGTCTGACAAGGTCACCCTGTCATTAGAGCTGTTGTTGTCTGGCTATGTTGTTCCTTCTACTACTCAGCAACAGCACCAATCAGGGTCGGTTTTGTGAATTTTCACCAGGAGCTTATGTCACTCTCACTGTGCAGCACAGTAACTGCAGTCCCTGGTTAGCCCTGCTCCTTGAGTCACAGCTACCGGCTGAGAAGAAGAAAATTGCCCAGAGAGTTTCCATGATGCATCTAGAGAGCCTTTCACAAACCCAGGGCAGTTGATGACATGCTGTCTGAAGGGCTAAGAGAGTCCCTTCCTTCCATGGGACGTTAAAACATGACCCTGTCCACACTCTTAAGCAGCGAAATACATCCCATTGCTGAGTATCGGGGCTTGAGGTGTCCAAACCATCAGTGCCCATTACTCTGTGTCAGTGACAGCACATTTAAAGTACTTCAGTGGTTACAAAGATTCTTTCGAGATTTAGGTTGTAAAAGCTGCACTCTCTGCTTTCCTTTTGCAGCAGGCATCACTTATTCCTCCTATGACTATTGAGGTGTGCCCCCCTCCGACCCTAACTCTTGCCTCCCCCAGCTGAAGGGACATCATGTCCACATTCCAGTCTCTCACCTTCAGTCAAGTCAGTGTAATTACAGGGACCAGTCCTCTGGCAATGCATGCTAATGAGGCAATCGAGGAATATGGGGAGTGGGGATTGGATTGGGGGGGTGGCGGCATGACAATCAGCCCTGAAGGGATTGACTAGCAGGACAGGGTCGAGACATCACATGGTCTTATGTTCATATGAGTGTCACAACATGCCACTTCACAACGAGAACGGCCCAGCAGGGTACCTACCTTCGTAGCTGCACCAACATTTCACTGCAGAGTTTCCCAGCCTTTTCATTCCTGTGATTGGATCCTAAGCTGTCTGCCACATGTGTTCAGATGTGAAAGACTGAATTCCCCCGAGAGGTCAGGGTCAAATCTGTTTCCTGATTTATTCAGGAATCTGGAAATATTGCTCAACTGCAAAAGACCACTGGGTAACCCTGACAACAGGATACAATTCTCACCCACTCTTCACTTTGATCTGCTGTCCATGCAAATCTCAAGCAGAACCAGATGGAGATGTTAACCCTTCATGCCCAGAAGGAGACCCATCTGCTGATGCCAGCTATAGTAACATCAGGCATATGGGTTGATCATGGAAGATTACAATATGCAGGTGGACTGGGTAAATAATGTTGCCAGTGGATCCAAAGAAAGGGAATTCATGGAATGCTTACAGGATGGCTTTTTGGAAAAGTGGTCATGGAGCCCACAAGGGAGCAGGCTATTCTGTACCTAGTACTATGTAATGAACCAGACTTTATAAAAGATGTTAAAGTAAGGGAATACTTGGGAAGCAGCGATCATAATATGGTAGAGTTCAGTCTGCAGTTTGAAAGAGAGAAATGAGAGAGGAACTGACTAAAATAGACTGGAAGAAGAGCCTAGCAGGTAAGACAGTAGAGCAAAAATGGCAGAAGTTTGTGGGTATAATTGAGGACACTGTACAGAGGATCATCCCCAAGAAAAGAAAGATTATTCGGGGAGGGATTAGACAGCCATGGCTGACAAAGGAAGTCAGGAAATGTATCAAAGAAAAAGAGAGATCCTATAAAGTGGCCAAGAGCAGTGGGAAATCAGAAGATTGATGAAGGCTACAAAAACAAACAGAGGATAACAAAGAGAGAAATAAGGAAGGAGAGGATCAAATATGAAGGTAGGCTAGCCAGTAATATTAGAAATGTTAGTAAAAGTTTCTTTCAATGCATAAGAAACAAACGACAGGCAAAAGAAGACATTGGGCCACTTCAAACTTATGCTGGAAGTCTAGTAATGGGAGATAAGGAAATAGCAGGAGAACGTAACAAGTATTTTGTGTCAGTTTTCACAGTGGAAGACATGTGTAATATCCCAACAATTAAAGGGAGTCAGGGGGCTGAGTTGAGTATGGTTACCACTACAAAAGAGAAAGTGCTAGAAAAGCTGACAGGTCTTTAAATTGATAAATCTCCTGGGCCCGATGGGATACATCCTAGAGTTCTGAGAGAGGTGGCTGAGGAAATAGCGGAGACATTGGTTGAGATCTTTCAAAAGTCACTGGAGTCAGGGAAAGTCCCGGATGATTGGAAGATCGCTGTGGTAACCCCTTTGTTCAAGACAAAAGATGGAAAATTATAGGCCAATTAGGCTAACATCGGTTGTTGGTAAAAGTCTAGAATCCATCATTAAGGAGGAGGTTTTTAAATTCTTGGAAGAGCAGAGTCTGATTAGAAGTCAACATGGATTTAGTAAGGGGAGGTTGTGTCTGACAAACCTCTTGGAATTCTTTGAAGAGGTGACAAGTAGGTTAGACCAGGGAAACCCAGTGGATGTGGTCTATCTAGACTTCCAAAAGGCCTTTGATAAGGTGCCACACGGAAGGCTGCTGAGCAAAGTGAGGGCCCATTGTGTTCGAGGCGAGCTACTGGTATGGATTGAGGATTGGCTGTCTGACAGAAGGCAGACAGTTGGGATAAAATGTTCTTTTTCGGAATGGCAGCCGGAGACAAGCGGTGTCCTGCAGGGTTCAGTGTTGGGACCGCAGCTGTTCATATTATATATTAATGATCTGGATGAAGGGACTGGGGGCATTCTAGTGAAGTTTGCCGATGATATGAAGTTAGGTGGACAGGCAGGTAGTACTGAGGAAGTGGGGAGGATCTAGATAGTTTGGGAGAGTTGTCCAGGAAATGACTAATGGAATTCAACGTGAGCAAATGCGAGGTCTTGCACTTTGGAAAAAAGAATAAAAGCATAGACTACTTTCTAAATGGTGAAAAAATTTGTAAAGCCAAAGTACAAAGGGATCTGGGAGTGCTAGTTGTGGATTCTCTAAAGGTAAACATGCAAGAAAGCGAATGCAATGTTGTCACTTATATCAAGAAGGTTGGAATATAAAAGCACCGTTGTGCTACTGAGACTTTATAAAGCTGTGGTTAGGCCCCATTTGGAGTACAGTGTCCAATTTTGGTCCCCACACCTCAGGAAGGACATACTGGCACAGGAGCGTGTCCAGCGGAGATTCACACAGATGATCCCTGGAATGGTAGGTCTAACATACAAGGAACGGCTAAGGATCCTGGGATTGTATTCATTGGAGTTTAGAAGGTTAAGGGGAGACTTAATAGAAACTTACAAGATAATACATGGCTTGGAAAGGGTGGACGCTAGGAAATTTTTTCCATTAGGCGAGGAGACTAAGACCCGTGGACACAGCCTTAGAATTAGAGGGGGTCAATTCAGAACAGAAATGCGGAGACATTTCTTCAGCCAGAGAATGGTGGGCCTTTGGAATTCATTGCCGCAGAGTACAGTGGAGACCGGGACACTAAATGTCTTCAAGATAGAGATTGATAAATTCTTGATGTCACAAGGAATTAAGGGCTACCGGGAGAATGCTGGTAAGTGGAGTTGAAATGCCCATCAGCCATGATTTAATGGCGGAGTGGACTCGATGGGCCGAATGGCCTTACTTCCACTCCTATGTCTTATGGTCTTATCTGATTGAAATGTATGTAACTCTCATGGGGCTGGACAGACTACATGCAGGGAGGATAGTTTCCTTAGGTGAGGAGTCTAGAACCAGGGGACACAGTGTCAGGATAAGCCTTTTAGGACTGAGAGGGGATGAGATTTATTTGCTCAGAAAGTAGTGAGTCTGTGGAATTCTCTATCACAGAAGGTTGTGGAGACCAAGTCACTGAATATATTCCAGAAAGAGTTTTTTTTTAGATTTTCAAGGAAGTCAGGACTAGAGGGAGAAAGCAGGGATGTGACTTTGGGATAAAGAATCAGGCCTGATCATATTCAGTGATGGAGTAAGCTCAAAGGACTGAATGGATTACTCCCATTTCCTACTTTTCTATGTAATTCAGCTTTTACCCTTCATTTCAGTTGAAGGACTGTGTACAGTTTTCAGCCCCATAGTATTGGAAAGATGTGAATGCATTGCAATTTACATGAATGGTCCCGGGAATGAGATATTTCAATTATGGGGCAGATTGAAGAAGTTGGGACAATTCTCCTTCTTTTTTTATTAGATTAGACTTAGACTTACAGTGTGGAAACAGGCCCTTCGGCCCAACAAGTCCACACCGACCCGCCGAAGCGCAACCCACCCATACCCTTACCTAACACTACGGGCAATTTAGCATGGCCAATTCACCTGACCCGCACATCTTTGTGACTGTGGGAGGAAACCGGAGCACCCGGAGGAAACCCACGCAGACACAGGGAGAAAGTGCAAACTCCACACAGTCAGTCGCCTGAGTCGGGAATTGAACCCGGGTCTCTGGTGCTGTGAGGCAGCAGTGCTAACCACTGTGCCACCGTGCCGCCCAAGGTGGCTGAGAGGAGATTTAATTGAGATTTTCGAAGTCATAAGTGAGTTGGATACAGGAGATAGGAAAAAGCTGCAAAAGGAACAAGAACAAGAAGGCAGGGAGTGAAGGTGCGTGCGAATAAAGCAGGGAAGAAATAAAACAATAAAGAGAAAAAGCTTATCCCACAGCAAGTAGTTGGGAAATTTGTTGGAAGCAGGTTCAATTGAAATATTCAAGGGGGTATTGGATGATTATTTGGATGAGTTGGTGTGCAGGGTCATGGAGAAATGGCAGGAGGGAACAGAATTAGTGCAGCCATGATGAGAGAATGGGTCTTTCCACACTAACAATTCTGTGATTCTGAGATTTGCATCTTCTCTGTTCTCTCATTACTCTGCCTTGCACATAGCATTAAGGTTAGGGTACTAGCTGCTTCTAGTCTGAACTGACCTTCACCTGTCACTCATGACTCTGCATAACTTTCTATCACTCGGGTCTCATAGTGGCATCAATCGCTCCCAGTTACGTCCTGTGGATTATTTTGCTGGCAGATTTTCTGAGTGTCTTTTGTTTCTGATCTCTGTAAAGCCATCTAATCTGCTGTTGTCACTTACTCACTGCGGCTGATGGGTTCTTTCAGCTTGCTCCCTTCCCAGCCACAAGCTCTTCCCATGTTCTCTTCTTGTTCCCTCTCTTCTGTGGGCATCTCTCTGCAGAGTCTGCATTGGTCTCAAAATTCTCCACCGCTGAGCTCCCCCTTCAGGCAATACTCAGTCAGTTCTCTGGATCTGATCACCACTTGCCCCACCCTGCACAAAGATCAATCCCGATAACTCCCCTGACTTGCAAGCAGGCAGGAGGGACAGATATTGAAACCCTGCAAACTGACTTTCAATGAGCAGTTCATCACCTGATAATATTACTTGACCTGACTGCTGCTTCATTTTGTAAGGACAAGGATGATGAAGATTCAGGCTGAGCCTGAAGAGGTCCATCCCAGCAGCATGAAAAGCAGGAGTGACTCACAGGGAGAGACGGGTTAAACCCGAAGATAAGCTAGGTTAAATTGAATAGTGGAACATGCCCAGCAGTTCACTCCTACTCCTGTCCCTTATGAGGGATATTAATACCACTAGAACTAACCATCAAAATCCTGGATCTATGCCAATTTATTTTGTATTTAACCTACTTTTCCCAAATCTACCTGGTCAGAAATATAATTACACATCCCTGGAGCAGGTGAGGCTTGATTAGATTAGATTCCCGACAGTGTGGAAACAGGCCCTTCAGCCCAACCTGTCCATACCGACCCTCTGGAGAGTAACTCACCTCAACCCATTTCCCTCTGACCATTGGACCTAACACTATGGGCAATTTAGCATGGCCAATTCACCTGACCTGCACATCTTTGGATTGTGGGAGGAAACCGAAGCACCCGGAGGAAACCCACGCAGACACACAGAAGGTGCAAACTCCACACAGACAGTTGCCCGAGGCTAGAATTGAACCTGGGACCCTGGTGCTGTGAGGCAGCAGTGCTAACCACTGCGCCACTATGCTGCCCTAAACCAGGGTCTCCCAGTCCAGAGGTAGGGACACTACCACTGCACACAAGAGGGCCCCAGAAGCTTACTGCATGTAGGCGGTCTGCAATCCAATACTAACCATGCCTGCATCTGCTTAGCTTCCAAGATGAGACAAGATAAGACATTTTTAGACTTGCATGACTGGAGGATGCAAAGTCCTTGTTGCAAAGGGAGTTTCCTTTTTACTAATTTGATTGCAGCCCTGCGTTGAAGTCCCTCCTTCCCACCTTTTAGACCCTTTGGAAGGATTCCCACTCCCCACTCCCATCAAGATGTCAACTGAGGCTGTATCAGACAAAATGCAGAGTTGAAATCTGCAAGGATCTTCGAGGGTCAAGAGGCTATAGAGTAATTTAAAAGCAAAGGACAGGGGTTTACAGGGGATTTGGGAATCTGAAATGCACTGCCTGGGATGATAGATGAGGTGGGAAACCTCACAACCATTAAAAAGTATTTGGATGAGCAATTTGAGTGTCATAACATTCAAGACTATGGCCTGATGCGCGAAAGTGGGACCATGCTATATTTTTGGTGGTACAGACTTGATGGGCCAAAGAACCACTTCTGTTCTGCATGACAGTTTGTTGCTCACCTCACTGCCTGCACACTTACTGCCTTTCCACCCAACTCCCTCTCCTTCTGGATAAAGTCAATCCTTTGTATTTTTGGAGCTGTCTACTATATCACTGGCTCACTGTGTGTATGACAAAGATATGTCAAGAGAGTTTGGTGCTGTGTTAGAGAATGAGAGAGAGGAACACACACAGACTAGCCTCAAAATTCCCAGCCACAGGGGAAAAAGTATTTCGACTTTCCACCAATGTTTATTGTGAGATCTATTTATCCTTAAGGCTAGGTATACAGGTATCTGCCACTGTATATTCATTGATATAGTGTGCTCAAATTTGATGTTTTATTTGAGGAAGGATGTTCTGGCTATGGATGCAGTCCAATGAAGGTCTTCCAGACTGATTTCTTGGCTGGCAAGACTGATGTATAACAACCGACTGGATCAGTTAGGACAATATTCACTGGAATTTGGAAGAATAAGGGGCGATTTCATAGAAATGTATAAAATTCCAATAGGTCTATTTAGAGCAAACATGGGAAGGATGTTCCCAATGATCAGTGAGTCCAGAACCAGGGATCATAGTCAATGATATCGGGAGGCCATTTAGGACCGAGAGAAGGAGTAATTTCTTCCCCAGAGAGTAGTGAGTCTGTGGAATTCTCTGCCACGGAAAGTGATTGAGGCCAAAATATTGAATGTTTTCAAGAAGAAGTTAGGTATAGCTCTTAGGGTTAAAGGGATAAAAGCATATGGAGAGAAAACAGGGACAGGACAATGAGTAGGATGATCAGCCACGATCATGTTGAATGGTGGAGCAGGCTCGAAGGGCTGAATGGCCTACTCCTGCACCTATTTTCCATGTTTCTATCTGTGTTTCTATCGGTATTCGAGTGTCTGCATGGCTGTATGCCAATTGGTGAGTGTTTTTATGAGGAAGCATGCACATTTCATGAACGCATGTGCATGCAATTAGCTGGACAGCAGTAGCTTTGTCAGTGATGCCCCTCATGGAGTCAGGGACTGGTGATGCTCATCGCAAAGTCTGAGAACCAAGGAAAGCCCAAAAGATGTTTGACCTATCTCTGACAAATACAGTGCCTCTGAATGGAGGGTCATGATCTAGATCTTTATACATAACCTTTTGTCCCCAGAGGTGCCTGTCTGGAGTCAATGGTGGGAGAGTGAGAGCAACTACAGACAATTCACCCACCAACGGCCCATCAGAGAGTTTGGAGGCATTGACTTAAAGTCTGATCAACAAAGAGGGAATGGCAAGTTCAGGAGAAATGTTTTTTTCAGCAGGCAGTTAGGACTAGTTTAGTTTGGGATAATGTTCCGCATGAACTGGTTGGGTTGAAGGATCTATTTCTGTGCTGTATGACTCTATGTGGTAGGTTCCACTGACTGACAGTGTGGTAGAAGTAGGATCAATTGAAGGTTTCAAGGAGGAAATTCGGTCATTACCAGCAAAGAAAAAATGTGCAGGGGTTACAGTGAATGGCTTCTTTAGGTAGTATCAGCTGAATGACCTCCCTCCAATCCAGGCATCTCTGAATCTGGGTTGACCCAGCTCTGGTTGAGAAATATTTTTAACATTGCCTGCTCTCAATGAAGTCTGTGGGAAGAAGGAGTGATTAATGTGGGGCTTTACAGGAATCCCCTAGTGGGGCTGACTTTAAGTGGGATGGGGGTTAAAGGGGTAGGATTTTCACATGAGATCAAACACTGGGAACCAGAAGGAAGACCCCCACAGGGACACTGTTACAGGTCTGTCAAGGAGACCAACAAAAATAGGGTCAATATCCAACACAACCAAAAGCTCTCCAAATCCATCCTCTGCTGAGTTGCAATCACACATTATCTCTGTCTTCCATCAGGACTTCTGATCCTCAGTGAGCCATCTGTTCAGGTCATCCTGTTGACAGATTGCAAGTTACAACTGATCTTCCAGGTACAGAGAGAGAGAGAGAGAGAGATAAGGAATTACATCACAATCAACATTCCGAGTGCAGCGTAACCACAATTAATGGGAAGGCATGATTCTGGGATTCATTTGGAAAAGAGCCACCATTTGGGAATTGTTTATCAACCTCAGTGGCATCTGAGCTCAAAACACACATGGGAAACACTTGATTTCATTCCCAGCACAGTCACTTGAAGCAAATTTCAATAAAGTGCCAAGGTCAACAACATTCATGTATATGTACCATACATACATGTTCTTAGATTTAAATACATCTAATATACATACACATGCATGATAACTAATGTATATGTTCCTTCCTGTGAATGGGTCAGCACTGAGTGCATAAATTAACAAGCTCCAAGTGGAACTCTGTTTCCAGACAGTACTTGTTGATTGCATGAGGCCAGCTGATCAGGTAATACGTGAGAGAGATACACCAGGCAGCCATATCTTTAATGGGCTGTGGGTGTCTTTTTCACACACTCTGTGGGCCACTGCTCCACCAGAGACTAGGACAATATCAATAGGTCACAGAAGGCAGAGCACTGAGGTGAACAATACTGGGGAATGGGGAGAATGTAATGGGGGGAAGAGGAATGGGAGAAGAGGAATGAGGTGAGAAGAAGAATGGGAGAAGGATAAGTGGGAGCAGGTATGGGGGATGAGGAAATGGGATGATGAGGACGGTAGTAGGGTACAGATTTTTGGGGAGATAAGTTATGAGGAGGGAAGTGGTAGAGAGCAATGAAGCTATTTGTGTAAGTGTAACCGTGAAGAATGAGAGGAATGGTAAAGTAAGGAAAGCAGATAGTGTAGGGAGAGTAATAGTGGGGGAACAATGTAGACCAGGGTAATGGAGGTGAGTAATCGGGAGGTGGGTAATGGGGTACAAGTTTATGGGAAATCAGGTAATGGAGTGTCCAAAGTTTCAAAACTCAAAATGGTGCTCATAGAGTCATAGTGCTATGCAGCACAGAAACAGGCCCTACAGTTCAACCAGTCTATGATGACCATAATCCCAAACTAAACTCGTCCCTCCTGTCTGCCCTTGGCCCATATCCCTCCAAACATTTGTTATTCATGTACTTATCTAAATGCCTTTTGTACGTTGTAACTGTACTTGCATCCACCATCTCCTCTGGAAGTTCATTTCACACACAAACCACTCTCTGTGTAAAAAACACTTCCCTCTCATCTTTTTTAACTATTTCTCCTTTCATCTTGAAAATATGCCCTCTTATCTGGAAATCCCCAACCCTAGCGAAAAGACCCCTGCCATTCACCTTAGCTGTACACCTCATTATTTTATAAACCTCCAAAAGGTCACCTCTCAACCTCCTACGCTTCAGTTAAAAAAGTCCCAGTCTACCCAGCCTCTCTTCGTAACTCAAATCCTCCATTCCCAGCAACATCCTGGTAAAATCTCTTCTGAACCCTCTCCAGCTTAATAATATCCATACCAGGAAAAAGACACCAAATCATTGTGATTATAGTGTGCGTGGAGCCTGAATGTAGACTGGTTATCACTTTTTCTGAATCCAAACATTCCAAGTGGAATTGCTATAATTTCACGTAAGACCATAAAACATAGGAGTGGAAGTAAGGCCATTCAGACCATCGGGTCCACTCCGCCATTTAATCATGGCTGATGGATATTTCAACTCCACTTACCAGCATTCTCCCTGTAGCCCTTAATTCCTTGTGACAGCAAGAATTTATCAATCTCTGCCCTGAAGACATTAAGCGTCCCGGCCTCCACTGCACTCTGCGGCAATGAATTCCACAGGCCCACCATTCTCTGACTGAAGAAATGTCTCCGCATTTCTGTTCTGAATTGACCCCCTCTAATTCTAAGGCTGTGCCCACGGGTCCTAGACTCCTCGTCTAACGGAAACAACTTCCTAGCATCCACCCTTTCCAAGCCATGTATTATCTTGTAAGTTTCTATTAGATCTCCCCTTAATCTTCTAAATTCCAATGAATACAATCCCAGGATCCTCAGCCGTTCCTTGTATGTTAGACCTACCATTCCAGGGATCATCCGTGTGAATCTCTGCTGGACCCACTCCAGTGCCAGTATGTCCTTCCTGAGGTGTGTGGGGCCCAAAACTGGACACAGTACTCCAAATGAGGCCTAATCAGAGCTTTATAAAGTCTCAGTAGCACATCGCTGCTTTTACATTCCAACCCTCTTGAGATAAATGACAACATTGCATTCGCTTTCTTAATCACGGACTCAACGTGCATGTTTACCTTTAGAGAATCCTCGACTAGCACTCACAGATCCCTTTGGCTTTATGAATTTTCTCACCATTTAGAAAGTAGTCCATGCTTGTATTCCTCTTTCCAAAGTGCAAGACCTCACATTTGCTCACATTGAATTTCATCAGCCATTTCCTGGACCACTCTCCCAAACTGTCTAGATCCTTCTGCAGCCTCCCCACTCCCTCAGTACTACCTGCCCATCCACCTAACTTCGTATCATCAGCAAACTTTGCTAGAATGCCCCCAGTCCCTTCATCCAGATCATTAATATAACGGCCCCAACACAGAACCCTGCGGGTACCGCTTGTCATTGGCTGCCATTCCAAAAAAGAACCTTTTATCCCAACTCTCTGCCTTCTGTCAGACAGCCAATCCTCAATCCATGCCAGTAGCTCACCTTACTCAGCAGCCTCCCGTGTGGCACCTAATCAAAGGCCTTTTGGAAGTCTAGATAGACCACATCCCCTGGGTTTCCCTGGTCTAACCTACTTGTCACCTCTTCAAAGAATTCTAACAGATTTGTCAGGAACGACCTCCACTTACTAAATTCATGTTGACTTGTTCTAATCTGACCCTGCTCTTCCAAGAATTTCGAAAACTCATCCTTAATGATGGATTCTAGAGTTTTACCAACAACCGAGGTTAGGTTAATTGGCCTATGATTTTCCATCTTTTGTCTTGATCCTTTCTTGAACAAGGGGGTTACAACAGTGATCTTCCAATCATCCGGGACTTTCCCTGACTCCAGTGACTTTTGAAAGATCTCAACGAACGCCTCTGCTATTTCCTCAGCCACTTCCCTCAGAACTCTAGGATGTAGCCCGTCGGGGCCAGGAGATTTGTCAATTTTAAGACCTTTTAGCTTTTCCAGCACTTTCTCTTTGTAATGGCAACCATACTCAACTCAGCCCTGGATCAGTGGTGCTGGAAGAGCACAACAGTTCAGGCAGCATCCAATGAGCAGCGAAATCGACGTTTCGGGCAAAAGCCCTTCATCAGGAATAAAGGACCCGGACTCCCTTTAATTGTTGGGATATTATTCACGTCTTCCACTGGGAAGACTGATGCAAAGTACTTATTAAATTAGATTAGATTAGATTAGATTACTTACAGTGTGGAAACAGGCCGTTCGGCCCAACAAGTCAACACCGACCCGCCGAAGCGCAACCCACCCATACCCCTACATTTACCCCTTACCTAACACTACGGGCAATTTAGCATGGCCATTTCACCTGACCTGCACATCTTTGGACTGTGGGAGGAAACCGGAGCACCCGGAGGAAACCCACGCAGACACGGGGAGAACAGCAAACTCCACACAGTTCTCCAGCTATTTCCTTATCTCCCATCACTAAACTTCCAGCATCAGTTTAAAGTGGCCCAATGTCTACTTTTGCCTGTCATTTGTTTTTCATGTATTGAAAGAAACTTTTACTATCATTTCTAATATTACTGGCTAGCCTACCTTCATATTTGATCCTCTCCTTCCTTATTTCTCTCTTTGTTATCCTCTGTTTGTTTTTATAGCCTTCCCAATCTTCTGATTTCCCACTGCTCTTGGCCACTTTATAGGATCTCTCTTTTTCTTTAATACATTTCCTGACTTCCTTTATCAGCCCATGGCTGTCTAATCCCTGCCCGGATAATCTTTCTTTTCTTGGGGATGAACCTCTGTACAGTATCCTCAATTATACCCACAAACTCCTGCCATTTTTGCTCTACTGTCTTCCCCGCTAGGCTCTGCTTCCAGTCAATTTTCATCAGTTCCTCTCTCATGCCCTCGTAATTACCTTTGTTTAACTGTAACACTAATACATCCAATTTTGCCTTCTCTCTTTCAAACTGCAGACTGAACTCTACCATATTATGATCGCTGCTTCCTAGGTGTTCCCTTACTTTAAGATCTTTTATAAAGTCTGGTTCATTACATAGCACTAGGTCCAGAATAGCCTGCTCCCTTGTGGGCTCCATGACAAGCCGTTCCAAAAAGCCATCCTGTAAGCATTCCATGAATTCTCTTTCTTTGGATCCACTGGCAACATTATTTACCCAGTCCATTTGCATATTGAAGTCCCCCATGATCACCGTGACCTTGTCTTTCTGACATGCCTTCTCTATTTCCCAGTACATGTTACGCCCCTGGTCCTGACCACTGTTAGGAGGTCTGTACAAAACTCCCAATATGGTTTTTTTGCCTTTGTGGTTCCTCAATTCCACTCACACAGACTCCACATCATCCAACCTTATGTCATTCAGTGCCATAGATTTAATTTTGTTCTTAACTAACAAGGCCATCCCGCCTCCTCTGCCCACCTCCCTGTCTTTTCGATAAGTTGTAAATCCTTGGATGTGTAACTGCCAGTCCTGAACCCCCTGCAACCACGTCTCTGTGATGCCTACCACATCATAATCATTCACGATGATCTGTGCCGTTAGTTCATCTACTTTGTTACGAATGCTATGAGCATTCAGGTAAAGTGCCTTAATGCTAACTTTCTTATCATTAGAGATATTGGAAGTCATACAATGTTCGAAGTTATCCTTCCTAGTCTGCCTCAAGCTTAAATCCGCCTGCACAGATGCTATCCTGCTGCTTATCTTTCCATTTAACTCCATACTCCCTGTCGCTTTCACTTTCCCTTCCCCCCAACTCAGAAGTTTAAAGTCCTACTGACCACCCTATTTATCCTGTTCACTAGAACATTGGTACCCGATCGGTTCAGGTGGAGACTGTCCCAACGGTACAGATCCCTCTGGTTCCAAAACTGATGCCAATGCCCATGAAATGGAATCCCTCTTTCCCACTCTATTTTCTCTTTGTGGATGCTGCCAAACTGCTGAGTTTCTCCGTCAATTTCTGTTTTTGTTTCATTCTTCACACCTACTTACGCCAATCACACGTCTTCTTGTTTCAGATGTAATAATACCAAAATTTAGAGGAGTTTCCATCTCATGGGTCTCCGTATTTCCCATCTGGACAAAACGAGTGAGCAACACTCAATGGCTTCCATTGACTTGCCATTGTACCATAAAGCCTGAAGGCCTTTCCTATCCAAACTTCAGTGGGTCTTGCTTGGTAGTGCGGGCCCATATTATAGAGGCGCAGAATCAACATTACACCTTATTTGGAAAAGACCATGATCCTGTGAAAAGTTGCATGGTGACATTGGAAAACAATCCTGCTGAAAACAGTCCATGTCACCATCATTTAGGGGATATGATTCTAAAAAGGGTGCAGCAGCAGAGAGATCTAGGTCTTTATGTGCATAGATCACTGAAGGTAGTAGGGATTGAGTTTACTTCAGTTGGCAGAACAGTTGGTTTGCGAAGTATTGTGAAGCCAATAGCCTGAGTTCCATTCCCATCACTGAATGAGGTTACCATGAAGGACTCTCCTCATCAACCCCATCCGGATTATGGTAGCCCTCAGGTTAAATCACCACTAGTCATTTCTCTTAGAGCAGCATGGTTGCTCAGTGGTTAGCACTGCTGCCTCACAGTGCCAGGGACCTGGGTTTGATTCCAGCCTCGGGCGAGTGACTGTGTGGAGTTTGCACATTCTCTGCATGTCTGTGTGGGTTTTCTCTTGGGTGCTCTGGTTTCCTCCCACAGTCCAAAGATGTGCAGGTCAGGTGAATTGGCCATGATAAATTGTTCATAATGTTAGGTGCATTAGTCAGGAGTAAGTGTAAGGAAATGGGTCTGGGTAGGTTACTCTTCGGAGGGTCGGTGTGGGCTTGTTGGGCTGAAGAGCCTGTTTCCATGCTGTAGCCAATCTAATCTAATGACAGAGAAGGTCTGTAGTCTGGTAAGACAATGGCAACACAATACAATATAATTACAACTTAGAACATAGAACATAGAAAAATACAGCGCAGTACAGGCACTTTGGCCCTCAATGTTGCGCCGATCCAAGCCCACTTAACCTACACTAGCCCACTATCCTCCATATGCCTATCCAATGCCCGTTTAAATGCCCATAAAGAGGAGAGTCCACCACTGCTACTGGCAGGGCATTCCATGAACTCACGACTCGCTGAGTAAAGAATCTACCCCTAACATCTGTCCTATACCTACCACCCCTTAATTTAAAGCTATGCCCCCTCGTAATAGCTGACTCCATACGTGGAAAAAGGTTCTCATGGTCAACCCTATCAAAACCCCTAATCATTTTGTACACCTCTATCAAGTCACCCCTAAACCTTCTTTTCTCCAATGAAAACAGCCCCAAGTGCCTCAGCCTTTCCTCATACGATCTTCCTACCATACCAGGCAACATCCTGGTAAACCTCCTTTGCACTCGTTCCAGTGCCTCCACATCCTTCCTATAGTATGGCGACCAAAACTGCACACAATACTCCAGATGCGGCCGCACCAGAGTATTATACAACTGCAACATGACCTCAGGACTCCGGAACTCAATTCCTCTACCAATAAAAGCCAGTACACCATATGCCTTCTTCATAGCACTACTTACCTGGGTGGCAACTTTCAGAGATCTGTGTACACGGACACCAAGATTCCTCTGCTTATCCACACTACCAAGTGTCCGACCATTAACCCAGTACCCCATCTTCTTGTTACTCTTACCAAAGTGAATCACTTCACACTTAGCTACATTGAACTCCATTTGCCACCTTTCTGCCCAGCTCTGCAGCTTATCTATATATCGCTGTAACCTGCCACATCCTTCCTCACTGTCAACAACTCCACCGACTTTCATATCATCCACAAACTTGCTCACCCAACCTTCTAGCCCCTCCTCCAGATCATTTATAAAAATGACAAACAGCAATGGTCCCAAAACAGATCCTTGCGGAACACCGCTAGTAACTGCACTCCAAGATGAACCTTTACCATCAACTACTATCCTCTGTCTTCTTCCAGCCAGCCAATTCCTAATCCAAACCTCCAACGCACCCTCAATGCCATACCTCCGTATATTTTGCAGTAGCCTACCATGGGGAACTTATCAAATGCCTTGTAAAATCCATATACACCACATCTACCGCTTTACCCTCGTCTACCTCCTTAGTCACCTTCTCAAATAATTCAATAAGGTTTGTGAGGCACGACCTGCCCTTCACAAAACCATGCTGACTATCCTTGATCACATTATTCCTACCCAGATGTTCATAAATCCTATCCCTTACAATTCTCTCTAAGACTTTGCCCACAACAGAAGTGAGACTCACCGGCCTATAGTTACTAGGGTTGTCCCTACTCCCCTTCTTGAACAAGGGAACCACATTTGCTGTTAATTAAGCTAATAAAGCATACAGTGTTCTTGCCTTTATTAATATGGGCACAGAATACAAGAACAAGGAGTTGATGGTCAACCTGTAGTAAACTTCAGCTGGAGCATTGTGTATAACTATGGGGTTTATATTCAGAAAAGATATGAATGCATTGGAGAGAGGGTAGGAATGATTTATAAGAGTTCGTCCAGGGATGGGAAACTTCAGTTACGAGGATAAACCGAGGAAGATGGGATAGATCTCCTTGGAGAAAAGAAGGCTGAGAGGAGATTTGATTGAGGTTTTCAAAATCATGAGTGGGCTGGACAAGGTTTTATTTTTGCTGGAGAGGCGATGGCTCAGTGGTGTTATTGGTGGACTTTTA
Organism: Hemiscyllium ocellatum; assembly: GCF_020745735.1. Taxonomy (NCBI): domain Eukaryota; kingdom Metazoa; phylum Chordata; class Chondrichthyes; order Orectolobiformes; family Hemiscylliidae; genus Hemiscyllium; species Hemiscyllium ocellatum. The sequence goes on along the minus strand of NC_083411.1, from coordinate 43,067,813 downwards.
ATCCACAGACCTAGACGAAGTTCTGGGAATGCCACGGGGTGGCATGGTGGCTCAGTGGTTAGCACTGCTGCCTCATAGCCCCAGGGCCCCAGGTTCAATTCCAATCTCAGGTGACTGTGTGTGTGGAGTTTGCACATTCTCTCCGTGTCTGCGTGAGTTTCCTCCTGGTGCTCTGGTTTCCTCCCACAGCCCAACAATGGGCAAGTCAGGTGAATTGGCCATGCTAAATTGCCCGTAGTGTTAGGTGCATTAGTCAGAGGAAAATGGGTCTGGGTGGGTTACTCTTCAGAGGATTGGTGTGAACCTGTTGGGCTGAAGGGCCTGTTTCCCCACTGTAGGGAATCTAATCCAATCAAATGGTGGCACTTGAATTCATTCAGACAGCTCAGTGGTTAGCACTACTGCCTCACAGTGCCAGGGACCTGGGTTCGATTCCTGTCTCAAGCGTTTGCACTTTTTTTCCCCATGTCTGCGTGAGTTTCCTCCCACTGTCTAAAGTTGTGCAGGTCAGGTGGATTGGCCATGCTAAATTACCCAAAGTGTTAGGCGCATCATTCAGAGGCAAATGGATCTGTATGAGCTTCTCTTCAGAGGGTCGGTGTGGAAGTGTTGGGCCAAATGGCCTGTATCCACACTGTAGGTAATCAATTCTCTAAAAAATGTAGATAGGGAGAAGTTGTTTCTGCTTGTAAAATAAACAAGAATGAAGGGGCAGAGAGTTTAAGTGAAGTGCAATGAAACAAAGATGATGTGAGGAAAAATAAACTACTTTACTCAGTGGATGGTTATTGTACGGAGTGCACTTCCTAGAAATGCTGTGGAGGCAGGTCCAATTGAGGAATTCAAGGGGGAAATGGGTGTATTCTTGGTATAGCAATGGTGTGCAGGGATATGGGGAAAAGGCAGGAGACTGGCATGAGATATTCAAGGCAGACTAAATAAATACAGCCAGTGTAGCATGAAGAGGCCTTGTCCTGAACTGAAACAATTCTGTGAAAGTACTCCTTTTGTATGCTTAAAAGATCAGCTATTTGCACAAAGATCCAACAGAACCTTCAGTCATCAGCCAGTTTGAAAACCATATGTGGAAAGCAGCAGTAAACCATCATAGAACATAGAACATTACAGTGCAGTATAGGGCATTCAGCCCTTGATGTTATGCCTACCTGTGGAACCAATCTGAAGCCTATCTATCCTACACTGTTCCATTTTAATCCACATGTTTATCTAATGGCCATTTAAATGGCCTTAAAATTGGCAAGTCTACTACTGTTGTAGGCAACTAAAGAATGTAACCAGTTTCAAACTTCATTTGAGAACCTAACTCCTAGATATGTAACTGAAGACACTTCACAACCTGCTGTCAACTCTTCAAGACCCTCACCTCAACCTTATACAACGGGACCTCCAGCAGCAGGGGACGACAATGAGGGGAAGCACTGTGCAGGGGAGCTCAAGCAGTTGAGCAGATTTTCTTTGTAGGAAAAGGTGTCATAATCTTAAAGAGGTCTTACAGATAGAAGGAATGACAAACTTGGATTTTCTCACTCAGGTGTGAGCTTCAGGCTTAGCTTCATGAAAATATTTTGTTTTGTTTCTTAATTTTCTTATGTGTTTGTAAAGAGCTGATGTCAATGAAATAAAATATTCTGTGCTTCATGATCTTCAGCACATGTGGTCCACCTGAATTTATTTTTTCAATAGACTCACAGGATATAGGCATCGCTGGCTAGGCCAGCATTTACTGCCCAGAGAGCAGTTAAGAGCCAACTACATTGTTGTGGGTCTGGAGTCACACATAGACCAAGTTTCCTTCCCTAAAGGGCATTAGTGAACCAGATAGATTTTTCCAACAATCAACAATGATTTTACAGTAATCACTTGACCTTTCAATCCAGATTCTTAATGAATTCAAATTCCACAATCTGCCATGACAGGATTTGAACTCACATCCACAGAATGATAGCTGTGTTTCTGGATTAATTGTCTAGCAATAACACCGCTAGGCCATTGCCTTCCTTACTTTACGTTTCGCTCATCAAATTCAGCTGAGAGACCACAAGCCTTCCACATGGGAGTCCCTGAGATTGTAAATCAGAGACTGGATTAACTATAGTCTGTAAATGTGCACCATCTTTACCCGTATCCAATCTTTCTGGGTGTGAGGGCACATTTGAGAGCCACTGTGGAGCTTTGCCTAAGTTCAGTGAAAGGACATGAGAATAAATAACTTTATTTTAAATCCATAAAAAACATATTGACAACAGAGAGTAGGAAAGGCATATATTCTGTGAGTGACGTTGCACTTGAAAAAGCTATCAAATGTGATTTGTTCCTCTTATTCTTTTCTCATCATCTTGCAATTCCTTCAGAAAATAATGCCTTTCAGGCAGTATTATTTCAAATCATGATAACTAGCTGAGTAAAGAAATTCACTTATCTCGTAGTTTAATCTCCATTTAAGTAATTCCATGTAAAGTAAGAGACTTCATGCAGTCATCAGAGTAGAACAATTTGCTAGTAAATGGAACAGCTTGTTTGGAGGGAGTGTTTATTTAGCGATGACTAATTCCACAGAACTCTGGCATTTTTCCAAGATCAGTAATTACTTGAAGGAAATGGTTTCATGACCGGAGTTGGTGCCCAGACTTGTCTGTTCAACAGCGTCTCCAGGCTGGAAAATTTCAGATCTCCATTATGGAACATTAACTCCCGGATTTCCTACAAAAAACACAGAAACGGTCATCAGCCTTTCCATCTTATTCTGACCAACAACTCTCAAACCAAGAGATCAGATTAACAACTCAATGGCTCTCCCCCTCTCTGTCTGACCACTCTCTCCCTCTCCCGAACTCTGATTGACCATTCACTCCCTCACCCTGAGCTCTCTCTGACCACTCATTCCCCCTCCCTCCCCCTGATCTCTGACCGACCGCTCACTCCTTCTTCCAGAACTCTGACTGACCACTCATTCCTTCTCCCGAGGTCTGACTGACCACTCTGTCTCTCTTCCTGAGCTCTGACTGACCACTCACTCCCTCTCCCTGAGCTCTGACTGACCACTCATGCCCTTTCTCTGAGCTCTGACTGACCACTCACTCCTTCTTCCAGAGCTCTGAGTGACCACTTATTCCTCCCAAGGTCTGACTGACCACTCTGTCCCTCTCCCTGATCTCTGACTAACCATTCTCTCCTTCTCCTGAGGTCTGACCAACCATTCACTTCTTGTCCCAGAGCTCTGACTGACATCCTCTCCTTCTCCTGTAGTCTGACCGACCACTCACTTCCTGTCCTCGAGCTCCGACTGACCACTCTGTCCCTCTCCCCGAGCTCTAATTGACCACTCACTCCTTCTCCCTAGGTCTGACTGACCACTCTGTCTCTCTACCTGATCTCTGACTGACCATTCTCTCCTGTCCCTGAGCTCTGACTGACCACTCTCTCCCTGTCCCTGAGCTCTGACTGACCACTCTCTCCCTCTATCTGATCTCTGACTGACCACTCTCTCCCTCACACCAAGCCCTGCCTGGCTATTCACTCCCTTTCTCTAGGCACTGGCATTAGCACTCATTTTCTTTTGCTCTGGATGCTGTCATCATGTGTTCCAATTGTTCCTTCTCGTCCTTGGTCAACTGCATGAAAACCAGCATTTTCCTATCTTGTTCAGATCTAAAAATAATCAAACTGGACTTGAAACATTAAAACTGTCTCCATGGATGCTGTAAATTCTGCTGAGATTCTCCAGCACTTTCAGTTTCAGACTTCCAACATTTGTAGTTTATTTGACCATGTCCTTTTACCCTACTATTCACTTTCTGTACTGGTTTCCTAGCATTTTATGATTCATTTACCAAGGCACTGGGTGGCATGGATTACACTGCTGCCTGACAGAGCCAGTGACCGAGGTTGGATTCCAGCCTGTGTGGAGTTTGCACAATCTCCCTGTGTCTGCATGGGTTTCCTCCGTGTGCTCTGGTTTCCTCCCACAGTCCAAAGATTAGGTGGATTGACCATGCTAAATTGTCTATAGTGTCCAGGGATGTGTAGCCTTAGGTGGGTTGGCCATGGGGAATACAGGGTTACAGGGTGGAGTTAGGTGGGTGGGTCTAGGTGGGATGGTCGGTGCAGAATCAGTGGGCTATTTCTACAGGGATTCTATCGTTCTGTATCCCTCCGTTCTTCAGAGTTCCACTTTCTCTCTCTCCACTGTAATCATATGTGGCGTTTTTGTTCTTGATTTAAAGCAGGGTTTACACCTGCCACACCCACCTGCCAAATCTTTGCTTATTCATTTACGCATTAATATGCCTTTACAAGCAACTCATGCTCTTTGCATAACTTACTTTCCAACCTTTCTTTGTGCCATCAACAAATTTAACACCAATGAATTTGATCCCTTCACCTAAGCTGTTGTTAATAGTTGTTTCACTGATCCCTGCAGCATTCCATTCATCACCTTTTGCCAACCTGAAAATCATCCATTTATGCCTAATCTCTGTTTTCTGTAAGCTAACCACATCTTCAGTGGTTAGCAATGTTGCCTCACAGCACCAGGAATCCAGGTTTGATTCCAGCCTCAGGTGACTGTCTGTGTGGAGTTTGTGCATTCTGCCTGTGTTTGTATGGGTCTCCTCCAGTTGCTCTGGTTTCCTCTCACAATCCAAAGATGTACAGGTCAGGTGAATTGGCCATGCTAAATTGCCCATAGTGTTCAGGGATGTGTAGGTTAGGTGCATTAGTCAGGGTAGAGTAATAGGGTCTGGGTGGGTTACTCTTTGGAAGGTCGGTGTGGATTTGTTGAGCTGAATAGTCTATTTCCATATGGCAGGGATTTTATTCTATGTTACCCCCAGACCATGAGCTCTTATTTTGCATAGTAACCTTGTGGCACATTGTCAAATGTCTTCTGGAAATCTAAATACACCACAACCAAAATTGTGCTGTTATGCACACTGCTTTTTACTTCCTCCAATAACTTAGTCAAACATTATTTCCCTTTCACAAAACCATGTTGCACTTACCTGATTGCACTAAACTGGGTGGCAGTATGTGTTGTGAGGAGGATGCTAGGAGGCTGTAGGCTGATTTGGACAGACTGGCCGAGTAGACAAATACTTGGCAAATGCAATATAATATGGATGATTGTGAGATTATCCACTTTGATGGCAAAAACAGGAAAGTAGATTTTTATTTGATAGATGGCAGTTTCGGAAAAGGGGAGGCACAATGAGACAATGGTGTCATAGTGGACCAGGCGTTGAAGGTTGGCATGCAGGTGCAGCAGGCAGTGAGAAAACCTAATGGCATGCTGGCCTTCGTTGTGAGAGGAATTGAGTGTAGGAGTAGGGTTGTCTAGCTTCAGTTATACTGAGCATGATGAGACCACAGTTTGAGTATTATACAGGGCGTTTTACCAAAACACGTGTTTCATCAGCATGAGTTGGCAATCGCATGATTGACGAATTGTGGGCATTGTTTGGAGAATGCAAACTGAATGGGTATAGTGATCTTTTACAGTGCGGTTTTTTATAGTGACTTTCCATAGAATGATTTTGTATAGGGCAAGGTTGCAGAGGAACACAACAGTTGCCTTATAGCAGAACAACCTGCGATGGTGGTGTGCTTGTGCAACCTCGCATTGTAGAGAATCAAGCTTTAGAAACAGTGCTTAAAGTGTTGGTGATGTAATCACCTTACAGCCAACGTATACTTTACAAGTTCATGTTTGAATAACAGTGCTCCCAATTCGGCAATCGCGTTACAGTGAATTTGAGTTAATGAAACGCACGTTATAGCAGAATGACCTGCAGACAGATTTGGTCTCCTAATCTGGGGAAGGGCTTTGTTACTATTGAGGGAGTAAAGCAAAGGTTCACCAGACTGATTCCCAGAATGTCAGGACTGACACATGAAGAAAGACTGGAATTTAGAAAAATGAGGAGGGATCTGATAAAAACCTATAAAGTTCTGATGGGACTGGATAGGCTAGATGCGGGAAGAGTGTTCCCAATGTTATGGAAGCCCAGAACTAGGGTCACAGCCAAAGAATTAGGGGTAAGCCATTCAGGACTGAAATGAAGATGAATTTCTTCACTCAGAGTTGTGAACCTGTGGAATTCTCTACACAGAAAGCTGTGGGGGCCACTTCGGTAGGTATCACTTGTCACTTATCTCAAGAGAGTTGGAATATAAAAGCAGCGATGAGCTACTGAGACTTTATAAAGCTCTGGTTAGGCCCCATTTGGAGTACTGTGTCCAGTTTTGGTCCCCACACCTCAGGAAGGACATACTGGCAGCGGAGATTCACACAGATGATCCCTGGAATAGTTGGTCTAACATACGAGAAACGGCTAAGGATCCTGGGATTGTATTCATTGGAGTTTAGAAGATTAAGGGGAGACTTAATAGAAACTTACAAGATAATACATGGTTTGGAAAGGGTGGATGCTAGGAAATTTTTTCCGTTAGGCGAGGAGACTAGGATCCGTGGACATAGCCTTAAAATTAGAGGGGATGAATTCAGAACAGAAATGCGGAGACATTTCTTCAGCCAGAGAGTGGTGGGCCTATGGAATTCATTGCCGCAGAGTGCAGTGGAGGCCGGGACGCTAAATGTCTTCAAGGCAGAGATTGATAGAATCTTGATGTCTTGAGGAATCAAGGGCTATGGGGTGAATGCGGATAAGTGGAGTTGAAATGTCCATCAGCCATGGTTGAATGGTGGAGTGGACCCGATGGGCCGAATGGCCTTACTTCCACTCCTATGTCTTATGGTCTTATGGTATATTCCAGAGGAAGCTAGACATGGCCCTAGTAGCTAAAGGGATCAAGGGATATGGAGAGAAAGCGTAAGTGGGATACTGAGATTGCATGATCAGCCTTGATCATATTGAATGGTGGTGCAAGCTCGAAGGGCTGAATGGCCTACTCCTGCACCTGTTCTGTATGTTTCTATTTGCAATGTGCCTATTATTGCTTCTTTAGCAAAGGATTCTAACCTATTCTCTATGAAGACTCTTGACGTTGGACTAACTAGCCTGAAGTTTCTACTTCCTGTCTCCCTCCTTTCTTGACCAGAAGAGTGACATTCAATATTTATCAATCTTGGAATCGAGGGAATTTTGCATAATTAAAATCCTTGCATTGGTACCTCAGCAGCCACTTCTTTTATGAATTGTGGGCTTAAAGGAATCAGAACCAGGGATCATCAGCTTTTAGGAGAAAGTGAGGACTGCAGATGCTGGAGATCAGAGCTGAGAATGTGTTGCTGGAAAAGCGCAGCAGGTCAGGGAGCATCCAAGGAACAGGAGATTCGACGTTTCAGTCCTGAAGAAGGGCTGATGCCCGAAACATCGAATCTCCTGTTCCTTGGATGCTGCCTGACCTGCTGCGCTTTTCCAGCAACACATTCTCAGCATCATCAGCTTTTAGTCCAAACAATTTTCTAAGTACTCATTCTCGAGTGATTGTTTTAAGTTCCTCAGAGTCCCAAGACTTGATTTTTTTGAGCTCATGTGGGTTTCTTACCTGAAAACGATTTACATTTCTGTGAAATCACATTCCGTGAGGAGATTGAGCAAACTCAAACTGGTTTACACTTGGCTTTAATGTGTGCACAAAGTTCGAATGGAACCTATTCTAAATACTGAAAAAAAGTTGTCAAATGTTTATTGTTTCTTTAACATGCAGTGACACTACTGGCATTCTGTTCACATTGTAATGTGTTACAGAACAAGTGTGGGCGAGTTTTACATGAACGCTATGTCTCCACGTTGTTGCTTGTAATTTTCTCTGAAACCAAATTATTTGTTTGAAAATTGAACAAGGCCTGACAGGAATTCTAATCGATTTAGCAATGCACTTCCAGCCATGGAATTTTATTTCATCAAACATCTACCAACTCCTCCGGTTGCTCTCGCAGCTAACTATTCAACTATAACAAGCTCTTCATTCAAAACTACATCAATAGCCTGGACTAACACTGCTGCACACTTCCTTTCTATTAAGGAGATAGACTGATCCTCCAGTATGCCACAGGTCTGGCAGCACCTGTGAGGAGAGAGACAGAAATAACATTTTGAGGCCATCATGACACCTCTGTGGAGCTCAAGATTCAGTTTGGAAGATGGCTTGAAACGTTAACTTAGTTTCTCTCTCAACGTAGGCTGCCAGACCCGGTGAATCTTCCCAGCCTTTTCTGTTTTTAGTGCAGACGTAGGCTGTTAAATTTATAAGGAATGGAAAGAGTTCCAAATTTACATGACCTTTTTGGGGTGAATTCCAATGTTTCCTGAAATCAGCCCGGAATAGTCCTTCTCTTTTCTCAGGTTGTATTCTCTGGTTCTGGAAATAGCTTATCTCTGTCCAGCCTATATAATCCTTTCATCAGCTCAAATAGCAAAATTAATCCACCCTTCGATGTTTGTTCCAAAGGGAATTATGTCTAGTCAGTGTCAACTGCCTTTGGAACTTAACCTTTTTAGTTCCACGACCACTTCAGCAAATCTGCATTACCCATTCTACAAGGTCAAGAGGGGTGAGAAATATGTAAAGTGGGAAAGTGATGAGAACTAAGTGGTGACGGGGTTAATTGTTCCCTATATTATTTGGATATAGCCAGATTATGGAGTGGGTGGTTAGTCTATGGATGGGTGACTCAGTTCCCAATTTATCTTGTTCGCTGCCTTCTGTTCAATCTGTGAGACAGACGTCACTGCTTGCAAACTCTGTTATATATAACCTCATGTGCAAATAATATTCAGGATATCAGCAACTTAGAAGAGGCCACCCACATGAGCTTACCTGCATCATGTCTTGATAAGAACTTGTTACATTTATATAGCAGCTAAACCTAGCAAACTCTATCAAGGCTGCAAATGAGAAGATATAAAGCTGGGCGACAAGAACTAGTGTTTCAATATAGGAGTGAGAGAGACAGAGAAAGAGATTTAGGGAGAGAAATCAAACCTTGGCAAATGAAAATAAGGCTATCAATGCTGGATCAATCAATTTGAGGAAATACCAGCAGCTGCAATTGGAAGAGGTTTTTATGCGTTTTGTAGAAAGGGAGGTGGTTATAAATAGTGAGAAGGGTTCAGCCATAGAATGAATGATAAACAATGATCAAGTTTTAATTTATCGATGTAATGTAATATATATGTTCTAATACAAACTTAAGCAGGATTACAACATAACTAATGCCTGCTCCTGAAAGTGCAGGGAAAGTAGGAGGAGAGTAGAATGGAAGTTTCAAGCAGAAAGTCAAATGTTTTTGTTTTATTCATTTGGGGGATGTGGGCATCACTGGATGGGCCAGCATTTATTGTCCACCTCTAATTATTAACCTGAAGGGGGTGATGGTGAGTTGCCTTCTTGAATTGCTGTAGTCCTCATTGTCCTCATCTACAGAGCTATTAGGAAGAGAATTCCAGGATCTTGACCATTACACTGAAGCAGCGGTGATCTAGTTCCACATCAGGATGGTGCTGTCATTTTTCCTGACTAATTCAGAATCAGGTATGCTGGCTTGTCCTTGATGATTTGTTCACATATTTTGTGATATGGAAGTATTGTGCAATCTGGGTGGCAGCTAATGTCTCACAAACATTTCTCTGCAGAGCATCATTACATTTAGCTACGCATTGCCTGCAAAGTTTCCAATGTGTCATGTTATTACTTAAAGCCAACACTGGTTAATCCTGTGTGCTAATTGGGTAATGAGCAACACTGTTTATATAATTGCAATTAACAGTCCTAGTCAGAGATTACCTCCATAAAATGTATCCATGAGACACAAACTCATTTTAACTTGCTGCACGTCAGATCAGCTGCAGGAAAGATTGTAGTTCACATGGATGCAGATCAAAGGATAGGTCTCAACTGTTGGTTGAGAATTTGAGTGATGGCTGTATTTATGAGATAGCAGCTAGACATTATTGACAAAGGATGTAGGTCAGAGTTGTGATAAATGTTTTGGAGTCAAGGACATTACCACAGCCAGAGTCTGTCTCGCATTGTTCACAGCCATTGTCTGCACTGTCCACTTCTGGTGTTATATCACACTGTCTGCTTTCACTGTCACTTCATACTGTCCACAGTCAGTGTCTGCACTGCCAAATTTCATTGTCTCTACTACAGTGTCCGCAACTAGTGCCTGGACATTATCAGTTTCTGTACCAGGTTCATTATCAGGTGCTGGAGATCAGAGCTGAAAAATGTGTTGCTGGAAAAGTGCAGCAGGTCAGGCAGCATCAAAGGAACAGGAGAATCGACATTTCGGGCATAAGCCTTTCTTCTCCACTCTTGCTCTTGGAGTGTTCTTATGTCGTGCAGTTTCAGGCCGCCTGGTCCAGCGGCACTGTTCTCGCCTATCCCCTTGATGGCCGCTTCAACCTCCTCTACCTCTATGGGTTTCATCAAGGACCCGTCATGGACTTTGCCAGTGTATGGGACATACTTATTTATGCTTGATTTCTTATTTGGTACTGACAGTTTCTCACAGAAACATGTCTCCAATTCCTCTTTTGATAGAGGACAAGCGGATGAGGTTGGCGCCCCCGTGATCTTGTGAGCTAGTTGACAGCGGTTGGATTTGTAAAGCAGCTGTGTTGCTCTAAACAGCGCCTTACGTGATGCCCACCGTTTTTTGGCTCTGGTATTGCTACCGGGCCTTTTGTCTTTCTTGGCCCGATCTTTTTGGGGCCTCTTGGTGTTTGTCCTGTCTTTTCCTACTACTCATTAGTAGGTCAGTAATACTGTCCACTAGTCCGATTCCAAGGGCAAGTGTGTCCGGGTCATTCCTCGTGCTCAAGAGCTCCTCAGCTTGTGTAAGCTGGTCATCTACGTCCCGATGTTTAGGGATCGAAGCTGGTGTTTTTTGGCTGGCTCTGTGGCACTGGGCTTCATCGTTGGAATTTTCCTGGACACTCTCTGCCTCAGAATAGTGCGAGTCTATACCTGTCATTGGCTCACTGATGGTCGTGACCTCCATCGGGGTGTTTGCCAGGAGCCTGCGCTTGACTGAGATTTGCTTTGGTGTTTTGGTTTTCAGGATGCTACCGATGGATTTGTTTATAAATTTGCATCTACAAATCTCACTTCTAATTCTTTCAGGAGTGCCACCTCCTCCTGTGACCATACGCGGTCGCTTCTCCCAGGTATGCTCTGGACTTTGGGTGCCGGTTTGAGCCGTTTCTCATTTTGTGGAACCGGTTGTCTGTACCTCTCATGTTGACCAAGGCCTGATTGTGTTGAAAACCATTGGTCACATGCGCTGTATGCAAAGTCCCAGTTGGGGATTGTTTCAGTCCTTTGCATTTTGGATAATGGCAGGCTATTAAGTGATATTCTCCTGCCTTATCGCAGCGTGAACACATCTTGTTCGGATGTTCTTTATTCTGTGCACTTTAGTCACATGGATCTTAAACAGACTCACCATGGGGAAGAGGGTGTCGCAGTCCTTGCAGAATAGCCTGTCAACGGGATAGTGGATGATTACCTCTGAGACAGATGTTTTGTCGCATACTGGCTCGATAACGACTCCTTCCATGAAGGCAGTTGCATCAGCTGTTTCCTTGCCAGTCTCATTTATAGTCTTTTTCATGTCTGTGCCCTGCGTTGTTTCTCAATAACTTTTGTTGTACAAGGTTTGGGTGGGAATGCTTATCTCAACCGCAGGGTGGGCAGCCCTTATGGTGCCTTCTTCAACGTTATCCTTATCATCCATTACAGGGTGAGCTGGCTCCCTGAGAGGGGTACCGGTCTCAGCTCCATGTAAGGCAGGAGGTAGCGTTTCAAGGTCGCTGTCTCAGTCTGGATCGAGATGGACCCTGTTGCGGGTTTTATACATTTACAACCTAATGACTTATCACAGCTCGCGGTTGTGGACGAGACTGCGGGGAGGTTGTTTTTCAGGGACGCTTCTCAGCAGGACTGCTCCATTGAATATGGACAACTCATACTGGTTTTTTGAGAGCTGGTCAGTCTAGACCACAGCCGTCTTGGAATCTTTTTGGTTGTTTGGTCACCCAACATCCAGGATTGCTGGGCTTACCAGTGGGGCCAGCAGGGAGGCACGACACACACTGTGCGCCAAAAATACGTGAAAACATCACAATCGGCAACTATGCTTCCTTGACCAGGTCAAGAAAGAGAGTCATAGTTACTCCTGCCTCATCCTGAAGAAGGGCTTATGCCCGAAACGTCAATTCCCCTGTTCTTTTTTTGCTGCCTGACCTTCTGCGCTTTTCCAGCAACACATTTTTAAGCGCTGGTCACAGTCAATATCTGTATTATCCTCTGTCAATGTGTGTACTACATTGTTTTTATTTTAGATTCTCAGCATCTGCAGTGCTTTGTTTTTATTTTAACTTATCCCCGCTCCTCAGCCTCATCCCTGCTTTATTGGGTAGAACTCTGACTCAGAAAGTGGGACCAGATCAAAATTGTTCCAAAGGTTTCTCTTGAGCTTTTCAGAGGCTACTCGTTGGTTTTTTTCCCCATGTAGTAGCTCCTGAACTTTTGCATTCCTAAATCGGAGTCTGGTTCCCAGATAGCCAGTACTCCATTGCTGAAAGATTTGAAATTACTCTGTCCCCTTTGCAACCCCTCCTCCTCCTTGTTTTTTTGATTAGTCATTGCCATGATAGAATTCTCCTCATTATTTTGAGGACTTTCAGGGACAGATTCGCCCACTCCAGATGCTTGAGCCTAAAACCTTAGCTGACACTCTAGAGCAGTACTGAGGGAACTCAGCACTGCCAGAGGTCATATCTATCAGATATGTTAATGCAGTTCTGAAACTATTCGACAACTCAAGTGGATTTTTTAAAAAAATCCCTTGGTACTCTTCAAAGAAGAGCAGGGGACTCAGCCAGTGTTTCTCTGCACAGATGCTGCTAGACCTGCTAAGCTTTTTCAGCGATTTCTGTTTGCATGACTTATTCAGAGTGTTTTGTCCAATACTGATCATTCAGTCAACATCACAACGAGAAGATTCTTTGGCATTATCATCTTGTCATTCATCAGAACTTAGTTCACACAAATTGGCCATTGCATTTTAAGGTTCAACACTTCAATAGAATACTTCACGAGTCATGAAGCACCTTGGCAAGTCTTAAGCATGTAAAAGGCAGGTTCTATCTGTCAATTATTCTGGGCTAAGTTATTGAGAACAACAGAGTAGGCAGAGAAAAACTGATCCCGTTGGTGGACAAGCAAGTGGGGATCAAGACAACGCGATTGGCAAAAGAAGCATTGATGACATAGGAAAATCAATATCTAGCAGACAATGATTTGGTTCTGGAATGCACTGCCTGAGAGTTTGCTGAAGGCAGATTCCATTGTGGCTTTCAAAACAATAATGCATTCATTATCTAAACAAGTTGCATTGCTACAGGGATTAAGTGGGGGAGGGGTGACCAAGATGAGACACATTGACTGAATGCAGTGGTTCCTGTTGCTTCCCCAGTTGGGTTAAATTAGCCAGGGTTGGTTGACAGGTTTAATTGGAGCTAAGCAGTGAATCCCCCCCCACCCCCGGGGATGGCTTTGATCCTTTCTGTTCAGCAACAGTTTCAAAACGGAACAAACACATGATGTAAACTTATGAGGAATTCAGTCGCACTGGGATTACTTGGAGATGAAAGGAAAATTCCACTTCAGAAGATCCAGTGTTGCACTCCGACAAACAAATGTTCGTGAGTGAAACGTGAATGAAAATAATATCAGCTTCACAATCCATGCAATGGTGGAGAATCCCTCAGTATTACTGGAGGAAGAATTCTGCTCTCACATAATCCTAGATGGGTATAGCAGAGGTGTAGGCCATTCTACCTATTTTGCTGTTGCTGGTTTGTTGGAAAAGCAATCCCATTTGACCTATATCACCTCTTCTCAGCAAAGCCCACCATTTATTTGACCTTCTCCAGTATTTCTTCAATTCCCTTTCTAAGGTTAGAGCATTAGAGCATAAGAACATAAGAAATGGAGCAACAGTGGACCATTCAGCCCACTCCATGCCTGCCCTGATCATGGCTGATTTTCCCCAGGCTACAGCACTTGTTTCATACCCAGGCATCAGAGCCCGTAGCTCCCTTGTATTTGAAAAATCTATCTGCCTCTACTTTAAGTAATTTCAATGATTTAGCCTCCACAACTCTCTGTGGTACAGAATTCCGGGCATTCACAATCTGCTAGGGGATGAGGTTCCTTCACATGTGAGCTTCAAGTGCATGTTCTGTGTTCTGTAATTATGTCCCCTTGTTTGAGATTCCCCCATGAGTGGAAACGTTTTCACAATGTGGCACACTCAGTCATGTCCTCCTGACAGTGCAGCACTCCCTCAGTACTGACCCTCTGACAGTGCAGCACTCCCTCAGTACTGACCCTCTGACAGTGCAGCACTCCCTCAGTGTTGACCCTCTGGCAGTGCGGCACTTCCACAGTAGTGACCTTCTGACAGTGCAGCACTCCCTCAGTACTGATCCTATGGCAGTGCAGCACTCCCTCAGTACTGACCCTCTGGCAGTGCAGCACTCACTCAGTACTGACCCTCTGACAGTGCAGCACTCCCTCAGTACTGATCCTATGGCAATGCAGCACTCCCTCAGTACTGACCCTCTGACAGTGCAGCACTCACTCAGTACTGACCCTATGGCAGTGCAGCACTCCCTCAGTATTGACCCTTTGACAGTGCAGCACTCCCTCAGTACTGATCCTATGGCAGTGCAGCACTCACTCAGTCCTGACCCTCAGACAGTGCGGCACTCCCTCAGTACTGATCCTATGGCAGTGCAGCACTCCCTCAGTACTGTGCTAGTGTAAATGCTGAATTACGTTGTCAGGTCTGTGGGGTCTGGCATTGATCCACTGTCATATAAGACCCAGCGACCCTCTGAAGATGCAACCAATTTTGTGAGTAAAAGTCGCGAAACTTCAAATCGTGATTATCCTTTCTCTATCGCCCCCTTTCCCCCTCTGCTGTTCCGGAGTAGCCGACTGGACTTGTTTGAGATAAAAAGCGAAGTTTACAATCGCTGGCAGCAGACTGCTCTCGGGAGGAGGGAATGTGTGCAGTTTCCGTGTGTACACGGGCCAGCCCTTGCATCTGTCCCGCTGCTGTGGACGAGCTGATGAAGGTGGCAATGTTGGTGGAGGTAGCTGACATTCAACCTGATTTATTTCCACATCCCTTAGGCAGCTAAACTGTCGCAATCCCAGTCTTAAAGGCTCCAATTGATTTCAAAGCGTTATGGAGAGAGAGATTTCCAGATACTTTTGGAGTGAGCATGAAAGTTCACATATGACCAGAACAACTCAAAAAGCAAGACTACATTCTGTTTTTTCCCCCTGGAATCTCTCACCAAAGGAGATTGCTCTGTATCTATGCTATTATATTCTGCGACCATGATTCTGGGTACATTCCTCGCTTGGTCAGGGTAGGGCAGTATGTTGTCATAGGAAAGGCATGGTGATTGTCGAGCAGCTTGTGTTCCCTTGGAATGCTGTTCTCTGGTCAGTCGGAGCTGACAAGTCAGCAACATGCGTCTGCAGCTCACCCTACTGATGCAAAACAGAAGTACAGCCACAAAGGAGAAATAAGTTGCATTTCTCTAGCACCTTCTGTGGCTTCTAGATGTTCCAAGATGCGTTGCAGCCGTATAAGTAGAGAGTCCAGTATTTGGAGGAGTAAATATTTTCCAGTGCAACAAGCAGTGACTTCCAGTCAGTGCCTTCAGGATAGTAGAAGGGGGTGGGAGTAGAAAAAGGAATGATTTATACACTCCCGTGTTGACTCTAACACATGACATTCGGTAAACTCTTAGCCAGTCCCAGAGCTGCTGGATTGGAGAGATGCACTGTACATTTGAAACAATTGCAGCTGTCATGTAGGAAACATGGTCACTGGTTTGAAAACAGACAACTCCCACAGACAGCAAGCAACATGGCAATAACCAGATAAATAACACGAGATTAGATTCGATTCCCTACAGTGTGGAAACAGGCCCTTCGGCCCAACAAGCCCACACCTACTCTCCGAAGAGTAATCCATCCAGTCCCATTTCTCTCTGACTGATGCACCTAACACAATGGGCAATTTAGCATGGCCAATTCACCTGACCTGCCCATCTTTGGACTGTGGGAAGAAACCCATGCAGACATAAGGAGAACGTGCAAACTCCACACAGACAGTCGCCCAAGGTGGGAATTGAACCTAGGACCCTGGTGCTGTGAGGCAGCAGTGCTAACCACTGAGCCTGTGCCACCCCAACTTTCATTGTTGTTGGTGGAGAAAGGAGCAGAACAGAACTCTCCTTGTTTTGCTTGAATCATTTCTCTGAGATTATATTCCAATTTATTTTCATATCCCTTGGGCAGTTAAATTGTCTCAGTCCCAGTCTTAAAAGCTCCACTTGATTGCCAGTGTCTAAAACCTTATATGGGAGAGATTTCCAGATACTCTTTGAGGGAGTACGCCAGTTCATTTATGACAAGCTCAGCTCTAAAATCATGACAACATTCTCTTTTTCCTGGAATCCCTCACCAAAGGAGATTTCTCCGTATCTATCCTATTTGATCCTGGGACCATGTGGTGGTCAAGGATAAGGGAAAACGTTAATATCCCATCTCAAAAGACAGTAACTGATGGTACAGCATTCCCACACCACTGTTCCTGGATTGTCAGCCAGGCTCAGGCTTGGTATGTTCTCCAAAATCTCCTCAGAGAGAGCAGAACAATCAGTGTTTGGAATTTATAAAATAGTGGGGCAGACAATGCAGCCAACTCCGCACATTTTAATTTTGCTACAAGCTTATTGTGAGATTGTTAGGAGTATCACAGAAATACAACAAAAATACTTCTTCTTGCTTTTCAAAGTCGCCTAGACCGGTATTGATCAGTAAATCCAAGTTGCCCTGAGAAAGTGGTGTAGGTAGTCAGTGCTGTAGGTAGCCCCCTAACACTATTAGGGAGGGAATTCCAGGATTTTGACCTACTGAAGGAACCAGGACAGAAGGGAGATGTTGGCTTTTCTGATCTCTTCTCACACCTTGCCCAACTAGGTGCAATCAAATGAGCTTGGTGAGTTGCTGCAGTGCATCTTCTAGATACACTGCCTGCTACTGTACATCAGTGGAGAAGGGAGTGTATGCTGAAGTTGGTGGGTGTGGTTCTAATTGAATAGGCTACTTTCTCCTGAACAGTGTCACAATTCCACAATCAACTTTAGAGATGATGGACAGCAATGGGAAATCAGGTCATGAGTTAATGGCTGCAGTGTTCCTAACTTATAGAAAATTATGAAAAAAAACGTGGAGTGGAGTGTTCAGCAGAGGTTATTAAAGTTTCCAGAACAAGTAATAAGACAGATGATAAGGGTCAGGAATCTAACTTCAGGTACAGCAGATAAGGAGACAACATGAGAAGGGGGCAGGACTGAGGATATTGTACCTAAATGCACGCAGGATATGAAGCAAGGTAAATAAGCTTATACCAGAGATTCAAAGTGGTGGGTACAATGTTGTGGGTATCACAGCAATGTGGCTGCTAGGGATTCAGGACTGGGAACTGAATATTCAAGGATATACATCCTTTCAAAAGGACAGGCAGATGGATAGAGGAGCAAAGTTGCATTGCTGGAAAGAAATGACATTAAATCATGAGTAAGAAGTGAAATAGAGTTGGAAGGCGTAGAATCTGTGTGATTACAATTGATGAACCGCAAAGGAGAAAATACCCCGATGGGAGTAATATACAGGCCTCCCAGAGGTAGTCCGGATATGGGGCAGACAATAAATCAGGAGGTAATAAAGACACTGTTACAATAATCATAGCAGCTTCAATGTGCAGCAACTGAGAAAATCATGTTGGTAGTGGATCCCAAAAAACACTTTCTGGAATGTCCACAAAACGGTTTTTTGGAGCACTTTGTGGTACATGAGGTAGACTTGATTAGTGAGCTTAAAGTGATGGAACCTGTTGGGGCAGTGGCCATATATCATAGAATTCAGGAATTGAGGATATTGTTGCTAAATTTGCAGATGTAACAAAGGGAAGTGAGGGACAGATAGTGTTGAGGAAGTGGGGAGACTGCATAAAGACTTTGAAAGCTCACAAAGAAGTGGCAGATGGAATGCATTGTGGGAAGGTGTGCAATTATGTACTTTGGTGGGAAGAATAGACGTGCAGACCACTTTTTGGATGGGAAAAGGCTTCAAAAATCTGAAGCACAATGAGATTTGAGAATCTGATTTCAGGATTCTCTTAAGGTTGACATGCAGGTAAAGTTGACAGGAAGACAAATGCAATAAGAGGGCTATAATACAGGAGCAGAGATATACTGCTGAGGCTATATGAGGTTTCTGGTCAGATTGCATTTGGAACACTGCAAGCAGTTTTGGGACCCATATATGATGAAGGATGTGTTGGCTTTGGAGGCAGACAGAGGATGTTCACAAGAATGATATTGGACATGAAAGGCTTATTGTATGAGGAGTAATTGAGGACTCAGGGTCTGTTTATGGAATTTAGAAGGATTGCGGTGGGGAAGTTGATTTCATTGAACCTTATAGAATACAGAGAAGGCTGGATAGAATGGAAATGGAAAAGATGCTTCCACTAGTAGGAGAGACTATGACCTGAGGGCAGAGCCCCAGAGTGAAGAGACAATCCTTTTGAACTGAGACGAGGAAGACTTTCTTCAGCCAGAGGGTGGTGGAACTCATTGCCACAGAGAGCTATGGAGGCCAAGTTATTCAGCGTATTTAAGGCAGAGGTAAATTCTTAGTTGGTAAGGGGATCAAGGGCTACAGAGAGAAGGCCAGAGAATGGGATTGAGAAACATATCAGCCATGATTGAATCTGCAGAAGAGACTAGACAGAGAGAATGACCTTATAGTCTTATGTCTCTGACCAGGTCTTGTAATCATTTTATTTATTTGAGGAGTCCAGTTTAGTTCAAGGCAACCCCAGGACATTGATAGTGGAGGATTCATTGCTTTTAATATTATTGAACATCAAAGAGTGATGGTTCAATTCTCTGATGTCAGAGATGGTCATTGCCTGGCATTTGTGTGGTATGAACATTATGCAGCACTTTTCAACCCAAACATGAATATTGTCCAGCTCTTGCTGAATTCAGATAGTATCTGAGGAGATGCGAATGGTGCTGAATATTGTGAATTCATTGTCGATCATCCGCATTTCTGACCTTGTGATGGAGAGAAGGTGAAGCAGCTTAAGATGGTTAGGCTTAAGACACTAGCCTGTGGAAGTCCTGTAATATTGTCCTGGTACTGAGATGGTTGACTTTCACCAAACACAATCATCTTTTTATGTGTCAGCTATGACTCCAACCAGTTGAGAGTTCTCTTCTGATTCAAATGGAGTACAGTTTACTAGAGCTCCTTCATGTCACACTCAATCAAAGGTGTCTTTGATGTCAAAGGCTGTCACTCTCACCTCAGCTCTGGAACTCAGCACTTTTGTCTATGTTTGAACCAAGGCTGCAATGAGGGCAGGAGCTGAGTGGCCCCGGCAGAACATAAACTGGATGCCTCTGAGCAGTTTGGTGGTTCTGTAGTCTCTGACACTTGCAGGAAGTCTGTAGCATTAAAATCAACAAACATCAGGAATTGTTAAACTCTGCTCGAAGACAGAGAGAGGGAGAGATATGAAAATAACTTGGGGTTGATGCAAAATTGAAGCAGATGAAAAGTTGTCGAGCTGGAATTATTCATGTAATTTTTTTTAAAATTGTCCATTCTGCCACTTTACTCTAACCATCTCCACAAACTTGCTGTGAATAATTGATTCAGTCTTGTTGGCTGGGAATTTCCAGAATTCCTGAATTATTAAGCTGATTTTGCAGGTGGATTACCTGGGAGGAATTACTCACTACTAAAATTGACAACGATGGTGCCTGTTTGATCTTGTTTGACATACTGCTCTGTCTCTAAATCCTGCTGAGGGTTTTGTTTTGTGAATTATGAATGACATGCGGGTTAATTCATAATATATGAATTGTTTGGACTTGCCCTGCAGTCAATCCCTGTAAGACAATATGATATTTAAGATGATTCTTGTAGTGCAGTGGTAACGACCTCCCCTCGGGTACAGAAGGCACTAGTTCACAATTCACTTGCTCCACAGCTGTGTCTCAATATCTCAGTATAGGTTCTTTAGGAAATGTCTATAGAGTCAGAGTCCTAAGCATGGAGACAGGCCCTTTGGCCCAGACTAGTCCATGCCCTGACTGATGAAGGCCAGTGTGCCAAAGCCTTCTTCACTGTCCTGTCTACCTGTGACTCCACTTTAAGAGAACCGTTTACCTGAACGCCAAGGTCCATCTGTTCCACTACTCTCCTTAAGGACCTACCATTCACCACGAAACTCTGACCTTGATTTGACTTTCCAAATGCAAGACCTCACACTTATCTACATTAAACTCCATTTACCATTTCTCCGCCCACATCCTCAGTGGATCAAAGTCCGATTGCACTTTCTGATAACCTCTCTCACTGTCCACGATATCACCTATTTTAGTGCCATCTGCAAACGTACAAATCACACCCTGTAAATTCTCACCCAATAATCACCCAAACAGCATGGGCCCAGCACCAATGCCCGAGGCACTCAACTAGTCTCAGGCCTCCAGTCCAATAAGCATCCTTCCACTATTACCCTCTGCTTCCTAATATCAAGCCAATTGTGTATCCAAATTACCAGGTCCCCCTGGATTCCATGGAACTTAACTTTCCAGAGCAGCCTACCTTGTGGAACCTTATCAAAGGCCTCACTGAAATCCATATAGACTATATCAACCTTCCTAGTCACTTCAAAGAACTGTAACAAATTTGTGAGGCATGATCTCCCATGCACAAACCATGCTGACTACTCCTAATCAAACCCTGTCTTTCCAAATGCACTGTATATCTTATCTCAGAATCTTCTCAAGTAACTTACCTAACATAGATGTTAGTCTTGTGAATTTCTATTGAGCAGACTCACAGCAAGAAAGACAGTGAAAGCTGAACATGCTGTAGTGTGAATGGAGAACTAGTGGAGAGACAGGCCCTGGAAGATGATGTGTTCACTGCAGAGGGCAGAGAGGAGGGGGCAAAGGGCAGAAGAATGAGAAATGGAAGACGTCAACCTCAGGGGCTGGTTGTTCCTGGTGTCAGGGAGCCCTGACTTGATGGAAAAAAGGGAAAATATTGCACCACACACCTTTCAGAACAGCTTGGAAGCTTTGCACTTTTCCCCAGTCAGTAGTTGTTCTCCTACCCTCTGATGGTACATGGTTAGCACTGCGGCCTCTCAGCGCCAGGACCTGGGTGACTGTGTGGACTTTGCACATTCTCCCCGTGTCTGCGTGAGTTTTCTCAGGGTGTCCTGGTTTCCTCCCACAGTCCAAAGATGTGCAGGGTAGGAAGAGTAGTTATGGGAAATGCAGGGTTAAAGGGAGAGGGTGAGGGTGTTGGTCTGGATGGGATGCTCTTCGCAGGATCAACATGGGCTGAATGGCCTCCTCTCTCACTATGGGGAATCTATGATCTTGTCCTACCCCGCTATTGCTTTACAAACATCTTGTCCTTACCTCTTTATTCTCTTGCCAATGAGAAGTAGTTGCTATGGGTCCAAATCCTGCCCCAATTCCGCCGCAGCAAGCTGGATAAGTGAACTTGTCAGCTGAGTTATGAATTTAGCTGCAAACTATTTAAATTATTTCTGCCATTTGTATCATGTTAAGTGGGGCAAAGGACATTGTTGAACATGTTGATTAGAAAAATAGGTTAAATAGAGTCAGCCTTTGGTCCAACTTGGTTGAAAGAGGGACAGGACTGTCCCAGGATTGAGATGTTTCGGGTGTGATAGAAGGGGATGTTAAAGGGGTGGGCGAGTTCAATTACTGGTAGGAGTATCTCACAGCTATACTGAGGAAAGATACATCAGAGGACTCATGCAGCGAGGCAATATGGGTAGAACTCAGGAATAGGAAAGGTGAAATTATAATGCTGAGGTTATACCTTACGCTGCCCAACTGCCAGCTGGAGATAGAGGAGAGACTATGTGGTCAGATCTTGGAAAGATATAAAAACAGCAGGATTGTTGTGGTGGGTGATTTCAACTTTCCCTATATTGACTGGGACTCACTTCATGCTAAGGGTTTCATTGGGGCAAAATTTATAAGGACAAATCAAGAGGGTTTCTTGATACAGTTCAACCAAGGTAAGGTGTTATACTGGATCTGATTTTGGCAAATGGGCCCAGCCATGTAAATGAAGTTTCGGTGGGGACCATTTCAGGAGTAGTGACCATAATATGGTGAGTTTTAAGATACTCATGGACAGGGATAACAGAAGTCCTTGGGTGAAGCTGTTGAATTGGGGGAAGATGAACTATTAGATAGCAACTAGAGAATTTTGATTGCAGGGGAAACCCACAACGGACGTGTGGGAGTATTCCAAATGGTAGTTGATAAGAGTTCAGGAGCAGCATGTTCCTGCGTGAATGAAGAACAGGTATGGCAAGTTATATAAACCTTAGATGACCAGAGAGGTTATGACCTTGGTCAAAAAGAAGAGGGAAGCATAAGTGGATGGGAACTGATGAAGCCCTTGAAGTACATAAGTAGGAAAAGAAGATAAACAAGGAATTAGAAAGGCTACGAGGGATTACGAAAAGTCATTAGCAAACAGGATTAAGGAGAACCCCAGGCCATTTTATACATACACAAAAACCAACAGGCTAGACAGGAAAAGGGTTGGCCCTCAAGGACAAGGGAGGGAATCTATGTGTAGGGCCGGAGGTGATGTCCAAAATGAATACTTTGTGTCGGTATTCACCAAAAAGAAGGAATTGGTGGAGGATGACCTCAGGAGAGGGGGTGTAAAATATCTAAACCAAGTTGCTATTAAAAAGGAAGAGGTATTGTGCATCTTAAAAAATGTTAAGGTAGATAAGACCCTGGGTCCTGATGGAATCTCAGAGTCATAGAGATGTACAGAATGGAAACAGACCCTTCGGTTCAACCCGTCCATGCCGACCAGATATCCCAACCCAATCTAATTCCACCTGCCAGCACCCGGCCCACATCCCTCCAAACCCTTCCTATTCATATACCCATCCAAATGCCTCTTAAATGTTGCAATTGTACCAGCCTCCACCACTTCCTCTGGCAGCTCTTTCCATACACGAACCACCCTCTGTGCGAAAACGTTGCCCCTGAGGTCTCTTTTATATCTTTCCCCTCTCAACCTAAACCTATGCCCTCTAGTTCTGGATTCCCCAATCCCAGGGAAAAGACTTTGTCTATTTATCCTATCCATGCCCCTCATAATTTTGTAAACCTCTATAAGGTCGCCCCTCAGCTTCCGACGCTCCAGGGAAAACAGCCCCAGCCTGTTTAGCCTCTCCCTGTAGCTCAGATCCTTCAACCCTGGCAACATCCTTGTAAATCCTTTCTGAATCCTTTCAAGTTTCACAACATTGTTCTGATAGAAAGGAGACCAGAATTGCATGCAATATTCCAACAGTGGCCTAACCGATGTCCTGTACAGCCGCAACATGACCTCCCAACTCCTGTACTCAATACTCTGACCAATAAAGGAAAGCATACCAAACGCCTTCTTCACTATCCTATCTACCTGCGACTCCACTTTCAAGGAGCTATGAACCTGTACTCCAAGGTCTCTTTGTTCAGCAACACTCCCTAGGACCTTACCATTAAGTGTATAAGTTCTGCTAAGATTTGCTTTCCCAAAATGCAGCACCTCGCATTATCCGAATTAAACTCCATCTGCCACTTCTCAGCCCACTGGCCCATCTGGTCCAGATCCTGTTGTAATCTGAGGTAACTCTCTTTGCTGTCCACTACACCTCCAATTTTGGTGTCATTTGCAAACTTACTAACTGTACCTGTTATGCTCGCATCCAAATCATTTATGTAAATGACAAAACGTAGAGGACCCAGCACCGATCCTTGTGGCACTCCACTGGTCACAGGCCTCCAGTCTGAAAAACAACCCTCCACCAACACCCTCTGTCTTCTACCTTTGAGCCAGTTCTGTATCCAAATGGCTAGTTTCCATGAGAACTAACCTTGCTGATCAGTCTTCCATGGGGAACCTTGTCGAATGCCTTACTGAAGTCCATATAGATCACATCTACTGCTTTGCCCTCATCAATCTTCTTTGTTATTTCTTCAAAAAACTCAATCACGTTTGTGAGACATGATTTCCCATGCACAAAGCCATGTTGACTATCCCGAATCAGTCCTTGCCTTTCCAAATACATGTACATCCTGTCCCTCAGGATTCCTTCCAACAACTTGCCCACCACCGAGGTCAGGCTCACCGATCTATAGTTGCCTGGCTTGACTTTACCGCCCTTCTTAAACAATGGCACCACATTTGCCAACCTCCAGTCTTCCAGCACCTTACCTGTGACTATCGATGATACAAATACCTCAGCAAGAGGCCCAGCAATCACTTCTCTAGCTTCCCACAGAATTCTCAGATACACCTGATCAGGTCCTGGGGATTTATCCACCTTTAACCGTTTCAAGAAATCCAGCACTTCCTCCTCTGTAATCTGGACATTTTGAAAGATGTCACATCTATTTCCCTACAGTCTACATCTTCCATATCCTTTTCCACAGTAAATACTGATGCAAGATATTCATTTAGTATCTCCCCCATTTTCTGTGGCTGCACACAAAGGCTGCCTTGCTGATCTTTGAGGGGCCCTATTCTCTCCCTCGTTACCCTTTTGTCCTTAATGTATTTGTAAAAACCCTTTGGATTCTCCTTAATTCTATTTGCCAAAGCTATCTCGTGTCCCCTTTTTGCCCTCCTGATTTTCCTCGTAAGTATACTCCTATCTTCTTTATACTCTTTGAAGGATTCACTCGATCTCTCTTATCTATACCTGACATATGCTTCCTTCTTTTTCTTAACCAAACCCTCAATTTCTTTCGTCATCCAGCATTCCCTATACCTACCAGCCTTCCCTTTCACCCTAACAGGAATATACTTTCTCTGGATTCTTGTTATCTCATTTCTGAAGGCTTCCCATTTTCCAGCCGTCCCTTTGCCTGCGAACATCTATGCCCAATCAGCTTTCGAAAGTTCTTGCCTCATACCGTCAAAATTGGCCTTATTCCAATTTAGAACTTCAACTTTTAGATCTGGTCTATCCTACCAATTAAAACAAATAGAATTATGGTCGCTGGCCCCCAAGTGTTCCCCCACTGACACCTCAGTCACCTGCCCTGCCTTATTTCCCAAGAGTAGGTCAAGTTTTGTACGTTCTCTAGTAGGTACATCCACATACTGAATCAGGAAATTGTCTTGTATTACAGAATATTGAGGGAGGCAAGAAAACAAATTGCTGGAGCATTGACAGACATTTTTAAAAAATCCAATGTTGTCCAATTGTTTAAGGGTAACAGAGGTAATCCTGGAAATCACATCAGTGGTTGGAAAATTATTGGAAAAGTTTCTCAGGGACAAGATCCACATACATTTAGAAACAAATGGATTGATTAGCAATAAACAGCATGGTTTTGTGCAGGGGAGGTTATGCCTCACTAACTTGATAGAATCTTTTGAGGAGGTGACCAAGATAATTGATGAGGGCAAAGCAGTCAATGTTGTCTACATGGATATAGAACTGCTTCAGTCATAGGAGACAGAGTGGTGGTGGATGGATGCTTTTTAGAACACAGGATTGTGACTAGGCCCAGGAGTATGGCCTTAGGGACCTCTTGTGATGCAGTGATAGTGTGCCTACCTCTGGGTTTAGAGCACTGGGTTCAAGTCCCACCTGTTTCAGCAGTAGGTCATAGCATCTCTGAACAGTATGATTTAAAAATAGATTATAGGTATTGCCTTAGAGGCTGTAATGGTGCAGTGCTAGTGCCCCTACTTGTGGACTAAGAGGTTCAGGTTCAAGTCCCACCTGCTCTAAAGGTGTGTAATAACACCTCTCAACAGGTTAAAACTTTTTTAAAAAGTACATGGAGAAAAGGCAGAAAAGTGGAATTGAAGATTCAGATCTGCAATCATTTCATTAAATGAGAGCAGATTTGACTGTAGGCGGAATGGCCTATTTTACTCTCTTAAGACCACAAGACATAGGAGCAGAAATTAGGCCATTCAGCCCATTGACTCGACCCGACCATTCAGTCATGGCTAATAGGTTTCTCAAACCTATACTCCCATTTTCTCCCCAAGAACCTATCTAGCTCAGTCTTAAATATGCTCAATGACCTGGCCTCCCCAGCCTTCTGTGGCAGTGTATTCCATAGATTCACCACACTCTGGCCGAAGAGGTTTGTCCTTATCTCCATTCTCAAAGGTCTTTCCTTTACTCTACGGCTGTGAACTCGGGTCCTAGTCTCTCCTACCAATGGAAACATCTTCCCAACATCCACTCTGTCCAGGTCATTCAATATTCTGTATGTTTCTATTAGATCCCCTCTCCCACCTCATCCTTTGGCTACAGACTAAGAGCCCTCAAACATTCCTCATATGTTAAGGTTTTCATTCCTGGGAAGAGTCTTGTGAACCTCCTCTGAACACATTCCAGGGTCAGTACATCCTTCCCGAGATAGGTAGTCCCAAACTGTGCACAATACTCCAAATGTGGTCTGACCAGTGCCTTATAGATCCTCAGAAGTACCTCCCTGCTTTTATATTTAAGTCCTCTCAAACTAAATGCCATCATTGTATTTGCCTTAACTATTGACTCAACCTGCAAGTTTACGTTGATGGAAACCTGGATTAGAACTCCCACTCTTTGCACTTCCGATTTCTGAATTTTCACCCTAGTTAGAAAACTGTCCACACCTCTACTCTTCCTACCAAAAGATAGGACTTCACACATTGTACTGCAGCTGCCACTTCTTTGTGTACTCTCCTAACCTGTCCAGATCCTTCTGCAGCCTCCCACCTCCTCCATGTTACCTGTCCCTCTGCCTATCTTTGTATTGTCTGTAAATGTAGTTCCTTCATCGAGATTGTTAATGGCCTTGTGGGGTTTCTGGCAGCCACTTTCCTTAATCTCCTGGACAAGAGCACTGACAAACGGCCTACAACCTTAACTGTGTTTTCTGCACAGATGCTGTGCAACCTGCTGAGTGTTTGCAGCATTTGCTGAAGTGAGAGGGGAAGGGTAACGGAGGGCTGCTGTGGACAGGATGAGAGAAGGTGATAGTGGAGAGACGGAGGGCAGGGCTGGGTGGTGGGAGAGGCTTGGGGGTTGGTCGTTGATGGAGAGCAGTCTGGGTGGTGGGAGAGGCTTGGGGGGGGTTTGGTTGTTGATGGAGGGCAGAGCTGGGTGGTGGGAAAGATTTGGGGGTTGGTTGTTGGCAGGGGTGTGGAGGTTGATGGAAGGCAGTCTGGGAAATGGGGGTGTGTGGGGTTGGAGATGATGTGGAGGATGATAGAGGGCAGACTGGGTGGCAGGGGGGTGTGGAAGCTGATGGAGGGCCATCAGGGTAGTGTGAAAAACATAGAAAGTAGGCTCAGAAGGAGGCCATTCAGCCCTTCAAGCCTGCTCTGCCATTCATCATAATCATGGCTGATCATCTAACTCAATAGCCTAATCCTTCTTATCTAGCTGTCTCTTGGATCCATTAAATGTTTTGTCACCATCTACTTCTGGTGGTTAAAAAAAAGGGGTGGCACAGTGGTTAGCATTGCTGCTTCACAGCGCCAGAGACGCAGGTTCAATTCCCGCCTCAGGCGACTGACCGTGCGGAGTTTGCACATTCTCCCCGTGACTGCATGTGTTTCCTCCGGATGCTCCAGTTTCCTCTCACAGTCCAAAAATATGCAGGTCAGGCGAATTGGCTATGCTAAAATTGCCCATAGTGTTAGTGAAGGGGTAAATGTAGGGGAATGGGTCTGGGTGGGTTGCACTTTGGCAGGTCGGTGTGGACTTGTTGGGCCAAAGGGCCTCTTTCCACGCTGTAAGTAATCTAATCTAATCTGATTCCACTGAGTGAAAAAAAGTCTCCTCATCTCCATCCTAAATGGTCCATCCTGAGTCCTGTTGAAATTTTAAGTCTCTATGAGATCCCCCGCACTTGGCTGAATTCCAGTGAAAACAATCCTACCCTCTTCAGTCCCACCATCCCGGAATCAGTACAGTAAACCTTTGCAGTACTCCTTCGAGAGTAAGAACATCCTCCCTGAGAAAAGGAGACCAAGACTGCACACACTATCTAGGGGTGGCCTCACCAAGGCCCTGTATAACTGCAACAACACATCCCTGCTCCTGGATTTGAAACCTCTCACAAATGAAGGCCAACAGAGCATTTGCCTTCTTTACCACCTGCTGTACCTGCATGCTTACCTTCAGCAACTGGTGCACAAGGACATCCAGGTCCCACTGCATATTCCCCTCTCCCAAGAAACAGCCATTCAGGTAGTAATCTGCCAAATTGCTATTGCTGCCAAAGTGAATAACCTCACATTTATCAAAATTATACTGCATTTGCCACTGATTTGCCCACTCACCCAAGGTTAATGCAGGGCAGGTTGAGTGGGGTGAGGGGAGGTTGATGGAGAGCAGGCTGGGTGAGGGGCAGGGGGAGGAGGTTGATGCATGGCAGGAGGAGTTTGATGGTTGCTAGGTTAAATGGAGGAGGAGTGTTGGACATAGCGTTGATGGATTAGGTTGTGTGGAGATTAGGTAGGTAGGAAGTTGGGTGTTAGGTTTGATGGACAAGTGGAGAGAGGTGATGGGAGGTGAGGTTAGATGGGAGAGGGATGATGAGAGCCAGCTAGGGGAGTTCACTGAAGTGGAGGCAAAGTGGGGTTCACCTCCTCTAACAGACTCGCATGGCACTCGATAAGTAAGATGCCAGAAACTAAGACACTAATGAGAATCAGGCCTAGTGTATCCAACTCAATTTTGCTTTCATACTTCCCTTCTGGCTTCAATTCAGATTCTCCAAGTCTTAGCTGCTCTGCTTATCTCCCTCTGACTTAACTTCCCTCAGCTATTCTCAGTCTGCTGCCTTCCCTCTCCTCCATATCTGACATGGCTCGAGCAGTGCCCAATGTTGATTTTTAAACTACATTTTCCTTCATTCTGCTCCTTCCCAACAGTACCTCATTATTCTCCTGTGTAGCATTTGTACAGTGTTCAATCATGTGCTTGATAATGCTTGCCTGTCTACAGCTAATGCTTATTCTCTCCACTGGTTGTGCGTGGGTGTGGATTCAGCAAATAAACAAAAAAAATGAAAGATTGGGAAGCTGGAGCAAGAAACATTGATTAGAAATTTTAAAGGTTTATAATAAAACTTGCTGTGCACATAAGAATTAGTCATTTTTTCAGAGGCCAGAGGTGCTAAACATATAAAGTTTACACAACTTGATGTTTTGTAATTCCTCATGGGATGACAAGTTAATTTAGATTTATATTTTATTGGCATGTGTACTCAAGTACTGAAGTACAGTGAAAAGTGTATAATGCCACCACACACAGCGCCAACTTAAGTGCAAAGATACCTGGGTACAAAAAAAACTTTGTTTCTTTTACTACTTTGAACCTAAGTTTTAAGCAACACTTTCATAGAATAAGTAAAAAATTAAGAAATAAATGGGCCAATGGGCTGAGAAGTGGCAGATGGAGTTTAATTTAGATAAATGCAAGGTGCTGCATTTTGGGAAAGCAGATCTTAGCAGAACTTATATACTAAGGTCATAGAGAGTGTTGCTGAACAGAGACCTTAGAGTGCAGGTTCATAGCTCCTCAAAAGTGGAGTCGCAGGTTCATAGGATAATGAAGACGGCGTTTGGTATGCTTTCCTTTATTGGTCGTGATATTGAGTACAGGAGTTGTGAGGTCATGTTGCAGCTGTACAGGACATTGTTTAGGCCACTTTGGAACATTGTGTGCAATTCTGGTCTCCTTCCTATCGGGAAGATGTTGTGAAACTTGAAAGGGTTCAGAAAAGATTGACAAGGATGTTGCCAGGGTTGGAGGATTTGAGCTTCAGGGAGAGGTTGAACACGCTGGGGCTGTTTTCCCTGGAGCGTCAGAGGCTGAAGGGCGAGCCTACAGAGGTTTATAGAATCATGAGGGGCATGGTTAGGATAAATAGACAAAGTCTTTTTCCCGGGTTCGGGGAGTCCAGAACAAGAGGGCATAGGTTTAGGGTGAGAGGGAAAAGATAGAAAAGAGAGAGAAGGAGCAACTTTTCCACACAGAGGGTGGTACGTTTATGGAATGAGCTGCCAGAGGAAATGGTGGAGGTTGGTACAATTGCAACATTTAAAAGGCACCTGGATGGGTATATGAATAGAAGGATTTGGAGGGATATGGGCTGGGTGCTGGCAGGTAGGCCTAGATCGTGTTGGGATATCTGGTCAGCATGGACAAGTTAGACCAAAGGGTCTGTTTCTATGCTGTACATCTCTAGGACTCTAAATCAGGTAACAGTTAACATTAAAGTCACCAAGAACTCCCTCTATTCTCTCCAGGCCTAAGGTACGGAGTAGATGTAGCACACTGGAGCAGATGCAGCACACACGTTATTTGTGTTCTTCACTGGATGGCATTCAGTCAGAAGGTTTTTGGGCCCAAGTCCCACACTAAACCACCAAGTACAGAACCTAGGTTGTCACAATGCCACACTGATAGAATACAGGAGGCATCATCTTTCTGAAGAGAGCTGAAATTGGATCTATGTTTGCTTTCTCAGGTGGGCTTAAAAGATAGTCATTTGGCACCACTCTTAAAGCAAGAACTCCCCTGATCAATATTTATTCTAGAATTGGGTGCAGAATTTCAATCAGAATTCACCTGCCTGTATGAGCTTGCTGTGCACAAATGGGCAGTAATGTTTCCTACATGTGGAGGAGGAGGAGTTTGCAAGAGGTGTGGCGACAAAGTCTCTCAATGTAGTCTGCATTGCAGGTCTAAGTTTGTTCAAGTTTGCATGACACTAATCTTTTGCTATAAATTCTGTGTCTTATGATCCTATTTCACAACCCCCTGATGAAGGAGCAATGCTCCAAAAGCTAGTGTTTCCAAATAAACCTGTTGTGTGATTTTTAAAATGCGTTTCCTACAATAAGAGTAATTATACTTCATTAACAGTGAAGCTGTGCACTAACATAAATGCAACTCTTCCTTTATTTTCCTCAACACACGGTATTTTAATCTGCAGCAGATCACCAAGGTATCCACAGCAGGGCTAGTTTCTGCACAATGAAAATGGTTTGGATTGCTGTGTAGCCAACCTCACAGCAGGAGCTGGTATTTCCTGTTCGCCAAGGTGCAGATTGCCACTGTTGAACAACAGAAGCTTGGAAATGGCCAACTTTAATAGGAACACAATCTTTGAATTTTCATTAAACTGCACGGCCGATTATTGGCGGGTGTCCAGCTGACGAAGCTCCTGGTTTTCCATCAGCCGCAACTCTTCACACCGTTTCATTTTGTTCGCTTCCTTAACGTAAGCCCAGTTGGCTGTCAAACAGAGGAGGAAGTTTATCTAAAAAAAAAGACAGGTGTGCAGATGGAGGAGAAAGGGTTTTGGCACCTCCCACTCTCGTACGCAGGCGAGTGAGGAAAGTGTGGGAGAGACACACGCAAGAGACTCTGATGCAGATAGACAAAATCAGAAACACAGAGACAAAGACAGACACAGGGCAACCAACATCTTCACAAAACACAGGCAGCACGCAAACACTTAGTGGAGACACAAATCCAGCTTTTCTTCCTGACACCTCCACAGATGTGTACAGTTCAAGGCTACATCCACCTCCAACTGGGGCTGGAGTCTCTTCAAAACAGAATCTGCAGGACTGAGTTCCATAGATGGCACACACACACAAAGATGGAGGAGTCCACTATATTTTACAATCTGAAAAGCAAGGAAGGGCCATGTGCAATTTACACCTTTTCCTACTAAGCTGCATCAACATAATCTGCTCCAATGGGGATGTTACTGTATAAGGGCCTGAGGGAGATCAGAGGAGAGAGAGTTTGTGCTTCTAGGCCCAGGTTGCACAATCTCAAATCCTGAAAGAAAGATTTGAATCCAACCATTGACCCAAAACTGGGGGCACGCAGAACTCAAAAGCTGTGACCCTAAGATTAATCCATTTCCTCAGTGAGACACACGGCAAGGTTAGTATAGAAAAACCTCAGCTACTACTTTTTCCATTGAACTATTGAGCCAGTGCATTTCTTGGAGGTTGCCTTCAATAACAGCTCAAGATGTTGCATCTATGAATGAAAACAACCAGACTGGAATTTGCTCTGCCCCTTGTAGTCAGGTACAACATGATCAATGACTATAGCAGATGCAAAATATGACTCAGGACCGTTCATCTACCAAACACTCGCAGGACAGGTAGAGCACAGGGTTAGATACAGACAGAAGATCCCTCCACTCTTTTAAACTGAAAGTACTGCTGCCTCACAGCGCCTGTAGACCCGGGTTCAATTCCCGACTCAGGCGACTGACTGTGTGGAGTTTGCACGTTCTCCCCGTGTCTGCGTGGGTTTCCTCCGGGTGCTCCGGTTTCCTCCCACAGTCCAAAGATGTGCGGGTCAGGTGAATTGGCCAAGCTAAATTGCCCGTAGTGTTAGGTAAGGGGTAAATGTAGGGGTATGGGTGGGTTGCGCTTCGGCAGGTCGGTGTGGACTTGTTGGG